>NC_072431.2:97657500-98273500 GCF_028878055.3 Symphalangus syndactylus
GTGGTGGTTCTCTGCTGATTAATACTGTATTTTTAAAAAATAATATTTTTTTCTAGCATCGGAGAAGTTCCTTCTCTTTCACATGAGTATACATTTTTAAAACATGTTTAAATATTTTATTTGGCAGTTTGGAGAGGAAGGATTTTCATGTTAGTTTAGTTCACTAATGTTGCTGGATAACTCACATACAGACTTGCATGGATGCTCTCATCTGCTCACATACCATTTACCTTCGTAGAGGAATTATCCTGCAGAAAATGGCCAGGTTGTCTAAGTGAGGAAATAACTTGATTCAAGAGGCAGCTTTTTGACACATAAACCATTTAACTCTCACCTCAAGGAAATTTGCCACGTCCAGAATTTGAAAAATAAACAGTTAAAGAGGAAAATGGCTGGTGATAGCTGAGATGGAACAGGGTGACTATGTAATTTTTGGAATGTACCATTTATACAAAATATAAATGTTAATTGAATTGAATTGTTTCATTTTTGCTTATATGCATTTTAGGCAATAATTCTAAAGGAAATAAAATTTAAAAACTGGGAGTAACTGAACTCAACTTTTGGGTAAGATTCAATGTTTTTAATGCAGTTCATTTAAATTCTACTTTTTATTTCTATAAACTGAACACAGTTAATATGCTTTAAAATGCTAATGACTTATAGTTAATAAATAGCTACTGTCTTAAAAATAGCTACTATCTAAGGTAGATAGATATGTAAGGAAATAGTCCTTAGCAAGGACTAGAAATCATTTTCAAGAAGTTAGCTCACGTATTTCACAGCTAACTTTCAGGCCACTCTTCCTTTATGTTTCATTCTGCTATATCCATACAGCCTTGCTTTTTAAAATTTGTTTGTCTTGAGTTTCTCTCTTTAGCTTCAGTTAAACTTCCCTTCAACATAACTCAAGTTTGTAGTTTCTTTCCAGCCTTCTCCTTTTCTTTCCTCTGCATCTATCCATCATCTGCCTGTCTTTCCTTCTGCTTCCAACTTTAGACTCTATTACTTTTGTCCTTTTAACATTTTCCTTACGGTCTCCCAGCCCCTTCTAATTTGAACTCAGCCACTACCTAATTTTTGTTTGGCTTCTTCCCAAATATGCAGATGGATGGCCCATATTACCTCCGTGGTTTCCTAGTAAAATAAGTTATTAGGCTGGTAGTGCAACTCCTAAATTCTCTTAATATGAGACAGACGATATTTTTTTCTCTGGTCTGTGATGTACTTCTGTTAAAAAATAAACCCTGGGCCACACACAGTGGTTCACGCCTGTAATCACAGCACTTGGGGAGGCCAACGTGGACACACAGCTTCAGCCCAGGAGTTTGAGACCAGCCTGGACAACATGGCAAAACCCCGTCTCTACAAAAAAATAGAAAAACTAGTTGGGCATGGTGGCATGAGCTTGTGATCCCAACTACTCAGGAGGCTGAGGTGGGAGGATCGCTTGAGCCCAGGAAGGTTACAGTGTGCCATGATCACCCCACTGCACTCCACCCTGGGTGACAGAAGAAATGAACTGTATGTTTACATGTTATATATTGAGAGGATAAGTCTGGAAGTGTTACAAGTTGAGGAGTTAGGTTCCTACCTACAATACAAGAGAACAAAATAGAAGGAGTTGCTATTTTCTCCTTGTTGGAGGCATTCTCCCATCCTTTATGGTGAAAATATAGAAAGATTTGTCCACTAAGTTGTTGAATGAATGACATGATGCTTTTTTTGTCTTTTTATTGTTCTTTATTGGTTCTATCAATTTGACTCTTTACCCAGGCCACCTGTCCTTAGGCATGCAGACTTTGTAGAAATTCACATGTCGACATTACACTTGTAATATATAATTCTTTCACTTCAGAAAAATTGAGCAATTTAATAACTCAACAGAAGGTCAGAATTTCAGTTGCAAACTATTGAAAAATGACAATAAATAGAAGAGTGTCCATAAACATCAAAAAAATTCTGCCAAGGCTGCACTCAAAGGAAAATTTACTGTCTTCATTTTCAACAACATTTTCAGTAGTAGACTGGAAAGAACATGAATTGACTAAGTTTTAAATTCAAGAATATCAAAGAAACAAAAAATCTAAGTAGGGAAAAGTTGAGATTTAACCAAATGTTCAGCTTATGTTTTTTAAGCCTCTGTAGGTATTATTTTCTGTTTTTAACTCTGTATATCTTTGGCAAAGATAAGTGTTTATTACACACAATCTGAACACGGTATTTTTAGATCTAAGTGATTCACTTTAGAGTTTAACGTCAATAGAAGCAAATTCACTGTTTAATGGGAGACTCGAGTTTTAGGTGGCAAGGTAATTATTGACGTGAGCTCATGCTGAAATTTACAAAGGGGAACTTTGTGTGTGCCATGAGGCATGAGAATCATTACAAGAAGGGAAATGGAACCTCCAAGATAATCTAAAGCTCAGTACTAAGGCCAGATAAGGATAGTATGAGAAAGGATATTCTTACTCATGAGCATAGATTCAAATTTTCACCTAGATTAAAAACATTCCTTACACACAAAAGTATAGAAGATTAGTAATTCAAGAGCAGCCGTATATATGATAAAGATAATCCATTCACGATAAAACTGGCTTATTCTAGGAATCCAAAGATGTTTCTGGAAAATCCAAAAATGTAAGTTATCACACTAACAGATTAAAAGAGAAAAATACGATCATCCTATTAAATGCAGAAAATAAAATTGATAAAATTGAACACCCATTTATAATGAAAACGTTTAACACAATAGAAATAATAGTTTTCTCAACCCAGCAAAATTCTTCAGCAGTCATTAGTCTTACTGATAATAAGGTATTTAGAGTGTTCTATTTAAAATCAAGATAAAGATAAATGTGCTTTTTCACATTTTATTAAAGTCCAAACTAGCCTAGTAATGCAAGAAAAGTAAATAATAGGAAAAGGAAAGAAACAGAAAGAAGGAAAATGTATTATAGTATCAGTATTTACCTAGAAAGAATAAAATAATTGACAAATTATTAGGAATTAGAAGAATTCAATACCATGGCTAGATATAAATTTAATATTCAAAAATCAATTGCATTTCTATTCTTTGGCAACAAACAGAAAACATATTTTTTAAAAATATGCCTTATGTATTAGGAAGAAAAATGCATAGGATCTGAATGAATCTAACAAAATATATATAGTATTTGTATGGAAATTTATTTTAAAAATTCTAAGACATAAATAGAAAAATAAAACACATTTATGTGTATGAAGGTTCATGTAATGCAGTTCTCTCCAGTTGATGTTCAGATTCAAAGCAATTTCAGCAAGATTGTCTTGCAGGTCACTTTTCACTAAATGATGCTGGAATAGTCTATCTATATAAGAAAAACCATATGTTATACATAAATATCAGTCCCAGGCCTAGCCGTTTTGAATGTTCCTAAGCTGGATGTGTTTTTGACATGTCTTTATAAATTTATAATGCTCCAGGCTTTTCTTGATTTTCCTTGTGCTAGCCTTGGAATCAGCCATTTTTTCCAAGGAGCCCTGGTTCCTTTTAGAGGAGAATGGTATTTGGAAATCAAGACCTGAGTGGTATGTGCACTCATTACTACCAGTGTGTCCTTGTTTCTAGGCCCTTTCACTGCACGTATGTGCACGTGTGTGTGTATGAAATCATGATTTCATAACTGTAGCTCCAATCCCAGCCCAATGCTATAGAGAGGCAGACTAGTTAGGTACCTCAGAACTCACAGAAAAACACCACAGGCTACCATCTCCTGAAACTCCATCCAGTGGCAGAAGACACTCAGAAAGAGGGTCCAGGAAAATGCTCTCCATGCTGTGGGTCTGGTATCTACTATTCCCTCCAGGGAGGCTGCCCATGCAGGTAGCAGCAGCAGGGATCTAACAGGTGCCCTGCTAGGACTAGGCAGCCCAGGAAAGAGCCCTCTGCCCTCTGCCGACCCCCTACCCCACAACCTGGTGTCTCTCACCCTCTACCCCATGTCAACAGGACATGGGAAGTACATTCTTCCTGCATCAGCAGCATGATTTGGGGCTGAGACAGAGTACCAGGGCACCAGATGAATCAAGCTGACCAGAATAGCACTAGTGCTGCAAAGGCTCTGAAAACTAAACTGTCATTGTAACTATAGCACACAGAAGTAGGCCAGGACTTGCGTGATAAACCTAAAAACAAAGTGACTGTCTGCTGAAATAGAAATTTAAAATAGGATCCACAGTCTCTAACATAATATAAAAAATGTACGGGACACAGTAGAAAAACCACTCATCATAGCAAGAATGGAGAAAATAACAACTTGAATGAGAAAAGACAATCAACAGATGTCGACACTGAGATGAAATAGGATGTGGGGATTATTTGACAAGAGTTTTAAAGCAGTCATCATGAAAACACTTCAATGAGCAGTTTTAAATACTCTGGAAGCAAATGAAAAGGCTATAAGATCTCACCAAAGAATTGTTTTTTTTTTTTTAAAGAACAACTTTGTGATTATAGAACTGAAAAATACAATCACTGAAATTAAAATTCAGTAAATGGACTTGGTAGTGGAGTGAATATTACAGAGGAAGCAGTCAGTATTCTTGAAGATAGAACAATACAAATCTCCCAATCTAAATTGAGAGAAAATCACAGGAAAAAGGACAGAGCCTCCGGGACCTATGGTGTAGTAACAAAAGATTTAACATTTGTATCATCAAAATTTCAGAAGGAATGGAAAAAGAAGAGTGGGGCTGAATAGTATTTTAAGAAGTAATTGCTAAAAACTCCCCAAGTTTGGTGAAAGACACACCTGCAGAGTGAAGACACTGAGCGATTCCCAAGTAAGACAAACCCAGAGAAATCCATGCCAAGATACATTATAAGTTAACTTTTAAAACTGAAAGAAAAAATCTTGAAAGCAGGTACGGAGAAATGACACATCACCTACAGGCAAAACTGACTTGAATTGTAGCAGACTTCTCATGTGAAACTAAGGAGGCCAGAAGGTTGTGGCAGAACATTTGTCAAGATGAATTACATATCCAGTGGATGTTTCCTTTAGGAATGAAGGGGAAATAGACATTCTCCAATCAAGGACAATTAAGATAATTTGTGGCTAGCAGAGAACCTTAAAGAATGGTTAATTGAAGTTCTTTTGTCAGGTTTCTTGAAGACCAGATGGTTGTAGATACGTGGTTTTATTTCTGAGTTCTCTATTCTGTTCCATTGGTCAATGTGCCTGTTTTTTACCATGACCATGCTGTTTTTGTTATTGTAGACTTGTAATATAGTTTGAAGTCAGGTAGGCTGAGGCCTCCAGCTTTGTTTTTTTTTTGCTTAGGATTGTCTTGGCTATATGAGCTCTTTTTTGATAGCATGGAGGCAACCCAAATGCCCATGAATGATAGATTGGATAAAGAAAATATGGTACATATATACCAGGGAATATTTTGCAGTCATAAAAAGAAATGAGATCATGTCCTTGGCAGGGACATGGAAGGAACTGGAAGCCATTATCCTCAGCAAACTAATGCAGGAACAGAAAACCGAACACTGCATGTTCTCACTTACAAGTGGGAGCTGAACAGTGAGAACACATGGACACAGGGAGGGGAACAACACACACTGGGGCTTGTCAGGGGTGGGTAGGGGGAGGGAGAGCATCAGGAAAAATAGCTAACGCATGCTGGGCTTAATACCTAGGTAATGGGTTGATAGGTGCAAAAACCACCATGGCACACGTTTACCTACGTAACAAACATGCATATCCTGCACATGTACCCCTGAACTTTAAAAAGTTCTGAAAACAAAAAGGAAATGAAAGAAGGAATCCTAGAATGTAGGGAAGAAATATAAAACAGCAAAATAGATACAGAGAGGGGTAGATATAATAGACTATTCTTCTCATGAGTATTTCCTTTAGTGTACTTTTTTTGCTTTGTTATTCTTTATTTAGATTTTTAAGTCAAAGATTTAATTCATTGATTTTCACTCTTTCATTTTTATTGATAAAGCTTTTGAGGCCATGAATTTGCTTCTTATCCTTGCTTTAAATGTCTTCCTTAGTTTCCATATGGAAATGGTATTTGCCTGCCATGCTTGCTGCCATCATTCTATTTTTCACCTTTCTGAATCTGTTTTTATTTGTCTTCCCTGTGTAGCATAAGTTGAGTCTGTCTTTGCTTTGTGAGATAATGTGAAAACCTTTGTTGTAAGTTTATGTGTATTTGACTATATTTGCTTTGTTTCTATATGTGATTCTCTTTAAAACTTTTTGTATTTAAGAAGGTTACTATTATTTCCTCAATTATTGCATATTTGAAACTTTTTTTATAACGTCTATACTCGAATGACAGATTGGCTAGATATAAAATCCTTGGTTCTCACTTTTTTTTTGAGACAGAGTCTTGCTCTGTTGCCCAGGCTGGAGTTCAGTGGCGTGATCTTGGCTCACTGCAGCCATAAAAAAGGATGAGTTCATGTCCTTTGTAGGGACATGGATGAAGCTGGAAACCATCATTCTCAGCAAACTATCACAAAGACAAAAAACCAAACACCGCATGTTCTCACTCATAGGTGGGAATTGAACAATGAGAACACATGGACACAGGAAGGGGAACATCACACTCTGTGATGTGGGGTGAGGGGAGGGGGGAGGGATAGCATTAGGTGATATACCTAATGCTAAATGACGAGTTAATGGGTGCAGCACACCAACATAGCACATGTATACATATGTAACAAACCTGCACGTTGTGCACATGTACCCTAGAACTTAAAGTATAATAATAAAAAGAAGAAAATAAGTCGTTATTACCTAATAAGTTTTAAGGTATATAGTCTCTGCAATTTATAGTTTCACCCTAAAGAAATATTGGTACAAATATTCATGGAAGCATTATTTGTACCTGAGGAAAAAAAGCTGAAAACAACTCAAAGGCCCACCAACAGAATGGATAAAATGAATATTTCCATACAATGTAATACTGTAAATGAGTAAGTGTGATCTACAGTCACAAGCGTCAGCAGGAACCAATGTCAAATAGACTGTTAAAGATAAAAAACTAAGTCATCAAAGGGGATGTGTGTGCATATCAATATATATGCCATTTACCTAGGGCCTAAAAGCAAACAAGACAGCAATATTATAGAAGATATAGTGTGGCAAAACAGCGAAAGCGTAGGCATAGTTAATTCAAAACATAGGCTGGTGATCACTTCTAGGAAAGACTGCAATACAGGAGAAGCCCTGGGTGCTTCAATGTTAATATTCAATTTCTTGGTGTTAAGTATACAAGTGTTCATTTTATAATTCTTTAAAATGTGTGTGTATATATGTATATAATGCTTGATATACATTTATACTCTTCAAAGTAGGGCTTTGATTCCTCATCAGTGGTTCTTAAACTTCATGTTCTCTTTAGGTAGCTCTGGGTGCTTAAATAAGCATCAAGAATTGTTCTGATGACACGTCCAGCTATTTAAATAAATGTTCAAATTGTAGATTTTATTGTTTCCATTTGTGCAATGTATTTTTTTCCTTCCAACTTCTATTTTAGGTTCAGGGGTACATTTGCAGGTTTGTTATATAAGTAAATTGCATGTCATGGGGTTTGGTGTACAGATTATTTTATCACCCAGGTAATAAGCATAGTACCTGATAGGTATTTTCTCAGTCCTCGCTCTCCTCCCACCCTCCACCCTCAAGTAGGCCCCGGTGCCTATTATTCCCTTCTTTTTGTCCACGTGTGCTCAATGTTTAGCTCCCACTTACAGGGAGCACATACAGTATTTGGTTTTCTGTTCTGTGTTAGTTCACTTAGGAAACTGGCCTCCAGCTCCATCCGTGTTGCTACAGAGGACATGATCTCATTCTTTTTATATGGCTGTATAGTATTCCATAGTATGTATGTACCACATTTTCTTTATCCATTCTGCCATTGATGGGCATTTAGGTTGATTCCATGTCTTTGCTATTGTGAATAATGCTGCAGTGAACATATGTGTATATGTGTTTTTATATAGTAGAACAATTTATATTCCTTTGGGTATATATCCAGTAATGGGATTGCTGGGTTGAATGATAGCTCCATTTTAAATTCTTTGAAAAATCTCCAAACTGCTTTCCACAGTGGCCAAACTGGTTTACATTTCTACCAGCAGTGTATAAGTGTTCTCTTTTCTCCAAAACTTCACCAGCATCTTTTTTTTTTTTTTAACTTTTTCATCATAGCCATTCTGACTGGTGTGAGATGGTATCTTACTGTGGTTTTGATTTGCATTTCTCTAATGATTAGTGATAGTGAACATTTTTTCATATGCTTGTTGCCTACATGCATGTCTTCTTTTGAGAAGTGTCTGTTCACATTTTTTGCCCATTTTTAATGAGGTTGTTTGTTTTTGCTTGTTGATTTAAGTTCCTTATAGGTGCTGGATATTAGACCTTTGTCAGATGTGTAGTTTGCAGGTGTTTTCCCCCATTCTGTAGGTTGTGTGTTTACTCTGTTGATAGTTTCTTTTACTGTGCAGAACCTCTTAGTTTTATTAGATCCCATTTGTCAATTTTTGTTTTTGCTGCAATTGCTTTTGGCATTTTCATCATGAAGTCTTTGCCAAGGCCTATGTCCATGGCCTTTCCTATTTTCTTCTAGGGTTTTTATAGTTTTAAGTTTTACATTCAAGTCTTTCATCCGTCTTGAGTTGATTTTTGTATATTGTGTAAGGAAGGAGTGGTACAGCTTCTTAAAAATTACTTGATTGTGGCCGGGTGCAGTGGCTCACACTTGTGATCCCAGCACTTTGGGAGGCCGAGGTGGGCGGATCACGAGGTCAGGAGATCAAGACCACGGTGAAACCCTGTCTCTACTAAAAATACAAAAAATTAGCCGGGCGTGGTGGCGGGCACCTGTAGTCCCAGCTGCTCAGAGAGGCTGAGGCAGGAGAATGGCGTGAACCCGGGAGGCGGAGCTTGCAGTGAGCCGAGATTGCGCCACTGCACTCCAGCCTGGGCGACAGAGCGAGACTCCGTCTCAAAAAAAAAAAAAAAAAAAAATTACTGGATTGTGTTTCATAGGGTTTTGAAAAAAAGATGTCATTCATAGAAATTGCATTAAAATTCACATCTCTCAGGATGTGTTTCTTCATCTGTACATAGGTGATAATAACTACCTCATAGAATTATGAGGATCAAGCAAGATGTTCCAAGTCAATGTGCATTATTAAGGGCTACACATGTGATCCATTTTAATACCACCAGACAATAGACCAACTTTGAATTGGATGTTAATAAAAAAGCTATGATGTATTCATAATCCAAAAGAGCAATAAGATTATTTATATTTGACTTTGAATAATTTTTTGAGGAGCTTTTGCAGATACTGGCTTCCTTAGTATGCTTGCCTGAGATTAAAATATATATTGACTTCCTTATTATGCTTTTCTGAGATTAAAATTATTTTATATCCTTTGAGCACATGTAGATAATGGCCTTTACTTTTAAAATTTTCATCCAAGAGATACATATAACTCATATATAAATATTGATATTATTCAGATGAAGCTGCAAAGCCAGTTCATGGAATATACTGGATTGAATCATATCCAAGAACATACGAATTTTATTTAAAAAGCACCTCAGCTGGCCGGACGCAGTGGCTCACGTCTGTAATCCCAGCACTTTGGAAGGCCAAGGCGGGTGGATCACGAGGCCAGGAGATCGAGACCATCCTGACTAACACAGTGAAACCCTGTCTCTACTAAAAATACAAAAAATTAGCCGGGCGTGGTGGCGGGCACCTGTAGTCCCAGCTATGCAGGAGGCTGAGGCAGGAGAATGGCGTGAACCCAGGAGGCAGAGCTTGCAGTGAACTGAGATTGCATCACTGCACTCCAGCCTGGGCGACAGAGCGAGACTCTATCTCAAAAAAAAAAAAAAAAAAAAAGAATACCACCAGAGACTAGGTAATTTATAAAGAAAGGAGGTTTAATTGTCTCATAGTTCTGCATGGCTGGGGAGGCCTCAGGAAATTCACAATCATGGTGGAAGACAAAGGGGAAGCAAGGCACATCTTATATAGCAGCAGGTGAGACAGAGAGAGAGAGAGAGAGAGAACGAACCAGGAAGTGCCACACTTTAAAACCATCAGCTCTCATGAGAACTCACTCACTATCATGAGAACAGCATGGGGGAAACCACCTCCATGATGCAATCACCTCCCACCCAGTTCCTCCCTTGACACCTGAAGATTACAATACGAGATGAGATTTTGGTGGGGACACAGAGACAAACCATATTATTTCAAAGTTCCACAGGTCTCTAGAGCAGGTGCAAAATGCTGCCAGTCTCTTTGCTAAAGCATAGTAAAAGTGACCTTTACTCCAGTTCCCAACAGGTTACTTATCTCCATCAGAGACCATCTCAGCCTGGACTTCATTGTTTATATCACTATCAGCATTTTGGTCAAAACCATTCGACAAGTCTCTAGGAAGTTCCAAACTTTCATTCATCCTCTTGTATTCGTCTGAGCCTTCCAAACAGTTCCACCCTCAGCCTGTTACCCAGTTCCAAAGTTGCTTCCACATTCTTGTAGCAGTGCCCCACTACCTCAGTACCAATTCTCTGTATTAGTCTGTTTTCACACTGCTATGAAGAATACCACCAGAGACTGAGTATTTATAAAGAAAGGCAGTTTAATTGACTCATAGTTCTGCATGGCTGGGGAGGCCTCAGGAAACTTACAATCATGGTGGAAGGTGAAGAGGAAGCAAGGCACATCTTACATGCGGCAGGCAACAGAGAGAGAGAGCACGAAAGAGAGCAGGCACCAGGAAGTACCACACTTTAAAACCATCAGCTCTCGTGAGGACTCACTATCATGAGAATAGCATGGGGGAAACCGCCCCCATGATCCAATCACCTCCCACCAGGTTCTTCCCTTGACACCTGAGGATTACAATTCAAGATGAGATTTCAGTGGGGACACAAAGCCAAACCATATCAGAGTCTTCCTCTTAAAATTCATGGGAAGGTCATCTCTGTCTAATGTCTCTCTGATGCTTCTTTTGGCAGTACCACTAAAGATATTTCCATCCCAGAGAGTAGATGTGGAGGAAGTCAGATTCAAAGACAAAAAATTATTTGTCATTGGTTTAAAACATAAAACCATTTACTATGGTTTTAATATTGTGAATATCTGTTCTGATCCCAAGAAATCATCAGTCAAGCAGAGAAAAATAGAACAATCTATTTGTAGAGTGTCTAAAACATTAATTCTATCATTTTAGTAGATGATATATGTGACCATCAACATCCAGTCATTTCCTGAATAATGCAAGACATTATAATTTACCTTAGAGTGAAGCTGTTCTTACAGAATTTACATTGTGCAATTTTGCTTTTTCACATGAATAAATTAGGGGCTCAGGAAGTAGAAGGACAAATAAGGCAGAGAACAAGCAGGAAAAATAATTCAGGTAGGACCAGTGATCCATGGAGGATCCCCAAGTTCAGGTGAAAGTGTAGAATATATCTGAATGTGAGAGTTGGGCCAAAGACAGACTCATTTAGCCATGGGCTTACTGATGTGTGATCAAAGAAAAATAAGTCTGAAGGGCATTGGAAACCCGGGCAATGGTCATGGAATAAATGGATAGTCAAATACTACTAAAAATAATAATAATAGCCATCATTTACAGGCTTACTGTTTGCTAGACTCTTTATCTATTATGTAACTTAATCTTCAGGACATCTTAGTAAAACTGTTTTGCAGATGAGAAAATCGGGTCTCAGAGATGTCAAGTGCCTTTCTTAAAGCCCTCCAACTAGACAGGGGCAAAGCTTGCAATTAGATTTGGGCCTGTCTGATCCATTGATACAATCAAACAAAACCATTGTGCCCTGGATGGAAGTCATTAATTTAAGGGGAAGTAGAACTGGACACCTAGAAACTAAGAGATCCAGGAGTTCTCATTGTATATTTGGGACTAGGTGGTAGAGGACATGAAGAACAAGGAATAGCTGGCTGGGAATAAAAGCACTGACCCTCCTGCAAGAGAAAAGTAAGACAGAAACCCTGTAGTTGAAGAACCCAGATTCCAAAGGTTATCTCAAGCATTGTTTCAAAAATTGTTGACCAAGCAAATTACTCAGCTCTTCTCATCCAAAACCTTCTCGGGCTTGGCGTAGACCTGGAATCCAGGACAGGACTGTACCTCAGGGATGAGGACCAGTGTCCACCAGTGCACATGGTGGAGAGGGGAAGGGAAGCAAGCCAAAAGGCCATTAATTAAACCCAGGGACTCCTGGCTCCCAGCAGGATCCTGTTCTTTCTCTTCCCACGGTAAGAAGCTAGTGGGGAGATACAGACTCCAAGTGAGTCCCTCAGCTGACTAGTCAGCTGTAGGATCACTGGGAAAGTGAGAGGATCCTGCGTCCTCTTGAGGAAGTGCAGCTTTCTGCTGTCCAGGCTCTGGAGTCCCTGCTAGATTTGCTCACACACAGGACTTGCACTGGGCAGAAGTCTGTGGCATATGCCTTTGAAGCATTCCATTAGCTGGAATTTAAACTTCTCTGGCAGAAATCAGAATCCTGTCTGAAGGCAATTTTGCAACAGTGTGAGGCTCCTGAGGGCCATGGAGCTGTTCCAGTCAATTCGATGAATGGAGCGTTCAGCCGGACAGGGCAGGCACTCAATTTAAAACGTGCAGGTGAATGACTGATGGGACCTCTTGCCCAAATCTCTCGAATGCATTTTGCCAGGCTCTCCAAGTATGCAAAAGCCTTGGAAAATAACATGAAATTGCCTTGACTGCACTCATAAAATGGCTGAATGTAAATGCCCTTTAAAAATAAAAAAAAAAACTAAAGAGCATTTTTAAGGCTTTTGCTTCACAGTAGGATGAAAATGATTTGAGGTGGGGGCACAATGATGTCAGTGAAGTGTGTGGCTCAGCCACGCTTTTGGTAGTTAATGCAGTCAGAGACACCGAGGAAGTCGGAAAACCTATTCTAAAATGATGTCGTAATGCAAAAAGAAAAAGCAGTGATGTGTAATAGATACTGAGTTGTGTATTCTATTATGCAGTTGAAGGAAATTGAGATCAGAACTGCCATTCTAAGTAAGAATTGACGCAGATTTTCCATTTCAGTTTCTTTGAGGTGCTTAATAATCTGAGGTTGAATACAAAGACACCTGACTTTCCCGTGCCTTGATTTACCTATCTCTGAAGCAGAGAAGACACAGTGTGGCCACTCCATGATACTCTTGTGTGTAGTGTTTACCTTTCTCAGGCATGAGAAGGCTGCAATTACAAGATGGTTCTCAGAGATGTGTGGGGTATTTTTATCATACTTGTTTAAGACAAGAAAAATGCTATCCCTCATTCCAAGAATATGAAAGTCAATTTTAAAGCAAGATCACACATTAAAAAAATTATTATATTCCTGCTATGTACCAGAATCTGTGCTAGGAGCTCAGAAGGCAGAGAACATTCTGTCCTTAAGGAACCTCAAGGAGGAGACAGACATATAAACCAGCAATTACACTAAGTATTGTAGATATTGGTGGCAGTAGTAGTACATGTTTCCAGAGTGTGAACATAAAAATGGGATACCAGATCAATATGATTTGTGTGAAGTTGAAGCTACCAATATGCAAATGAGTCCCAAGTAGATGCCAGAAAATGCTTACCTAACAAAGCTGTTCCCACCTTTCCCAGTGAAAACAGAAGTCATCCCACAATGTCTCTAAAATTCCCACTATGCAGCATTCTTAAAAGCCCTGCTAAAGAGGGTAGGATAGGAGATGCGAGTTGTACATGGAATTCAATAATTACTAGATGTTAAATATTACTGCGACTGCCAAGATAAAGTCAGCCCTCAATAGTCTCTCTCTCTCATAGATTACAGCTAAAAATGAATACAGAAAGCAACTATTTAAGGACTCTGTAAAGTAAACACCAGAAGATAGTTTGAAAGTCAAAATTTGAAGAAAAACCAGTATTAGGATGAGAATCCTGAGTTATTTTTGCTTTTTTATCTCACTGCTTTGAAATGAAAGTGGCCCTAATTATGGAACTGAGCAGTAGGAGCAGATGTCAAAACTCAGAGAAATCTCCTTTGTTGAACCAAACAGATACAGAGACCTCTGTAAGCTGAAAAGTGTAGAATATATTCCAAGGCTTTTTTTTTTTTTTTTCTCTTTTTCCCCTCTTTTTTTTCTCCTATCCCTAAGCGAGGAGTGGCCACAGTCTAGAGCTTCTCTGCAGCAGTTGTGGCATGAGCACCTAAAACACTGAGAAAGCAAACAAACAAACCACTGTCTCTCTGGTCAGAGGATCTTCAAAAGAGTTCCCTATCACCCCAAGTGGATGGGGGAAAATTTTTGTTTTCGTTCTCTTTGTCTCTCCAGTTGTGTGGAACTGCATAACAGGGTGGTCATTATGGAAAATCAATATTCTCTAGAGGATTTTAACAGGACTCAGAATCTCACAACATAATATCAGATTGTCTAAAATACAATCTGAAACTACTTAACATACAAAGAACCAGGAAAATGTGACCAGTAGTCAAGGGAAAAACCATTAAGAGGTGCCAACCCACTCCGAAAGAGCAAAACACGTTCTTTTCAAGTACCTATAGAGGACACGTTCTGAACCATTAAATAAACCTTAACAATTTTTACATAATTGAAATCATACCAAATATGTTAATAATATGTATGACCATAAATGGTTAAATTAAAGAAAAAAATAAAAAATAAAGTATATCTAGAAAATACCTAAACATTTGGAAGTTAAACAACACAATTTAACTGTGTTAAACAACACAGTTCTAAATAACCCATTGGTTAAATAAGTTTCAAGGGAAATAATAAAATATTTTAAAATAAGTAACAATAAAAATACAATTTATAAAAAATTGTGGAAGTGCTTAGAGAGAAGAAAATTATAGCACTAAATGCTCATATTAGAAAAGAAAGTCTCAAATCAATAACTTAAGCTTCCACAGTGAGACAGTAGAAGAAAAGAACAAATAGCCAGGCACGGTGGTTCACGCCTGTAATCCCAGAACTTTGGGAGACTGAGGTGGGTGGATCACCTGAGGTCAGAAGTTTGAGACCAGCCTGGCCAATATGGTGAAACCCCTTCTCTACTAAAAATACAAAAAATTAGCTGGGCGTGAGGGTGGGTGCCTGTAATCCCAGCTACTCGGGAGGCTGAGGCAGAAGAATTGCTTGAACCCGGGAGGTGGAGGTTGCAGTGAGCCAAGATCGTGCCATTGCATTCCAGCCTAGATGCTAAGAACGAAACTCCATAAAACAAACAAACAAACAAAAAAACACAAAGAAAAAAAGAACAAACTAAACCCAAAGCAAACAGAGAAAATGAATTAACAAAAATAAAAACAAAAATCAATGAAAATGAAAACAGAAAAACAGCAGACAAATCCAATGAAAATATCAATAAAATGCGTAAATCTCTAGCTAAAGTAAGCAAGAAGGAGAGAGGGAGAGAGAGAGAGAGAAAGAAGACAAAGGCTATCAATATCAGGAATGGAAGAGTGGATATCACTACAGAACCTAAAAATGAATGACTCTATTACCATAAATTTGGGTTTAAATCAGGGTTAAATCAGGAATTAAATGGACTAATTCCTTGACAGATACAAACTACCAAGCCTTGGTGAAAAAATTAGATAACTTGATTTATCTCATATCTATTAAAGAAATTGAATTTGTAGTTAACATACTTCAACAAAGAAAACACCAAGTCCAGATGGTTTTACTGAGTAATTCTCCCAAACGTTTAAGGAAGAAGTAACCAATCTATATAATCTTTTCTTAAAAATAGGAAAGAATGAAATACTTCACAATCCATTTTATTAGGCTAGAATTATACCAGCATTAAAACCAGACCAATGTCCCTCATGAACATAGGTGAAATAATTCTGAACAAAATTTTAGTGAATCTATTCCAGCAATATTTACATAGGATAATGTACCATGACTAAGTGGGATTTGTCTTGGGAATGTAAGGCTGGTTCGACATTTGAAAGTCAATCAATATAATTAACCATATTAATAGGTTAAGAAGGAAAACCATGATTGCTTCAATAGACACAGAAAACATATTTGAAATTTTCAGTATATATTCATGATAAAAATTCTCTGCAAAATAATAATGGAAGGAATTTTTTTAACTGATAAAGGGCATGTAGAAAAAACTTTATAGTTAATTTCATACTTAATGGAAAAATATTGCATTCCCCTAAAATAGGAAACAAGGCCAAGATTTTTGCTCTTACCATTTTTTTACAACATTGTTCTGGAAGTCCTAGCCAGTGCAATAAGGCAAGAAAAAGAAATAAAAGGCATACGGTTTAGAAAGGAAGAAATAAAACTTTGTTTATGGACAACATGATTATGTGGAAAATTCCAAGGAATCTATAAGAAAGCTCTAGAGCTCATAATCATAATTGACTAAAAAGATCAATATATAAAAATTAATTTTGGCCAGGCATGGTGGCTCACACCTATAATCCCATCACTTTGGGAGGCTGAGGCAGGCGGATCACTTGAGGTCAGGAGTTTGAGACCAGCCTGGCTAACATAGTGAAACCCCATCCCTACTAAAAATAGAAAAGATTAGCCAGGTGTGGTGTCACATGCCTGTAATCCCAGATACTCAGGAGGCTGAAGCACGAGAATCGCTTGAACCCAGGAGGCAGAGGTTGCAGTGAGCCAAGATCATGCCACTGCACTCCAGCCTGGGCGACAGAGTGAGACTCCATCTCAAAAAAATTAAAAAAACCCAAAAAAACAGAAAAAATGTATTTCTATATACTACCAATAAATAATTTATATTGAAATTTTACATTATACCATTTATAACAGCACCATAAAATAAAATGTTAAGAGTAAATGTAATATCAGCAGGATCTATATGTTATAAACCCTGACTAAAAAACAATCCCAAAGAAGGGCCAAATAAATAGGAAGATATACTGTGTTTATGGGATATTCATAAGATGTCAATTCTCCCCAAATTTATCTATAGGTTCAATGCAATTATAATCAAAATCTCCACAGAATTATTTGTACATATTGGCAAGCTGATTCTAAAGTGTATAGGGAAAAGCAAAAGAATGAGAATAGCAAAACAAATTTGAAAAAGGGCAAAGTTGGAAAACTCATACCATTTTATTTCAAGTTAGTGTAATCAAGTGTGATATTGGCAAAAGGATGAACACCTAAGTCAATAAAATAAAATAAAGTCCAGAAATAGATCTATATAAGTATGGTCAACTGAATTTCTAAAAACATACAAAGATAATTCAGTGGAAAAAAGGATGGTCTTTTTAACAAAATTAACTCAAAAT
The DNA here is from genome assembly GCF_028878055.3 of Symphalangus syndactylus. Taxonomy (NCBI): domain Eukaryota; kingdom Metazoa; phylum Chordata; class Mammalia; order Primates; family Hylobatidae; genus Symphalangus; species Symphalangus syndactylus. Next base: position 97,674,861 of record NC_072431.2, read on the forward strand.
GAATCATAGAGCTAAGTATAAAATGTAAAACTGTAAACTTTTAAAGGAAAATATAGGAGAAAATTATTACATCCCTAAATTAGGCAAAAAATTCTTATATATATATTAATAGCACCAAAAACATAATACTTTCAAGCAAAAAATTGGTAAATTAGAATTCAATAAAAATTAAGAATTTGCTTTGCAAATGACATTATCAAAATAATGCAAAGAAAGCCACAGACTAGGAAAAAACCATCTGTGAATTACATATACGACAAAAGACTTGTATCCAGAATATAAAAAGAACTAAAATGCAACAATAAAAAACCAAGGAAATTTTTAAAAGAATCAAAATTTTGAACAGACACTTCAACTAAAATACGTATGTATGGCAAGTAAGCACATGAAAAGACAGTCAACATCATTAGTCATCAGGGAAATACAAACTGAAACCACTACCTGCCAATTAGGAAGGCTAAAGTTTAAACACAATATGACAGTAAAATATATTAGTGAGATTCAGGCCACTGGAACATTTGAAAAACAGTTTGGTAGTTTCTTATAAGAAAATTAAATATACACTTACTACCTGATCCATCAATCTCATTTTAAGGTATTTATCCAAAAAAAAAAAAAAGAAAACTTAAGTTCATATAAAACTATTATGCAAATATAACATAGCAGCTTTATCTATAATCACCCAAAGCTGGAAACAACTTAAATGTCCTTTAACTAGTGAATGGATACACAATGAATAGGCAAATTCAGCCATAAAAAGGAACAAACTACTGATACATGCAACATGGAAGATTCTCAAATTCATTATGCTAAATTTAAGAAGCTAGGCTCAAAAAGCTACATATGGTAATCCATTTACATGCTACCCTAGAAAAGGCAAAACTATAGGAATGAAGAACAAATCAGTGCTTGCCAAGAGTTTGGAGTGAGAGAAGTTGCCCCAAATGCGGGGAAGTTAGAAGCAACACTTTGGGGTCATAAAACTTGATTGGGATCCAAAATCATACAACTATACACTAAAATCAGTGAATATTACCTTATGTAAATTAAAAATTAAGAAATCAAAAGAAAAGCATCATATCAAAAATAGTTTTTTCTAAGCATTTCTCATTTGTAAGGTATTTTAAGTATGTTGTATGTTGTCTCATTTCACCCCCATAACAAATCTATGAAAGAGGTACTTTTATCCCCATGTTAACATGAATAAACCCGGGTTTGCAAAGTCGAGAAACATACTTACTGTCATATAGTTAACAAGTGACCGAGCAGGGATGTGGAGCCAGATTCCTCTGACTCCAAGGTCTGAGTTCTTCCTCCTGCACAGTGGTCAATTGGCTAGATCCACTTAAACAGCACTCACAAACTCACCACTCACACATACATACCCACAGACACACACCACACAGATGGGATACAACTCACAGTCACATATATGGAATAAGTGATATGCAAATATAAAATTGCATTATTTTTATATTATTCTCATTTTATATAAATCCTACCATGAGGTACAGTCTGTCTTATTCATTCATTCATTCATTCATTTATCCATCCCTTCATTCATCCCCTCATTTCTTCAGGAAATAGATTCCATCGTGGCAGGTGCTATTCCAGACTCTGGAGATACTACAGTAAACAAAACAGAATAAACTCAAAAACTCTAAAATGCAACAATAAAAAACAAGGAAATTTCAAAAAGGATCAAAGTTTTGAACAGACCTTTCAACTGAAATATATATGTAGTTAATACAGAAAGAAACAAGTAAATAACAAGTGGGATATTTGGTAGTGACAAGCGCTATGAAGAAACACTAAAGCAAAGTAAGAAGAGTAAGAGGAGGAACTGTTTTAGAGACAGTGACCGGGGAGGCCTCTCTGTGAAGGGGAATTGAAGCAGAGAATGGATGGAAGTGAGAGAGGGAGCACTGGGAAGGTCTGGGAGAAGGTTTTTTCCAGGACGCAGGAATAACCAATAGAAGCCCCTGAGGCAGGAGTCGCTTGGCACGTTTGAGGTGCAGTCAGTGGTCTGCTCGGCTGGGGTGATCTTGCAGGGCTGAGAGTGGGAGGAAGCCAGGGAAGCTGTAGAACTTTCCTACTTACGGTGCGTACTTGTAGCTGTTCTTCAATTCTCCAGTATAAGTGTATCTCCCTGGTTAATTTCAAATTATTTACAGGACCATGCTTTCTATTTTTTAAATGAATCTCAGTCTGTACCTGGCACTTCACTATGCTTGGAGCTAATGCCAAATAAAAATGTGATGATTGATGAGTGCTGTTCATACACATTTCCCAGTGGTTCTACCCCCGGGAGGCAGCTATGTGATCAATAAATAGGATGCTAGGAGAGTGGGAATTTCCCACAGTGCTTCATACTGTTCACCTTTGAGACCTATAGAGAGTTCTGCTGAGGGCAAGGTTTTGTGGTATAGGAGGTCATCCTGATAAGGGTTTTTTTTTTTTTTTTATGGTGGCTTTTAGCATAAATTGGCAGGGATTGATCAGGTGCTTCCTCTGGGCTAATGCTCCTTGGGGATCATGGGATGTGGTCTGCACACTCATCTGAGAAGGTCCAATAATGGCAAGGCAGTCACCAGGGTACCTATGTCCTCAGAGGACCTGGCCTCTCAGAGAAAGTGCAGGTTCACTGGGGGAGATTATCAGGACTTTAGACCTCAGGATGAAGAGACACACTCCAGGAGGGGCTGTGGATAGTTACTACGGTATCCCAGAAAGGTGTCAGGGTAGTGCATGGGGAAAGGCCCCCAGGGTCCTGGCCAGCTTAGAGGCAATGGGGAGGAGCATGCTGGGCAGACTGTGTGGGGTCCAGTCATGACCAGCCTAGCTCCTGAGAGGCTTTGCGTGGCACAGGTGTGAGGATAAGAGCAAAGATTTCAGTAAGGAACAAAGAGACAGTGAGTCTCTAGGAAGCCTGGACTTTTGATTCAGCCAGACTTGGGTTTGCGGCCTGGCTCCTGCCCAGGGAAGAGTAAGCTCCTGTCACCACCTCCACCATTACAGGGGAATCCTAGCAAATCTATGAGAGCCAGAAGCTAGATACAATGCCTGGCGCTTAGTGCTCACCATATACTTGTCCTTGGATAGCCAATATCAAGTTAAATTTGCCAGAATTGTCACTCTGGGCCAGAAAGAGCTGTGTCCTGGCAATGGTGGCAGGGAGTCACCAGCAGGACCAGTTGGGACCCGTGGTTGCCAAGTGGCTAGTGCTGTGAGGAGGATGGAGATGCAGGAGAGTTTGCTCCCATAGGACAGCACCATGGTGGGGTCATGTAGACTGAGACCAGCACACTGAGGGCTGGGCCTGGCGGTGGCCCCTTTGCACAGGCAGAAGAGCCTCCTGGAAGAGGACTCCATCTGGGCCCACTATGGGGGCTGGCTGCTTGTAAGGAACGGAATAGACCACCAGGGGAGAACAGCTGCCAGGTGGGGCAGTGCCAGGGCAAGACGCTGGACCTGACAGCAAAGCCTTCAGTGGTGAAGACAGCAGAGACTCCAAGCTCCCTGTGGAGGAAATGACTCACCCCGTCCCCAGCCCAGCTCCTTTCCTAAGGAGGAAGAAGGAGAGAATTCCAAAAAGAAAAACTCTGTCAGTAAATTCTAACATGGGAGGTCTCAAAGTGCCCTACTCGGCCCCCGTCCAACAGCCAGTAACACAAAAAGCTGGCTGCTCAGAGACCATAGCACAGTCTGTTCTTAGGACAGAAGAGCAGATGGGTGGCGCACAGGCCATAACCTCCAACATGGAGCTGCTGTGCCAGGTGGAGCCAGAGCCTCACTCCTGCACCCCGTGGAGCTGTGACAGCTGGTGGCGGGCATTCTGGTGACAAGTGAGCCATGGGCAGGCTTGCGTGGCACAGAGAGTGGGCTTGTTCTTACACACCCATGAGACACCCTCTGGAGAGTCCCAGAAATACTGGCCTGGAGCTTACAGGTTGAGGAGGTGTGAAGGTCTGCAGGTGCAAATGAGGCCAAGCAGTCAGTGAGATTTAAATTGGTCCTGCTAACCTGACCTCATTTGTATCCTCAGTATGGAGAGGCTTTGGGAAGATAAGGCAAGAATAGTGATAATCAGTAACGACCATTTGTTGAGCACCTATTGCAGGCAGGCACTATGCTTAATACTCTAAACATATTTTTTTACTCTTTATCCCAACCCTGAAATAAGGACATTTGAGACAGGAGGAAACTGAGGCTGAGCATTCATGTAAGGTTGCGGCAGCATCTGGGAGAGGTGTGGGAAAGCACAGGAACAGGACCCAAATGTTCACAGCAGAAGGAGTCCCTAGCAGGGGCCCTTCCCTGGCATGCTCGCTGCTCCCTCTGGACTCGGCAGGAGCCTCCAGGCTCCAGGAAGGATGTGGGGCAAAGCTCTGCTTTTTGACCTGGGCATCTCCTTTTGAGGGAGCGGTGAGTTAGCCAAAGGGGGCATGGAAATGACTGTGAAAATGGAATGGCAGCTGGAAGAAGGTCGTGATCCAGGAAAGGGCATGAGGAGGGCAAACTGCAAAAGGCTGAGGCACTGCAGGGATGGGAATGTTGAATGGTGTAACAGCACATCAGGGTTTCCATGACTTTGATGCAAGGGGAAAGCGATTTTCACCTCAGACTCAAACTGGAAGTTTTTCTCCCTACCAAAAGGCAGGATGCCAGAGAAACAGACCTTTTCCCTCCTGGGTAAGAGTTTGGTGTTTCTCCAGTGCTCCACTCTGACCTAGCAGGGAGCCAGCAGGGACCATCCCACAGTCACCTCATCCAGCAGAGGATTTTCCACATGTGCCATGGGCTCTGTTCCTTAGCGACTTCAATAACAGAGGTCCAGCATCTGGAGGGTGCCAGGCTAAAGGAAGTCAAACAAGCTTTTTGTTTTGTGTTTCATTTTGCTTTTACCCTAGCATTTTCCAGAGCCTTTAACATGCTAAAACGAATTGTCACTCATCAGGAGTGGAGATGCAGTCCGTCCTGAATTTATCTGAAAAATGAAAGTCTTTATTTGGAAAATGCTTATTAACATCTTAGCGAATTGGTGTTCTGGGGAAGATGATTTAGGAAAATCTGCTCTATGCATGTCACTGCCTGCTTCATGATTGCTTACTGCTTAATTTGATGCAACCCTTTTTTAAACCAAAAGTTTTAAACCATTTGCAAAGCTTCTCCCTACTCCCAACACACACACCTTCCTCCTTCCTCCTTCCTCCTCTTCTCCCTTCCCCTCTCCCTCTCCCTCTCCTTTTCCTGCCCTTTACTGTACAAGAATGCCTTGAATAAAGAAAACCTATAAAACAGAAATATAAATTTTGCAGTGATTATTTAATTGGCCTTTGATTTCATGACAGGCAAAAATAAGTTGTCCCTCATTTTTTTTTTTGAAAAAAATGTTACTTTAAATACTAAAGGATTTAAAGGATACTTGGTAAATATTTGTTGGCTTAATTCATGAAACATGGGGATGTTATGTGAAAATACCTTATCTGTACCCCAGGAATAAAAAAATAATAACCTTTTTCTGGCCTAGAGCATATCAGCCCTGGGGACCCCACTCACTTGGTATCTTATATATATATATGGCGCCCCCTGCAGCAGCCCTGGGCTCATTACAAGTAACATTGATTCTTAAGTGTTTTATGCCTTTTTACCAATCTCTTTAGAGGAAGCAGATGAAAATTTAGAATTTTAACAGGGAATGTTTACCTGAGGACAGAAGCTAGATGAAAAGATCAGCTGGCACCCAGAACACACATATTTTTCCTGACAATCCAGCCAAATGTGAATCCAGGGACTGGGTGTAATTCATCAGAACAAAGCAACACTCTGCAGGCAGGTTGTGTGGTACCCACTTGCCTTTGTAATACCGCCATGCTCAATTCCAAACACAGCCTGTCAACTCATCAGAGCAGGACTGGTGAGAAAGCCAAGGCTGGCAGCAGGTTTGGTGCCACCTCTTGGTGCCAGAGCCACCTGCACACAGCATGGAGCAGCGGAATAGCCAGGGTGCCCTGGAGCCAGTTCCTTCCAGAAGCCAGCAGCCCTAGGACTCTTCTATCCTGCCACTCCCAGCAAGAAGGAGCTGCCATGAATATGAAGGTGGAAAGAGGAAGCTCAGAGCAGGGGAGGGCTTGGGCTGTGTCTTAATTCTTCTGTGGTCCCCAGGGCCCAACACAGTTGTCTGGTTAATACCGCATTAAATGCAGTGAAGTGATTCTAGCCCCAGTTCCACTAAGAAATTCCTGAGTGATCTTAGAAAGTTACTTCTCTTGGAGCCTGCAGCACAACAAACCACTCAGAACTTAGTGCTATAAAACAAAGGCAAGCATTTCTCATTACTATCTTTCACTTCTTTAGGGGTTGATGGGGCTCAGCTAGGCAGTTTTTGGTCCTCAAGCAGTGACAGTCAGACAATGGATGGGGCTAGAGTTCTCTTGAAGGCCTTTCCATTCATACTCTCTGGTGCCTGACTTGGGAAGACCTAAATAGCTGGCGGCTGGAACAGCCGGGGCTCCTCAGGCACCTCTGTCTATTACAGTGTGCTCCCTCCATGTGGACTCTCTGTCAGGGTAGCTGGACTTCTTACATGAAGTCACCTGTCCCTGGAGACAGGCTGGTGGAAGTCAATCACCCATTGTGATCCAGCTTCACAAGTCAAGCAGTGTCACTTCCACCATATTATATGCATGCAGACAGTCAAAAGTGCTGCCCATGTTCCAGGGCAGGAGATAGGTCTCTCTTCTTGATAGGAAGAATGTTAAAGAATTTACAGACTTGCTTTGAAACAGAGCCTCAATTTCTCAATGTCCTCTAAACGAGGATAATAATACATCATGGGCCAGATTTTTTTGGTGGGGGGGATGGAAGGATACTTGGGGCTAATGCAGATGAACTCATGTGGTGAAAATTAAGGTGCAGTCCAAACATAAGAGATGGACAATTAGAGCTGTCTGGAGTTACAAATTCTTAAACTGGAACATATTATAATCTCTCAGAGGCCAAAAAAGTTTTCCTGTTGGCATTCTTCTCTTCAATAAATAAATCATCTGAGTTGCAAAAATATAATTTTCCCCATAAGATCAACAGTAAAACCATTTTGAATGAGAGAGAAATATAGCCTGTAAGTAATTTTTGCTTTTTCCTAATTAGCTCTTTATCAAAATAAGGTTGCCCACCATTGCTATGCGTCTTGTTACACTCACTGCCAAGGCTCAATGTCTTGCAAATGTTGCTGTGCATGTTTATAGTGGAAAGGATTTAAGAACAAAAATGAGTTGTCATTGGCCTATTTAACATTAAGTACAATTGACATCTGTACTCTATTTGTATAAATAAGATAGGTTAAAATTTGTTCTGTTGTCATACCAACACTTCCATTGTCATACCAATAACAAGTTATTACACTCATTTATTAGTTGGAACTCTTGGTTGCAAAGAAAAAAAAATCAAGGCTTAAACCACAAAAAAAGGAAATGTAGGGGGCCTCAAGCACTGGGGTGTTGGAATGTGGCTGGAGGGTCTGGAACCAACAGCTGGTGGGAAGCAAGGCTCTCCAGGATTCATTCAGTCATCTAATTATCCATTCTCTCTCCCTCCCCCATCCTTGTTTCTCACTGTCTGCTGCACTCTACTCTGCACACTGATTATTTCTACATTTCTACTTCTCAGCCAACATGACAAGCAGAAGTGGCTGCTCCATAATCTTCAGTTTTGAGTCTGTCATTCACCAGGCTTGCCCAGGCTAAATTAAAACTCTTAGTTATAGGTTCAAATTCTTGGCAGAGACAATGTTGCCTGGTTGTGCAGGGGCCAGTATCCATTCAGGGCTATGTCACATAATACAATTGTGCTGCAGGCTCCTGGGCATAGAAGGGGAAAGAGTGCTGCTGGGGAGGGCCTAAGGGATTCTTGGTAAAATGGAGAACCACTCCAGAGGGTGGCGGCTACAACGTATTTACACACACACTTTCCTGCTTTACTAGACTTAAGGACAGAACTATGTTTTGTTCATCTCTATCCTTAATGTCAAGCCCAATCCGTAGTAGGTAGTCAATGCATGCTAAGCTTTAGGAGTGGAAGTTTTTACAGTCACATTTCTTTTTTTTTTTTTTTTTTTTGGAGACGGAGTCTGGCTCTGTCGCCCAGGCTGGAGTGCAGTGGCGCAATCTCGGCTCACTGCAAGCTCCGCCTCCCGGGTTCACGCCATTCTCCTGCCTCAGCCTCTCCGAGTAGCTGGGACTACCTGCACCCGCCACCACGCCCGGCTAATTTTTTTGTATTTTTAGTAGAGACGGGGTTTCACCGTGGTCTCGATCTCCTGACCTCGTGATCCGCCCGCCTCGGCCTCCCAAAGTGCTGGGATTACAAGCGTGAGCCAGCGCGCCCACAGTCACATTTCTTAAACAGCAAAAGCACCTAGAGCTCTGGCGCACTTTGAGAATCTTGTGATAATTAGCACACTAAACGGTGTTACCTCTTTTAAGTCCATCTTGATAATTTGAAATGTAACCCAAAGGCACATGTTCATGTCTGAAAAGAAGCTTCTCTCTTTAATGAAACTTCTCCTCTTTAATGAAATATCACAAAATGCATTTTAGGTGGTAATGGAATGGGGAAAAAGTACATAATGATCAAGGAAAGTATGCAAACACAGTACTTAGATATATAGATATGTCTTTGGCTTACAATTTAATAATGCTAATGTATGTCTTAGTGTCTATGGACCAGAGATGCAGTAGGGCTCTACGAAAAGTCTATTCATTTGAAATAATAAGGATTTGGGGGTAAATTATTGGGAGACGATTGAAGTCCAGGGGAAAATATGCAGTGAAAATCTAGCAATCAGAGGTAGACATTCTCAAAAGGAATCAGAATTTTGTGCCGATCTCATTTTATTGAAAGTATCCCATATTTTTTGAGTTGGAAGGGATTTAGGGAAACATGTATTTCATCCCCTTATGGTAACAACCAGTGACTTGGCCAAAGTCACATCAATGTCTTGGAGGGTCAGGGGACCAAAATGCCTAAGTGGAGGCACACATGTCCTAGAAGAGTTGGCTCATTCTTTCCCCGGTGCCTTGCCATTTATTCCTTCAAAGGGGGAAATTCTCAGCTTGGAGTGATTTAATCTTATGCAACAAATGCTGTGGCTCCTGGGACTTATGTAGTCTTGGCAGGCAGCAGAACACCCCAGAACTCACCTCTGCAGGCTCACTCACAACACTGATGTGTTTGCTTTGTCACCATCTATTTTTCCTGCCCATTTTCCAGGAAGGCCCTAAGCTGGAGCACCTGACACATACTGCCAATGTCTAGCTTCATGCACCTTCCAGCTACCTTCTTCAACTCAGTTACATAAATATCTTTCTGCCTAGGTCTATTTTCCAGGCCAATTGTTCCCAGCCATGGTGGTATCACAGCACACTGGGGTGTTGCAATGGGCTGGGGTGTAAGCCATTTGTTACTAACAACAGAGTTCCAAAGTCTGCTAATGACTTACTTTGTAATATATAAAGAGAATTCAAGTTAATCCCCATAATTTGCCACACTCAGTTGCACTGAACATACTTTCTTAGGATGGGCTGTGATTCTTAGGGTGGGCTCTTAGCTGCTTTATTTTCAAGGAAGAAATTTTTAGCTTTTAAGGGAAAAAAACTCATGTTGTTATCTTTTATGAATTGTCCACCTCACAAGACAGTGTTGTGTCAAGGGTTAGGAACAGTGGCCTGAGTTCATACCCCAGCTCCACCCCTAACTAGTGATATAATTTTGAGCAAGTTTCCTCAGCCTCTCTGAGTTCTTTCTCCTACAAATTGAGGATAATGAAAGGATGCATCTTGTAGGCTCCTGTGAGAATTAAACAAGGTAGTATATGTGATATCCTTAGACAATCCCTAGAACTTGGTAAAGGCTAGTTTTGTAGGGCTCTTTTTATTTGCTATTGTAAGGCTTGTCCCTTTTCTGGGGGTTTTCCTTGATTGTGTATCAGTCTTCTTATTTTGGGGCATAAAGAACAAATGTATCATTACTGCCTTGTATCATGCCCATACACAAATCTACAGGCTGGCTAAGCCTGGATTTCTTTTGTTTTCTTGACTCTTAAAATTCCATGGGCCTCTTTCTTGGCTGGCTCCCGAAATGCATCTTGTGCTTGAGTAACTCCAGGGAAAAAGGGGATTTGAGGAGATTTTCTCCAAGACATTTCATGACTTCACCAGCTCTCAGTCTTGCACCTTGATTCACTTCTCCCTTCCTCCATCCATCATCTTCACGCTCTTTCTGTTTCTCTTCCAGGGAGCGGGGAGATGGGGTGAGTCCTGCTCAGGTTGCCTGCGCTGCCGTCAAGCTGGGACCAAGCAGAGGAGACAAGCGGGCGTCTGGGAGGCAAACCTCTGGCATCCCAGGTTAAAGTTTCCAATCATTTTCCAGCCAATACTGTATATCTACTGTGCCCGGTGGGATAAATTAGCACTCATGAGCTAATCTAATTGTTGTAGAGGCTACAAAAGAGGAGCTCAAATAGAGACCAGTGCCAGGAACGAAGTCCCACCTTTGATGTGGGAAACCCACTTCCACATTTTGACTCGTGATCAGAGAGACATTCTGCATTACTGGTTACCTCATTATCTTTTCCTTTTATTGTACAGACCCTGGGTAAAAATAAATTAACATATGTTAAAAATCTGTCATATCATAAGGAATGAGCAAAGAGGTCATTTCTCTTTTCCCTAAAGCTGTGGGTCTCAGGCTCCCTGCTTGGCAGAATCACCTGAGAAACTTCTAAAAGGTACAGATGTCACCCTTTTCTGATTGCATTCTCCTGGAGTGACATCTGGGCACCAGCATTTCTCAGAGCCTCCCAGGTAATTGTAATGTTGCCAGAGCTGCAGGGATGAGAGGCAGCGGCCTATGGGTATCCACTGAGCAGTGTCATTACTCCTTTTGCCCCCCACTTTCAGGTTCCAAAAAAGGGGTTAGATGACACCAGCTCTGAAATAGTCTAACTCCACAGATCCCAAAATAATGTATCTGTGTAACCTCTTAATAAAGTTTTATAAATAGTACATGTCCTGGCCGGGCACGGTGGCTCAAGCCTGTAATCCCAGCACTTTGGGAGGCCGAGGTGGGTGGATCACGAGGTCAGGAGATCGAGACCATCCTGGCTAACACGGTGAAACCTCGTCTCTACTAAATATACAAAAAAAATTAGCTGGGCGTTGTGGCGGGCACCTGTAGTCCCAGATACTCGGGAGGCTGAGGCAGGAGAATGGCGTTAACCCAGGGGGCAGAGCTTGCAGTGAGCGGAGATCGCGCCATTGCACTCCAGCCTGGGGGACAGAGCGAGACTCCGTCTCAAAAAAAAAAAAGAAAAAAAAATAGTACATGTCCTGTTGTTACCTACCTCATTCTCTTGGCAGCATTTTTAAAACTTGTTTTCAAGATTCATCTTAAACTACTAAAAAAGAATTATGATGGACATTCAATAGCTATTCCTCCAAAATATGACTCTAAAAAAAAGGGGGGCTGGGCACAGTGGCTCACGCCTGTAATCCCAGCACTTTGGGAGGCCGAGGCAGGCGGATCACGAGGTCAGGAGTTCAAGACCAGCCTGGCCAATATAGTGAAAGCCTATCTCTACTAAAAATACAAAAAAAGTTAGCCAGGCATGGTGCCAGGCGCCTGTAATCCCAGCTACTCGGGAGGCTGAGGCAGGAGAATCGCTTGAATCTGGGAGGCAGAGGTTGCAGTGAGCCGAGATTGCGCCACTGCTCTCCAGCCGGGGCAACAAGACAAGACTCCGTCTCAAAAAAAAAAAAAAAAAAAGATGAAGGATAAACTTTGTGAAAATATGACTATTTTTTCCACATGATTTCTACAAATTTTGTTTACTTTTCCTGAACATGTCCTTCACAAGTGTATAGATTATTAAATATTCCTAATAGAGGAATATGAGAAAATATTTGTCCTCAAAAATGGAAAACAGGAGAAAAAGTCAAAAAAAATTGAAAAACCTTTGCCAGGTGCAGTGGCTCATGCCTATAATTTCAGTACTCTGGGAGGCTGAGGCAGGAGCATTGCTTGAGCCCAGGATTTTGAGGCCAGCCTGGACAACATGGTGAGACTCCATATCTATAAAAACACATATACGAAACAAAAAAAAAACCCTTAAGTTAGTGGGAAGTGTGACCTCCAAACACTCAGAACTGATTCCTTTGGAGTAATGACCCTTAAACCACCTTTCAGGCCAGCATTTTGCAAGGTGTGGTCAAGATCCATGTGCATCACGGTCCTCTGGCTAGAAATGCAGACAAAGACCTCACCTGAAACTCATTCTCTAGGGACAGGAGCTGATAAAGTGCATCTTAAGCAAGCTTCCTAGATATTTTGCTTGCCTTTATTTTTTATAGCAGCATTGCCATCTTTAAAATAAAATTGTGCCTGGAATCCCAGTAAATAAACTAGGTGAAGGGATGATGCAGGCTTGAGGTTCAGCAGTGGCCTGTTCTGGGGCTCCAGAGAAGTTTCCCTGAGGCGTCATACCCAGCCACATGAGGGACTCCAAACATCAGTGTCACCTCTGCCTCCAGCTTCCAATGAGCTGCCCATCCCTCAGCTTTCCTACTCTGTCTCTCCATCATGTCTTCATTCCCTGCGCTGCCTTTGTTAAGGTCCTTGGTATCCTGGTCTCACCATATTCTTTCTCTTTTAATCGTCTTATTTGCTCAATAGTTTCTGGAATGCATGCATTTGTCCAAAATAGTCACAGAAGAAAAGAAACTCAGAATATATAAGGTTGGGGTGAGGCAAACTAATTTTTTTCAATGTTTGCATTTAACACACTGAACAGTGGAAGTTTAGCATCCCATTATTTCATTGTTTACCCACTTTGGCTGGAGTGGGTTTCAAAGATAGCCAAGCATTCTCTAGCTGTCCAGGATTGCTATGGAGGGCCGAATCTTGTATTACATGGTTGTCTATGTTATGTAAAGTAACTAACATCAGATTCTCCATGCAAGTGTAATTCTCATGAAGAAAATAATATTGCAGATTAGAACTTTGAAGCTGACATTGTAGGAATTATGTGTCAGTTCTTACAGTCCTAGTTGTGTTTTTTTTTCATCATGAGAGATGAGGAAAGGAGAACAAACACCAAGTCTGTGTGTGAATTGCAGTGCTATGATAAGCATAGATTGGGCAGTTCCAACTAGCCCTCAAGGCTGTTTAAGATCCAAATGTGACTAAATGCTGATCACATAAAGCAAGACACATCATTTGAAACAATCACTGGGGGGTATTATTGTGGCATCTCTTTGGGGGAATCCAGAGGCCCAACTTAACCCTCTCTGACTTCCACACATTGAACAACTGAGTATTGAGAGAGGCTCAGGATGAAGAAAAGCACTGGCCCTAAAATATCATGAACATCATTACCCACCCCCCCAACCCCAGTCACCCCCAACTAGAGGTGGAAACCCTCAAAACATGGGTGGAAGTCCATGGACCAACCATGGAATTTTGGGTTGTGTGCTTAGCTGATGCCACTTCTTCCTCTGTGTGCTTAGCTGATGCCACTTCCTCTTTTGTCCACTGCATCCATAAAAGAAGCCATTTTGGGTAGGCCAGAAAGGATGGGAATAAGCTCTTTTTTTTTCTTCTATCCTCCAATTCTCTCATTAACTCAGGGCCAGTGGCAACTGGGAATCACTTATTTTGATTCCTCCTGAGACTGCACAGAACACACATGGCGTATTCCTCCCAAAGCTGCTAGAAACCTAGCATGGTGTACACGGCTCTGCAATCAAGCCGCCAACGCTAGAGCACAATTTCACTGCACTTTATACTTCAGCTCTTGCCAGAGCAGCCTTGACTCCTCCAGACACAATGTTCATAGTCCAGGTGCAAAAATCAGGTGCTGGAATTCATGTCACTTAGTTTTCTTTTAAAAGCAAAAGACTCCTTACCAGAGACTCCTCCCTAATCTGTTGCCAGTTACAAACTGGATACTGTAGCAACAGGGAGCTTCTTGGCAGGCAAAAGTAGGGAATTCACCCACTCCAGCGTTGTTGAGCAGAGTGTGCTTCAGGTCATCTTGCCACGGCAATGAAATGTTTCCAGCTATTTCCTTAAGGTTCATTTCCTAAGGACAAACCATGATTCATAGCACGAGGGGAGGTGAATTGAATTAATGCCTGATTGGTAAGTAAAACAGCTAAATTTCTTAGTTTTAAAATATATCTGCAAGATTACTCTAAAGTAACTATAGTTTAGAAATGTACAGTGAATACTTTGAAGGTCTAGACTTACATCAATCTGTTTCCTAATCTTTAGGAATCTGTATTAGAGTTCTGTCAGTCGAGATTTGATTCACTTATTTATTCAACAAATGTACTATGCATGTAGTGTGTGCAGCTACTGCCCTAGGCACTGGGGATACAGTATTGCCTTCAAGGAACTTACATCTAATCTATACTTAATATATTCAAAATGGGCGAATCTTTGCTTGAAACTATTAATGAGGTCAAGTACAATCACACATATTTTCCAAAGAATTAGTTTAACCTTTCAGCTGGTCTTATATTTGTCCTGTCATGCTCTAAACATTGTATTACAGGCATGCCATACCTCATCCTTCCTGTTTAAAGCAGCAGCCTCCCAGTCCCTAGGAGTTCTCCCCTTGTCCACATTCTTGCTGTCATCTCAGCCATCCCCACCGCCCACATGTCACAAATTTACTCCCTCATAACGTATCTACTTGCACAATGTTCCTCAAATCCTGTTTAAAATCCATTAGTGTTTTGCTCAAGAACCTTCACTAGTTTTTTATTTCTAAATAAAACATTTGCCCGTCTTTAAGGCCCTGAATCTCAAGTCATTTAACCTAATTAAACTTGTTTTTCTGTTATTTAATTCATTCATTTAATCATATAATCAATCATTAACCAACAAAGATTTAATAGGCACCTATGGTGTATCTGGTGGCCCTGAGCCACTAAAGGTATTGGTAGCAGATGCTGTGGTGGCCACCCGGATTTCTCCTTCAGGTCTGAAGCCCTCCTCCCCTCAGCATGACAGGGGTGTTGGTGGCTGAGGGCTCCCAACTGAGTACCTCTCTGGCAATTGCTCTTGGCTGAAGGGAGTTGTCTTCCTGAGGTTACTCCTGCTCATTGGAAGCAGTCAGCACTGATAATAGGTTGATGTGAATGTCAAAGGTTTGAGATCCTTACTGCAACTTGCAATGAGTTTGAAGGGGCATCCTAGCTCCAGAATTCCCTGTTGGATTGGACTGAAGTTCAACTTCTCTCAGCCCAATTCTACTTTCCTCAGCCCATTACAGGCTCAAGAAGCTTACAGTCTAACAAAGAAATCAGACAAATAAGTGGACAAATAAAACTGTAGTAAGGCTCACGCCTGTAATCCCAGCACTTTGGGAGGCCGAGGTGGGCGGATCACCTGAGGTCAGGAGTTCGAGACCAGCCTGGCCAACACGGTGAAACCCCATCTCTACTAAAAATACAAAAATTATCCGGGTATGGTGGTACGTGCCTGTAATCGCTGCTACTCAGGAGGCTGAGGGAAGAGAATCACTGGAACCTGGGAGGCGGAGGTTGTAGTGAGCCAAGATCACGCCATCGCACTCCAACCTGGGGGACAAGAGCGAGGCTTCATCTCAAAACAAAACAAAAACAAACAAACAACAACAACAAAAACAGCGTGGTAAGAGATATGACAGGGGAAGGTCTAGGTTACAGGAGGAGAGGAGAGTTCCTGCAGGAACTGAGTTCTAAGTGAGATGTGAAGACTGAGCCAGAGATATTCAGGAGAACTGGCAAGGCCTGGGCAGAACAGAAGAGTGGCCATCCAAGATAACAGTATCTGTGCATGTCCAGGGAAGAGAGGGCATCAGGCACTGAGGAATGGTGAGAGGCACTGGGGAATGATGAGGAGCACTGGGGAATGGTGAGGGGCACTGGGGAATGGTGAGACGCAAGGCTGGAGAAGAAGGGGCAGGAAGAGGGTGTGCAGCATAGATCCTGAAGGCCTAGTTGGCCATGTCGACAGATTTGGAAGTGTTGAATGGTTTTCAAAACAAGGAGTGACAGGATTCGATTTGCATATTGGAAACAGCTCTCTGGAAGATTGATGGGCAGCAAGAGAAGATGCAAAGAGGCCAGTTAGAAGCTGCTGATGAAGACCATGGGAAAAATGACTGTGGATCATGGCATTCACGGTGGAAAGCAATGAATTGATTTGAGGACCAATAATGAGACAGAATCAGCAGGATGACTGCCTGGATAAAGGAATAGAGGGAATGGTAGTGCCACTTGCTGCAGTAAGGAGACTGGAGGAAAAGCAGGCTTGGGCTTTGGGGTTTGAGGTGACTAAAAGATACCCCATCACAAGGAGCCCCTCTTCTGGACACAGCTAACCTCTCTTCCAGGGGATGGTGCTCCCTCTACTAACTAGCTGCTTGGTCATCTCTCCACTCTTCTGGCTGCCTTTCTACAGCCTTAAGCATGCCCAAGGGACATAGCTGTTATCTTTACTAGAACTCTCCACGAAACCAGCATCTCCCCAAGGCAACCACTCGATCTCCCTCCTTCCTTCATGCATAGACATCCTTGGCAGAGTCCCTTATACTTGCTGTCTCTGCTTCCTCAGAGGCTTCTAGGAGTCCTTGTGCTTTCCTCAGAAGGATTTTCCAGTCACACTCAAGTTCACAGAAGTCTGGCATCTTCATCTAATACTGCACAGAACTGCTCTCAACAAGATGATTAAAGACCTCCATGTTTCTGGATCATAGGACACGCCAGTCATTATCATGTCAGCTGACCACTTCCTTCCGTTGGTTTCTCTGACCCACATGCTCCTGGGTTTTGTGATCTCTCTGGCTGCTCTTTTCCAGTCTCCCTTAAAGACACCTCCTGTTCACAAACATCGATGTCCTCTAGAGTTCAAAAACTAGGCTCTTTTTACTTCACACACATCCCCTGGGCGATCTCATTATTGTCTTTTTTTGAAGATTTCCAAACCTGTGTCTACAGGCCAGCTCTCCTCAGCCTCAGACCCATATGCCCACCTGCCCATTCAGTGCTTACACTGGGGTAAGAAGCAGAATCTTTGGTGAGTCTGAGGGTATGTGGCAGCTCCTTCTGATGGTGCCCAGTTCCTCCACTGTGTAGGAGGCAAGGCCATGTTTAGGGATGTGGGAGCTGGTGACAGGGTAGCAGGTTTAAGAGACTAGTGGACATTTGCTGTATCTTCTTGGGAGAATGGAACCAGGAGAATGTAGAAGGCAGTATGTAGGATCCAGTTGCTAATGGAAACTATGAATCCATAGGGTTCCTGCCTTCTAAGTTGTGGGATTTCTCCAGCACTCCAGTAAATACCATGGGTGTGTATCCAAAGTTGGATAGTAACATTCTGCCACATGGATAAGACAGAAGGACCATGCAGGGAAAGATCCTGGCAGAGGAGTTGCAGTGACAGGCCCTGGCATGAAGATAGAATACCAAACAGACTTGGGGGCAGTGGAGGATTGGATGTCTGAATTTTAAAATGCAGAGGCAAAGCCAGACTGGGGTGATGATATGGTGCAAGGTGAGACCGTAAGTGTTGGTCAGTGACATGAAGTGGGAGTGCAGGTCCCTGGAGATGAGGATGTCAAGGGACTGAGAGGCTCAGTGTTGAAGTCACTCCTAGCACTGGTAGGAGCTGGAAGGACTGGGGCCAATGCTAGTGAGGTCAAGGGGGAGCCGACGGGCAGTCTGCATAAGACACTAGTGACAAAGAGCAGAGATAAAATGGAGTTCAGAGGAGCTTTCCAGGAGGGAGAAAGAAGGCTTGGGGAGCGAGGGAGTGGAGTTGTGGGAGAATGAACCTGTCATAGGAGAAGGGTCTTCTGGGAAGGGGTGGAAGCTACAGAGAAGAGCTGAGTGTATCAGGAACAGATCGCTGACCCCAGGGAACACAAGGCAAGGCTGAGTAGAGGGAACAGCTTAGGAGTGAGAGGATACATTGTGTGATACATCCAGGTGCCCACCCTAGATAATGGAGGTAGGAGACTGACCATATGGTGTCCAACTGAATTGGTCCCAAATCTTCCTGTGTCTGGGGGCAGGTGAGAGGAAGGTTCAGGCCTCTGAAAAGGAGTCAACAGAGGCAAGCTGGAGGAAAGCATATTCTGGCCCAAAGAGAAGGCCAGAGTTAGAATTTTTGCCTCCCAGTATTCCTAAAGCCACCTTCACTGTAGGGGGAACTAAGTACCCTTGGGGGAGAAGCCTGCTCTGGCCCAGTTAGATTTGGGGAACTCTGAAAGCCAGGCTCCAGATTGGGGTACTCTAGGCATTTCATGTTCCACTCATTAGCTAACTCATTCATTCACTCTTTAATCCATTCACTTATTCCTAAAACGTACATTAGTTGTTTCTTCCCTTCCTCATCTGAAAAGGTTTAAGGTGTTCATATTAGCACCGACTGTGTGCCAGGCACTGAGCAAGGGTTTTTGGAAATATATAGCTCCCTGATTATAATTCCTTTGCCATGTTCCCTTCTATTAAAACAAAATCTAGCCTTCCAGCATGGCCTAGACCAAATTTCACCTACTTCCCGAAAACTAAATCATGTTGGCCATCATCTCTTCTCTTTGGAATTCTTTTAGTACTTATTCTATGAATCACATATTTTGCTATATATTTTTTTCTAGCTTACCCTGCCTGTTCAATGAAACTGTAAGCCCTTGGGGATGGGGACTTAGTATATGAATTTTAAGTGTCTCTAATATCTACTAAAGACATAGTAAGCCTTCAACAACAGGAATTACATTCTAAAGAGACATGCCTGTCTGCAACAGAGTGGTTCTTGATGATTTACTATAACTAGACCCAATAATGAACGCTGAGTTTCTCAGGAACACTCACTGAAGCATGAACAGTTTAAATTACAAGGTCAGCTCCAGGAAAGACAGAAGATAAAATGTGAAGAGCAATAGAGTAGCAATTACATTTGTTCTCACCAGACTAAAAGAATACATTATAATATAGTGTCAAGTTAATGCTGGAGCTTTGGAAAGTAGAATGTTACACAGACATATTTTTTTGCACCCATTTTAGGTTTCCAAGAAGTGTGCTGGAATTATGCAGATTCCTCTCTTGGAATGAGCAACTGCTTAGCGAGACAAATGTCATATTCTAGAACTTGACCCCAGGATACTTTTCCAATACAGTGATCAAGTGACCTAGTTCAAGGAAATGACAAATAAATGTCATGGACTTCTCATTCAGCTGTCACTCTATCGGTAGGAGGAGAGCAAGTAGGAGGAAAAGGGGAATATTTAGAAGTTCTAAATGGGGCCTTTAAAATGCCAATGTGGAGACATAGGAAAACTGGTTTCCAACAGTCTTCCCTTGACCAAATTTACTTTTTTCATTGCCCATCTGATGATGTTTCCCTGATTCCTATACCTTATTATCACTAAGCTTTATTTCTCCACATCGTTTTATTCTATGATTTTGTGTTCTTGCTTTTTATTTTATGTGCATTTCCTCCTTATAATCTCCTCTGTCTCCATCCCCAAAGTTTAAAAGGTATGTCTGTTTAATTAAACATTTTTATTTCAATGCCCAAAGTGTAGCTTGTAGTGAGAAAAAGACTCGGCTTGCACCCCAGGGACCAGTGCAGCAATTCTTCATAAGTGGTTGCTCTTTCAGGTTCCTGTCCTTAAAAATCTGTCTGCCCTGACCCAGTATTTCTATAGCATCATGCAGGAAGTACGTTTCTGGTGCATCTGGAATTCCCAGAAAAAAAGGACATTAAAGCTGGTAATTTTAATGCTTAATTTCATTATAATCTTAGATCCATTCATAGTTCATCCATGTATAAAATGTTTTTTTAATATGCAATTTGCAGTGCTTGCAACTTTCAGTTTGCCAGAGGTTTTTTTGTTTTTTAGCATCCACCGCTATGTGTGGCAGGCACTGGTCTACAGATACAGATACAGAAACTAACTGCATTCCCATTCCCTGCTCTTATGGATCTCGTCGTACTAAGGATAAAATGAAATTCGGCATATAATCTTCCATGATTGTTCTGGTTTCCATTCCTCCACCTTCCTGTGGGAAATGCCTTCCTTTTGGGAGGGGGCATGAGGAGTTGCCTACTATTTCATCCAGGCCTAAGGACCCATGAGATGGGCAACATTTGTAAAACATCTGTGGAAAGCAGGAAGCCATTCAGGCACATCAACTGCCCAGGGAGCTGAGAAGCTTGAAGCCCAGCAGGCCTGGCTCAAAGATCACGTGGCTGTTCTTGCTCTCCCACTCAGGGTGGCATTCTCCCCTTGCTATACCCCAACTTGGAATGTCAACCTCAGGTTCTGGGAGGACAGAAGTTTGCCACTCTCCTTAAACGTCATCCGCTACTTTGAACACTTATCGAGCAACTACCAACATCCAGACAATTTGAACATTCACTGAGCAACTACTTGGATATATGTAATTGTTAGATGCTTTACATACATTGTCTTATTTTTTACAGACCTGTGAACTAGATGTTTTTGTTACTCCCATTTTAAGAATGAAGAAATCCAGACTCAAAGAGGTATAATACTTTGGTCAAGGCTGGTATGGGACAATGTAGTGGCTGCAAGCTGGATCTAAATTGACCGTGTTTAAAGAAACAAACAACAAACAAACACAAAAAATCCAAAAAACTAATACCCTGCACTGCCCCTCTCTGGGATTCTCTGCATGGTTGCCAAGCCAAGAAGGGGAACTGACAAGCACTTGCAGAACTGCATTCATTCACTCACTTATTCATTCGACTAGTGTTTTCCTGGTACAACGGTATCAGCTTAAGGGAGGCAGTTCCTGAATTCAGGGCCTATCACATAAGGAGACACACACCAATCTAATAGTTCAAATGTTGAACCTCTTTTTCCATGTCTTTCTAATCATTAAAAGAAAATCCATCAAGTTATTTATCTTTTTTTTTTTTTTTTTTTTTGAGATGGAGTCTTGCTCTTTCGCCCAGGCTGGAGTGCAGTGGCACGATCTCGGCTCACTGTAATCTCCGCCTCCCGGGTTCAAGTGATTCTTCTGCTTCAGCCTCTGAGTAGCTGGGACTACAGGCACCTGCCACCATGCCCGGCTAATTTTTGTATTTTTAGTAGAGACGAGGGTTTCACCATCTTGGCCAGGCTGGTCTTGAACTCCTGGCCTCATGATCCACCCGCCTCGGCCTTCCAAAGTGTTGGGATTACAGGCGTGAGCCACGGCACCCGGCCAGTTATTTGTATTATCTTTAATAGACATTGAATTAGCTTTCTTTTAACTGAATAAATTCAACATTAATCCCAGAGGTAACATTGGGTTCAGCTGACACACTGTTTCAGAATCCAAGCCTTCTGTATCCCACTTTCAACCATTTTTTAAAAACCCGTTTATAAAAATAGTTGTTCCTTGCTCCAATAAAGACATTGGAAAATCCAAATTCACAAACTACACAGGGTATGAGGGAGTATTAATTAGCATGGCAAATACCCTCCCTTTACAAAATAATCCACTGTCTCTTTAAAAGGCTAACAGTGACGAATACTGGTATTAGTAAAGAAATCACTGGGCAAAGAAACATAAAGAGCGAGAAAGCCACGTGAAGTCCCTGGAATTACAATAGAGATAAGCAGAACGATGGTCCTTGATTTACAACACTGGGACTTAAAAGACGACTTTTTGGAACAAGCCCACTGGGCACGGCCAGGAAAGGAACTTCCCAGTTGTAATGCATGCGGTTGTAAGACTGTGCAAAGAATGAGGGGGTGGAGGGAGAACTGGGATCTACCTGGGTTTCTACATTTTCCCGGGTTTAATTTACTGGTGCATTCTGCTATGTAAAAGAAAACATATTTTCGACTAAAATCTCCTATTTTATCAACGCAGTGTTCCTGCTTTCTGTTAAGCAACAAGGTTACAGCAAGTGTAACAAACTGAACGTACTTGTTGATAATCTCTCCTGCTCCAGCCAATCCATCCTATCACCTTCAGCCTGGCTCCTACCCTGGTCTTCAGTTTACAGTTGTGCCTCGGCCCTTATCAGCTCCCCACGAGATTCCTGGCTGCTATTTTAATAGTTACTATTTTAAATCGGGTCGCGCCCGTTCTTCGTGTAGGTGAGTAAGGGGCTGCGATCCAAATTGCGCGACCACACAGTGGGGAGTAAACGGAGACGGTGACTTGATTGCCAACCGCGCGCTTCACAGCGGCGGGGCAGACCAGGCGCCCAGGGCGCACGCACAGCGCCCCTAAGAGGCCGCTCCGGGCGCCTTCTCCCTGCCCCGCTGCGTCTCGCCCGCGCCGGCTCCACGCGCAGCCTTAATAGGCTCCGAAACTTGGATCAGCGCCCCGATCCCCGAGAGGGCTCTTCCTTCGGCCCCATCACTCCCACAGTGGAAGGGAGGCCGCCTCCGGAAGAATTTCCGCGCCCGCTTCCTTGCCCCGGCCGAGCCCCGCGCGGGCCGCGAAGACTTGTGGGTCGCCGGGCGGCAGAGGAGTCCGGCCCAGCCCGCGCCGGAAGTCCGCGCGTGCGCGCTGGCCGGCCTGGAGCACGCGTCCGGCGCAGAGGGGCGGTGGGGGTGGGGGCGGGGCGGGGCCGCGGCCGTCCCCGCCCCCGCCCCCGCCCCCCAGCGTTCCGCGGTCGCCGTGACAACCGGAGCGGCGGCAACGGCGGCTGGCTAGCTAGTCCCGCACCGCTTCCCGGCGGTACTGCCGGGCCGGCAGCAGCCGCCCAGTCTCCGCGATTTCCCCGCCTCCCGGCCCACGGAGAGGGACGGGCCCGCCCTCCGCCCGCCCGCTGGAGAGTGAGCACCGCCCAGCCGCCCAGCCAGCCCGCCGTTCTCCGGCTGTCGTTCAAGCGCGCGCAGCGAGCCGGCGCGACTATGCCAAGATGGTCCTGCAGGCGCGAGAACAAACACCGGGAGGCGGCTCCCAAGCCGCCCCAGCCGCCCAGTGCCTCGCAGTCGCCGCTAAGGGAGGCGCCGGACGTCGGCACCGGCGAGCCCGGGCCCGAGCGGGCGCTCCTGTCCCCAGGGCCCAAGGGCGCAGCGGGCAGGAAGGGGCCCCGCGCAGAGCCCGCCGCGCCGCCCGCCGTGGGCGGCCTCGGGGGGCGCCTGGCCGCCCGGCTGCGCTGGGCGCGGCCAGACCTGGACCACGCACCTGTTAGGTGAGCAGCCCGAGCGCGGGCGCCGCCGGAAAGCGGAACTTTGAGGCGCGGGACCCCTCCCCTCCCCTTCCTTCCCCTCTCCTCCCGCTGCGGCCGTGCCGAGCCCCGCCGGCCGGACCAGCCAGTTTGCAGCCCTCTCCGACTTTTTCTCTGGGACGTTCTTACCTTCTCCTCACCCCAACTCAGCTCTCCTCGCACGCTTCCCACCCGCTCTCTGCCTGGGCTTTAAAAAAATGGCCCGGGGATCAACAGCTGGCCGCGGGCGGCAGGTCTGCGCTAACGAGACTTGGGCGCTGCTCATTAGTACGATCGGCTGTCTTCCCGTTATCTCGGCCTCTGACCGCCCAGATGGTTTGCTTTGGCTTGGAAACGATTCCGTGGAGCTCAAAGAAAACGCAGGTTCCATGTCCTAGAGAGTTGCTTAAACTTATAATTAAATTTTAGCGTGCTTTTTCTTCTTGGCTGCAAACGCCGCCGGTGGCACTTTATTTGTGATTCCCCTCGACACGTCACTTTCTAGGTTGTGTTGTGTTTGGGCGCCCGAGCCTTAATCCTCCCTGCTGGCCTGGGAACTTTTGGTGAGGAGGGCTCTCCTCCCCTCCCTCTGTCAGGCACCAAATGGATGATGTGTAATGATGTCCTGAAAAAAATGAAGTTGAAGCATTCATATGTTTCGGACTGACTTCAGGTTTCCTGTTTCATGATTGACATTTCGATAAGGCAAGTTATAGCAGTTTGGATAACAGGCCTAATTTTTGTAAGTCAACTAGTAAAATACTGTAACATTGCTTTTTCTATATGCCTCAGTGGGCTTTTGGCTACTGAACTATTTGTTTACTGTTGATTTATCCCTTAGTATATTTTCAAATTCCCTTGGTGACCCAAAGTTCCCTTAGCCAGGAGTTGGGATCCAGTATAAGTCAAGGAATAGGACACAGCAAATTGGCTTTCCCTGAGATCACAGCCACCACTAAAAGCCACTCAGTCATAAAATACCACTCATCTCTGTGTGTATGTTTTAATGGGCTGAAGAAGGTTGTTTTTAGGGTACTTCACCCCCCATTGCAGATTCAAGCCTAGAAAAACTCATTTTTTTTTTCCCAGCACATTCCCACCCCCCACCTCCCCACCCCCCCTACCCGCCCCGCTGTCCGCCTTTTTTTTTTTTTTTTTCTAAGTAGTGAGCTTGAAAAGCTGGCTGGTGTGCAGGTTAGAAAAGCTCACCTTGGGGAAGCAGCACAATACAGTGGATGAGGCAGAGCCTTCAGATCTAGTACACAGCGGTTCGGTTTGGTTTCAGTTTCAGGTTCCTTCCTTTGTGAGTCTTTCCTTCTCTGCTCGTGGGGGGTTATCACATGGCGAATTTACTCCACAGGGATCTGCTAAGGATCATAACTAAAAGGGGTGGGTGATACATGGGAAGATACTTTGTGTTTAGAGCACTTGACACATTGTAGTTCCTGTAATAAAAGCAAATGTGTGATGCTGATTTGAGATCTGATGACAGAATGGAGTTGCATTTTTATTGAATGACTAATATAAACATTAACCACTTTGTAGTAAAATATAGAATGGCATTGCTTTTTCAGGGATGTTACAATAACACATCTTAGAATAATATTTATTGCTATTTTCTGCATATTTTCTTTTTTGATTGCATTTCCTTTGAATCTTTTTTGGATGGATGCATGACTTATATTTGGATGACTTGTCTTTGGATTTAGTAATGCCCATACCTAAATACAGTTTTGTATTAATGTAACAGTATAGCACGTTGCTTGACTTGCCCCTTTGAGCATTGAAAGGAGGTACAGTGAATGTGGTAGACCGTATTCTTTGGTGTACCCTGGACCATGGCCATCAGATGTATCGAAGTTGGATGAACAGACCCAGGTCTAGAGACTTTCTGTCCTTGTTAACCCTCTGCATGAGGCCCCAGGGCACCTTGAGAGATGATTCTGCTGAATGATTGGACCTGGGTTGCTTCTTTCTCTGTACCCTCATAGACTGATGTCAGACCTATTTCTTCCCCACGATTATGCCCTGTCACAGCGTCAAAAAACCACTCAGATCCTGCAGAGAGGAGCAGAGTTTAGACATTTTTGAAAGCTGCCTTATTTCCTGTTTTCTTCCTCCCTCCCAGAATGAGTGAGAGTTGAGCTGACATTATACAGTATTTCAGTATGGGACTTTAAAATAGCTGTTTGGTTTTCCACACTGCATTGCATATTCTTTGGTTCATCAAGAGTTCATTTGTAACTGATCAAAAAAAGAACAATTATAACAACTAAATATTAAGCTAGACAGAAATGGATTCATTTCTATTTAGAAAGTAATTTTGAAACTTGAAGCTCCGTGATAGAAGCACACATTTTTAAGAGTTAGAAACTGACCGGGACTTTCCTCCATAGGTTCTAATCACTGATGAGGAACTCACTGCCTTCCAACGTGGTCTTTCCACTGTTGGGCAGGGCTAAGCATTGTTGAAAAGTCTCTTTTCATAAATATATGTTTTTCTTATTTTGGGGCATTATTTGCTACTTATTTAGTGATAACATTTGTAAAGAGGCGTTCTTGACATGTTTATTTTTAGAAGTTTCAACCTGATAGCTTCCTCATGCAGAGGCGGCTGTGACATAGTAAGAACCTTGACGATGTTTCCCAAACTTTTTTGACCACAGCCCACATTATAAACAATACATTTTATATTAAACCTGTTCACACTTCCACAATGCAACTCAGTACATATATGCATAAGTCTGTATGTCTGTTGATCTATTTATGTATGCCAGTGCTCCGTCAGGAAACAATGGAGTATTTTCAGAAGTGTGGGCAGGTTTAAAGAACCTACAAAGGATATTGAATCACCACCAAATGATTGTCACCAACAGGAAGGTGCTGCCACCTCTGGGTCTGAAGGGAAAGGGGAGCTTTATCAGAGGCTGCCCTCAGTGAGAGCTGTGTTGTGGGAGCAAGGTCACTCCAGAAGAGTGACCTCAAGCACTTTCCCTGCACCCTCTGGTGTCCCTCTAGTGTCTCTCACTGGCTGAAGCTACTAGAAACCCTTGGGTAAGGGGCACAGCTGAAACACTCTGTAGGGTTAGCTTCTTGGGGCTGAGAACAAGGTAGAGAAGGGAGAAGAATGGATTTGAAGAGATAAATGGAGAATAAGCAGCACTTATATGCATATATTTAAAACAAAAGTTTCGTGTTACAATATATATATTTTTAAAATCTGGAGCTGTATCTTTTTTTTATACTCCAAGTTCTAGGGTACATGTGCACAACATGCAGGTTTGTTACATATGTATACATGTGTCATGTTGGTGTGCTGCACCCATTAACTCGTCATTTACATTACGTATATCTCCTAATGCTATCCCTCCCTGCTCCTCCCACCCCACGACAGGCCCCGGTGTGTGATGTTCCCCTTCCTGTGTCCGTGTGTTCTCATTGTTCAATTCCCACTTATGAGTGAGAACATGCAGTGTTTGGTTTTCTGTCCTTGTGATAGTTTGCTGAGAATGATGGTTTCCAGCTTCATCCATGTCCCTACAAAGGACATGAACTCATCATTTTTTATGGTGGCATAGTATTCCATGGTGTATATGTGCCACATTTTCTTAATCCAGTCTATCATTGATGGGCATTTGGGTTGGTTCCAAGTCTTTGCTATTGTGAATAGTGCTGCAATAAACATACGTGTGCATGTGTCTTTATAGCAGCATGGTTTACAATCCTTTGGGTATATACCCAGTAATGGGATGGCTGGGTCAAATGGTATTTCTGGTTCTAGATCCTTGAGGAATCACCCCACTGTCTTCCACAATGGTTGAACTAGTTTACAGTCCTACCAACAGTGTAAAAGTGTTCCTATTTCTCCATATCCTCTCCAGCACCTGTTGTTTCCCGACTTTTTAATGATCGCCATTCTAACTGGTGTGTGATGGTATCTCATTGTGGTTTTGATTTGCATTTCTCTGATGGCCAGTGATGATGAGCATTTTTTCATACATGTGAAATAAATACGATATTTAACCCTATAATGTGCAGAAATTCTGGTATTCTATTCTTTTTTAAAAAAATATTATTTATAAACCATTAAATTGATATCATGATCCAGTGTTGTGACCCACAGTTTGAAAACACAGGAACTATTTTCAGGTTCTATAACCTGTTTTAAATTAGTTAGGTGCCTGAGCAAAGCATTTAGTTTCTGAGCCTCAGTTTGTGCACATGTGAAAGGAAAGACCTGGACCAGAACAGGGCTTTTCAGTCTTAGCTGTGTACTAGAGTCACTTGGAAACTTCAACACAGTTTGGTATCCAGGCCAACATCAAACCAGTTAAATCTGAATCTGGGATGGGAAGGATAGTGGTGGCGGCGGCGGCGGCGGCGGCGGCGGTGGTGGTGGTGGTGAAGGGAAGCGTCAGTAGTTTTTAAAATTTAATGTCCTGCCTCTTTTTAATAGTAGGCGTCTAGCATCACTGAGCTGATGTTCCTACATGGCAACAATCTGCAAGAACTATGTAAATCTCCCCACCCTCCATGAGGACATGACACAGACAGGCCAGTTTGCCACAGCTTCTCCTAATCTCTACAGTTTCCCCAAAACTGGGGCTGTTATTTGCCATTTATCATCTGATTAGGCCATTATTTTAATTAGAGTTAAGAGAAGAGTGATGTATTTTTTATACTCGTGTCCTTTATTAAAAGAGAAGACAAAAGGGTAGCTGGAGAAGGCTCTGTGTTTCAAGGGAAGATGGCAAGGGTGCTTTTCTTTGTGGTGGTAAAAGATATGCCTATTAGACATGCAAACAGCATGTCTGTGGTGAAAGACTAACATGAGATACGATTTACAAAACAATAAAAAAAGAACCTGAGTATGGAAAAAGTGGATGATAAAAACTACCTTTTCCCCCCTTTGCGTCAGTCTTGTTTGACTCATTCCCATTACTCACCTGGTTCCTGTGGTCAGTGGCAAGGGTACCCCTGCTATAACCTGGTTCCTTATTGACAAGGCTTTGCAACCTCAGCATTGTGGCATTTTGGGTGGGATAAATTTTTTGTTTTGGGGGCTGTCCTGTGCACTGCAGGATTTTAGCAGCATGCTTGGCCTCCACCTACTAGATGCCACTAGTACCTCCCGAGTAGTAACAACGAAAATGTCTCCAGATATTGGCCATTGTACCCTGGGAGGCAAAATTGCCTCATTTAGGACCACTGCTTTTATTCTCCACAGCTTAAGAGAGCCTTCAAGCCCATATGATAGGAAACACTTGTGACTTCTCAGAGGCAGAAGTGGTCAGAAACTGGGTGGAGGCAGAGAGTTTAATCTAGCTGTTGGGGACTAGATGTGGGGAGCAATGTGGTGTGGTGGAAGCAGCATAGCCATTTCAACACTGGCCTGCATTTGAATCCTGTTTCTGCATTCAAGCTGTTCTACACTCCCGTAATATTTCTCACCCTTAGTTGGCTTGTCTTTAAAATGGGGATAATAAGTGCTTTGTCTGATTATGGTAAAGAATAAATGAGATCATACATGTAAAATAGCACAGTAAGTTCATTCATAGTCAGTCATACCATATCATTGAGCGTCTACTAAGCCAGCTGCTAGTTGGTTGGGCTAACATGTAGAATGAGACTCTGTCACCCCTACCTTCATGGAACTTACATTCTAGAAGGGGGGATGGTAAATAAATGAAAATAATTGCACATTGTGAGTGAGTGCACTGCAGGAAAGAAACAAGCTGAGATAGAAAAAAAAAAAGGAAATACTCACTTTAAGTAGGGTGAGGAAAGGCCTCTGGGGAGGTAGCCTTAAAGCTGAGACCAACAGAAAGAAAAGATGTCAGCTGAACAGAAGAAGAGAGAGTATTGTGAATAGCACGTGCTAAAGATAGGACAGAGCTTAGCATGTTGAAAGAAGAGATGGTGGAGGTGCATCAAAGTGAGATGGGCATGGACCAGATCTTGAAAAGGAGCTTGGGTTTTATTCTCAGCGCAACAGGAAGCCATTGAGGAATGCTGAACAGGAAGAGAGTGACATGATTAAATTTTTACTTTGAGAAATCTGCTCTTGGGAAAATGGATGGTTGCACTACAAGGACAAAAGCAGAGAGACCCATGAGGAGGCTGTTCAGGGACCTAGCAAGAGGGTTGCTGGCCTGGATGAAGGCAGTGGCTGTGGAGATGGAGAGAAATTGGTCAATTTGAGTTGTATTTTGGAGGTGAAAATGATAGGACTTATGAATTGGGCTTGGATTGAGGGAAAGGAAAGAGTTATGAATACTTTGTACATTTTTGGCTTCTCTAATTGGGTAAATAATGCTGGCATTCACCAAGATAGTGAAGACTGAAGACTAGGGGTATGGATGAGGGAATGGGTTTGAAGGAAAAGGTCAAGAATTTCATCTTGGACATGTTACTTTTGGGATATTTGTGAGATGTCCAAGTAGAAATGCCAATCAGTGGTGGGATATGAGAGAAAAGGTCTGAGTGGAGACATACTACAGGGAGTCATCAACAAATAGGTAGTTTTCACATTATTGGAAATCGAATTCATATTCCCATTGAACTTCTATTTCCATGCTTATGGGAACAATAGCATCTTATACTGATAGGGGGCTTACTCTTTGCCAGGCTTTGTTCGAAGTGCTTTAGATAAACTCATTTAACTGTTAACTCAGTCCTCACCATGACACTATGATTACTGTGCTTGTTTTACCACGTGGGGGGAATCTGAGGCACACAGATATTAAGTAACTTGTCCAAGGTCACCCCTAGAATGTAGAAGGGCCGGGATTTGACCCAGGCAATGTGTTTCCTAAGTTCATGCTCTTTACTAGTATGCTATATTTCATCTCCTCTAGGGGGACAGTACAGCAAAAGAAATGAAGCCCTGGAGTCCAGTTGTCAGAAACTCTAACATTTTGTGCTCAATGTTAGTTTTCTTGTTTCTTCCTCCTCCTGGAAAAAGAAGGAAAAGAGGGTCATACTTAGAGATACAGGAACAAGAAACAGAAAGAGCATATTAGGGGTGGCATAAGGGCCAAGAAAAGCTAAGGAAGCATGAGGCACAGGGACACAGGCCATCTTGATGTGCTTGCTTTCAAACAGACACGTAGACCCAACTGAGCACCAGCTGTGAGAGTGTATTTATGTTAATTCATAGAGGTCATGCCAATGGGAATTTGGGATTTTAAAGAATTTCTTTAATGTTTCCCGCCATTTTTTTTTCTTTCTAAAATAGACTTCTGGCTAACTCTAAAGAATGTTTATAATCACCTAAACATATTTTATTATTAACAGATACAGTTAGAAGTTTTCTGAATACGTGATGCTCATTAGCATCCAAATAACAAATTTGATGAGTTTAGTTTATATAAACATAAGCATATGTTATCTATTTGTGATTGATTTTTGGCCAATAATATGGCATCATACTGAAAGCACATACAGTTTTATTTATGTACATATGGGTATTTGGATGTTGTTAGTATTTGAACAGTGGCTGTTTTTCATTGTAAATAGTTATCCTATTAGGCTGTATTAATTTCTCTTAATGAGTGTATTAGGTATATTAATGTTTCTTAAAGTTCATGCTAATGAGGCACAGTTGTTCCTTAGTATCCCCGAGGGATTGGTTCAAGGCCCTCCCTCCGATATCAAAATCTGCAGATGCTCAAGTCCCTAGTATAAAGTGGCATAGTATTTGCCTATAACCTACACGCATACTCTTAGGTACTTTCAATCATCTCTAGATTACTTAGAATACCGAATAGAATGTAAATGTTATGTATATATTTCTTATACTGTATTGTTTAGGGAATAATACCTGTATGTGTTCAGTACAGATGGATTTTTTTTCCCCCTACTATTTTCACTCTGAGGTTGGTTGAATCCACAGATGTGGAACTGACAGATATGGAGGACTGACTATATCTATATTGTCATAGAGACTGTAAACTTGTGTACATACTTCCAAATGGAGTAGCTTTAGGCTTTATTATTCATATGTTTAATCCTAAATTCCTGTTTTGCTAGTTCTTCTGCCATCAGCTTGTACTTTAGCCAAACCATTGGGACATTACTCTTCCAGGGGAAGAGGCTGCTAGTTTTATTTAGTTACTGTTAGAACCATTTAGTTATAATGGTTACTAGTCATCAAAGCTAGTAAAAATTATGTCTATATCTGGGTCCAGGTGTTGTTTAATCTCATAAAGGCAGTCTCGTTTCATAGGGAAGATCAGTTCTCATGGAGGACCTTTCATAATTCAATCAAGAATCATTGAATATAAATACATTTAAAAAGTGGAATAATTTATTTTCAGGATACGTAAATCTACAACTATTGTAGCATGTTTTTGTGCTTTAATACTGCTTTCTATTTTCTCAGCATTCTCACTATTATTTTTTTCCTGAGGGCCCTTAAATGAATAGCTGTTTGTGTTTTTCTGGCATCTTTCTCCATATTTGTGGCTGATTGTCAGGTGTGTTTTTCAGTACGGTCACTATCACATAAAGAATGTTTGGATGGCATTTTGTAACTTTAACTTTATTAAAGCAGCAATTGTTAACATAATAGCATAGCTGTCACCAAGACCACTTACAGAAGTTCTAGTGTGGTTTATTGTACTGATCATGAACGCGTGTGATTTTATCTACTAGTTTACAGTAGCACTAATTGTAAACACAGTTTATAAGTCACTTGACCAGTTACTTTTGAAAACTTGCTATCTATCTAGACAAATTATTAGTTTAGGGAGATTGTTGTAATTGAGAAGAGTGAGGCTTTATTCATATTTTTAATACTAAAATTTGCCCAAAGTGCTACTACTCTGCCCTGCATTTTCCTATTTCCTAACAGTAATTACTACTTTTTATAATACAGCTTTTCAGTGCTGGAGTTGTCAACAGTAGAATCTTTTTCTGCGGGTTTTCATATTAACCATAAAGTTCTTATGTAATTGTTTTCCACTAAGTTTAAAAAGTTGTTGTTTTTTGAAAATGAGACCTTATTTCTCACTCTTTTCTCATCTTTCATATCCATGGGAATGTTATAAAAATGTACAACTTAAAGGTTACCTCCTAGACTTTTCCTGTTGAGAAAACTAAAGTAGGGCCAGGTGAATGGCCCAGTATCATTACTGAGTTCAGCAGGTGAAGTTTGGGATTGAAGTTGAGGTCTCTTGGCTTTGTTAATTACATCTGTGTAAAATTGTAGGTTTCAGATCTGAAGTCTAAGGCATCTGTCAAAGGCACATTAGTGGGAAGTTGACCTCATGTGTCCCAAGACCCTAGAGCTCTTTTGGCAAGAGCATTGCTTTACTGGCTTCTGGTTATTTGGGGGAATCACTGTTTTGTATCTTTATGGTCAACCTGTCAAGTCTCTGGTTTTTTTTTTTTTACGTAATTATTTTTGAAAACTAATCTGAATTTTTTTATTGGTTGGTTGGTTTGGCAATGATGTAACAACACAGTAAAACAGTAAAAACTGTCACAGTTTTCTTAGTCACTTAAATTAAAAGATAAGCAAGATTTGTGATACCCAAGAGAAGCTTGCAATTTGAGGGGAATGCGTATCTTACCATTGGAATGGGTTATCAGTTAGTGAACTTGTTAAATCTCTTGCTGAATATCATGGGCCTGGATGTGTGTTGTAGGTTCTCTTTTTACTCTCGTGGAGAGATGCAGTTTCTACTTAAACTTTTTCCATTAGGTTTACTAAAGTTTTACAGCTTCTCTATGCATGCTCAGAAGCAGATCATATTATCTTGGTTGTGTATCTTATCTAGCTATTTGTTCTTAAAACAATAGAATGTATTTTTTTCAATAAGGAGAAAGTTACTTTATGAAAATTACTAATGTAGATTACTGTTTGATTTTGAAATGTTTGTGTCAGAGTCATTTGAATCAGAGCAACTCCATTTCGAATGGAGGCTGGGTAAAATAAGGCTGAGACCTACCAGGCTGCATTACCAGAAGGTTAGGCATCCTAAGTCACAGGATAAGATGGGAGGTCAGCAAAAGGTACAGGTCACAAAGACCCTGCTGATAAAACAGCATGTGGTAAAGAAGCCAGCCAAAACCCACCAAAACCAAGATGGCGACAAAAGTGACCTCTGTCGTCCTCACTGCTCATTATACACTAACTGTAATACATTAGCATGCTAAAAGACACTCCCACCAGTGCCGTGACAGTTTACAAATGCCATGGCAATGTCAGGAAGTTAGGCTATATGGTCTAAAAAGGGGAGGAACCCTCAGTTCCAGGAATTGTCCATCCCTTTTCTAGAAAACTCATGAATAATCCACCCCTTGTTTAGCATATAATCAAAAAGTAACTATAAGTATCCTTAGTACAGCAGCCCAAACTGCTGTTCAGCCTAGGGAGTAGCCATTCTTTATGCCTTTACTGAATGAACTTGCATTGGACTCACCTGGAATTCTTTCTTGCGCAAGATCTAAGAACGCTGTCTTGGAGTCTGGATCAGGACCCTTTTCTGGTAACATTTGTATTCATATTATGTGAGGATAAGACTTTTAAGGGAAGTTAGAATTTATTGTCTTCAAAACACTTATGTTGAGTAGTTGTTGTATTAAGTATTGCCTACTTTAATATCTGTACATATATACATATTTAAAATATGTGAACGTTTACTTAGTGTATTTCTCTGTTTAGAAGCCTAATTATATTCCCCTTTGGGATGGTGATATATACTTTCCATGCTCTCCTGTTTTCATACACTGTATTCACTTTAAAATAAACCGTTTTGTCCTTGATGCTCTTGTGATTTCTAAGGCATTTCCTCCTGTGTGCCAGTGCATCCTCTTCGTTGAATGTGCTTAACATCCTCGAGCCTGAGCTTGGAGTCAGAGAAACCCAACTCTCCTCCAGGCCTTGCTGTATCCCAGTCATGTGCCCCTGAGCCTCATGGGAAAATAAGACCCATATCTGCCTCAAAGGCACCCCTGGATCATTTTTGCTTAATAAGTGGAAGGGCTCTCTAAACTGCAACTGACAAACAGATGTTAGACATTTTCATTGTAATTAAGTTTTCTAATTTTTTCTTAACTGTTGAAAAAGCAGTTTTGCTTAATGCAAAATATATGGAGGAGATTCTGATTAACTAAAGTTGTCCTTAAAACCATCATCACGTAGACCACTGATTTGTAGATCTTACTGGGAGCAGTAGTTTCTTCAAATCATGACTGAATTTTATTTTTATTTATTTATTGAGACAGAGTTTTGCTCTTGTTGCCCAGGCTGGAGTGCAATGGTGTGATTTTGGCTCACTGCAACCTCCGTCTCCCAAATTCAGGCGATTCTCCTGCCTCACCCTCCCAAGTGGCTGGGATTACAGACATATGCCACCATGCCTGACTAATTTTGTTTTTTTTTTGTTTTTTTTTTTTTTGTTTTTTTTTTTAGTAGAGATGGGGTTTCGCCATGTTGGCCAGGATGGTTTGGAACCCCTGACCTCAGGTGATCCACCTGCCTCGGCCTCCCAAAGTGCTGGGATTACAGGTGTGAGCCACCAAGCCCGGCCTTCATGACTGAATTTTAAAAGCAATCTTGCTTCTCACTTTGAAACTCAATATCTGTATTAATAGAGTGCATTCCTTCTTTTCCTAGTCAAAATAGATTTCTTTCCCTATTCAAAACAGAAAACAAAAGTGCCAAACCTACCGAGGCTTTGTAGTTCTAGGAGCAGAAAAATCAAAATGAAAACAGAAAATTGTCAGAAAACAGCTGTGCAGTCACCTTGGAGGGTACAAAGTCCAGTGTGTTAGTGATAATAGCTGTAGGTAGCTACTCAAAATTGTCAAGTGCTAGGGATGGAGACGACCTAAGAGAAACCCCTCTTTTTTTTTTTTGAGACGGATTTTTGCTCTTGTTGCCCAGGCTGGAGTGCAATGGCACAATCTCGGCTCACTGCAACCTCCACCTCCTGGATTCAAGCAATTCTCCTGCCTCAGCCTCCCGAGTATTGAGTAGCTGGGATTACAGGTGCCTGCCACCACGCCCAGCTAATTTTTTGTGCGTTTTTAGTAGAGACGGGGTTTCATCATGTTGGCCAGGCTGTCTTGAACTCCCACTTCTTTTTTCCTCCTCGTCCTTCTTTTTCTCTTTCCTTCTTTCTTTTTTTAGAAACAGAGTCTCACTATGTTGCCCAGGCTAGAGAGCAGTGGCTGTTAACAGTCGCAGTCATAGCACACTGCTGCAGCCTTGAATTCCTGAGCTCAAGAGATGATGCTGCCTCTGCTTCCCCAGTAATGGATACTACAGGCATGTGCCACTGTACCTGGCTTGGGTTTCATTTCTAAGAGTATTTTCATAGTTTGATTCCTTAGTTAAGAGTTATTTAATCAGAAGCCTGCCATCAGCTGTATCTTGTGAGGTAAGAAAATTGAATGGTGTCTTCCAGGTTCATCTTAGTATGTTCTTTCTACTCGGACAGATAGCAAGGTATTCATTCTCATATGAGACTGATTTTATTTCTAGCTTGTTTTCTGTCTCTTACCTTTTCTTCTTTTTTTCTCCTTTACTCGTTTCATTTTAAATTTGTTTAAAAACACGGGTAAGATTGGTCATAAAATTTCAGGCATTCCAGCAGTATATCAGAAGTGGTAGTTCCCTTTTTTCTCCCACCCCCAATCCTGTACCCCTAAGCCACCATATTTCTTTATTCTAAGTTATCCTTACCTGTTGATTCCATTCCTCTCTCAGTTCTGTTAGCGATAGTTTCCATCTAATGGTTTCTGTCTATTAGCGGATATTAGGCCCTCATATATTTTGTTGAATGAGTGAGTGAATGAAAATGGTGGCTGTATGCTTAATTCCCTTATGAGCTAGTCAATCACAATTTTAAACGTAGCCCTGGGGCTTTTCTTGAAGAGCCAGTATTCTTTTTTACACATTTCAGTATTTGACATGCTTATCTTTGAAATGGCTTTTCTATAAGATGAACATATTTATGCTAAAATTCTAATTTAAATTTCTTTTTTCTTACAGCTGCTTTTGCAGCAACGTTGGCACTGGTAAGATTGTTTTTTTCTCCTATGGTGTTTTATGCAGATGTTTATAATTTACTAAAGCTATTTCCCATACATTTAAAGGAATAATTTCAGCGTAATTAGTATGAATATATATTACATGTAACACAATAGTCTGAAAAGCTAGTTTAATTGATAAATCAGGGTCAGAATAATATAATTGTTTAATAAAAAAGAGATTCATTATTAAAGAGGCTATATTTGAGACTCCACTCAACATTAATATGTTCATGGTGAGAGAAAGATTAATTTAATCTTCTAGATAGAAATATGAATTTCATTAGATGTTTCTAAAATGGTAACCCAATGACATTTACAGTTTAAGCTATACTTTTATTGTACTTCACTTAAAATATTCTGGTTCATTTTAATTTTAAAATCTAATTTGATTTTTTGTAGACGGAAATTTTAGTATAAATGCAATGCATACTGAGCGGAAAACAAATATAGATACTATTGTATTTGAGTTTTATTACAAAATTATCTGCAAGTTAGTTGATACTTTTAGTTTTGCTTTTAGCTTACTTTAAAAAATAATACTTACAGTGTAAGTTTTAACACTGTTGCTTTGTTTTGTTTTTCCAGGAGCCATATAATACACCTCTTTGAAAATGACCGTCATTTTTCTAACCTCTCAACATTGGAAAGGGAGATGGCTTTTTGCACTGAAATGGTTAGTTTTTATTTGGCATTTCATCATAGTACTTTAGGAATTTAAAAACATTTAAGATTTTTTATTATGGAAAATTTCAAGATGTTCCAAAGTAGAAAGAGTAGATGCTCCAGTTTCTACAGCTGACAGCCACAGCCAGTTTTCCTTCATCTACACCTGCACTCACTATGTCTTTTTATTTTTTTATTTTTATTTGTTA
This sequence comes from Symphalangus syndactylus, assembly GCF_028878055.3. NCBI lineage: Eukaryota > Metazoa > Chordata > Mammalia > Primates > Hylobatidae > Symphalangus > Symphalangus syndactylus. Next base: position 97,712,003 of record NC_072431.2, read on the forward strand.
ATTTTTTTTTGAGACGGAGTCTCCCTCTGTCACCCAGGCTGGAGTGCCGTGGCGCCATCTCGGCTCACTGCAAGCTTTACCTCCCAGGTTCATGCCGTTCTCCCGCCTGAGCCACATTCTCAGCTACATTCTCCTGAGTAGCTGGGACTACAAGTGCCTGCCACCACGCCCGGCTAATTTTGTTTTTGTATTTTTAGTAGAGATGGGGTTTCATCATGTTAGCCAGGATGGTCTCGATCTCCTGACCTTGTGATCTGACCACCTCAGCCTCCCAAAGTGCTGGGATTACAGGCGTGAGCCACCGTGCCCAGCCAACGATCTCTTTTTAAAGGGAATCCCAGACATTATATCATTTCATGCTTTCATACTTTCATAAGTGTCTCTAAAGATAAGACTTTAACTATGACACAAAACCATGGCACAAGACATACTGGAAAACATTTAACAATACCCTTAATATCATCAAATAGAAATCAGTATTTAAATGTCCTGTTTGGCACCTTTAAAAAAAACAAAAAACAGTTGATGTGTTTGAATAGGATCCAAACAGTGCCTACACATTGCATTTAGTTGATGTGTATCTTAAGTCTTTTAATGTTAATTCCTTTACCTGTTTTTGTTTTGTTTTCCTGCTATTTGTTTGTTGAGAAATCCAGGTGATTTGTCTATAGAATTACCCACAATAATCCACATTCTTCAATTATGTTCCTGTATCACAAGTTTCCTGAACATTTATGGATCAGAAGATTTGACTTTTTTTCTGGCAGGAATACTTCCTAGGTGGTGCTGTATATTTCTCTTGTATCAGGCCAAGAGGCACATCATATCTGGTTGTCTCACTTTCTGTGTTGTTAAGATTCATCACCAGCTTTAGGTATTGTGATGCTGATTCCTCCTATAGCCTAGACATCAGCCTAGGTTAATTATTTCATTATCCTTCTCAAACTGTGATACCTAGTCTATCATTTTTTTCCCCTGCACTTATTAGCTATAATTCTTCTATTAAGAACTTTCATACAATACCTTTTGATTTCTCTCTGAGGTATACTTCATAGAGGAAAGACAGGAAAATGCTTTATTCTTTCTTTTTATTTACCAGTTTTCAGAAAAATGAGTAGCTTCCCTAGCATCTTCTAGTAGTGATCAATGGAGTACCTTCTTTTGGAGTATCATTATGATATGATGGATTTTAACATATTTTGTAAACTTTCCTATCTTTAGCTATTAAAGCCCTTGCAGCTCTCCCTGTTTGCCCTTGATGTGACCTCACTAGTATCCATAGCTTCCTTCTTTTCAGGTACTACAAGACATTTTCTTCTGAGACCTGGCATCAACCAGTTTTCCCATGAGCCACCATTCCTGTCAGTGGCAGATGCTCATTGCTACTAGGTTGGCCATTGTATTTCGGCCTTTTTACTGAACAGAATTAGGCTACAAAAATTTTTTTAAAGAGAAAATAAATCATGAATTTATATTAATTTTTAAAATGGAAACGATTAGATTTTTTTTACTTACTTGATATTAATCTTTTAGTTTGAGAATGTTGGTTTCAAATTATTGATTTGTTAGGAATAGAAGTACCAAAGGTATAATTAAAAATGTGATTACTGAAAAGAGTTTAAGATTTTCTTGCAGTTTGGTTCTTCACAGGGCAACCCCCAGAATTGGGGCTGAGCCCAGGAAGCCATGTGGGTTCTTGGCTTTGGGCAGGAAGGAATTCAAGAATGCTCCAACAGAGTAAAGTGAAAATAAGTTTATCTTAAGAAAGTAAAGGGATGAAAGGGTGGCTACTCCACAGGCAGAGCAGCTGTGAGGGCTGCTGGTTGATTGTTTTTAAGGTTATTTCTTCATCATATGCTAAACAAGAGGTGGATTATTCATGAGTTTCTGGGAACAGGGAGGGGAATTCCTGGAACTGAGAGTTTCTCCCTCTTTCAAACCATATAGGGTAACTTCCAGAGGTTGCTTTGCCATTTGTAAACTGTCATGCTGCTGGTGGGAGTTTCCTTTAGTATGCTAATATATTATAATGAGCAATAAGGATGACCAGAGGTCACTTTAGTTGCCATCTTGGTTTTGGCGGGTTTTGGCCGGCTTCTTTACCACATCCTGTATTATCAGCAGGGTCTTTGTGACCTGTAACTTGTGAAACCAGTCCTGCCAGATTCCTGGGCTCCATTTTAACCTTAGGATATAGTCCACTAGGGATATACAGTAAAATTACAATATCTTAATGTTACTTGAAATCTTCTTCCAAGTTGATAAATAGTTCATTCCTTTCTTTCATTTTTATTTTGATATTTAGGGATTTTTAAATTTTTGATATGTTTCCAAAATCAAACCTACAAAAGAAGGAAGATATAGTGTTCTAGGGCTGTCATAAAGAAATACAACAAGCTAGGTGTCTTAAAACAGCAGAAATGTATTCTCTCACAGTTGCAGAGACTATCAGTGGGACATTAAGGTGTTGATGGGCATCTTGTCTCTGAAGGCTGGAGGGGAGAGTCCTTCCTTACCTCCTCTCAGCCTCTGGTGGTTGCTGGCCATCCTTGGAATTCCTTAGCATGCTGAAGCCTCACCCCAGTCTCTGATCCATCTTCACACAGCCTTTTCCCCTGTGTGCCTGTAGCTTTGAGGCCAAATATTTCTTTTTATTTAGATTTACCAGTTGTGTTGGGTTTAGAGTCCACCTTAATCAAATATGACCTCATCTTGATCACGTCTGCAAGAATCCTATTTCCAAATAAGGCCAATCCACAGGGTCTGGTGAACATGAAATTTTAGGGGACACTATCCAAATCAGTTCACAAGGAAACATAATTTTAAAAATAGTGATATCAGAGCTAATACATCAGATTATCAAGACCTTTTTTTTCTTTTTCAATAAATTTCTGGGTAGGCATATCACTTTTGTATTTGTGAGTCTTAAACCTGGTTTAAACTTTGGCAGCTACTGGTACTGGCTACCAGGGCAGCTACAGGCAAAACTGAAGATGCAAATACAAGACGTAGATTTATCTTGTGTTTCTCTGTCTTCCCTCATACTGCCACTTAGACTCCCCATTAGGCTTCTAGTGTTTTCTTGTTTTTTTTTTTTTTTTGTCTCACGTAATTTTCCACCCTTGCTATCTTTCCAAAGTAGTGTGCCAAGCTAAAAAACTGTCTCTTTTCTTCAAAATAGGACCACTCCCCACCCTCATCCCCAGTCCCACAGGGTTCTCACCTTATGCTGAATTGATAGGAGGGAAAATAATCTGTAAAATTAGGTGGCACCTGAGTGAAATTCATATGTAATAATACATTAGTGTGTAGCCTTCTCAACACATTTGCACTTTTGCATGTAAATCCGGAGGAAAAATGACTGATAGTGTCATTTTGGGGATTAAAATAAGCAGTTAGAGGAGCATTTTTGGCTTAAGATCTCTTGGTTAATGATAAATTTTAGTTCCATAAGAAACCACTCACTCTATTCATAAGATAGCATTTTCTAACAGTTATATTAGTATGGGTAATAGGATTTTCTTTTTTTTAATATATATATTTTTATTATACTTTAAGTTTTAGGATACATGTGCACAATGTGCAGGTTTGTTACATATGTATCCATGTGCCATGTTGGTGTGCTGCACCCATTAACTCGTCATTTAGCATTAAGTATATCTCCTAATGCTATCCCTCCCCCTCCCCCCACCCCACAACAGACCCCAGAGTGTGATGTTCCCCTTCCTGTGTCCATGTGTTCTCATTGTTCCATTCCTACACTATGAGTGAGAACATGTGGTGTTTGGTTTTTTGTCCTTGCGATAGTTTACTGAGGATGATGATTTCCAGTTTCATCCATGTCCCTACAAAGGACATGCACTCATTATTTTTTGTGGCTGCATAGTATTCCACGGTGTATATGTGCCACATTTTCTTAATCCAGTCTATGTTGTTGGACATTTGGGTTGGTTACAAGTCTTTGCTATTGTGAATAGTGCTGCAATAAACATATGTGTGCACGTGTCTTTATAGCAGCATGATATATAATCCTTTGGGTATATACCCAGTAATGAGATGGCTGGGTCAAATGGTATTTCTAGTTCTAGATCCCTGAGGAATCGCCACACTGACTTCCACAATGGTTGAACTAGTTTACAGTCCCACCAACAGTGTAAAAGTGTTCCTGTTTCTCCACATCCTCTCCAGCACCTGTTGTTTCCTGACTTTTTAATGATGGACATTCTAACTGGTGTGAGATGGTATCTCATTGTGGTTTTGATTTGCATTTCTCTGATGGCCAGTGATGATAAGCATTTTTGTTTTTTTTTATTTTTGTTTTTATTTTTTATTTATTTGTTTATTTATTTTTATTATACTTTAGGTTTTAGGGTACATGTGCACAATATGCAGGTTTGTTACATATGTATCCATGTGCCATGTTGATTTCCTGCACCCATTAACTCGTCATTTAGCATTAGGTATATCTCCTAATGCTGTCCCTCCCCCCTCCCCCAACACCACAACAGTCCCCGGAGTGTGATGTCCCCTTCCTGTGTCCATGAGTTCTCACTGTTCAATTCCCACCTATGAGTGAGAACATGCGGTGTTTGGTTTTTTGTCCTTGTGATAGTTTACTGAGAATGATGTTTTCCAGTTTCATCCATGTCCCTACAAAGGACGTGAACTCAATGATGAGCATTTTTGCATGTGTTTTTTGGCTGCATAAATGTCTTCTTTTGAGAAGTGTCTGTTCATGTCTTTCGCCCACTTTTTGATGGGGTTGTTTGTTTTTTTTCTTGTAAATTTGTTTGAGTTCATTGTAGATTCTGGATATTAGCCCTTTGTCAGATGAGTAGGTTGCAAAAATTTTCTCCCATTCTGTAGGTTGCCTGTTCACTCTGATGATAGTTTCTTTTGCTGTGCAGACTCTTTGGTTAATAATTAGATCCCATTCATCAATTTTGGCTTTTGTTGCCATTGCTTTTGGTGTTTAAGACATGAAGTCCTTGCCCATGCCTATGTCCTGAATGGTAATGCCTAGGTTTTCTTCTAGGGTTTTTATGGTTTTAGGTCTAACATTTAAGTCTTTAATCCATCTTGAATTAATTTTTGTATAAGGTGTAAGGAAGGGATCCAGTTTCAGCTTTCTACATATGGCTAGCCAGTTTTCCCAGCACCATTTATTAAATAGGGAATCCTTTCTCCATTGCTTGTTTTTGTCAGGTTTTCAAAGATCAGATAGTTGTAGATATGTGGCATTATTTGTGAGGGCTCTGTTCTGTTCCATTGATCTATACTTCTGTTTTGGTACCAGTACCATGCTGTTTTGGTTACTGTAGCCTTGTAGTATAGTTTGAAGTCAGGTAGCGTGATGCCTCTAGGTTTGTTCTTTTGGGTTAGGATTGACTTGGCGATGTGGGCTCTTTTTTGGTTCCATATGAACTTTAAAGTAGTTTTTTCCAATTCTGTGAAGAAAGTCATTGGTAGCTTGATGGGGATGGCATTGAATCTATAAATTACCTTGGGCAGTATGGCCATTTTCACGATATTGATTCTTCCAACCCATGAGCATGGAATGTTCTTCCATTTATTTGTATCCTCTTTTATTTCACTGAGCAGTGGTTTGTAGTTCTCCTTGAAGAGGTCCTTCACATCCCTTGTAGGTTGGATTCCTAGGTATTTTATTCTCTTTGAAGTAATTGTGAATGGGAGTTCACTCATGATTTGGCTCTCTGTTTGTCTGTTATTGGTGTATAAGAATGCTTGTGATTTTTGTGCATTGATTTTGTAACCTGAGACTTTACTGAAGTTGCTAATCAGCTTAAGGAGATTTTGGGCTGAGACAATGGGGTTTTCTAGATATACAATCATGTCATCTGCAAACAGGGACAATTTGACTTCCTCTTTTCCTATTTGAATACCCTTTATTTCCTTCTCCTGCCTAATTGCCCTGGCCAGAACTTCCAACCCTATGTTGACTAGGAGTGGTGAGAGAGGGCATCCCTGTCTTGTGCCAGTTTTCAAAGGGAATGCTTCCGGTTTTTGCCCATTCAGTAAGATATAGGCTGTGGGTTTGTTATAGATAGCTCTCATTATTTTGAGATACGTCCCATCAATACCTAATTTATTGAGAGTTTTTAGCATGAAGCGTTGTTGAATTTTGTCAAAGGCCTTTTCTGCATCTATTGAGATAATCATGTGGTTTTTGTCTTTGGTTCTGTTTATATGCTGGATTACATTTATTGATTTGCATATGTTGAACCAGCTTTGCATCCCAGGGATGAAGCCCACTTGATCATGGTGGGTAAGCTTTTTGATGTGCTGCTGGATTCGGTTTGCTAGTATTTTATTGAGGATTTTTGCATCAATGTTGATCAAGGATATTGGTCTAAAATTCTCTTTTTTGGTTGTGTCTCTGCCAGGCTTTGGTATCAGGATGATGCTGGCCTCATAAAATGAGTTAGGGAGGATTCCCTCTTTTTCTATTGATTGGAATAGTTTCAGAAGGAATGATACCAGTTCTTCCTTGTACCTCTGGTAGAATTCGGCTATGAATCCATCAGGTCCTGGACTCTTTTTGGTTGGTAAGCTATTGATTATTGCCACAATTTCAGAGCCTGTTATTGGTCTATTCAGAGATTCAGCTTCTTCCTGGTTTAGTCTTGGGAGGGTGTATGTGTCGAGGAATTTATCCATTTCTTCTAGATTTTCTAGTTTACTTGCGTAGAGATGTTTGTAGTATTCTCTGATGGTAGTTTGTATTTCTGTGGAATCGGTGGTGATATCCCCTTTATCATTTTTTATTGCATCTATTTGATTCTTCTCTCTTTTCTTCTTTATTAGTCTTGTTAGCGGTCTATCAATTTTGTTGATCTTTTCAAAAAGCCAGCTCCTGGATTCATTAATTTTTTGAAGGGTTTTTTGTGTCTCTATTTCCTTCAGTTCTGCTCTCATTTTAGTTATTTCTTGCCTTCTGCTAGCTTTTGAATGTGTTTGCTCTTGCTTTTCTAGTTCTTTTAATTTTGATGTTAGGGTGTCAATTTTGGATCTTTCCTGCTTTCTCTTGTGGGCATTTAGTGCTATAAATTTCTCTGTACACACTGCTTTGAATGTGTCCCAGATATTCTGGTATGTTGTGTCTTTGTTCTTGTTGGTTTCAAAGAACATCTTTATTTCTGCCTTCATTTCATTATGTACCCAGTAGTCATTCAGGATTAGGTTGTTCAGTTTCCATGTAGTTGAGCGGTTTTGAGTGAATTTCTTAATCCTGAGTTCTAGTTTGATTGCACTGTGGTCTGAAATACAGTTTGTTATAATTTCTGTTCTTTTACATTTGCTGAGGAGAGCTTTACTTCCGAGTATGTGGTCAATTTTGGAATAGGTGTGGTGTGGTGCAGAAAAAAATGTATATTCTGTTGATTTAGGGTGGAGAGTTCTGTAGATGTCTATTAGGTCCACTTGGTGCAGAGCTAAGTTCAATTCCTGGGTATCCTTGTTAACTTCCTGTCTCGTTGATCTGTCTAATGTTGACAGTGGGGTGTTAAAGTCTCCCATTATTATTGTGTGGGAGTCTAAGTCTCTTTGTAGGTCACTCAGGACTTGCTTTATGAATCTGCGTGCTCCTGTGTTGGGTGCATATATATTTAGGATAGTTAGCTCTTCTTGTTGAACTGATTCCTTTACCATTATGTAATGGCCTTCTTTGTCTCTTTTGATCTTTGTTGGTTTAAAGTCTGTTTTTTCAGAGACTAGGATGGCAACCCCTGCTTTTTTTGTTTTCCATTTGCTTGGTAGATCTTCCTCCATCCTTTTATTTTGAGCCTATGTGTGTCTCTGCATGTGAGATGGGTTTCCTGAATACAGCACACTGATGGGTCTTGACTCTTTATCCAGTTTTCCAGTCTGTGTCTTTTAATTGGAGCATTTAGTCCATTTACATTTAAAGTTAATATTGTTATGTGTGAATTTGATCCTGTCATTATGATGTTAGCTGGTTATTTTGCTCATTGGTTGATGCAGTTTCTTCCTAGCCTCGATGGTCTTTATAATTTGGCATGATTTTGCAGTGGCTGGTACCGATTGTTCCTTTCCATGTTTAGTGCTTCCTTCAGGAGCTCTTTTAGGGCAGGCCTGGTGGTGACAAAATCTCTCAGCATTTGCTTGTCTGTAAAGTATTTTATTTCTCCTTCAGTTTTGAAGCTTAGTTTGGCTGGACATGAAATTCTGGGTTGAGAATTCTTTTCTTTAAGAATGTTGAATATTGGCTCCTACTGTCTTCTGGCTCGTAGAGTTCCTGCCGAGAGATCAGCTGTTAGTCTGATGGTCTTCCCTTTGTGGGTAACCCAACCTTTCTCTCTGGCTGCTCTTAACATTTTTTCCTTCATTTCAACTTTGGTGAATCTGACAATTATGTGTCTTGGAGTTGCTCTTCTCGAGGAGTATCTTTGTGGCGTTCTCTGTATTTCCTGAATCTGAATGTTGGCCTGCCTTGCTAGATTGGGGAAGTTCTCCTGGATAATATCCTGCAGAGTGTTTTCCAACTTGGTTCCATTCTCCCCGTCACTTTCAGGTACACCAATCAAACGTAGACTTGGTCTTTTCACATAGTCCCATATTTCTTGGAGGCTTTCTTCGTTTCTTTTTTTCTTTTTTCTCTAGACTTCCCTGCTTGCTACATTTCATTCATTTCATCTTCCATCACTGATGCCCTTTCTTCCAGTTGATCACATCGGCTCCTGTGGCTTCTGCATTCTTCACATAGTTCTCGAGCCTTGGCTTTCAGCTCCATCAGCTCCTTTAAGCACTTCTCTGTATTGGTTATTCTAGTTATACATTCGTCTAATTCTTTTTCAAAGTTTTTAACTTCTTTGCCTTTTCTTGAATTTCCTCCTGTAGCTCAGAGTAGTTTGATCGTCTAAAGCCTTCTTCTCTCAGCTCGTCAAAGTCATTCTCCATCCAGCTTTGTTCCGTTGCTGGTGAGGAACTGCATTCCTTTGGAGGAGGAGAGGCGCTCTGCTGTTGAGGGTTTCCAGTTTTTCTGCTCTGTTTTTTCCCCATCTTCGTGGTTTTATCTACTTTTGGTCTTTGATGTTGGTGATGTACAGATGGGTTTTTGGTGTGGATGTCCTTTCTGTTTGTTAGTTTTCCTTCTAGCAGACAGGACCCTCAGCTGCAGGTCTGTTGGAGTTTGCTAGAGACCCACTCCAGACCCTGTTTGCCTGGGTGTCAGCAGTGGTGGCTGCAGAGCAGCGGATTTTTGTGAACCATGAATGCTGCTGCCTGATCTTTCCTCTGGAAGTTTTGTCTCAGAGGAGTACCTGGCCGTGTGAGGTGTCAGTCTGCCCCTGCTAGGGGGTGCCTCCCAGTTAGGCTGCTTGGGGGTCAGGGACCCACTTGAGGAGGCAGGCTGCCCATTCTCAGATCTCTAGCTGCGTGCTGGGAGAACCCTTCGAAGCTGTCAGACAGGGACATTTAAGTCTGCAGAGGTTACTGTTGTCTTTTTGTTTGTCTGTGCCCTGCCCCCAGAAGTGGAGCCTGCAGAGGCAGGCAGGCCTCCTTGAGCTGTGGTGGGCTCCACCCAATTCGAGCTTCCTGGCTGTTTTGTTTACCTAATCAAGCCTGGGCAGTGGTGGGCACCCCTCCCCCAGCCTCGCTGCCGCCTTGCAGTTTGATCTCAGACTGCTGTGCCAGCAATCAGGGAGACTCCGTGGGCATAGGACCCTCCGTGCCAGATGCGGGATACAATCTCCTGGTGTGCCGTTTTTTAAGCCCGTTGGAAAAGCGCAGTATTAGGGTGGGAGTGACCCGATTTTCCAGGTGCTGTCTGTCACCCCTTTCTTTGACTAGGAAAGGGAACTCCCTGACCCCTTGCACTTCCCGAGTGAGGCAATGCCTCGCCCTGCTTCGGCTCGGGCACAGTGCGCTGCACCCACTGTCCTGCGCCCACTGTCTGGCACTCCCTAGTGAGATGAACCCAGTACCTCAGATGGAAATGCGGAAATCACCCGTCTTCTGTGTCGCTCACACTGGGAGCTGTAGACCGGACTAGTATGGGTAATAGGATTTTCTAAGTTGAAGTATGCTGAGTCATATTATTTTTTAAATGCTGAAACTATTGTTGAAGCTATTTTGCATTCAGTTATTTCAATTAAGACAAGTTTATGTGAAAATACGTAGTTTTTTCACAACTTTAGGATTTATCAATGGTCAGAAACCTGTGAAATTCATTGTCTTAATAGCTATTAGTTGCTTAATTGCTTTGTTTTTCAAAAACAGTGTATTTACTTAGAAGAGGCATCATCATTATGTACCTTTTGTTGTTTTAACTGAGCATATCCTTATTTCAGGGACTGTATTATTCCTATTTCAAGACTATTGTGGAAGCACCCTCATTTTTGAATGGAGTATGGATGATCATGAATGATAAACTGACTGAATACCCCCTTGTTATTAATACATTAAAAAGGTTCAATCTTTACCCTGAGATAAGGTACTTTTTCCAGTTGTGATTTTTCACTTTCGTAAAACTTTTTTGTATTAAATGCTGATTCTAAATCTGAGATGTAATTCAATATATTAAATTGTATTTAATTTTTTAAAAGAAAATATGTATCTTGGGGAGGAATATGTAAAAAAGATCATTACTGATTTTGAGGAGGGGGCTTTAATTCTGTGGGGAACTGCTGTTGTGATTGCGTTGTTTAAAAAATACAAAAACTAGATTTGGTGTGCTTACAGGGATTATACTAAGGGAGCTCTGTTACTTTTATATGTCATTAGTAAAATGTTTTCTTCCTTATCCTCATTTAATTGAGTGCACTTTCTTGAGTGGGGGTGGAGGGAAGGTGAGCCCAATCCAGCAAGTGGAGATTACATTTGGCCTCTCCTTTATCCTCCTTGCAAAACTATAAATTTGTTGATGTGGGACTCTTTAGTTCAATAGAATATACACTTTAATGATTTTGTCAGAAGGCCTTCCAGATAGATATTCAAGTATTCACCAGCAGTGTTTTTGAAACTGTTTATTTACCTGCATCTTTGTTAATTGGATAGACAAAGAAATTGAAGTCACATGATGTATTTCATTCATTGATTATATATATATATTTCAGTGTTCTTTATATATGTATATATAACATACATATACATATAATGCATTTTTACTTTTAAAATTAATTGCCAATTCATGCCTTTTATCTATATTTCTATTAAAATTTTATAAGAGCTCATCTATTATATACTGGATATTAATATAATGCTATATAATAAAACATTTTCCCTTTAGCCCTTTAGCTTTGTGTATGATGTCTGTGTATTTTTTTCTGTACAGAAATATATCTATGAATCTTTTTGTCTTTTATACATACATGTAAAAAACCATTTTTATACTTATAATTTTTTTTAAATTTACATTTTTAATTTATCTGGAATTGGTTTTGATGCATAGTGTGGGGTAGGAATCTAACCTTGAATTTTTCTTTGAAAATGGTATTGTGTGTAACCTAACACTGATGAGGTGTCCATCCTCTCTCCACTGATTTGAAGTAAGCTTTCTTCTTTATGTGCAAAATTATTATACATACATGCTTGCGTGTGTTTCTGGATTTTGTGCTCAGTATTGCCTTAGGTTGAGGTCATGGGAAGTGGACTTTGAGATGGAGATTTGCATACAGGAAGTAGTTGAGGGAGTGTCCTTAGGGTCAACACTTGAAGGGGGATGAATGAAGCAGAATGAGGCAGGAGGAAGAGGAGAGCTTTGATGCAGTCACTGTGAAGGCCTCATCCAGTCCCTGGGCAGCTCTGGATCTGGGATGGCCTTGCAGAGTTGTCCTACCTTGACATAAGGGCCCCTGGTATCTTTCCCTATTGACTAGTCGGTCATTGGATGCAGATTGCCCTTGGGTAGGGGGTGTCACTTGGAGTAAATTTACTTTCTTCCCAGGGAGGGACACAGCTTCTAGCTCTCAGGCACCAGTCTTCCAACCAGCTGGAGGAATGAGTGCCTCAGCCCGGAAGAGGGAATCTGGGGTGGCTTACCACCACCTGTACTATGGCTACATTGATCTGTCTAGCCATTCTTGTGCCAGTATCACACTATTTTAATTATTAAAGGTGATAAGACTTAATATCTGTTATAACATTCCCTTTAGTTTTCTTGTTAGTTTTCTAGTTACATTTTAGGCACTTGGAATTTTGATTAGAATTATTTTATGTTTATGAATTAATTTGAGGGAGAATTCATATCTTGAATAATTTGGTCTATTCCAGTAGACCCAGTATCTTTTACTTGAGCAAATCCTCTTTTGTATTTCTTAGTAGAGCTGTATAGTTTTTGAAAAACTAAACTTAGCACTGTTTTTTGGCCCATATTTTGTCCTTACCCATGGATGAACAATTGAAAACTGACCAGTGAAGAATCTGCCTGGGAGATTCTGAGCCTTGTTTTACTAGATTTAATGGGAGCCAAGTGGATGATATAGAAAGGGAAAATATGGCAATTGTCACAATATCTCAAAAGTATTCTAGTAATGAAAATTGTTTAGTATATTTTCTTAAGATGCCACTATATTTTTTAAAATAGGTAATTTTGGCCAGCTGGTACCGGATTTATACAAAAATAATGGACTTGATTGGTATTCAAACCAAGATATGTTGGACGGTTACCAGAGGAGAAGGACTCAGCCCTATTGAAAGCTGTGAAGGTAAGTTTCTTTCTGTAATATTGTCCAGTTATCTGTTGTAATGTAATAAATTTATCCAACATAATAAACTTACACTGTAAACTTAGTGGTGTAAGCAACATGCATTTTAATATGCATATGGATTCTACAAGTCCAGAATTTGGGCAGGCTTTAGCGGGGCTGGTTTATCTCCATGATTTCAGGGACCTCTGCTGCTAAGACTCAATGTCTGGGAAGGCTGGAGTTAGCTGAGAGGCTGCATTGCTCACATTTTGGCTCCTGGGCATGGAGGACTGTGAGGCTGAACTCAACTGGAACTGTCAGCTGGGACACCTACATGTGGCCTTTCTGGTTGACTTGGGCTTTTTGATAGCAAAGTACGTCAGAGTAGTAGTAAGGCTTTTCCTATGGCAGCTGAAGGCTCCAAGCTGGACACTGTATGACCTCTTATGACCTAGCCTCAGAAGTCACATAGTGTTGCTTCTGCCGTACTCTGTTGTGAAAGAGTCACAAGCCCAGTGAAACTAAAAAATGGGGGCTGTAGACCCCATACCTCCAGAGGAGACATTTCCGTGAATCTGCAGCTCTGTTTTAAAACCATCATTGCAAATTACCCTGATCTCATCTATGTTCTGCAGTAGTGTTGGGTTTTCATGTGGGAACCAAGGCAACTATTTAATGTATCTGGCAACCATTTTCAAAATGAACACAATTTAATATAAATTGCTAGACACATAAGGTAATTTGGGTTAATGTGATTAGAACATATGTTTTGTTTATTTTTAAAGGATTAGGAGATCCTGCTTGCTTTTATGTTGCTGTAATTTTTATTTTAAATGGACTAATGATGGCATTATTCTTCATATATAGCACATATTTAAGGTAAGAATATTTTAATATGTGTTTATAAGATACACTAAAATAAAATAGTTGATTAGTTAATAGTTAATCATTGATTAACTTATAGTTCAGTTTTATGAAAATATCCTAAAATATCTTATTATCATAAAATCATTCATTATTTGCATGATTTCCCCACTGCCATGGCCCATCACACATTAGAGATGTAAATAGAATTGAGAGTACTTGATAAATTTAATTACTATTTTTTTTGAGACAGGGTCTCACTCTGTCACCCAGGCTGGAGTGCAGTAGTGTGATCTCTGCTCACTGCAACCTCCGCCTCCTGGGTTCAAGCGATCCTCCCATTTCAGCCTCCTGAGTAGCTGGGACTATAGATGCATGCCACCAAACTCAGCTAATTTTTTGTAGAGACAGGGTTTTGCTATGTTGCCCAGACTAGTCTCAACTTCCTGAGCTTGAGTGATCTGCCCATCTCAGCCTCCCAAAGTACTGGGATTACAGGCATGAGCCACAGTGCCTGGCATAAATTTTAAATATTCATAGGCATTTGAACATAAACAATATATATTCCATATATTGTTATGGTATATCTAATATATTGTTATGGAACAATATAATCCATTTGCTGTATGTACATGTGTATGTGTGTGTGCTATGTGTGAAGTCTTACTTCTTACTGTAGTTTTGGTGTAAAAAAAAGTCTGTAGAATACTGCTTAAGGTAGCATGAGGGAGCAGCTTTTACCTTAGAGCATTTGGGTCTTTCCAGATGGCTGTCTCTGGTTCTTCTTCCAATGTCAATGGCTGTAGATTGTTTCAGCTCCATCCAGTATATATTGTTTACATAAAATATAAGGGAAAAGACCACTCGTTATCCAATGATATTAATAGCTCTTTACTAATGTTAAAATAGAAGTATCTTCTATGTAATATTTAGAAGTGTCTTCTATGCAATATTTAATATCTGACCTGATTTACTTTACAGTTGAGCAGCATTCCTAAAACTAAAAGACTAATTTTTTAAGGCTTTTTATGTTTACTTTTCTTCTTTCTTGTTTGTTTTGCCAATTTATTATACTGTATATATGTTTGAAGTATTTTGCCTTGAGATTATCTTTAGAATTTTCTTCCTTGCTGCTTATTGATTCTTTTTTTTTTTTTTTTAAAATGTTTTCTTCCAATGTAATATTCTGTGCAGTGCAGAAGGTGTTTTCTTTTGCCTTTTGGTAACTAGCCTAACAGATTTTATGGTTTATTGAAACAATTCCTATGCCATTATTATTAAGTTTTGGTTTGCTTAGGAAAAAACTGAGATTAAAACAATTTTTTAAATTAAAGTTATTACATCCATATATCTTTCTGTATGTGCTTTTAGAGTCCTTGTGACATTGATTTATAAGGCTTTGACTCCTGGGTCTAAAAAGGACACCAAGTCCTGATAAATCTTTTTTTTTTTTTTTTTTTTTTTTATTATACTTTAGGGTTTTAGGGTACATGTGCACAATGTGCAGGTTTGTTACATATGTATCCATGTGCCATGTTGATTTCCTGCACCCATTAACTCGTCATTTAGCATTAGGTGTATCTCCTAATGCTGTCCCTCCCCCCTCCCCCCACCCCACAACAGTCCCCGGAGCATGATGTTCCCCTTCCTGTGTCCATGAGTTCTCCTTGTTCAATTCCCACCTATGAGTGAGAACATGCGGTGTTTGGCTTTTTTGTCCTTGCGATAGTTTACTGAGAATGATGTTTTCCAGTTCCATCCATGTCCCTACAAAGGACACGAACTCATTATTTTTTATGGCTGCATAGTATTCCATGGTGTATATGTGCCACATTTTCTTAATCCAGTCTATCGTTGTTGGACATTTGGGTTGGTTCCAAGTCTTTGCTATTGTGAATAGTGCCGCAATAAACATACGTGTGCATGTGTCTTTATAGCAGCATGATTTATAGTCCTTTGGGTATATACCCAGTAATGGGATGGCTGGGTCAAATGGTATTTCTAGTTCTAGATCCCTGAGGAATCGCCACACTGACTTCCACAATGGTTGAACTAGTTTACAGTCCCACCAACAGTGTAAAAGTGTTCCTATTTCTCCACATCCTCTCCAGCACCTGTTGTTTCCTGATTTTTTAATGATGGCCATTCTAACTGGTGTGAGATGGTATCTCACTGTGGTTTTGATTTGCATTTCTCTGATGGCCAGTGATGAGGAGCATTTCTTCATGTGTTTTTTGGCTGCATAAATGTCTTCTTTTGAGAAGTGTCTGTTCATGTCCTCTGCCCACTTTTTGATGGGGTTGTTTGTTTTTTTCTTGTAAATTTGTTTGAGTTCATTGTAGATTCTGGATATTAGCCCTTTGTCAGATGAGTAGGTTGCAAAAATTTTCTCCCATTGTGTAGGTTGCCTGTTCACTCTGATGATAGTTTCTTTTGCTGTGCAGAAGCTCTTTAGTTTAATGAGATCCCATTTGTCGATTTTGGCTTTTGTTGCCATTGCTTTTGGTGTTTTAGACATGAAGTCCTTGCCCACGCCTATGTCCTGAATGGTATTGCCTAGGTTTTCTTGTAGGATTTTAATGGTTTTAGGTCTAACATATAAGTCTTTAATCCATCTTGAATTAATTTTTGTATAAGGTGTAAGGAAGGGATCCAGTTTCAGCTTTCTACATATGGCTAGCCAGTTTTCCCAGCACCATTTATTAAATAGGGAATCCTTTCCCCATTTCTTGTTTTTGTCAGGTTTGTCAAAGATCAGATAGTTGTAGCTATGCGGCATCATTTCTGAGGGCTCTGTTCTGTTCCATTGATCTATGTCTCTGTTGTGGTACCAGTACCATGCTGTTTTGGTTATTGTAGCCTTCTAGTATAGTTTAAAGTCAGGTAGCGTGATGCCTCCAGCTTTGTTCTTTTGGCTTAGGATTGACTTGGCGATGCGGGCTCTTTTTTGGTTCCATATGAACTTTAAAGTAGTTTTTTCCAATTCTGTGAAGAAAGTCATTGGTAGCTTGATGGGGATGGCATTGAATCTATAAATTACCTTGGGCAGTATGGCCATTTTCACCATATTGATTCTTCCAACCCATGAGCATGGAATGTTCTTCCATTTGTTTGTATCCTCTTTTATTTCATTGAGCAGTGGTTTGTAGTTCTCCTTGAAGAGGTCCTTCACATCCCTTGTAAGTTGGATTCCTAGGTATTTTATTCTCTTTGAAGCAATTGTGAATGGGAGTTCACTCATGATTTGGCTCTCTGTTTGTCTGTTATTGGTGTACAAGAATGCTTGTGATTTTTGTACATTAATTTTGTATCCTGAAACTTTGCTGAAGTTGCTAATCAGCTTAAGGAGATTTTGGGCTGAGACAATGGGGTTTTCTAGATATACAATCATGTCATCTGCAAACAGGGACAATTTGACTTCCTCTTTTCCTAATTGAATACCCTTTATTTCCTTCTCCTGCCTGATTGCTCTGGCCAGAACTTCCAGCACTATGTTGAATAGGAGTGGTGAGAGAGGGCATCCCTGTCTTGTGCCAGTTTTCAGAGGGAATGCTTCCAGTTTTTGCCCATTCAGTATGATATTGGCTGTGGGTTTGTTGTAGATAGCTCTTATTATTTTGAGATACGTCCCATCAATACCTAATTTATTGAGAGTTTTTAGCATGAAGGGTTGTTGAATTTTGTCAAAGGCCTTTTCTGCATCTATTGAGATAATCATGTGGTTTTTGTCTTTGGTTCTGTTTATATGCTGGATTACATTTATTGATTTGCGTATGTTGAACCAGCCTTGCATCCCAGGGATGAAACCCACTTGATCATGGTGGATAAGCTTTTTGATGTGCTGCTGGATTCGGTTTGCCAGTATTTTATTGAGGATTTTTGCATCAATGTTCATCAAGGATATTGGTCTGAAATTCTCTTTTTTGGTTATGTCTCTGCCAGGTTTTGGTATCAGGACAATGCTGGCTTCGTAAAATGTGTTAGGGAGGATTCCCTCTTTTTCTATCGATTGGAATAGTTTCAGAAGGAATGGTACCAGTTCCTCCTTGTACCTCTGGTAGAATTCGGCTGTGAATCCATCAGGTCCTGGACTCTTTTTGGTTGGTAAGCTATTGATTATTGCCACAATTTCAGAACCTGTTATTGGTCTATTCAGAGATTCAACTTCTTCCTGGTTTAGTCTTGGGAGGGTGTATTTGTCGAGGAATTTATCCATTTCTTCTAGATTTTCTAGTTTATTTGCATAGAGGTGTTTGTAGTATTCTCTGATGGTAGATTGTATTTCTGTGGGATCTGTGGTGATATCCCCTTTTTCGTTTTTTATTGCATCTATTTGATTCTTCTCTCTTTTCTTCTTTATTAGTCTTGCTAGCGGTCCATCAATTTTGTTGATCTTTTCAAAAAACCAGCTCCTGGATTCATTAATTTTTTGAAGGGTTTTTTGTGTCTCTATTTCCTTCAGTTCTGCTCTGATTTTAGTTATTTCTAGCCTTCTGCTAGCTTTTGAATGTGTTTGCTCTTGCTTTTCTAGTTCTTTTAATTGTGATGTTAGGGTGTCAATTTTGGATCTTTCCTGCTTTCTCTTGTGGGCATTTAGTGCTATAAATTTCCCTCTACACACTGCTTTGAACGTGTCCCAGAGATTCTGGTATGTTGTGTCTTTGTTGTCGTTGGTTTCAAAGAACATCTTTATTTCTGCCTTCATTTCATTATGTACCCAATAGTCATTCAGGAGCAGGTTGTTCAGTTTCCATGTAGTTGAGCGGTTTTGACTGAGTTTCTTAATCCTGAGTTCTAGTTTGATTGCACTGTGGTCTGAGAGACAGTTTGTTATAATCTCTGTTCTTTTACATTTGCTGAGAAGAGCTTTACTTCCAACTATGTGGTCAATTTTGGAATAGGTGTGGTGTGGTGCTGAAAAAAATGTATATTCTGTTGATTTGGGGTGGAGAGTTCTGTAGATGTCTATTAGGTCCATTTTATGTAGAGCTGAGTTCAATTCCTGGATATCCTTGTTAACTTTCTGTCTCGTTGATCTGTCTAATGCTGACAGTGGGGTGTTAACATCTCCCATTATTATTGTGTGGGAGTTTAAGTCCCTTTGTAGGTCACTGAGGACTTGCTTTATGAATCTGGGTGCTCCTGTGTTGGGTGCATATATATTTAGGATAGTTAGCTCTTCTTGTTGAATTGATCCCTTTACCATTATGTAATGGCCTTCTTTGTCTCTTTTGATCTTTGTTGGTTTAAAGTCTATTTTATCAGAGACTAGGATTGCAACCCCTGCCTTTTTTTGTTTTCCAGTTGCTTGATAGATCTTCCTCCATCCCTTTATTTTGAGTCTATGTGTGTCTCTGCACGTGAGATGGGTTTCCTGAATACAGCACACTGATGGGTCCTGACTCCTTATCCAGTTTGCCAGTCTGTGTCTTTTGATTGGAGCATTTAGCCCATTTACATTTAACGTGAATATTGTTATGTGTGAATCTGATCCTGTCATTATGATGTTAGTTGGTTATTTTGCTCGTTAGTTGCTATAGTTTCTTCCTAGCCTTGATGGTCTTTACAATTTGGCATGTTTTTGCAGGGGCTGGTACCGGTTGTTCCTTTCCATGTTTAGTGCTTCCTTCAGGAGCTCTTTTAGGGCAGGCCTGGTGGTGACAAAATCACTCAGCGTTTGCTTTTCTGTAAAGTATTTTATTTCTCCTTCACTTATGAAGCTTAGTTTGGCGGGATAGGAAATTCTGGGTTGAAAATTCTTTTCTTTAAGAATGTTGAATATCGGCCCCCACTCTCTTCTGGCTTGTAGAGTTTCTGCTGAGAGATCAGCTGTTAGTCTGATGGGCTTCCCTTTGTGGGTAACCCGACCTTTCTCTCTGGCTGCCCTTAACATTTTTTCCTTCATTTCAACTTTGGTGAATCTGACAATTATGTGTCTTGGAGTTGCCCTTCTCGAGGAGTATCTTTGTGGCGTTCTCTGTATTTCCTGAATCTGAATGCTGGCCTGCCTTGCTAGATTGGGGAAGTTCTCCTGGATAATATCTTGCAGAGTGTTTTCCAACTTGGTTCCATTCTCCCCATCATTTTCAGGTACACCAATCAGACGTAGGTTTGGTCTTTTCACATAGTCCCAAATTTCTTGGAGGCTTTGTTCATTTCTTTTTATTCTTTTTTCTCTAAACTTCCCTTCTCTCTTCATTTCATTCATTTCATCTTCTATCAGCGATACCCTTTCTTCCAGTTGATCGCATCTGCTACTGAGGCTTCTGCATTCTTCGCGTAGTTCTCGAAACTTGGCTTTCAGCTCCATCAGCTCCTTTAAGCCCTTCTCTCCATTGGTTATTCTAGTTATCCATTCTTCTAATTTTTTTTCAAAGTTTTTAACTTCTTTGCTATTGTTTTGAATTTCCTCTCGTAGCTCAGAGTAGTTTGATCGTCTGAAGCCTTCTTCTCTCAACTCATCAAAGTCATCCTCCATCCAGCTTTGTTCCGTTGCTGGTGAGGAACTGCGTTCCTTTGGAGGAGGAGAGGTGCTCTGTTTTTTAGAGTTTCCAGTTTTTTTGGTCTGTTTTTTCCCCATCTTTGTGGTTTTGTCTACTTTTTGTCTTCGATGATGGTGATGTACAGATGGGTTTTTGGTGTGGATGTCCTTTCTGCTTGTTAATTTTCCTTCTACCAGACAAGACCCTCAGCTGCAGGTCTGTTGGAGTTTACTAGAGGTCCACTCCAGACCCTGTTTGGCTGGGTGTCAGCAGCGGTGGCTGCAGAACAGCGGATTTTCGTGAGACCACAAATTCAGCTGTCTGATAGTTCCTCTGAAAGTTTTGTCTCAGAGGAGTACCTGGTTGAATGAGGTGTCAGTCTGTCCCTACTTGGGGGGTGCCTCCCAGTTAGGCTTCTCAGGGGTGAGGGACCCACTTTAGGAGGCAGTCTGTCCGTTCTCAGATCTCCAGCTGCGTGCTGGGAGAACCACTACTCTCTTCAAAGCTGTCAGTCAGACAGGGACATTTAAGGCTGTGGAGGTTGTCGCTGAGTTTTTGGTTGTCTGTGCCCTGCCCCCAGAGGTGGAGCCTACAGAGGCAGGCAGGCCTCCTTGAGCTGTGGTGGGCTCCACCCAGTTCGAGCTTCCTGGCTGCTTTGTTTACCTAAGCAAGCCTGGGCAATGGCGGGCGCCCCTCCCCCAGCCTCATTGCCGCCTTGCAGGGTGATCTCAGACTGCTGTGCTAGCAATCAGCAAGACTCTGTGGGCATAGGACCCTCCGAGCCAGGTGCGGGACACAATCTCCTACTGTGCCATTTTCCAGGCCCGTTGGAAAAGCGCAGTATTAGGACGGGACTGACCCGATATTCCAGGTGCCGTCTGTTTCCCCTTTCTTTGAGTAGGAAAGGGAACTCCCTGACCCCTTGTGCTTCCCGAGTGAGGCAATGCCTCGCCCTGCTTCGGCTTGCGCACAGTGCGCTTCACCGACTGTCCTGAGCCCACTGTTAGGCACTCCCTAGTGAGATGAAACCGGTACCTCAAGCAGAAATGCAGAAATCACCCGTCTTCTGTGTCGCTGGGGCTGGGAGCTGGAGACCGAAGCTGTTCCTATTCGGCCATCTTGGCTCCACCCCTATTGATTCTTTATAGTACAGAATTATGAGAATTGTATATGATTTTCAATTTGGGATAATGAGTTTGAATTTGCTATTATCCCATTATCTCCTTTCCTTTGGAAGTGTGGCATTTTCAGTTTAGTACCTGAAAGATCTCTTGAGTTTCTAGCTCACCGTTTGAGTATCTAGCAGTTACTTGATAAGCATTTATCAAATGAGGAAGCTGTTAGAAGATTGATGTAAAATATATTTGCATATAGATTTAAGACACTTTGAAGTTAATATTTCTGACTTAGGTCTAAGAAAATTCTTTTGTTTAATTGGGGAGACTAAAATAAAAATGCATGATTAAAAGATGATGTGAAAGATTTTGTTTTTGAAACAAGATGCAGGGAAATAAGTTAAACCAAAAGAATATGGTAATGAGAAAAGGAGGCTGACTTGAGGGAAAGTGGGCCTGTGTGCTTGCATCGTAATGATCCAGAGGGAGAGAAACTTGGTGGTGTCTATTCATTTTGCTGAGTACTGCCCATCTGTCTATGGGTAGCTTTATTACATTTGGGAGATTAGATTTTAAATAAGAGAAGTTAAAATATGAAACATGGCATTACTGCTAAGCTGCTAATCTGCACTTATGCTACCCTTTTTTTAAAAAAAAAATATGGAGTCTTGCTATACTGTTGCCCAGACTGGAGTCCAGTGACTATTCACAGATGTGGTCACAGTGCACTATAGCCTCAAACCACTGGCTTCAAGCAATCCTCCTGCCTCAGCCTCCCAAGTGGCTGGAACTACAAGTGTGTGCCACCATGCCTGGCTACTTTTTTAACTGAAAGAAGAATTTATAAACAATTGTTAAAGCATTCATATTTTCTTGTAATGCTTGTTATAACTTTTTTCAAAGGCAGAAGGCACAACATCTACTGAAGAGAATAGAAGGTTCTGGTTTCGGTTGAGGGGTTTTTGGTGGTTTTGGCCCTGACCTGATCTTTCTCAGTGTTTAACCCCTGTGGTGCCTGGTAGGCAGTTTTTTGTATTCAGTTGTGCAGTCAACACAAACAATTCATACCAAGTAGTTTCTTAAGACTGTTTGGGCTCTGAGAGGACGGGAGTGCAGCAGGGTGTGTGTGAATGGAAGATAGAAAGGAAGGAAAAATAAAGTGCTTGGAACTCCAGAGGCAGGAGAAATTTGTTCTGCGTGGAGGGGCTACTTTAGTGTGACCTTGTAGAATCAGAGGTATTTGGATAGGTGGAAATAAACCATGAGGATAAAAGCATACCAGGATAAAAGCATACCAGAGGCAAAGGCCAAAATCTGGTATGCGGAAAGCAGGTAATAAGCAGATCAGTTTTGCTGGGATGCGTGTTCTTCAGGGAGTGTTGTGGGGGATTCAGATTGGAACAGTGGTTGTGCTGGATGATGAAAGGCCCTGGTAACTGACTGGGTTGAAACCTATTCCAAAGCAAGTGAAATAAATACAAAAATTGACCAGTATAAGAACAGGATTCAAGCTGAAGCATGATCTCATGGAACACTTGACTTTCCCCAGTCCTCAAAGTCAAGCAGTGACTACTTCAGCACAGTGTTTGTCAAATTGCAGGGCATCACTTATTAGAGAGTTTTAAAATTGATTCAGTGGGTTGAGCCCATTTCATTTTAGATGAGAAAAAAATACTACGAAGTAAATAATATCATCTACCACACTAGTAAGGATAGATACTACTTAGAGAAGCTTCCATTTGCTGTGTGTGTGTGTGTGTATATATATATACACACACACACATACACACACACACGTATGTGTGCTGAGTTGTGTAAAGTCTTCTTACTGTAGTTTTGGTGTGAAAAAGTCTGTAGACTACTGCTTAAGGTGGCATGAGGGAGCAGCTTTTACCTTAGAGCATTTGGGTCTTTCCAGATGGCTGTCTCTGGTTCTTCCAATGTCAATGGCTGTAGCTTGTTTAGGTTCCGCCCACTTGACTGCTTTGTGCTTTAGCTGGCCCCTTCTGTGTTACCCAACTCTTGGACCCCATGGTGGCCTGCACTAGCAGCACATGTTTTCATTTTTCCAGCTTTCCTTTTGCTGTTTGTGGGCTTTTTCTTAACCCGGAACCATCTCTTTAGCTCTATTCAAAGGCATCGTTAACTGAAGGTTCTTCCCACAATTGATCCTGATGTATATCATTTTGAATAGAGTCTCTTATCACTTCTTTTCTGTCAGTGTTTTTCATTGCATTTTTGTATGTTTTTTGACCTGAAGTACATTTAGAGGTTTCAAATTACTAGTTAGTTCTTAATGTTTTCTTCCTTGATGGTTAGTCACTCTTGTAATTTTATGAGAGGGATAAAGCTGCAGACTTCTTAAAATATGGGTTAAAAATAAAGAGGAGGATATCTCAAGTTGTTTTTAGGATTAAAAAAATAAATTGTATTATATACTGAGAAATAAAAGTTGAGATTTGTCTAGCAGATTAGAAATTTGCAGGCAGATTGACTGTGATATTTTAAATTCAGAAGTATATTTGTTTTGAAATAATATACATATAGGTTTTTAGAAGCCAGGTAAGCCAGTCCATTTCACCAGAAATGGAAGAAGGGAAAATAGAAAACAGCCAAATGGTGAATGGAGCCAGGCTGCCAAGCTCTAACTTGAGGAGATGAAGTGAGATCTGTTTTTCAAACACAGCCTACTCATGGTATAATTCTTTTTCTGGAATTCTCAATATTTTAGTATTTTTTTAAAATACTCATTGTTAATTATTTTTTGAAGCTGTATTGATTTATACTTACCGTTATTTATTTCATAAGATACCCTGATATTTCTTAGCCACAGACTAACAGTTTCTGAAGGCCAGTTTCTTAAGACCCAGTGTGTGGAAATCTCTGTTCTGCAAGTAAGAAGGAGCATTGGTTGTTGGGCAGTTAGAACTTTCCCCATAGTTTCTTCTGGAGGAAATTCATACATGCTTAAGGTTCTCTTATTGATAAATATAAAAAACTTTTGGTGTTGGGGTCTAAGGCAGATATCAAGCAGGTGATACTAAAGCTTTTCTTTGTACTTTAGTGTGATTTTGGTATTATTTTGGAATTTGGGGTTAACTAGGTTATGGTGCATTGTTGAGGAAGAATAGATTGGATAGTATGTTAAGCTGTTAAATAATGTATATGTTTAACAGTTCTCTGGAAAAATATATATGTATATAAAGTTTATTATAAATTTTACTGCTATGTAAGGATGAGTGCAAACAATAACAGGGTTTCTAAGCAGGAGATTTTTTCTTTCTCTTTTGAAAAAGGTGCCAGAAATACTCTGACTAGCTGAAATAAAAGAGGGAGTACTATACTGGGATACAGAGGCCTGGTGGAATCAGAGAATCATCAAAAAAAGTGCCTTTGTTTAAGGCTTATTCCTTTGTTGGTGTTAGATTTATCCCTACTGGCTGCCAGTTCTTCTTTGCCTGTTGCTGTCCTTCAGGCTTGCTTTCCTGGTTCCTTCCCATCTGCCTCAGAATGTGTTCATCCCTTACCTTCCCTCTCACATGACAAAATTAAGACAAAACTTTTTTTTTTTTTGAGATGAAGTCTTGCTCTGTTGCCCAGGCTGGAGTGCAATGGTGCGATCATGGCTTACTGCATTTTCCGCCTCCCGGGTTCAAGCAATTCTCTTGTCTCAGCCTCCTGAGTATCTGGGATTACAGGCGCACACCACCACACCCAGCTAATTTTTGTATTTTTTTTTTTTTTTAGTAGAGTCAGGGTTTTACCATTTTGGTCAGGCTGGTCTCAAACTCCTGACCTTAGGTGATCCACCCACCTTGGCCTCGCAAAATGTTGGGATTACAGGCGTGAGCCACCGCGCCCGGCCAACAAAACTTTTTAACTGGACTTCCGTTGGGTCCCCTTGCTATCCCCATCTAGTCTCCCACCCCTTCCTCCCCTCCCCAGCAGCAAGGCCCTGGTCCCATTCGCCTCTCCCACTGCTCTGCTTGTGCAGCTGCTTACTTAGCAGCTCTGCCTTTGATTGCTTGATTAGTTTTGAATCTTAGGATGGTGAAATGATGCATGAAACCACCCAGGGTTTCCACAGACCAGGGCTGTGTCTGGCCAGAGAGGACTCTGGTGCTGTCTTTTTGAACTTCATCTTCTTTGTAGCGTTCTCCCCTGATTACTGCTGCCTCTGTCTTCAGAGTTCCTACTACTGTCCTTAAAACTAGAGCTGAAGGATAGACAAAAATTCGTTTGCCTAAGATAAGAGAAATATGGTAGAATTATAAAAGTACTTAAGTTGATTTTTAGATCCTACGTTAGAATCTTTGAGTACTTCCCCATTCAGTATCCTATCCGAGGTTGCCCCCAAAATACCCCATTAGGTTTTTAGACTCTTCAGCCTTTGATTCCATCTAGATCAAGCGCCGTCTGAGGAGATCTTCTGGAGAAAACAGAGGGCAGTGAGTGTGGCTGATGAGTCATCCTGGGGCAGACGGAACAATGCCTCTGCGGAGTGTCTCATTATTGACTGACAGCTGCCCAGTCACTGCTGCCTACTTGGACTTTTTTTTTTTTTTTTTTTTTTTTGAGACAGAGTCTCGCTCTGTCACCCAGGCTGGAGTGCAGTGGCGCGATCTCGGCTCACTGCAAACTCCGCCTCCCGGGTTCACGCCATTCTCCTGCCTCAGCCTCCCGAGTAGCTGGGACTACAGGTGCCTGCCACCACGCCCGGCTATTTTTTTTTGTATTTTTAGTAGAGATGGGTTTTCACCATGTTATCCAGGATGGTCTTGATCTCCTGACCTTGTGATCCGCCCGCCTCGGCCTCCCAAAGTGCTGGGATTACAGGCATGAGCCACCGCGCCCGGCCTGGACTTTTGTTTATTGTATCCCATGCAATACTTTTACCGGAACTTTACTTTTAAATTATCCCTTCAGTTTATGTTGAGGATCTTGTCAGAAACAGCTGTGTGAAATTCCTTACTTTATTTTATGCATTGTTATCATATGAGTGTATTATCTGTGACCCAGTAAATAAATAACTAGTAAAAAAATACTTTTTTATTGTAAAATGTTATGACTATGGAATTGTGTAAAATCTTTACATACATTTTTAAAGATTCGTAAAATGAATACTTACATATCCATGACACAGATTAAAAAAATAAATTATCAGAGCTTTCATACCCTTAAAATTCCTTCTTAATGCACTCTCTTTCGTTCCCTCAACCCTCAGAGGAAATGGCATCCTAACTTTTGGACCAATGTTTTCCTTTATGATTATGCCACTCGTGTATATGTTAAATATGGTGTGTTTAGTTTTGAAAAACTGAGTATCAGGCACAAACCTAGCTGCTTAAGGAGAGGACACTATTGCCCTTGTTAGATGAAAGTTCCCAGAAGAAGAGAATTTCTGAGTCATGGTCTTTAGGTTCCCTGAGGGAACTTTCTGAGGCTGTCAGGAGCTCAGCTGAGCTAGGGGAGGGAGCTGAGCTGCCAGGTATTGGAGTGGCTGGTTAAAGCGACAAGGCAAAAGTGAGAGTTAAGCCTTTAATCATTTACTGTAATGGTATAAGTGAGATGTGAGGATGAGGATGTCTTGCCCCCATCAAAAGGGAACAAAAGCCTCCTGCAGTTTATGGTTCTTGAGGTGGTGGGGCAAAGGAGAAGGGCTAGGAGCCAAAGAGTGCAGAGTCTGAGTCAGAGTGGGGAGCAGCCTCTTCAAGGAGCCCCTCACCTCCAGCAGAGAATGGGACCAGGAAATAAAGGTGCCTGGGCTAGGAAGGCAAATATAAGAAGACCTTTATCACCCAGAAGTGGCTGAGTCATTGACTGCAACTCCGCTGAGAGACTACAGTACACTGGGTCTGCACCCAGCCTGGTGTGTGAAGGGCTTCTTTTCCCTGTGAGGCCTGCCAGGCAAAGCCTTGCATATGGCCAGGCCTGAGAAATCCCATATAGGTTTTCAACCAGGAGCCTGATTCCTCAGGACATCAGTAGGCAAGGTCATGAGCTAGTCCTGGGATAAATGTCGGACTTAGTCGGTAGGGACATCTGGCAGAAATGTAGTGGCCAGGTACAGAATATCCAGCAGAAATATCATGAGGGGAAGAGCTGTTCCCTCTTTCTAAATTCACCACTGTTTACCCTGGCTCTCTGGAGCATATCAAAGCAGAACAACTTCTGTGAGTGACATAAGTTTCTTTAACTGATGCCAGCAGTAAAGCATGTGGAGCCAAGATAAAATACAGACAAGAATCTGGTCCAGGCTCATCCAGGCTCACACAAATAAAATGTGGAGATTTTTGGCATGAGTCAGTATTTGGTGCTGGACTGGCCACCTTCCATGGTTTGTGTACATCTGTCCTCTTGGCATCCCATTGGGATTTCCTTGACTGCTCTCCCCTGTTGGACTTCCTGTGCCCTTATCTTGTTTGTTCCTCTTTCTTGGTTTATTTTCTCGTTTTGGTAGACCTCATCTTCTAGTAAGTAGGTCTTGAGAGTAGATAGCTGGGAGGTAAACATTTATGAAACTTTGCATATTTGAAAATGTCTTTATTCGCTTTCGTATTTGGTTCACTGTTTGGCTGAGTATTGAACTCTAGACTTGAAAACATTGTTGGTTGCTTCAGATGGTGCTATTCAGATGTTCCTGTTATTCGGATTTCTAAACCTTTGTATGTGACCTTTGCTTCACCTTCCTCTCTCTGGAAGATTGTAGAATATCTTCTTTGTCTCTGTGGTTCTGAAATTTCAGAGCAATATCATCTCAGTGTAGATGTGCTTTCATGTGTTCTCTTAGACACTTGATGGGTTGTTTCAATCTTGTAACTCATGCCTTTGATTTCTGGGAATTTTCTTGCATTATTTCTATAGTTATTTCATTCCCTTTGTTTTCTGATTCAGAACTTTTATTGTTTGGATGTTCATAGTTCCCAGTCCTCTAATTTTCTTTTCTTTTCTTTTTTTTCCCCCAATTTTAAGCTCTTTGGCTTTGTTCTACATTCTAGAACATTTTATCAGCCTTAATTTTTCCAACTGTTCTACTGAGTTTTTATTTTTCATTATCATGCTTTTAATTTCCAAGAAGTTTTGTTTGTTCTATAAACATTCCTTTTTAGAAAATAGTATTTTATTTTTGTTTCATGGATTCAATGCATTTTCTCTCTAAGGGTATTAATGATGTTTTTACCCTCCCAGAATAATCTTGGCATCTTCTAGCTTGTGTTTTTTGTTTGTTTGTTTGTTTGTTTGTTTTGAGCCAGAGTCTCGCTCTGTTACCAGGCTGGAGTGCAATCGCTTGATCTCGGCTCACTGCAACCTTCGCCTCCTGGGTCCAAGCAATTTTCTCTTGCCTCAGCCTCCCAAGTAGCTGGGACTACAGGCACGTGCCACCACACCCAGCCAATTTTTGTATTTTTTAGTTGAGATGGGGTTTCACCATGTTGGCCAGGATTGTCTCAATCTCTTGACCTGGTGATCCACTCGCCTCAGCCTAGCAAAGTGCTGGGATTACAGGTGTGAGCCACCGTGCCCGGCCTAGCTTGTTTTTTTAAACATCTTTTGGTCTCTACCTTCCATGTTAGGTGCTTTCCTTAGATGTCTGGCAAACTTAGGCT
This sequence comes from Symphalangus syndactylus, assembly GCF_028878055.3. Lineage (NCBI taxonomy): Eukaryota > Metazoa > Chordata > Mammalia > Primates > Hylobatidae > Symphalangus > Symphalangus syndactylus. Next base: position 97,740,736 of record NC_072431.2, read on the forward strand.
GTCATGATTAAGGCTAGAAGACCAAAAAAAGCTGTACAGAAGCTCTAAATTGTGGGTGGAATCTATTAAGGTTGAGTTTTTATATAGTTTGAATAAATGATGTGAGCAGAACTTTGACTGCCAGTTCTTTGGTTTGCTTTTAGATGTAAAAGAAAATATAAAGTAACAAAGGTCTTTTAGGGTTGTAAAAGGGAGGTGCAGTGTTTTATTAGGTTAACTAAAATGGAAAATTATAGAAAATTTTTAAAGAAGTGATTGAGTAGAGGGGAGAACACCTAAATGAGTTTAAGAGACTCTGTCTTCTATGTGAGAATGGAATAAGGTAGTGTTTGCAAATGGCCCAGAAGAATGCTTGCCTTCCAAAATATTTTTTGATTGAATAAATGAATTAATAATAAAATATTGAAAGAAAAACTTAGCTTATGGTTGCCATATATGAAAGGCACAATAAAAATATATTATCTATCACATAAGCTTTACTAGCGTTTACCAATTCAGGAAGTATTTTTCCAGTGGACTCATTCTGAAGCTTTCCCTCTGCAGATTCCAATCTTCACTGAAGACTGTTTTTGATTGCAGAAATTCAGTTCATGTGTAACGCTTATGTGTGAGGCTCTAGTCTAAGCTCTTTACCATCAGAAACTCATTTAATCCATATGGTTACCTGATGAGATAGGTAAACCACTTTATAGATGAGGAAACTGAGATACAAGGATATTAAATAACTTTGCCAAGGTCACAGAGCTAGTCATTGGCAGAGTAGGGATTTGAGTACCAACAGTGGCTCCAAAGTGTGTGCTCTACTGTCTTTTTTTTTTTTTTTTGAGATGGAGTCTCACTCTGTCGCCCAGGCTGGAGTGCAGTGGTGTGATCTAGGCTCACTGCAAGCTCCACCTCCTGGGTTTACTTACGCCATTCTCCTGCCTTAGCCTCCCGAGTAGCTGGGACTACAGGTGCCCGCCACCAAGTCCGGCTAATTTTTTGTATTTTTAGTAGAGACAGGGTTTCACCATGTTAGCCAGGATGGTCTCGATCTCCTGACCTCGTGATCTACCCGCCTTGGCCTCCCAGAGTGCTGGGATTACAGGCGTGAGCCACCACGCCTGGCCTACTGTCTTTGAGAATACATTTTAAGTGTTCTTTCCACAGCAATTATATTGTCTGCAGCTTTAGTTAATTTTTGTTTAAAGATCCTGCATAATGAAGAAAAAAGTATTCCATTTCCAAAGTGAGTGGTTTTTATATTTCATAAAAAGTTTTACTTAAATGTTAAAATGTTTTAAAGATACATGACACTAAGAAGGATCTAGACTTTCTGTTCTCTTTTCTGTTCTAATGTTCCGAATATTACTGTTCTGTAATAGTTCATTTCTGAAGGATTCTGAGGTCCCAGGATTTTGCTGTTCTTCAGCTGACATTTCTGTATGCATTGTTTTGGTTTGATAGGTGGAAGTCTACTCTTTCTAATATTGTCATTTTTCAGGATCCTATTTTGCTCCATTTTTAGCTGTCATACATGTAATTTTATAATGATTCTAATAGTTTCCTCAGTTAATTTTACTTAGAATCATTTATTGAACTAACGACACATTGGAGGGAAAGGTAACATACTGCGTGTTGCGGGGCGGATTCTTAAATGTCTGCTTTTGCGATTACACATTTCCCCGACTCCTCATTCTCCAGGTAAGATGACTGTAACTCCATACCTTCGCATGGTCTGGTAGTTTGTAGTTGGTAATTTCAGTATGGAAAATTTCTCTTTTTTTTGGAAGGTTTTTCTTTAAATTTTTCAAGCCAAGATTAAAACATACTGTATTATTTCTTTTGATGGTGAATACGAACATCTATTTTAATGTTATCTGGAACATTTTTATGATTTCTTCCTTATAAGTATTTTTTGACAAATATCAAGAGGTCTCCAAATAAGTAATTGAAAAACTTTCTTTCTATTAATGTAATGCTCTACAATAGGTATGTTACTTATTAGTATGTTTTTAAACTGAATTTTCACTGCTTTGTATATACATGCATATCTTTTGGCATTATTCAACCTTTTATAATCAAGTACCTCAGTGGTCCCTTGCCTCATCTGTCTTCCCCACCCCATCTATCCCTTTGTATAGGGAAAGCCACTTTCAGATCTTTGAAACCTCAGCAATTCTGATACGTAAAACCATAGTCCACAGTTACGTTACTCTGACTGTAAAAATACTGCTTACTGCTGAATTAAGTAGTACAAATAATTGTTTATTTGGTAACTTAAAATTTTTCCTGTGGTTACTTATTGCTAATATTTTGTTTTCTTTGGTGTTCTGTATGCTGATTAATTGCTCTCCAGGTCTACAACTGAACTGTAAACACTTATTTTATACTTTGTCAAATGTATACAATCCATTATTTCAATTCTCCCACTCCTATCCCCTGGGGCCTCCCTCCTGGAGCCTCTGTCTCTGGTTCCATCCTAGACCTGTCCTTCCCTGGGCTTCCGTATAGCGATTCCCTGGGAGTTTTGTTCACCACCATCCTGAGAATTCCCCTTTCCTCTCTCGCATTGAATTCATTGTGTTTTGGACCCCAGGTTGGTCTCTTTCTGGTCTGTTTCATCCTTTTGAGGATCATATCCTCAGGTAATTTCCAAGAGAGTCTCAGAGATAGTTTTAAAATACATTTGTCTGGCATGTTTGAACATTTCCTTTTTTATTTTTATACTCAATTACTGGTTTGCCTGGTTGTTGATTTTTATTTTTCCTCAGACGTTTAAAGGCTTTGTTTGACTGTCTTCTAAGATGGAGTGTAGCTTTTCAAAAGTCTGGTGCTGTTCTACCATTAGTTCCTTTTGTGTGTGGCTAGTTTTTTTCCTCTGGCAGCTTTTGGGTTCATCTTTCTCTCTTTAGTCCCCAGAAAGGTCATGATGTGGTAGATATTATTTCATCCTTCTCATCGCATACTTTGTGCTCTCTATCTGGGCACTTACTTCACTTCGGAGGAAAACTTCTTTTAGTGGTATTTCCCTAATGACTTTCTCTTCTCCATTTTTTTTTCCTGTTTTCTTGAAAGTTATTGATATTGGACTTCTTGAAGTCGATTTTTCTCGGGGTTTTTCTCCCTTATTTTATTTTTACATTTTATTGTCATTTCTGTTAGTTTCCAACCTAAAGAATCTTGAGTTTGAAAATTTCTCTGCCTGTTGCATTGTCTGTATTAGCTCTAAGTCCCCCTTCAATTTGTATTAGTTTCTATTTTTCACATTGGAAGCTTCCATCCCCACAGCCTGCTGATTCCTAGCTTGACATTTGTATGTAACAATGAGGAGCTGGTTAGAAGGCTGCAATGTGGATGGGTCTTAACTGACTACTGGCTTTTATTACAGCATGATCAGAGTGTAAACTGCTTTGTTGGGGGAGACCCAGGCTCCTTTCAGCTTGTTGCTTTTTCATTTACCAGCCTCAGCTGCCTCTGCCTGTGGCCAGAGTCCAGGAGGCATATCTGATTCTTCACCTCAGTGCAGAAGTGACACCCAGTGCCAGTGACTCCTCCTCCCCCTCAACCCCGCTCGTATGCAGATGCTTTTGCATGAGGGCTGAGCACACACTCACTGAGGCAGGGTTAGTGTTCCCTTTTCCTCACTTCCACTCCCTCTCTGACAATGAGGTCACTTTTTGAAGAGAACTTTTAAATGATCTTTTTCATGAACTTCTCTACATTTAATGTGGGCTGCCCAGAGTCCCTGTGGCCCCTCTGATCTGTTCCTGATCTTCTCCCCTACTTTTGAATATTTGCCCTTGTCTCTACCCAGTTCTCCATTGTTTCTGAGCTTTTGTGAGAAAAGCCTGGATGTCCTTTTGTAGACATAAGTAGTTAGCAGAAAATCCCTTTTCTTCCACGTAAGGAACTGGCTAGTCAGAGGACAATACCTTCATCTTCCGATTTTCTGTTCTCTTATTTTCTTTGGTCATTGGAGGTTCAGAGTGGTTTCTTTGATATCTGAGAGATTTTTTTAAGCTGCTTTATTTCTAGATATGTTCCAGAAGCCCTGAGGGCCTGCATGATTAGTCTGTATGTCAAAGCCCTTTTTAATTTTGCTTGATGTCCCCCTTTACATCTGGAGTGAATAGTCATCATTAACACAGTTAATCTTCCTACCTTCTCTTCCCGTGATCCAACCAAGTTGCCTATGAAGCATTCTTAGGCTCTGTAGCAGAATGGAATAGCGTTTTGTATTAATTTTCCACTCTTCCACTGCCCTCCACCTGTTTTAAGGAAAAGTTGAATTTCTTAAATTTTATGGCAGTTTTGCTTCCATTGTTTTACATGATATTTTCTTATTCTTTATTTTCAAAAAATCAAGGATTTACAGGCTGGATTTTTGGCTAAAAACACGTCTTAAATAGGCTGTAAATTCTACCATCTCAAAGTTTTCCAGCTACATTTTTTTTTTTAAATGTACTATTAACTTGGCCTGCTAACACATCTTTAATCAAACCCATTTGGTCTAACAGTTGTGTATGAATATTTAAAAGATAAGTATTTTTATTTAGTATGCATAAATTGATGAAAGTTATTGGTTGGCAATATTCGCATCTTTTCTCCAAAACCTTCCCCTTTTTATGCCTTCACTCTCTCAGCAAATGACACTTCTGTCTACGCTAATGCCCAGTCTGACCTCTAAGAGATAGCCATGACTTTCCTCTTTCCTCTGTAATCCAAGGAGTCACAAAATCCTATTATTACTGTCCTGCTTCAGAGTATCTCTGGCATCCTTCCACTTCTCTGCTAGCCCATCCCCCTGGGATGACTCTGCATCAGCTCATGTGGCTCTGCTCCCCACCAGTCTTGCTCCCAGGCTGTTCTGCACACTGTTGTCAGTGTGGTCTTATCATTTGAGGAACTGTGACGAGGACAGTGCAGCTGGAGAGCAGAGTGTGGGTAGTAGGAAGAATAGTGAAAGGAGTCCCCGAGGTGTATGCAGGGGCCAGATCCTGCGAGGCATTTCGGACATGTTTTGGTGTTTGGATTTGACCTTGTGGGTAGGGATGCCATTGAAGGGCTGTGTGGATGGAGTGGGATTGGGTCCATTCATTGTTAAAAACAACACAATCTGCAGCATAGAGGGAGCAGGCTTTGGGTGGGGGGCGTCGGAGGCTGTAGCAGCCCAGGGGAAGAGGATGGGAGCCTTAGCTGGTATGACGGTGGTGGGATGGAGGGAAATGGACAGACTCTGGGATACTGGGAGGGAGGCTCCAGGGGAAGCATTGTTCAGAGGAGAGTGATATTTCCAGGCAGGAGAAGGAGGAAGCATCTGGGAAGAGGCTGTGGGTGTTGGATAGGTAGTTGTTCACCATGGAATGAAGGGCCTGGAGCACACAGTGGAGAGGTCTGCATAGGAGTTGAGGAGTGTGGTGGTTGGGTCAGAGCAGAGGCTCACCTGAACACATGGCCCTGCCTGGTGTGACATGAGATGTGGTGTGTTTGGCTACAAGCTTTCAAAAAAGGAATGCCAGCAGTCTTTTGATTGAATAGTTCTGTTTTCAGATACCCTTTCACTCTCTTTCATGGACAAGGCTTGGTCCTTGGCACCATGGGTGAATTGAGGAGTTCACAATCTAATAAATGAAAACTTCTGTTAGAACTGACAGAGAGTTAAATTAAAGGCATTAATCACTTGCTTGAAACAGACTGGAAAGGACCAAGCTGAGAATTTTTCTCACCCTTCCCGATTCTTATCCTCATTCCTCATCTTTCTTTCCTATCTCTTTACTTAGTAACCAGTGAATCCCCCCACCCCCTGCCACGAGTATAGGGGAAGGTTCTCAGCTCTGAACTAGGCCTGCTTGGCATTTCTTCATTGGGCTAGGAAGGTGCCCAAGCCTTCAATCTCCAACTTAAGATTGGAAATTATCTTAATTTGGTTATTTCCAAATTTTTCTCCATTTTCTCTTTCTTAAGCATTTACACAACAATAAGAAAACTTAACTCGTAAGAGTTATTTAATATAGTTTTGAATGAACTCTGATTGCTTTTTTCTCTTCGAAAGTTTAACTTTGGATGGTTCTTTATTTTTGTAAATAGAGATAAAAATCTCAATGATTAATGAAACCTATCAAAACTTGATAATTGATTTAAATCTATATAACTGTAGTAGGTTGGAAAGAAGAGAATTATAGAATTCTTAAATTTTAGAACTGGAAAGTATTTTTAGGTCTTTTTTAGCTTTATTTTTTATTATCCCCTCATTTTATGTCTAAGAAAAATCAAGGTTTAGGTGAATGAGATGTATGAGTAAATGTAGTAAATGTTTAGCAAGCTTAGAATGTTTTAAAATTTGCACAATAGGAGCTTTCATATTTTCTGACAGTTGGTGGTAATATTGCAGAAGAGACTTTTTTTTTTTTAACCACTAGGGAATGCTAAAATATCAACTGATCACTATAATGGGAAAAAATTTTTTTAAAAATTTAGGTATTCTGATTGCTGCATCTTTTCTATTTAGCAAAATAATAGGACTTACTTAGTAGCCTCTATGCATTGGGGTGAGAGGGTGGACATCGAGAACACTAGTTTAGATTTGTTTCATGTCATATCATTTCACAGTGATTCTAACTCAGAACATTCCTTGTAGATAGACAAATTTTATTCTCCTCCTCCAGCTTTGCAGTTCTCAAAAGTGTACTAGAAAAAATCTGCCTCTTTTGTTAATTAAGCAAAGCTGAGCCCATATTCATGGAAGATGTTGGACCATAACCTGTATTTTAGTAATTTGGTGAAAAAGGAATGTTGTCACAGTGGCTCTGCCCTCAGGAAATTGTCCAACCTCAAAGCCTCCCAGGTTGTATGGCAACTGAGTGAGAGTATGCGACTTCTTAGGCAAACCTCATCCTGACATTTGGTCAGGGAATTGGATTTGTGAGTCTTTTGTTCTTTCTCTACCTTTACTCTGCCATTTAGAAAATTAAAGTTATTAAATTTCCATTTTTATTCCTCGTTGTTCCAGAGAATTTTTAAAAGGAAATTTTACATTAAATTCCCCAAGTGTCATTTTTTAAAAAACTCATCTTTCTTGTGTTTTAGGTTGTTGTAGCTTCTAATCAGAGGATGAGGTGCCTTTACAACTAGATGTTCCAGTGACATAAGAAAATGATGTGTAATCTCTGTATAGTCACAATATTGAGCTTGTTGATTATCTCCTTCAGATCCCTAATATGTTTCCTTTAGCTTACTTGACCTGTCAGATTATGAAAGAATTAAAATTTTCCACTATGATCAGATTTTATCATGTTCTCTTTGTATTTCTAGAAGTTTTAACTTGGTACTTACATTGGTTGTCCAAAAAAAATTTATTATTTTTTGAGACAGTTTCACTCTGTCACCCAGGCTGGAGTGCTGTGGTGCAATCTCAGCTTACTGTAGCCTCCACCTTCCTGGTTCAAATGATTCTTGACTCTCAGCCTCCTGAGTAGCTGGGACTACAGTCATGCACCACCACATGGCTAATTTTTTTTTTTTTTCTTAGAGACAGTGTTTCATCATGTTGGGCAGGCTGGTCTCGAACTCTTGGCCTCAAGTGATCCACCCGACTTGGCCTCCCAAAGTGCTGAGATTACAGGCATGAGCCACCGTGGCTGGCCCCAAAAATTTTTATTTAAAGGAATACAATTAGAATTGAGTAAGTGGAAAGAGATATACTGTGCAACTGAGTGGCCATCATATAAATGACAGCCCTTCCCAACCCAAATTATATATAAATTTAATGTCATTCTGATCAGAAGCCTGACAATTTTTTCTTGGGTTGGGGAGCAGGGTTGGGAAACTGGTTCAGATGTTATATGTAAGAATAAGTTGGTAGGAGTTACCTAAAAAATCTTAAAAATAAGAGTAGTTGGGGGTGGGGAGCTTTTTAGAATCATGTGTTAAAATTACCCTAATGCTACAGTAATAAAAATAGTGTGATACAAAAAAATACAGAATTAAGTCAGTTGAATGAAATAGAACAGTCTAGCATTGTAAGGAATTAATATAAGATAAAGGCTGAATTTCATTTCACTGGTAAAAGGGATGTTTACTTGATAAATGATTTTATTATAATTGGGTATTTCAAAGAGAACAAAATTAGGGTGAAAGAGCTAAGTGGAAAATGCAGTTAATATTAGAAGAAATTTTAGGAGACTATAGTTTTGAGGTATGGAAGACCTTCAGAGACAAGACAGGAAGTGCAGAAGAAATAAAGGAAAATATCAACATATTTAAATACATAAAAATTTAAAAATTCTTTCTGACAGAATACATCACAAATTACATCAAAATACATTGTCACACGTATGTGTTAACTTAAAATAATCAAAAGGATCAGAATCTAAATAGCGTTTATGCAAGCACAAAGTGTGAGGGTGGACCACTCAGGAACACCAACTCCAAAGGAATGAAGTCAGCCTTTGGAAGTAGGGAAGTTTAGGTTTCATTTATACAGGCAGAGACAGAGACATTTTTAGCAGGAATACAACATTATTCATACGGATTGGCACATAGTCACAGCAGTTTGATTGGTTATAGGTGGTATTTCTTTTGGGGGAAGGGTACATTTAACTTTTTTTTTTTTTTAAACAGAGGGTATAATAATGATGGGTTTTCTATAGTCTGATCTAAGCAAAGGAAAACAACACAGGGAACGTTAATCTTTAACAGGGGTTATTAACTTCGAAGGCAGGCTCACACCTGTAGTTTCAGCTACTCTGGAGGCTGAGGCAGGAGGATTGCTGGATCCCATGAGTTCGAGGCTGCAGTGAGCCATGATTGTGCCACTCTACCCTAGCTTAGGTGACTGAGTGAGACCCAGTCTCTGGGAAAAAAAAAAAGGCAGGAAGTTTTTGTGCCTGACATTGTTTAATTCTCTAGTCATTGTACTGAACAAGAAAAATAAGAAAGCAAGTTAATCTATAACCTGAGAATGGAAGTTGTAACCATATGTGACTCATCACAGTCACATCTTTCTCAAGGCTTAAAGTGGTTGTTTTTTTGGACAGCTTTTAAATGTTATTTTCACATTTGACAGTCAAAGGTTTGATAACCTTAATTTTTAAGTAGGGAAATAGTCTAATAGAAAAATAGACAAGAATATGAATAAGCAGTTCACGGAAGAGAAAATACATGTTGTCAAAACAAAACACTAAAATGCTGCTGCATACAAGTAGGCAGTGAGAAAAGGGTTTTCAACTGTCTAAGGACAAAATTTGAAAAACACATGAGGTGCTGCACAAGGGGTGGAGAAACGACCTCCTGCGTACTCTGTGACGAGGGTGTGGACTGCTGCAGTGCTTCTGGGCACAGCTCACATCCTTTGACTCATGTGTCTCACAGTTATATCCCTCCTGAAACAAACGCGCCAGCATTTACATGTACGAGGATGTTTACTTTAACCGTTTTTTATTATAGCAAGAAATTGAAAAATATTTATATGCCTAGTAATATGGAATGGGCTAAGTAAATATATTTGTACTATATGGTATTTGCCATCTATAAAAATAACCCCTGTAAGTTTACATATATTGATTAGGAATAATATTTATGCTAGAATAATTAGAAAAGGAACAAATTTCAGAGAGATGTTATCACATAGAAAATACATGTTTGTGTGGTTAGAGAGAGCGATTTGAAAGAATAGACACATACTAAAATATTCTTAGGTGAATAGGATTGGGAGAGGGTAGTGAGAAAATCACGTTTTTCCCCTATAAACTTCTGTATTTTTTGTCTTGTTAGAGTAAGTTCAAAACACTAAAATGTATTTATTTGTTTTTTAAACCATTAACTCTGTCTTAACCTTTCTAATGTCTAATCACTTGTGATGAAGCCTGGGCTTAGCCTGTGTGCTTCTCTTTTGAAGATGTGGTACACCTTTCAGGAGAGAACCCTGGCGTCCACTTCCTGGCCTGTACTGCTTTCTAAGCTCCTCTATCTGATGCTGTCATTTCAGTGATCCATCACTTCAGACACTTTCTGGCCAATGTCCTCAGTTTCTTTACCCCTTTATATTTCGTTTGTGCTGTCTAGGCTGATAATCGGTAGGCAAAAATCACACAGTCTTGTGATTAGTGACCCTATAGATTTGTGTTCTGCAGCCTCAGTTGTTCCCCTAAGATATCCCAGCAGCTCTGTGTTTTCCCCAGTTACCGCTCTCCTGAAATGTGAGTGGTGTTTCAGACATTTCTGTCTTTCCTCAAACGTTTAATGCCGCCATCGTTTCTCTCTAGCAGCAAGTGGCTGTGTCTTCTGCTCTGTGGGGAACATGGAAGTTCCACAAAGTACTTGCCACTAAATATGCAGTCTTCCTCCTCTTTTGCCAAGGCAAACAGTGCACCCGTGCTGGGGTCCCAGCCCTACCTGTCTCCTTCTGGATACTCCCTACATGGTTTACCCCTGCTGGCCATTACATCTCTTCCTCTTTTCCTCATTCATACATCACAAGAGTAAATACAAGGCCTTTGATGCCTGTACCATCTGGTTCTTTGTTTCCTCTCTGACCTCTCTGTGATATACTTATAGACAGAGAAATAGAAGGAAGGAAGGTAGAGAAAAAGAAGGAAGGATATTTGGGTAGAATAATAAGAAAGCAGCATGAGCTAAAATGAGTAAGAAGACCTCAAGTGTAAAGATGCAGAACGTGATGAAATAAACCTAAACATAGCCTTATGTCCCCTACCCAGACCTGGGGGACAGTAGGGAACATGTTTCACTCTTACCTGAGCAAATGAAGGTTAATTGTTAGAACTACTAGATTACACCATTGTAATTTCTTATCTAGAGTTATAAGCCTGATTGTCATACTTTGATATTTGTGTTCTATTCCAGTTTTTGAAAACAAATGAAATATAAAACCTTATAAACTGGTATTCCTCAAGTGTATTCTGCAGAAAAGTAGCTTGGGGATGGGATTTGGGAAATATGAAATTAAATCTTTAATGTGTGGAAGTGCCTTGTGAATTTCTAGGAGCAGGTGGGCAGTGTGGAGTTTTCCATCCTCATGACCATGGATCCCTTTCCTTGCACGTCTTTCTCACCCTTTTTCCTAATGTATATCATCTGTCCCAAGGAAAGCAGTTTGAGAAATGTTGAAGGACATAAGTAAATATGAGGTTATAAAGAAAATAAAAAGAAAAATCAGGTGGCATGATGTACAGCAATATGACTAGTAAGAATTTTTTATTCCCTTTCAGTTTGCATGCTTTTCTGAGTCTATACATATTATAGATAGCAAATGATTTTTAAAAAATGAAAAAAGATTATTTTGACTGATGATACTTTGGAGGAAATAAACTATTTTATAAATAAGCATAGGAGAGTTCTAGTGTGACTAAAATCTTTAATAATACCAGAGGTTATGATGTTATGCATTTTAACATTTTTCTTAGGATTGACCTGGATTTTTGTTATTTATGTTTTCTTCTTTTCCAGTGGCAGCCGATTAGGAGGCCTGGTTACAGTGTTGTGCTTCTTTTTCAATTATGGAGAGGTAGGTAATCAAAAACTATTCTCAGAATTACTCCTGGAAATGCAGTTTTCTTCTTTAAATTTAATCTATAATGGTGTTCTTTAAATGTTTGATCTTATTATTTTGATTCAAAATTTAAACACTAGCATTCATTTAAGTTAACTTTTCATGACTATTATACTTCTTATGTGATATAAGGCTTAGTAATTTGATGAAATAGTGGGTCTGTATCAACTGTATCAATTCTTTTTTTTTTTTTTTTTGAGGCAGTGTCTCTTTTTGTTGCCCAGTCTGGAGTGCAGTGGTAGATCATAGCTAACTGCAGCCTCAAACTCCTGGGGTCAGGTGATCCTCCTGCCTCAGAATCAGCTTCCAGAGTAGCTGGGACTACAGGCATTCATCACCACACTCAGCTAATTGTTTAAATTTTTTATAGACATGGAATCTTTCTATGTTGCCCAGGCTGGTCTCAATTTCCTGGCCTCAAGCAATCCTCCTGCCTTGGTCTCCCAAAGTGTTGGGATTACAGGTATAAGCCACCATGCCTGCCCTCAAGTATCAATTGTTTGTATAATTTTAAAACTGTGAAAGCTCATATTTTAGTTATAATAGAAGTAGGCGGTAATTGATATAACTTTCTTTTGTAGGGATAACTTTTCCTTTCAGGAGCTACACAGTGTATTCTTATTTTAACGTATTAACATTTGATATTCTTTTAAGTACTTTTTACAAAATATTTGAGTGTTCAAGGACTTTCTAAAGAGAACAGTATTGTAAAAAATATAGACTCTGGATCCAGGTTGCCTTGGTTCAAATCCTGACTGCTATTTAGTGGCTGTGTGATCTGAGCAAGTCATTTAATCTCTCTTTGCCTTAGTTTCCTGTTTGTAAATGGGCATAATGATGTTACCCACCTCATAGGATTATTGCAGAGACTAAGTGAATTCATATGTGTAAATGCCTAGAACAGTGTTTGGCACATGGTAGGTGCTATGTAATTGTTAGCTTGTATTATTACTGTTCTTGACTAATTAACTTGGTTTAAATTCTAATATAAATTCAGAGTTTCAGTGTTTCTAGATTAATCATAGTTGTAAATGAATTTCTAATACATCTCTGTCTAGATTTCTTTCATGATAAATTTTATATGAGGGAGAAAAGAATAAAGGTCAGCTTGCTTTGTGTGAAGTGACTTTGTCCTTCCATGCGTTTTATACACTCAGTGCCTGCTGTATTTGAATATGCACATGTTTTAACATGTGCTATAACAGTAATCATCTCCAAACATAATGCAGAGTCAATGCTGGACTTCTTTTTAGTCAGCGAGTTACTAATAGATACTTAGCTAATATGTTCTTAGTATTTAGAATCACAGAAATATAAAGCTAGAGTATTTGACAACTGGTTGCAACATGACATCAGTTAATTGGTAGAGTATGTGTTTCAAAAAAAAAAAAAGAAAGATTTGGCTTTTCCTGACTATGGATCCTGCACATTGTAATAGTGTGGACCAAGAAGCACTTTGAACCACAGATTCTGTGAGAATGGCCTAAGAAATGGGGAAATAACCATTTAATAATGGAAGAAGGAAGCATTGTGTGTTAACAATAAGGTGTCAGAGGAAAGAGGTTATTCAAAATTTTGGAACCTAGACCACCAGGAAGACCACTGTTTGTAAAGCGCAAAGGTCTGTCATGCTACCCTCAGTGTATACTATGGTTTTTTATTCTTGGTCTTAAGTTTTCTTATAATTTTGATACTCACGTGGCATGAACATCATTCCTTACAAAGTTTTCTTAAATTTTAACAATGGAATTAAGACTATTCAATTGGCTTTTCGGGCTGATGAATTGTCTTTTTGATAGTTTTCAGCTACTTGGTGTAGCTGAAAAGCATGCTTAGACATTACTTTTTTAGGAAAAGGTAAACTGAATATCATTAGAATTAGAATTTCAGTTTTGCTGAAATAGTCAAGTAGATAATTTTACTTACATGTAAAATTACATGTGAAAATACAGATAATGACATTAAAATTGAGAGCATAAACTGCAGTTTTGGGTAAAATATTGGTGAGAACTCAACATATTTTGGTTTTAGGTAATGAGATTTTCAGACCCTATTTTTTTCTGACTTTTAAGTATATACTTTTTCTATAGACAGAAATATTTACTCTGGTGGTACCTATTTATGTATTTAGTGAGCTTTTGTAGAGCATTGCTCACTGGAAATGCTAGTGGGTTACTAATTGGTACCTTACTTTCTTAGGAGAGTTACTTTGATCACATGAGTGATTGGTTTATGTTGCAAAGAATAGTTCTGAATTGTTACTTGCATTTAACTTCTATTTCCATTATTTAGTTTATTCTGCACTAGATGCTAAGATAGCATAGGTTTACTTTTTAAAAATTTTCTTTTTCCTCATATGGTTTTACAAGGGAAAAATTTTGCCTGAACAAAATAGTTATAAAATGTGTAGCATGAATAGCTTAATCGATTATTAAATAAATTATTTAAAACACATTTAAAACCTTCAAATCTGAAACATGTGAAATGCAATAAAAGGGTTTATAATAATGATCAGTAATGTTGAGGTTATACATTCTGTAATAAAAACTATGCAGATGTTTTCATTGATCAAGATTCTTTAGTAAATTTCATTCTGTCACAACTGAGAATTTTTGCAAAGACGAAAGCTAGCAATTTTGTTTTGCCTTTAAAATGTTTTCTTTTACAAGACGCACGCAACATGTGTTGATGGTGCAGGGTTTTGGCATGCTGATAGAAAAGCACATGAATGTGTATTAAGAAAAACCTGAATACAGTATTTTTCTCCAATTTTTTGATTGTTAGAAATTCTTTTTTTGTGAAATAAGATTGTTTAACTTTTTCATGGTAAGATTAAAAAAAAAAAACTATTACCAAGCATGATTGATTCTGTTTTATGTAAAACATAATCGCATATATAAAGATGTGTACATATGAAGAGGAAATTCCTTACTTTGTATTTTTTAGAAATAAATACTTTTTAAAAAAGTAATTCAAAGTAAATGAAAGGATTGCCTTGGGGTTCATATCTAACCCATTTTTATGACCCACAACATATTTCTGACCCACATTTCTTAAATATTTTTGCACTGAACTGAAATTAAACTATAAACATATATGTTCCTAATTACTTATTGACATAGTTATACCATTTATATAAGATTTGGAAAAGAATTCTTAGAACACTTTGAAAACAATCTCATTCTTATAATATGTTTATATGGTAGATATGTAGTAAATATTCCAATATCATAAAAATGGAAGCACTGAAACATTAAGTGATTGGCTCAAGGTTACCCAGCAGGGAGATGATTTTATTTATTTGTATTTTTTAAAAATTACTTATTTTAACTTACAAATAATAATTGTAGATATTAATGGGCTACAATGTGATGTTTTGATTTATGTATACATTGTAGAAAGAGTCAATCAAGCAAATTAATGTATCCCTTCACCAGCTTAGCATTTTTTGTGATGAGAATGCTAAAAATCTATTCTTTTAACAGTTTCGAAATATGCAGTACATTATTATTAACTGTAGTCATCAAGTGGAGCAATAGATCATTAAAACTTATTCCTCCTGCCCAACTGAAACTTGATATCCTTGGATCATCTCCCCATTACCCATCTCTCCCCTGAGCCTCTGGTAACTACCTTTCTGTTCTCTGTTTCTATGAGAATGACTCTTAGACTCCACATGTAATTGAGATCATACAGTATTTGCCTTCCTGTGCTTGGCTTATTTCACTTAGCGTAATATCTTTCAGTTCCATTCATAGTGTCTCAAATGACATAATTTCCTTCTTTTTTTAAGGCTGTGTCATATTCCGTTGTGTATGTATAGCACATTTTCCTTATTAATCTCTTTATGGACACTTAGGGTTGCTTCCGTATCTTGGCTATTGTGAATAATGCTGAAATGAACATGGGAGTGCAGGTATCTCTGATGTACTGATTTCAGTTCCTTTGTATATATACTCTGAAGTTGGATTGCCAGTTCTATTTATAGTGTTTTTGAGGAAACTTACATGGCTTTCTAGAATGACTGTATGAATTTACATTCCCGCCAACAGTGTGCAAGAGTTCCCTTTTCTCCACATCCTCTCCAACACTTATCATTTGTCTGTTTTGATAATAGCCATTCTAACAGGTGCACATTGATATCTCATTGTGGTTTTAATTTGAATTTCCCCTAGGATTTGAGAAGCTGAGCATTTTATTTTATATATCTGTTGGCCATTTGTATCTCTCCTTTTGAGAAATGACTTCAGATTCTTTGCCCATTTTAAAAATTGAGTTGTTTTGTTGCTGTTGAGTTATTTGAGTACCTTACATATTTTGAATATTGGCCCCTTATCAGAGGTGTGGTTTACAGATATTTTCTCCCAATCCTTGGGTTGACTCTACACTCTGTTAATTATTTCCTTGTTGTGCAGAAGCATTTTAGTTTGACGCAATCCTATTTGGCTATTTTTGCTTTCCTTGCCTGTGCTTTTGCAGTCTTATCCAAGAAATCATTGCCCAGATCAATATTGTGGATCTTTTTGCAGAGAGAGGATTACAAGTTTCCTGATTCTTCATTAATCTCTCCAAACATGAAACTCTTAGGTAGGGGAATAGCATTTCAAAGAAGACATCACTATAATTTATCTTTTACAAATGGAAGGTGCAGAGACCTTTTCTTACCGATTTGTGGACCTCTTCGTTTTTCTTTCATTCTTTCTTCCTTTCTTGCCAGTGTTGGTAAGGTTTTGGCCTGCTGTACACCAGGTACTTTTTGATGCTTGAGATGTATAAGTAAAACAAAGACTCCTATCCTTGTGGACAATCATGTGGATGTGGGATTATCTTCTGCCTTAAAGCAGGAGAATAACTGGCTTATCTGGGCAGTAGCAAGGAGGAGCAGAGAGTGATAGCAGATAAGGTCAGACAGTTAATAATTGGAGATAGGATAGAGTGGGAGCAGATTTCTGTAGGTCATTATAGGGTCTATTTGGAGTGGATGGAATGCCACTAGAGGATGATGACTAGTAGAGTGACATGATTTAAATTATGTTTTACATGAATTTGGGAAA
Organism: Symphalangus syndactylus; assembly: GCF_028878055.3. Classification (NCBI taxonomy): domain Eukaryota; kingdom Metazoa; phylum Chordata; class Mammalia; order Primates; family Hylobatidae; genus Symphalangus; species Symphalangus syndactylus. Next base: position 97,757,338 of record NC_072431.2, read on the forward strand.
CAATGTAAGTACAAGACGTATAGTTTCATGAAGGCTATTCACTGGTATGTCTGGATTTGTGAACTTACTATATTAAACTTACAGTAACTTCAAAAGTTCAATAAAAATAGAGTGTGTTAATCTTAGCAGCATATCTGCTGATGTAAATTTGAAAAGCAGTCTACAATAGAAAAGTAGCCTACAACATCTTTAATGACCTTGCCCAGCTGGATTTCTGGTTTTGTCTCCCATCACTCTTCAGGCTATTTTTTATTGTTTTGCTTCAGCCCTATGAGCCCTTCTTTCTCCAGTTCCCAGAAAGGACTATTCCTTTTCCTTCCTCAGGGCCTTTGCACATGCTGTTTCCTATGCTTTGTATATGCCTCTGCACCCCTCATCTTGACCTGTGCCTAATTAACTCCTAGTCATCCTTCACAACTGAGCACTTCAGTTTGCATCTCAATGGTGTTCTTAATTTCTTCCTGCAGATCTGGATTTCCATCTGACATAATTTCTCTTTAGTTTTAAGAATTTTATTTAGCATTGTGGTAAAGATCTCCCAATAAGTCCCTTAGTTTTTGTCTGTCTAAAAATGTTATCTTGCCTTCATTTTTGAAGTACATGTTTGCTGCATAAGAATTATAGGTTGATAGCTGTACCTTTCAGCACTTTAAAGATGCCATTCCATTATCTTCTGGCTTCTACTGTTTTATAAGAAGTCAGCTATAATTTTTGTTGTTGTTCCTCTGAATGTAATGTGTCTTTGTTGTTTGAGGATTTTCATTATATATTTGTTTTTTATTGGTTGATGGTGGTGAACCTAGATGTGCTTTGTTCATTGAACGCTTTTGTGGGTTAGTTTTTATTTTTAATCAGTTTTTGAAAATTTCTAGCCAAGAACTTCTTTTTAAATACTTTATTTTCCCCATTGTTTCTCTCTTCTTCTTTGGGGATTCTAATTACATGTATGTTAAACTTTTTAAAAATACTATCACAGATTTTTGACACTTTTTTTTTTCCCATTTTTTTTCTCTCTATTCCTCCCTTTGGGTATTTTCTCTTGCCATGTCTAGGAGTTGATGGATGCTTTATTCTAATGCATGCAGTCTGCTGTTATCACTGTCTGGTAAATTCCCTCCCTCCCTCTCTGCCTTCCTCCCTTCTTGCCTTCCTTTCTTCCCTCCTTCCCTCCCTCCCTCCCTCCCTCTCTCTTTCCCTTTCTTCCTTCGTTCCTTCTTAGAATTTCCATTTTTTTCCTAGAGCCACCATTTTTGTGTTGAAATTTCCTATCTCTTCATTCATCTCACTAATATTTTTCTACATTTTAAAATCTAATTATTATAGTTATTTTAAAATCTGTCTTCTAATGCCAACACCTATATTATTTAGGAATTTAACTCCGTTGACTGTTTTTTTTCTCTCGATTGTGGATCATGTTTTTCTGCTACTTTGTATGTCTCATAGCTTTTTATTTTGTGCAAGACAATTTCTGTAAAAGAATGATAAAGGTTGAACTAGATAATCATTTTTGCCTCAATTTCCCTAGAAAAGGAACATCTTCTTTTATTTCAAGCATCTAGGAAGAGAGACTGAGAATTTGGATCCCACATGAAGCCCTGCCAAGCGGGGCAGTAGTATAGTTTTAATTTGTTTTAGTTTACTTCCAGTTTCAAGTGAACTACAGCGATCTCTTTTTTCTTTGTCTCAGTCTCCAACTTTCCAGATGCTCAACTTGGGATGATTCCTTTGATCTTACCACTCTTTAAACTGGGAAGGGGTTAGTTTTCATCTTTTTAGTTAATTTTAATCCATCTCCAGATTCAGCTGTGGCAAGGCCCTGGAACCTAAACGCTGTGTGAGATTGTGATCTCACAGAGTTCTGACTTTCCCCTACTCCTCTTTATCTGCCAGATTCATGTGTGTGTATGTTTATGTGTGTTCCAGGTTGCGGGAGGGGTGGCTGTCACAAAAATATTCATTTTTGTGTTTGTAGCTTTTTCAGATTCTTGTTTGTACTGTTAGAAGTTGTTTGGTTCCAGCAAAGACTCTCTGCCTGTGGCAGATCCTTACCTAAATTATGCAGTTGTTCTCAGATGTGACGACAGAGCCAATAACTGTTTTATATCTTCACTTGGGCTATGTCTAGTTCCACTGTAAATCTTGTACTAAAAAGGCAGTACAAGAAAAGTGCATTTTTCTCTACTGTTTTTTCTCCAGCTTTTTATTTTGAACAAATTGAAACTTAAAGAAATGCTCTAGATTCACTTTCATTGACCAGTTTTAATATTTTGACACATTTGCTGTCTCTCTTATACAAACACCGACACAGACATTTTTCTAATCCGTTTGAAAATGAGCTGCAGATATAATGAGATCTCACCCCTAAATACTTCAGTATATATTGCCTAAAAGCAAGACATTCTCCTACATAATCACAATACTGTTATCATACTAGAGAAATTTCACACTAATAATTATATAATAATAGCTTAATACAGCCCATATTCTTATTTACATAGTTTAGTCCTATAAATTCTTTGATGCTTTTATTTTGGATCCAGAATCTGATTAAGGATTGTACATTGCATTTACTTTTCATTTTATTTAGAGAAGTCTATCTCAAACAGTCTCTTTTTTTCATGGCATTAACATTTTTGAGGAGTCTGAACTAATTATTTTGTAGAGGTCTGACATTTTGGACTTGCCTGATCGTTTCTTCATTAATAGATTCGGATTAGACCATTTTATTTTACTTTATTTTATTTTGAGATAGGGTCTCACTCTGTTGCCCAGGCTGGAGTGCAGTGGCACAGTTTTGGCTCACTGTAGCCTCTCCCTCCCCGGTTCAAGTGATTCTTGTGCCTCAGCCTCCCGAGTAGCTGCGATTACAGGCCTGTGCCACCACGCCCATCTAATTTTTATACTTTCATTAGAGACAGGGTTTCACCATGTTGGCCAGGCTGGTCTTGAACTCCTGGCCTCAAATAATCTGCCTGCCTCGGCCTCCCGAAGTGTTGGGATTATAGGCGTGAGCCATTATGTCCAGCCAGATTGGACATTTTAATGAAGAATATGGCACATATGATGTTGTGTCCTTTTATTTGCATTACATCTGGAAGCACATAAAACCAATGTGTCCATAATCGAATTTACTAAGTTAAATCACACGGTTAAGGTGGTGTCTGTCATATTTCTCTATTATAAAAATGCCCTTTTTCCTTTTAATAAGTGAAATGTGGGATGATACTTTGAGACACCAATACCCTCTTCCTCTGTAACATTTACCAACTGATTATGCATCCATTGATGATACTTGCCTGAATTAGTTATTACATTAGCCATTGCAAATGGTAATTTTCTAATTCTGCCATTTCATCTACATTTAATGGTGTTCTTTAAGGACAAATCCCCTGTCCCGCCATTTTCTTTTACTATATATGCATAGGTTTTTCTTTTTATTTATTCAATGTTTTATAATCCATTGCAAATCTTTTTGATGTTCTCATTATCACGCATTTGGCCGGTAGTAGTCTCCCCACATTTTAATTATATATAATTTTCGTACATTAAGATTTGCATATTTTAGCTGTTCAGTGGATCTTTACATATGTATACAGTCTTGTATCCAGGAACTAGATCAATGTATAGACTATTTCCAGCCCCCAAGCAGGCTCACCTCTGTTCCTGTCCAATCTGTATCCTTCTCCATCCTTCAAAACAGGTAGCCACTCTTCTATCACTATTGATTAGTTTTGTCTATTTGGGGATTTCATATAGTGGAATCATATTTTCTTATGTCCGATGTCTTTCTCTCAACGTATGTTTGTGATATGTATCCACATTGTTTTCCAAAGTGCTTGTACCAGTTTTCACTCCCATTGGCAATGTATGAGAATTCCAGTTTCTTCTATCAGTACATCCTTGTCAGTGCTTGGCATTGGCAGTCCTCTTAATTGTAGTCATTCTGATGAGTGAAATGGTACCTTATTATGGGTTTAGTTTGCATTTTCCTGATGAGTAATGATATTGAGTACCTTTTAATATGGCTTATCTGATTTAGATATTCTCTTTTCTTTAATACCTATCTAAGTCTTCACCCATTAACAAATATTTGGGTTATTTTATTCATATATGATAACTCTTTGTTAATTCCATGTAGTCGTTTGTAGAATATATGTTCTGCAAGTACCTTCTCACCACTTATGACCTGCCTTTTCATCTTTTTGGATTTTGTGATTTTTATCTTTGTGTACACAGATCTTTTTGAGGTTTTTTGATGAAGTTCTTAATTTTCATGAAGTTCCATTTATCAATCTCTTATGTTTAGTCTTTTTTGTGTCTGATTTAAAAGTCTTTGCCTACTGTAGGTCATAAAGATTTTCTCGTATTTTCTTTTAGAAGCTTGAAGAAATATAAGGGAAAATCTTGGTATAGGTTTCACATTTTGGTTTATAATCTGTCTAGAATCTCATATACAGTATGAAATAAGTTCCAGATTCCTTCCTCCCCTACCCCACCCCAAATAGGATGTCCAATTAACCTAGTACCATTTTTTTTAATTTTTTTATTTTATTAAATTTTTTTTGCACACAAAACAATAAACATTTTCTAAAAATACATACAAACAAAAAGATGCATATCAAACATATTAGGAAGGTTGCACATGGGAAGACGGGGAATAGAAATGGGGGTTGGGAATTAAAGAAAATAAATGAGAGAGGGACTTTGTATGGATCAATGATAATAACTCAATCCTCTATTTGACAAAGAAGAAGGAGAAGGAAGAGGAAGAAAAAGAAAGTGGGATAAAGGATCAGAAAGGGAGGAAAATAGAAAAAATCAGAGTATGACTCCAGGGTAGACCTGTTTTGTTGTTGCTGGGTTGGTTGGTTTGTCTGTTGTATTTTTCATATGTTTTGCCATGTTGGCCAGGCTGGTCTCGAACGCCTAACCTCAAGTGATCAACCCGCCCTGGCCTCCCAGAGAGCTGGGACTACAGGCGTGAGCCACCACGTCCAGCCCCCACATTGCGTCTGGCCTCCGTGGTAGACCTCCCAGACAGGGTGACTGGGCAGAGGCGCTCCCCACATCCCAGACGGGGCGGCTGGGCAGAGGCACTCCTCACTTCCCAGACGGGGCGGCCAGGCAGAGGCGCTCCTCACTTCCCAGATGGGGCGGCCGGACAGAGGCGCTCCTCACTTCCCAGACGGGGCGGCCAGGCAGAGGTGCTCCTCACATCCCAGACGGGGCGGCCGGTCAGAGGTGCTCACTTCTTCCCAGACGGGGTGGCCGGGCAGAGACGCTCCTCACTTCTTTCCAGACGGGGCGGCCGGGCAGAAGCGCTCCTCACTTCCCAGATGGGGCGGCCGGGCAGAGGCGCTCCTCACATCCCAGACGATGGGTGGCCAGGCAGAGGCGCTCCTCACTTCGCAGATAATGGGCGGCCGGGCAGAGGCGCCTCTCATTTCCCAGATGGGGTGGCTGGGCAGAGACGCCTCTCATTTCCCAGACGGGGCGGCTGGGCAGAGACGCCCCTCACTTCCTAGACGGGGTGGCGGCCGGGCAGAGGTGCTCCTCACTTCCCAGATGGGGCGGCCGGGCAGAGGCGCCCCTCACATCCCAGATGATGGGCGGCCAGGCAGAGATGCTCCTCACTTCCTAGACGGGGCAGTGGCCGGGCAGAGGCGCTCCTCACCTCCCAGACGGGGCGGCCGGGCAGAGGCGCTTCTCACATCCCAGACGATGGGCGGCTGGGCAGAGACGCTCCCCACATCCCAGACGGGGCGGCGGGCCGGGCAGAGGCTGCAGCGAGCCAAGCCGCACTCCAGCCCGGGCAACACCGAGCACCGAGTGAGCGAGACTCCGTCTGCAGTCCCAGCACCTCGGGAGGCCCAGGCGGGCAGACCATTCGAGGTCAGGAGCGGGAGAGCAGCCTGGCCAACATGGCGAAACCCCGCCTCCAGCCAAAGGACAAAAACCAGGCAGGGTGGTGGCGCGCGGCTGCAATCCCTGGCAGCCCGCAGGCGGAGGCAGGAGAATCACGGCAGCCAGAGGCAGGGAGTGCGCAGCGAGCGGACGACACTCCAGCCTGGGTAACAGAGGGAAGAAAAGAGAGAAAAGAAAGGAAGGAAGAAAGGAAGCCTAATTTTTTGTATTTTTAGTAGAGACGGGGTTTCACCGTGTTAGCCAGGATGGGCTCGATCTCCTGACCTGGTGATCCACCTGCCTTGGCCTCCCACAGTGCTGGGACTACAGGCATGAGCCACCGCACCCAGCCCACATCTCTTGATGAAGAACTAAAGCGCCGGGCGCGTTGGCTCATGCCTGTAATTCCAGCACTTTGGGAGGCCCCATTTGTTAAAAAGAAAATTCTTTCCCCGCTCAATTGTAGTAGGCCTCGTGTCATAAATAAAGTGACTATATATTTTTAGATTTATTTCTACACTCTCCATTATGTTCTATTTGTCCGTTTATCTTCAAGCTAGTATCACACTGCCTTAAATATTGTAGTTTGTAAGTTCGATATCTGATAATGAAGATCTGTAACCTTGTCTTTCGTCAATATTGCCATAGCTGTTCCAGGTCCTTTGTGTTTCCATATAAATTTTAGAATCAGCTTGTCACTACTCCCCTCTCTTTGAACACATAAACAACCTGCTGGTTGTGTATTGGATCTCTAGATTAATTTAGAATGGACATTCCTGAATATACTAAATCTTCCAACCCATAAACATAGATTTATATTCGTCTCCTTTAATTTCTCTTAGCAATGTTTTATGTTTTGCACATATTTTATTAATCTCTAAATGTTTTATGATTTTGGCACTATTTTCTGCCCTTTTGATACATCTCATTGTGTTCAAACACTTCCTTTCAAACACAAAAAGGTTCCAGAAACAAATTATTCTGTAATACACCCAAAATAGTTTCAGAGTTACTACACTAATGCCGTTAACAATAACAATCCTACCAAGTATGGTTCAGTATTTCTCTAGTTATTTTTCTCCTAAGAGTATATTCTACTAAGGAGGTATAGTCAGAATATAGAAGTTAAACAATTTGGAAGCAACCCGAATTGTTTTTATTTCTCCATGTTGTATTATCATTTTGATAGTGGAATTTGAATCATTTGTTTCTGTTTATATTTATATTGCCTTTATATCTTGGCTAATGCTTTCATTTTGTAGTCAGAATTTTGGTTATGTTGGTAACCTTGAGCAGTGTAGTTTATAACCACATGATAAAGGTGGTAGAGTTGATACCGATAACATCTTGCCAGATATATTTTCTATTTTAGATGAATAAGCAATGGTCAAGTTCGAGTCATTGCAACAATGGATGGAAACATGGAGGTGTGTACTCACCGCTTTTTCAACAAAGTTGACTGCTTCCACAGAGGTTTTTTGTAAATTTAGGATAGGATATACTGATATCTTAGATTTTCAGAGACAAAAAGATCAATGTTTTCTGTCATACAACCAGCTGAAATTCTTTATAAAGATAGTAAAGTTTAAAATAGCATTTACATATCACTGACACATTAAACCCTGTGTGAGCCAAAATTGTATTATAAGTTCAGATTGAAATATGTAACTGGTTAATTGAGCAGCTTATCAGTACAAGCTGTGCATCTGTAATCTGAAAATCTGCAGTCTGAAATACGCGAAAAGTCCAAAACTTTTTGAATGCCAACATGACTCTCAAAGGAAATTCTCATTGGAGCATTTCAGATTTTGTTTTTTTGGATTAGAGATGCTCAGTTAGTAAGTAAAATGCAAATATTCCAAAATTTGAAAAACTCTGAAACCTAAAACACTTCTGGTCCCAGCATTTTGGATGAGAAATACTCGACCTGTGTATGGTACAAAAATAGATCAAAACTCCAAGAAAGCAACCAGGCTTACCTGTTATCAAGATACAGTGCCCTGAGATGCACAAAGCCTACTCCAAACTAAGGGTCTTCCTAAATAATGGGACTGCCCTAAGTAGCATCAAACAGGAGATATTCAAGCCATGTCTCTTAAACCTAGCATTTTTATGGTTACTATGTGGATAGCAGGATTCTTAACACCCATAACTTTCTCTGAAGAGAGGTAGCATAACCTTTATGGTGCCAGCAGTCTTTTAAGGAAGCACTCATAAATATAGTGTTTAAAGCATTATTATAGTTAATATTAAGCAATATGAAGCAATAGTGTAATCAATATAGAAAAGCAGCAGTCCGAGATGGGTAATTTGTTTTAAACCTAAACATTATAGTAACAAGTTAGGATTGATCCAGCAAATAGCAACTCTAGTAAAAACTCTTGGAAGAAGTCTTAAACATGATCTGTTTGATACTAATATTAACCACAATTTATAACTCACTAGTCAGTTGTTCTTCTATTTATTTTGAAGTTATGAAGATAAATCAATTAGATCATGCTGTATTTCCAATATTATAAGTTAATAGTTTGAAAATAGAGATTGGAAAATTAAGCTATTTTTGAGATTCCTTAGTTATTGTTTCTTGAGTGAATGATTAAAAATTATTAAGCAGAAAAGAAAAGCCTCTTGTTAATATCTACACAGTATTATGTTGCAATATAATCAGTGTTATGAAATGTGTGCTAAAAATTATATACTAGATGTTAGCAGTTTGCAACATGAGATTTTTATTGAATTTATTTTCACAATAAATGGATTTCTTGTACTTAGAGACAACATACATTTGTATAACCCTTTTTTGAAGCAGTTCACATGTGTATTTCCTTTAATTCTCAAATTTCAAAATAATGCCTTTAAAAATCATTGGCATTTTAAACTGTCACATTATTTTTATTTTACATTTAAAATTAGAGATAAAGAAAAAATACTTATTTGTTGAAATGTAAGGCATGACTAAACCAAATCTCTTCACTATTTTCAAATTATATGGGATCATCTGGAATGGTGATTATGTTTGTACCAGATCTAGTAAAACACATTGTGTTATTGGAGAAACAATAGAAAGCACTTTCATGGACATTTGAATTCATGTACTTGAATTTTGGAGGGAGAAGGCCTTGCCCTTGATTACAGTCCTGTAATTGGGTTTTCTTGTCCCTACTTTCAGAGGATGTAATTCAGTTTTGGTGAACTGAGTGACTTCAGCTATTAAATGCAATGAATTTCGGAGAAATGATAACGTCATTGAATGTGGGTAACAAATGTGGGGGAACCGTCTGCGTGAAGAAAATTCTCAAATTTTACATTGCATATCTTGAATACTTGCTTGTTTGACTACTTGTTTTTGTACAGAGACTGATGACTTTACAAATTTTGATCATACAGGCATACTTCAGAGATATTGTAAAGTGAATATCGTAATAAATCAAGTCATACAAATTTTTTGGTTTTCCAGTGCATATAAAAGTTATGTTTACACTGTATATAGTCTATTAAGTGTGAAATAGCATAATGTCTAAAAAACAATGTACATACCTTAATTTAAAAATAAGTTGCTAATCCCAGCATTTTGGGAGGCTGAGGCAGGCGGGTCACCTGAGGTCAGGAGTTTGAGACCAGCCTGGTCAACATGGTGAAACCCTTTCTCTATTAAAAATACAAAACAAAAATTAGCCGGGTGTGGTAGTGGGTGCCTATAGTCCCAGCTACTCGGGAGGCTGAGGCAGGAGAATCACTTGAACCCAGGAGGCAGAGGCTGCAGTGAGCTGAAATTGCGCAGCTGCACTCCAGCCTGGGCGGCAGAATGAAATTCCGTCTCAAAACAAACAAACAAACTGCCAATGATCATCTGAACCTTCAGCAAGTTGTTCAGATGGAGGGTCTTGCCTTGATGTTGATAACTGCTGACAGATGGGTTGCTGAAGATTGGGATAGCTGTGGCAATTTCTTAAGGTAACGATGAAATTTGCTGCATTGATTGATTTTTTCTTTCACGAAAGATTCCCCTGTAGCATGTGATGCTGTTTGATAGCATTTTACCCACAGTAGAGCTTTCAAAATTGGAGTCAGTCTTCTCAAACCCTGCCACTGCTTTAGCAACTAAGTTTACGTCATATTCTAAATCCTTTGTCGTCATTTCAACAATGTTTACAGTATCTTTACCAGTAGTAGATCCCATTTCAAGAAACCACTCTCTTTGCTCATTTAAGAAGCAACTCCTTATCCTTTAAGTTTTATCATGAGAGTACAGCAATTCAGTCACATCTTCAGGCTTCATTTCTAGTTATCTTGCCATTTCCATCACATCTGCAGTTACTTCCTCTACTGAAGTCTTGAGCCTATCTAAGTCGCCCATGAGGGTTGAAATAAACTTCTTCCAAAGTCCTATTAATGATGATATTTTGACGTCCTCTCATGAATCAGAATGATTTTAATGGTATCTGAAATAGTTAATCCATTCCAGAAGATTTAAATTTCATTTGCCCAGACTCATCAATCACTATGGCAGCTAGAGCCTTATGAAAGATATCTCTTAAATAATAAGACTTGAAAGTTGAAATGACTCCTTGCTTCATGGGCTGCAGAATAGATGCTGTGTTAGCATGCATGAAGGCAACATTAATCACCTCATCCATCTCCACCCGAGCACTTATGTAACCAAGTGCACTGTCAATGAGCAATAATATTTGAAATGAATCTTTTTTTCTGAGCAGTAGGTCTCAAGAATGGGCTTAAAATATCCAGTCAATCATGCTAAAACAGATGTGGTCTTACCTAGGCTTTGTTGCTCCATTTGTAGATCACGTGCAGAGTAGATTTAGTGTAATTCTTAAGGGTCCTAGGATTTTTAGGATGGTCAATGAATATTGGCTTCAAATTAGTCACTGGTTGCATTAGGTCCTAACAAGAGAGTCATCCTGTCCTTTGATGTTTTGAAGCCAGCCACTGACTTCTCTCCAACTAGGAAAGTCCTAGATGACATCTTCCAATAGAAGGCTTTTTCATCTGCACTGAAAATCTGTTGTTTAGTGCAACCACCTGCCTCAGTTATGTTGGCTAGATCTTCTGGATAACTTGCAACTTCTACATCAGCATTGCTGTTTTACCTTGTACTTTTATGGAGATGGCTTCTTTCCTTAAACCTCATGAACCAACCTTTGCTAATTCAAACTTTTCTGCAACTTCCTCACCTCTCTCAGCCTTCGTAGAATTGAAGAGAGTTAGGATTTTGTTCTGGATTAGGCTTTGACTTAAGGAAATGTGGCTGGTTTGATCTTCCATCCAGAACATTAAAACTGTCTGCATATCAGCAATAAGGTTGTTTCACTTTTAATTTCCTTCAATAATTTTTCTTTTGCATTTCTGACTTTTAGGCATAAGAGGCCTAGCTTTTGTCCTCTCTCAGCTTTTGACATGCCTTCTTCACTAAGTTTAATCATTTCTAGCCTTTGACTTAAAGTGAGAGATGAACAACTCTTTCTATTAATTGAACACTTAGAGGCCCTTGTAAGTTTATTAATTTTCCTAATTTTAATATTGTTGTGTCTCAGGGAATTTGGAGGCCTGATGGGAGGGAGAGAGACGGGAGAGTGGCTGATCGGTGGAGCAGTTAGAACACACACATTTATCCATTAAGTTTGCCATCTTATTGGGCATGGTTCAAGGCACCTAAAACAATTACAATAGTAATATCAAAGATTACTGATCACAGATCACCATAGCAGATATAGTGATAATGAAAAAGGTTGAAATAGGCCGGGCACAGTGGCTCACGCCTGTAATCCCAGCACTTTGGGAGGCTGAGGCGGGCAGATCATGAGGTCAGGCGATCGAGACCATCCTGGCTAACATAGTGAAACCCTGTCTCTACTAAAAAAATATACAAAAAAAAAAAAAAAATTAGCCGGGCATGGTGGCAGGCACCTGTAGTCCCAGCTACTCAGGAGGCTGAGGCAGGAGAATGGCGTGAACCCAGGAGGCAGAGCTTGCAGTGAGCCAAGATCGTGCCACTGCACTCCAGCCTGGGTGACAGAGCAAGACTGTCTCAAAAAGAAAAAAAAAAAAAAGAAAAGGTTGAAATATTATGAAAATTACTGAAACGTGACACAGAGACATGATGTGACCACATGCTATTGGAAAAATGGCACTGATAGACTTGCTTGATGCAGGGTTGCCACAAACCTTCAGTTTGTGACAGACATTATCTGTGAAGCATAGTAAAGGGCAATGAAACGTGGTTTGCCCATGTATCTTACTGTCAATCCTACTGAACTCTCCAGTTAATCTAATAAACTAACAGCTTTTAAAAATTGCATTCTGGTAACAACAGTATACATTATCAACAGACATTCAGTAATATTCAGTAACAACAGTATACATTATCAACAGATCTTTTCAGCATTCCCTTGTGTGAGTAGTTCATTCATAAATAGATATGTATGTCAGTTTCATAGAGGATGGTGGGCTAGGTAGAAAAGAGGAGTAAATTGACTCAGTCTTTCTATAGCAGCACTAGAAATATTCAGTAGTCTGAGGTAGAGCTAAACTATAGGAAACACTTATTTCTGACATGGTCTTTGTCATTCTGTGGAGTCTTTTAGGTACCCCTGCTTGCACTGAAAGACATAATTTATTTTAGTGTGACTTAATAATATCAGATTGCTTGCATTTAATTCTATGCGGTTTTCTGTCGATGGAAGGATGAACTTACTAATATATTTAGTATATATACAGAAAAATGACATTATTACAACTGCGATAGTACATTGCCTAATTATGTCCAAAGTGAGCTTTTCAGAAAGGTTTATACTTAACAATTTTAGGACTTTTCTTACTTAATTTGATTCCACCGCCTACTTTTAAATATTTTGCAACCCAGGGTAGCTTAGGCAAAGAAATAAAACCAAAAATGGAATATTCCTTTGTAGCAGCACTGTGAATGAAAATGCTAAATTTGATGACTACAAAGAATTCTCAAGTACTGGTTATGGATAGTTTTGCTGAAATTCATGGGAAAGAAGACAAACAATAGATAAGTAATCAACTCAAAATATTCTGAAATTTGACAGAACTTTTTTTGCTGGTACTTTCCTCGCTTTTAAGATGTAGTTGCATCTTTTTTGGTATTTTCTTGTTGACAATTCATGATACTAATGCTTTACATGATCTTAAGCCACATGTGTCTCTGTCAGTAATATTTCTCACATGCTAGTTTTGCTGTTTGTGGGATAAAGTCCAGTAGTTTGTATTACAACATGCCATTTAAATTATTTGTTAAAAATAATTTTATTTATAAATAGCAGTTTTTACTTGGAATGTCTTAGTAAATTTAGCAAGTATACTATACTACAAATTTTTTTTTCAGTGTACCCGTGTAATGTGGACACCACCTCTCCGCGAAAGCTTCTCATATCCGTTTCTTGTTCTTCAAATGTTGCTTGTGACTCATATTCTCAGGTAACTTTTACTTAACCTTATTTCTTTTTGCATTAAATAATTTAAACTAGAATTTCTTAAGCTTCCATAATAAAGTCAACATAATAAAATAATTAACCAATATGATGCCATTATTAGTAAAAATATTTTAAGAGTATAACTTAAAAATAGTACCAAAAACATTTCCTCCATCAGCCTTCTGTTCCTCTTCCTTTTTCTTGGTGGTCCGCAGTGACTGCTTGAGAAGGAACAAATTGCTTTCACTTCTCCTGTCATTTCCACTTTCTCAAGGCTTCTTCTGTTACCACTATAACCTCCTGAAAATGAGCAGAAAGAAGGTGAAGGCTGGTTATGCTATAGTGTATCCTGTAAGATACAATCCTTTGGGGCAAAGTGTAATTCACAGAATTCACACTTCTCTCCCTTTCTGCTGACAAATACTGAATATAGCTGCCTTGCTCCAGAGGGTAAAAATGAAACAAAATGGGGGCTATGGAAAAGTGGAACGAAGCATGATAAAAATCTGAAGATGACTCAGACTGATAACTCTCTTCAGTGATCCTCTGAATTTGGAAGAACTTTGATGAAGTCTGTTATGCCAAACCCTTTGGGCAATCTATTTCCCTCTGATTGTTACAGCAAGTATAGAACCATCACATGGCTTTTAGTCTCCTATGTAGTAGTGTCTTTAGACAGACCTTTCATAGAACATGAGATGGTTACTGTTTTTGCATTAGCTTTTTAAAGTCTGTGTAGCTCCAGCTTTATTGCTGTCCCCTAAACTGTTTTATAGGATTTAAAGCTTCTTTAGCACCTTCAAATAAAGTGAACCTCTGTGAATTCATAACCTTTAGCTCTGCCCTGTTGGTTCTGAGGCACCTTGAGCAACGGTCCCTTCTCAAACATCTCTGTAAGATGTGTTGTGCTGTAAGAGTCTTTGATTCACCACTGTAGATGCTGTTTTTCCACATTCACATTCTTGACCATGGCTTTTTTCTCCAGTATAGTACAGACAGCAGACTGCCCATCAGTCTCTAGTTCCTTCCTGCTTTTCTACCTCTGCTCCTATCTTAAATCCAGTGAAGGCAAACCTTTGATTCTTCTTTCACTCACTGATCCGATCTGTCCCTAAGTGGGCATGGGGATGCTGCTCTGGGGACTGAGTGCTGCTTCCTTTAGTCCATCTGTACCATAGAAGGTAGTGTTAGTTTCCTTTTGCTGTGTACCAGTCATCGCAAACTGGCATCTACTAACTTGAAGTTTTCTGGCTCCTTAGTTTTAAAATCAGGGTATTGGAGGTGCTACACTCTTCCTGAAGGCACAGAGTGGGAGAGAGAATCAATTTTCTTGCCTTTTCTAGCTTCTAGAGGCTGCCTGCATTTCTTGGGAGACCGCCTGCATTTCTTGGCTTGTGGCTCCTTCTTCTTCAAAACCAGCAATGCTGGATTGGGTCCTTCTTTGTCAGTTCACTCCAACCTTCTCTTTAGCCTCTCTTCCACTTTTATGTATCCTGTGGTGCTGCATAAAAGTGACATGACATGTTCACAGGTTCCAGGGATTAGGACACATATTTTTAGAGGCCATTATTCTGCCTACCAGGATGGGGCCTCTTCAGTTGCTGTTTCCTGCCTTCAAGAGCTGCCTTCTGTTAGGTCCTTCTCTGTTTTTGGCTCCAGGTGCTTTTGTGGCAAGTTTTTTATGTCTTCTTTAGCCTCTTATCATTGTCATTTTCAGCCTTACCCACCTCTTCATACCTGTCTTTACTTTTTGATGAAAAGTTTTAGAGAACTTTCCTTTCTTTAGAGCCTTCTTCATTGTCTCTGTTTATATTCTAGTTGACATTTCCTTTCTCATATTCCTGGCCATCTGAAGCTGAATCAGCTGCTGCTTTCACCACTCCTGGTTCAGATCCATCCCGTCTTGATCTTCCTCGCCATCTTCATCAGCAGCTTATCACTTCTGATTGCGATGGCTTTCCTGGTTATGCCCCTTAGTTGTCATGGCTCCCTGCTTGCCTGCTGTGGCTGTGACTGGTTGCTTGGAAGTGTGGGCTTTCATTTTGCTTTCTTGGACACTGCAGTCTTTTTTGGAGGGAAAACCTGCTAAACCTCCTTTCTTGAAGTTTTGGCAGACATCTTGTCTTTTTTCTGAAGGATAGCAGCCTTCTCTCTATTGGCCTTCTTCATCTTCTGATATTTCATCCTTATTACTGACATTGTCTCCTTTGGAAGAGCAGCCATTTCCTTTAGTTCTTGGTTTCTACTTGTAGTTGACATATTGTGACATTAGAGGGAGGTAGTGGGTGGTGATGGCTTTGGGGAGCCAAGAAGAAGCTGAGCTGTGTTGATGCAGGCTGCAGTGCTGAGGATACTGTTAGAAAACCAGAAAAGAGACTATTCCTTAATGCTAGGAATCATTATAAATAAGGTTAGTGGTATGTTTTAACAAATTGGTTCTGTCCAGTTTTGAATTTTAAGCATTTTTAGAAACTCAATTTATATAGTCACCTAATACTAGCACAGCTTAGCTTTTTCTTGATTGTTCTTAGCTTTTTTTTATTATTCTTGGCAATATTTATGTTTCCATTTCTGTTTTCTTGGGTCAGAGCTATTTTGATCACCAATTGGATTTTCTTTGTTTTCTGTTCATTCCTGTCTCCCCATAATGCATTCTTTACCCAACTGCCAGATTGGTATTAAATTCTGCTCAGAAATCTTAATGTCTCTTGTTACCCATAAAATGAAAATCATATTTAGTATTCAAAAGCAGTAGAGAAGTGCTTTATTTTAGACAGCGGCTTTCAAACTTTTGGACTATGATCTATAAGAAATAAGAAATAAGTTTTACACTGTGGCTTAGTATACACATACATGTATGCACACAACTGAAACAAAAGTTTCACAGAATAGAACCCCTCGTAAGTAGGATATAGTCATATATATTCTGTTTCACTCTGCTGATCTCCATTTTTAAATGCTGAATTTTATTCCATAAGTTGATTTCATAACTCATTAAAAGGTTATCTGGAGTTTAAAAGTACTTTTGTTGGATTAAAATAGCAGAGAGGGATGTCCTTTGGAGAAGGGATACTTGGGGAAGTGAAGAAAGGCGTTTCATAATGGCGCTCTATGCTCCAGGTAGGTTTATCTAACCAGGATGTCTTTACTGTATCCAAGCTGCATACACTTCATCACCTCAGTATATTAACATGCACACTCCACTTCTGTGAAGATGGACATGTGTGGGGGTTTTGCGTTGGCTCGCAGATTTAGAGGATAAAATCATCTTACCCTCCTAAAAATCTCCTAAATTACAAGTCAGTACCAAAATGAGATCTCTAAAGATTGCTTCAGAGTGGCCCCCATATCTTTTCCTCCACTTAATTTTCTGTGTTCTCCCACCTGTGCCAGACCCAACTTTTTATCTCACACGCTTACAAAATCTCTCTCAGCCGCTTAGCTCTTATTCTGCATTGTTGCAGTAGTTGTCTGCATAATACTTAGCACTTAGAATATGCTGCTATCATCTTTTCATAGGCATCTTCTGCCTTTTTAAATAATGAATCTGTTGAATCGGTATTTTTAAATATTAGTCATGGATTCACCAAAATATAATTTGAAAAAAATGTTCACGGATATACTGACCCAGCCACCCTCCTTCTCTCTGTGTTATTGTTAGCAATAATGGGTATTTACCTTTCAAAGAAAATTGTTGTCATTGAGTATCAGGAGGTATGATTTCTAACCCATTGGTTCATTTTATGTTTAGGTTGTGTTATAGCCAGATCATATATATTTAGCGATTCTAATTTGCAGCAGTTTGGAGCCATGCTAGACTATTTCGTGTTTAAACTTACTAATACTTATTTTATCTTTTCAAGGGCTACAAAACTTTATAGAGGAAGCTTGATTGCACTCTGCATTTCCAATGTATTTTTCAAGCTTCCTTGGCAGTTTGCTCAATTTGTACTTCTCACTCAGGTGAGGTGATTATATTTTAAGCTGTTTTAAGCTTAGCATGTTTGACTATGAACTTATTTGCATAAAATTATAACTCAGATGTTCTATGATTCTAAGTCCTAAAACATTTTCCAGGAAAAACGTTTTTCTAAAACACTTTCCAGGGAAAACGCTTTTCTAAAACACTTTCCAGGGAAAACGCTTTTCTAAAACACTTTCCAGGGAAAACGCTTTTCTAAAACACTTTCCAGGGAAAACGCTTTTCTAAAACACTTTCCAGGGAAAACGCTTTTCTAAAACACTTTCCAGGGAAAACGCTTTTCTAAAACACTTTCCAGGGAAAACGCTTTTCTAAAACACTTTCCAGGGAAAACGCTTTTCTAAAACACTTTCCAGGGAAAACGCTTTTCTAAAACACTTTCCAGGGAAAACGCTTTTCTAAAACACTTTCCAGGGAAAACGCTTTTCTAAAACACTTTCCAGGGAAAACGCTTTTCTAAAACACTTTCCAGGAAAAACGCTTTTCTAAAACACTTTCCAGGAAAAACGCTTTTCTAAAACACTTTCCAGGAAAAACGTTTTTCTAAAACACTTTCCAGGAAAAACGTTTTTCTAAAACACTTTCTAGGAAAAATGTTGAACAAAAGAAAGTTCAGGGTAGAGAAATATGTAGGATTATTTATAAATGATTGTTAATTATTTACTTCCTAACATAATGCATTTATTGAACTCAAATTTGTAAGAATGGTTATCTTTGTTATTCAGTATTGTTAATGTGCTTAAAAGAGGACTAGTGCTATAACTTTAAGTATTTCTCTTAAGTTAACAATAGTGTTTCTCTTACGTAAAATGTTTCTTTTTGAATAGTTGTGTACATTCTTGCATGTAGAATAAAGACACATAGGATTACAGGATAAACAGCTAACCAGTTCATCTCTTATAAAATTCTCTATACTAGTCTGGAAATTTATCTATTGTCTTTCTATGTACTCTTGCCCACTATAAATGGAGGTAGTTTGTTGAGAGAGGGAGTAAATTACATACTCATTTTTTTTCCCTGCCTACTATTTTTTTTATTGTACTGGTATATTTGTATAAAGCAGTTGAAGAGTTGAAGAGTCGCTTTTTTTTTTTTTTTTTCTGAGATGGAGTCTTGCTCTGTTGCCCAGGCTTGAGTGCAGTGGCACAATCTCGGCTCACTGCAACCCCTACCTCTCGGGTTCAAGCGATTCTCCTGCCTCAGCCTCCCAAGTAGCTGGGACTATAGGCGCATGCCACCATGCCCGGCTAATTATTTGTATTTTTAGTAGAGATGGGGTTTCACCTTGTTAGCTAGGATGGTCTCGATCTCCTGACCTTGTGATCCGCCTGCTTCAGCCTCCCAAAGTGCTGGGATTACAGGCGTGAGCCACTGCGCCTGGCCGCTTTTTAATATTTTTTAGAACGTCTTGCTTGAGAAATGAAGTTAGACTTGGATTTGAGTCCTAATTCTATTCAGTAGCCTCTTAACTTGGATAAAATAGTTAACTTTTCTTGGTTTAGGTTTTCTCATTTCTGAAATAGAGATAATAAAAGAACCTACTTTATTGGGTTGTGGATAGGACCAGATGAAGTAATGTATATGATTCTTAACACAGTACCTGGTACTTAGTAGGTCACAGTAATATTAATTGGTTTTATCATTATTTTTTAAAATAGGCTCTATTTGTACTTACTTTTTACTTTGATCTTGTCTTGTAGACTCCTTTGTCTAACTTAGTTTGATGACATTTTCAGTCAGTTTCTGGTTTAAAATTGTCCCTGAGATTCTCTCTTTAAAATTCTACCCTGTAAATGTACTGCGTGTTGCTTAGCCCTTGGGGTGAAAAGGGAGCATTCTCATGGCTTCCTGATAGTGGAGACTGCCTGCTTTTTTGTGGAGGTGAGGGTCAGGGGAGGCATTTTGCCTCCCTGTGGGGCTTCCCCACAGTTGTTATGTCATATCAGGCACCCTAAGAAATGCAGTATTCTCCATGGGTAACTCTGAGTAAAGGGAAACTTTGTTGTTTTTCTCACTAATGGAAAAATTTGTCGTAGATTGCTTTAGAGATAAAAAAAACTTGATGAATGAAACTTAAGTTATGTGTTTAAGTATTCAGCTATTTTGCAATCTGTTTATGTTATGCTTTTGTAGTAGGACAGGAAGAATTTAATTTGAATTGCTTTCTCTATGAGGAAGGGTGTAGAGGCATTGTCTGACATATTACCTCTATGTAAGAGATACTGTATCATCATTTAATCAATTCATCTAAATCCAGTACTGTTAGAATTATTGATGTATAACATATAATTTTCTTCCAAATGGAAAAGAAAGTTAAAAATACCTTTGCAGAGAAAGTACTCTTAATTTGAAATTGATAAATTTGATTATAACTGTCTTGAATATTTGTATTAATGAAAGAACGCTAATGGAGATACTTGTAAAGAGTGACTAGCAAGCAGAAATTAACGTATTTTTATGCACACATGCATTGCATAATTATTTTTCAGTTTAATGTACCTTCCCCAATTATGTATTAGTTGTCATAATTACATTTTCATCTTTTTTTGATTGGACAAGTCACTTTTTAATTGTACGTGTTGACAGTAGGGTTGACCTGAAATTAAAATGAGTATTGTTTTGGACAGTCGACAAAGTAGACAATTCACATGATTGAGAGAGCTGTGTGTCAGAAAAATCAACCAATATTTTCTATACTAATATATTGACTATATTTAATAATAAATTGGCAGATAAAAGGAAAACAAAAGAACTCACTGTGTGTAGATATAAATCAGTTGAAACAACAATAAATATATTCTTCATTCTTGTAGCTATTCATTTTATCTTTTTTACTTTTAACTTCTTTTTAAATTTCAGCTTGCATCATTATTTGCAGGGTATGTTGTCGGGTACATTGATATATGTAAATTATGGAAGATCATTTATATACACATGGTAATAATTTTTTATTGTTCTTTTCCATTTAGTTTGCCCTTAAACTCCTGATTAGTATTTGATTTGTTCATGGTTGAAACTAGTTGTAACAATTTCATAACTAAAACAAATGTTGTTCAAACATTGTGATATAATCAACAGACCTTGTTTTGATAGACCACTCACAAAAATTTAATTTGGGTCATATTATCTGATTGAAGTTGTGCCCAACTTATGCATTATCAGTAAAAGAAATAATTTATGAAACAGAAACATGGGACTGATATATTTTCCAGGAGCCGTCTGTTAAAATGAAGTAGAAGGGCCTGACATAGTAGCTTACGCCTGTAATCCCAACACTTTTGAGAGGCCAAAGTGGGGTTCATTCGAGTCCAGAAGTTTGAAACCAGCCTGGGCAACAGAGCCAGACCTCATCTCTACAAAAATAAAATAAAATTAGCCTAGCATGGTGACGCATGCCTGTAGTACTAGCTGTTTAGGAAGCTGATGTGGGAGGATTGCATTAGCCCAGGAGGTTGAGACTGCAGTGAGCTATGATCACACCACTGCACTCCAGACTGGGCAACAGAGCAACACCATGTCTCTACAAAAAAGAAAAAACATTCATTTACTGAGTGTCAACTATACAGGCATGTGGAATACACCAGCATTCATATTACTACATTCTAACAGAGTGGGGGAAGGAAGGAAGACAGAAGATAAATAATAAACATAGTAAATGGGTAAATTTTGTAGGGTGTTAGAAGGTGATAAGGATTTTAGGCCAGGTATGGTGGCCTGGGGAGGCTGAGGCAAGAGGACATTTGAGCCCAGGAGTTTAAGACCAGCCTGGGTGAGACCCCCATCTCTATAAAAAAATACGAAAAAAGATTTTAGAAGAAAGAAAAGGTAAGGGTAAGGCAGATCAGGAGCACCAAGATCAGGAGGTAGGAGATGGAAAAATCAAATGAGGTGGTTAGGGCAGGTCTTCTTGAAAAGGGGGAGTAGAACAAAGATTGGAAGAGGGAGAAGGAGTTAGCCAAGTAGATATCAAAGAAACTGATCCCTAGGTTGGTGGAACAGCTAGAACAAAGACCCTAAAGCCGATTGGTTGATGTTCTTGAATGGTTATCCTTTAAAAACAAACATTTGTCTTCTCTCTCATTAGTTTTTATAATTTTGATGTTTTCTTTTCCTGATAATTTTACAGCTGTCATAATATCCCATTTTCATTTTCTTAATAATTTATACATATAAAAGAACATTTATAATGTGCAAGGAAGTTATAAACATAGTCATAAAATAAACAACCAGGAGCCTACTCTCCAAATGGAAAATAGAACCTTATCGTTACTTTTAAGTCCTGTATGCCCTGTACTCATCCCCTCACTGCTCCTAGAGGTAACCACTACTCTGACTTTTTGAATCGTAATTAATTTGCTTTTCTTTATAACTTTACCATATGTGGATTATTAAATAGTATACATTTTTATTATTAAATGTTCACATTCTTTGTAAGGTTTATACAAATGTCATTTTATAAGTACTATTTTTTCACTCAGATTTCTGCTTCTTATATGTAACTAGAATTCAAATATTTTCACTGCTTTATATTTTCCATCCTATAAATAAAGCATAATTCATTTATTCATTTTCTTGTTGAAGGACATTTAGGTTCTCTCCTCTCCCCCCAACTTCTTTAGTTATAAATAATGCTGTACATTCTTGACATATCTCCTAGGACACCTATGTTGAGAGTTTCTCTAGGGTGTTTACCTAATAGTAAACTTGTTGGGTGGTAAATTATGTACATGTTCAACTTTATAAATACCAAATTGTTTTTCTAAAATGATTGGACTACTTCCAACAGCAATATATAGCAGCTTATGTTATTCTACATCCTTTTTTATTTTATCAATCTGGTTCGTGTAAAATGGTATCTTGTAACCTTAATTTGCATTTTCTGTGATTCATAATGAAGCTGAGCATCTTTTAGTTTGTTTATATGCTCTTCATGTTTCCACTGTTGTAAATTCCTATTCAAATCTTTTACCAGTTTGTCTTGTGTCCAAAAGAAAATGACATCTATTTTAGTCAATGCAGTATAATCCATTATTTTTGTTACTTATGTTGATGCTCAAATTGTTCCACACTTGTCCAACTATTCAAGCTGACTTCTCTTTCCTTTTAACATGTCCTCATCATTTTTTGAGCACTTTTAAAAAGAAATTAATAAATGTTAAGTTTCACGAAATGCTTTCCTACATCTGTTTACATGATTCTGTGTATTTCCCCCTCTTTAATCTGTTACTATAATGAATTAACATTAATTAATTTTCTAGCATTAAATAAACTTGCTTTTCTGGGCTAAACACAATTTTTGCATGTCGCTGGATTCAATTTGCTTTCATTTTGATGAGATTTTTACATCCTTGTTCATGAATTAGACAGTAATTATGTATTTTTTAGACGTGGCTTATTTTTTCCCAAACTATTTAAAATAGTTTTTTATTTTATAGTATAAGTCAGATTAAATATTAAGCCTTCAGAGTTGGCTGGTCACATAGGCAACTATGGCTGAGGGCCTTGACTCGAAGTTATAGTTATAAAATTATAAAATTACACAGCGTAGTTTATAGTAAAACCTACCTTGGGTAAATGATACTGCTTTATTATATGACTTACTATTTTCTATCTTCTTCCATTATCGTTTTATAAATTCCTAAATTCTTATAAAAAGAAAATATATATAGAATTATTCCCCAAAAATTATTTTCCATTTTTTATTGTGGTAAAATACATGTAACTTAAAATTTACCACCTTAAGCATTTTTAATTATACAGTTCAGTGATATTAAGTACATTCACATTGTTTTACAACCATCACCACCATCTATTTCCAGAACATTTTTCATCTTGCAAAACTGAAACTCTGTACCCATTAAAGTCCTTATTCTTCCATCTTCCTAGCCCCTGGAAACCACCATTCTACTTTCTGTCTTTGTGATTTTGACGACTTTATATATGTCATGTAAGTGAAATCATACAGTATTTGTCTTTTTGTGACTGGCCTATTTCAATTAGCCTACTGTCCCCAAGTTTCTTCTATGTTGAAGCATATCAGAATTTCCTTCCTTTTAAAGCTAAATAATAGTACATTGTGTGTACACACACACACACACACACACACACACACACACGATTTTGCTTATCCATTTGATCTGTCCATGGATACTTGGATTCCATTGTGTGTACACACACATACACACACACACTAGATTTTGCTTATCCATTCAGCCTGTCCATGGATACTTGGATTCCATTGTGTGTACACACACACACACACACACACACACGATTTTGCTTATCTATTCAGTCTATCCACGGATACTTGGGTTACTTCAATGTTTCAGCTATAGTAAATAATGCTGCTATGAACAAATATTTTTTGAGATCTTGCTTTCAATTATTTTGAGTATGTACCCAGAAGTGGAATTGCTGGATTGATCATATGGTAAATCTATTTTTTAAGGAACTGCCAAACTTTTCCATAGTAGCTGTACATTTTACATTCCTGTAAACAGTGCACGAGGTTCTATTTTCTCCATGTAATCACCAACATTTATTTTCTGCCCTTGTGATGGTAGCCATCCTAATAGGTATAAGGTGATATCTCACTGTGGTTTCGTTTCTTAATTAAAAATCTTTATTTTTCAGAGAAGTTTTAGATTTATAGCAATTTTTTTTTTTTTTTTTTTGAGATGGATCTCGCTCTGTCACCCAGGCTGGAGTGCAGTGGCACGATCTCAGCTCACTGCAACCTCCACCTCCCGGGTTCAAGCAATTCTCCTGCCTCAGCCTTCGGAGTAGCTGGGATTAGAGGCACGTGCCACCACACTCAGCTAATTTTTGTATTTTTAATAGAGATGAGGTTTCACCATGTTGGCCAGGCTGGTCTTGAACTCCTGACCTCATGTAATCTGCCCACCTCGGCCTCCCAAAGTGCTGGGATTACAGGCATGAGCTACCACACCCAGCCAGCTTTATAGCAAAATTAAGCAGAAAGTACAGAATTCCCATATACCCCCTGCCCCCAACCATGCACAACCTACCCCTCTATTGACATGCCGCACCAGAGTGGTACATTTGTTACAATTGATAAAGCTACTTCACACATCAGAATCACCCAAAGTCCGTAGTTTACGTTAGGCCTCACTTTTCTGTGGGTGGTTGTTGTGTTTTGTTTTGTTTTTTGAGACAGGATCTTGCTCTGTTGCCCAGCTGGAGTTCAGTGGTGCAAACATGGCTCACCACAGCCTCGACCTCCTGGGCTCAAGGGATCCTTCTGCCTTGGCCTCCCGAAGTGCTAGGATTGCAGATGTGAGCCACCACAATCGGCCTGGATTTTGACAAATGTATAATGACATGTGTTAACCATGTAGTATCTCGTAGAACAGTTTCGCAGCCATAAAGTTCCTCTGTGCTCCACCTATTCATCCCTCCTTCCCCCAACCCATGGCAACCACTGATCTTTTTACTGTTTCCATAGTTTTGCCTTTTGTAGTGTCATGTGTTTGGAACCATACAGTAGGTAGCCTTTTCATATTGGCTTCTTTCACTTAGTAAAAAGCAAATAAGTTTCCTCCAAGTCTTTTCATGACTTGATAGCTCATTTCGATCTTGATTATTATTAACATTTTATTAACATATGGATGTACCACTGTTTATTTATTCACCTATTGAAGAACTTGTTGGTTAACTCCAAGTTTGGGCAATTATGAATAAAGCTGCTGTAAACATCTGTATGCAGGTTTTTACATGGATGTTTCAGTTCATTTGAGTAAATACCAAGGAAAGTGATATTTGGATGGTATGGTGAGAGTATGCTTAGTTTTTAGGAAATTGCCAAACTGTCTTCCAAAGTGGCCATACCAGTTTGCATTACCACCAGCAATAAATGAGAGTTCCTGCTGCTCCACATCCTTGTCAGCATTTGGTGGTGTCATGGTGGATTTTGGCCATTTTAATAGATGTGTAATGGTATCTCATTGTTTTAATTTGGTTGAACATCTTTTAATATGCTTTTTTTTTTTTTGCCATCTGTGTATCTTTTTTGATGAAGTGTCTATTCAGATCTTTTGCTTATTTTTCCTTGGGTTGTTCATTTTCTTATTGTTGAGTTTTAAGAATTCTTTGTAGATTTTTGATAACAGTCCCTTATCAGATGTGTCTTTTGCAGATATCTTCTCTCAATCATTGTCCTGTCTTTCACAGAGCAGAAGTTTTTAATTTTAATGAAGTTCAGCTTATCAATTGTTTCTTTGATAAATTGTACCTTTGTTCTTTTATCTAAGAAGTCATCACCATACCTAAGGTCATCTAGGTTTCCTCCAATGTTATCTTCTAGGAGCTTTATATTTTGCAGTGTGCATTTAGATCTGTTGTCTGTTTTGAGTTAATTTTCATGAAGGGTGTAAAGTCTGTGTCTAGATTTATTTTTTTGTATGTGGATCTCTAGTTGTTCCAGCACCATTTGTTGAAAAGACTATTTTTGCTCCACTGTATTGCCTTTGCTCCTTTGTCAAATATCAGTTGACTATATATGTGAGTCTATTTCTGGGCTCTATATTTTGTTCCCTTGATCTGTTCGTGTCTTCTTTCACCAATATCACACTGTCTTGATTACAGTAACTTTATAGTAAGTCTTGAAGTGGGGTAGTGTCAGTCCTCTGCTCTTCTTCAGTATTGAGTTGGCTCTGTACTGGGTTGTTTATATTCCATATAAACTTCAGAATCACTTTATTGATAATTTGCTAGGCTCATGATTGGGATTGTGCTGAATCTATAGATCAAGTTGGGAAGAACTGGCATCTTGACAATATGGAATCTTCCTGTACATGGAATAACTTTATGTATTTATAAAGTTCTTCGATTACTTTCATTGAAGTTTTGTAGTTTTGCTCAGATAGATTTTTTACATAGTTAAATTTGTATCTAAGTGCCCCATTCCAGGAAATCAGGAATGCGTTGATATTAGAAATTGTATTAATATGATTTATCACATTGAGAAGTTTAAAAAAATCCATAATAGGCTGGGCGCGGTGGCTCACGCCTGTAATCCCAGCACTTTGGGAGGCCCAGGCGGGTGGATCACGAGGTCAGGAGATCGAGACCATCCTGGCTAACACGGTGAAACCCTGTCTCTACTAGAAATACAAAAAATTAGCTGGGTGTGGTGGTGGGCAGCTGTAGTCCCAGCTAGTTGGGAGGCTAAGGCAGGAGAATGGCGTGAACCTGGGAGGCGGAGCTTGCAGTGAGCCAAGATCGCGCCACTGCACTCCAGCCTGGGCGACAGAGTGAGACTCTGTCTCAAAAAAAAAAAAAAAAAAAAAAATCCACAATATAATAATACCTTTGATACTGTAAAGGTATTTGATAAAAGCCAACATCTATTTTTGGTGTTTAAGACCATAATCAAGTAAAAATAGATGGATATTTCATTGAAATTTAAGATACCCACACCTCAAAACAAAAACTAGTACCACATAAAATGATGAAGCAATAGAACAATTTCCTATTTCCATTAATGCCAGAGGCATGATAAATATGCCTACTGCCTCTCTTATTACTTAACATTGTTGCAGAAATGTCAGCTAATACAATTGACTAAAAAATAATTCAAAGGAAGTTGTAAAAATATCATTGTAGTTGATATCGTTTTGAATACTTGAGAAATCCAAATAAACTACTACTAGAAACAATGAAATCATATTCACTGATGCATATTTAATATAATTTTTCTATATGCAAACAATCAGAAAATATGAAGATTCTTGATACAACAACAGCAAAAATAATATGCTTTAGAATAAACTCAAGAAAATATGCAGGATCTATATAAAGAAAACCATTCTTGCTAATGCATGTAAAAGAAGATTTAAAGAAATGGAAGGAACATGTATTGCTTTGGGATCTAAAGATTCAATGTTGAACAGATATAACTATAAATAACATACATTATTGAATAAAGTAGTTTTAATAAAAATTTTAGTTTTTGAAACAAGCTGATTCTGAAATTCACATTGAAATTGATATATATGGATCAAAAATAAATCTTCTGGAAGAAAATATGGATTATTTTATTTTTAGTGCCTTTTTAAATGACAGATAAATCCAAAGACCTAAAGGAAATGAAAGATACATTTGCTAACATAAATATTTAGAAAATAACCATAATACAAAAAATACCACAAAGGTCAAAAATGAACTGAGAAAAATATTTACAATATGTTTACTTGATAAGGAACTATGTTCTCTCTCTATATATATGTGTGTGTGTGTATATATATGTGTGTGTGTGTATATATATGTACTTTAAGCTCTGGGATACATGTGCAGCAAGTGGAGGTTCGTTACATAGGTATACACGTGCCATGGTGGTTTGCTGCACCCATCAACCTGTCATCTACATTAGGTATTTCTCCTAATGCTATCCCTCCCCTAGCCCCCCACCCCCAACAGGCACCAGAATGTGATGTTCCCCTCCCTGTGTCCATGTGTTCTCATTGTTCAGCTGACACTTATGAGTGAGGACATGCGGTGTTTGGTTTTCTGTTCCTGTGTTAGTTTGCTGAGAATGATGGTTTCCAGCTTCATCCATGTCCCTACAAAGGACATGAACTCATCCTTTTTTTTTATAGCTGCATAGTATTCCATGGTGTATATGTGCCACATTTTCTTTATCCAGTCTGTCATTGATGGGCATTTGGGTTTGTTCCAAGTCTTTGCTATTGTGAATAGTGCTACAATAAACGTATGTGTGCGTGTATCTTTATAGTAGAATGATTTATAATCCTTTGAGTATATACCTAGCAATGGGATTGCTGGGTCAAATGGTATTACTGGTTCCAGATCCTTGAGGAATCGTCACACTATCTTCCACAATAGTTGAACTAATTTACACTGTCACCAACAGTGTAAAAGTGTTCCTATTTCTCTACATCCTCTCCAGCATCTGTTGTTTCCTGACTTTTTAATGATCACCATTCTAACTGGTGTGAGATGGTATCTCATTGTGGTTTTGATTTGCATTTCTGTAATGACCAGTGATAATGAACTTTTTTTTTCATATGTTTGTTGGCCACATAAATGTCTTCTTTTGAGAAGTGTCTGTTCATATCCTTCGCCCACTTTTTGATGGAGTTGTTTGTTTTTTTCTTGTAAACTTGTTTAAGTCTCTTGTAGATTCTGGATATTGGGGCTATGGTCTATAATATATGAAGAGAGCTGTTAAGGAAAATAATGAAAGCCCAATAGACAGATGGGCAGTGGGAATAAGCAGTTCACACATACACACAAGACAACATAACCAGTAAATAGAATAAAAGGTGCTGTGTCTCATCTACTATTAAAAGAATGGAAAAGTGAAACAATGAGGTAACATTTTTTCCCCACTGGATTGGCAGATATTTAAAAGAATAATACAGTGTTGCCAGAATATATATCCATAGGAACTCTCCTGCCCAGTTGGTGGGAAAGTGAATTGGCACAATCTTTTTGTAGGCCAATTTGTCAATATTTGTATTGAATTAAAAAATGTGTATATCCTTGATCTATCAGTTTCACTTCTAGTAATTTATTCATAAATGTACTGACATGTACATAAGGTATACACATAAGGATGTCTATCATAGCAGTGTTTTTATTAGGAAGATCCAAACAAAACAAAATAGAAGTGGAAAGCTCTTGTTTCGCAGTATACGGAGGACTAGTTAAATAAATTAGGGTACATCTGTGGAATAGAATACTTTTTCCAGTTCTCAAGCAGAATGTGTTAGATTGGCTTGCATGTGTATGGAAAGCTCTCTGAAACATTACGAATAAAAGCAAGAAATAGTATAGCTTGTGGGGTAAGTGTCCGTTTGTGGTTTAACAAAATATATAAACTAGAATTTATACATGTTCTCTGGAAGGATGCACAGGAAACTGTTGATGATGGTTATCTCTGGGAGCTTGAAGTGTAGGATGGATAATGGGCTGTTTTATAGTCCCTTTTGAACAGTTTGAATTCTGTTTATTATGGGCATGTACAATTTTCACAATAAAAAACAAAGGTTTTTTGTTTTATGTGCATTACTTATATTTTTTTCTTGGATTTTTTCCAGATTTCTCTTGCACTTTGTTTTGTTTTGATGTTTGGGAACTCAATGTTATTATTATGCTTCTTCTTTGGTCATTATTTGGGTAAGTATTCCTTACTTATATGGCTGTTTTTGAAACTCATGGTTTAACAATTTTTTCTTCACTGGCTTAGGATTCATGAGGGTTTTCTGTAGGAACCATCTTAAGTGTCTTACTGAATATTCTAGATGTGATGGTGTTTATTAAGTACTCACTTTTAAAACAGGAAAAAAAAATGAAAAATTAGTATCATTTCAGAAAGATTTCTATGTTTTCTTCTCCCTTCCTCCTTTCCATTTTTATCCTACTCCTGCTCCACTTTTTGAACCCCTTTCCTCGAACTGCAATCTTATAACAGCCTCCCCTCTTCATTCCACTGTGATCAGAAGATCAAGGGCTTGATTACTTAGGGTTTTTTTTTTTTTTGGTTTGTTTTGTTTTTTGCCCCTTGTCTACTTATATGGACTTTCAGAAGGCTTAAGTAAGGTGATGATTCAATTTTATATTGCTAAATCACTACCAAGAGCAGCTTTAGATTATGGAGAGAGTATTTTACAGAATTAGAACAAATTGATGGAAGGTCATCTAATTCCTTCTGCCACATTTGGCAGGATGACTTTGTTTTTTTTTTGTTTTGTTTTGTTGTGTTTTTTTTTTTTTTTAAGACGGAGTTTCGCTCTCATGGCCTACACTGGAGTGCAGTGGCGCAATCTCAGCTCACTCTGCCTCCCAGGTTCAAGCTATTCTCCTGTCTCAGCCTTCCGAGTAGCTGGGATTACAAGCATATGCCACCATGCCCGGCTAATTTTCTATTATTAGTAGAGACGGGGTTTCTCCATGTTGGTCAGGCTGGTCTCAAACTTCCGACCTCAGGTGATCTGCCTACCTCGGCCTCCCAAAGTGCTGGGATTACAGGTGTGAGCCACTGTGCCTGGCTGGCAGGATGACTTTATAAGTCCAAAAGTCTTCTGAAATTTAAAGACTGCCTTTTTTTTTGGTGAGTTTCCATTAAAATGTTTGCAAACTTGTTATTCCTTATGTTTAAAGTGCATGTGCTTTAGTTTCCCGATGACTTTAAAAGCGTATTGCACTGTCGTAATTAGAATGTATTCTACTTCTTGAGTAATTAAGTGACTCAGATCATTTGGGGTTTCTTAGTTTCTAGAAGCCATTACATATGAAACCTCCATTTTCATTTATTTTACAAATAATATTTATTTAAAAACCCGGCCGGGCGCGGTGGCTCACGCTTGTAATCCCAGCACTTTGGGAGGCCAAGGCAGGCGGATCACGAGGTCAGGAGATCGAGACCACGGTGAAACCCCGTCTCTACTAAAAATACAAAAAATTAGCCAGGTGTGGTGGCGGGCGCCTGTAGTCCCAGCTACTCGGAGAGGATGAGGCAGGAGAATGGCGTGAACCCAGGAGGCGGAGCTTGCAGTGAGCCGAGATCGCGCCACTGCACTCCAGCTTGGGTGACAGAGCGAGACTCCGTCTCAAAAAAAAAAAAAAACAAAAAACAAAAACCCATTTCTCAAAAACATGCCTCTTCCCAGTCTGGGCCACCACCCTTTTCAGGTTGTGCCTTGAGTATATTTAGCTACAGAAATTAACAATTAGCATGATGCTATATTTTCAGCAACAACAACAAGAAAAATCGTAACTTTGGGATTAATAAGTATAGTTCTTCAGTTCTGTGTCAAAGTGGCAAAGTACTCAGTTGTATATTTTACATATGTACTTTGTCATGTACTGCTATCACCCAGGATAAAGTACATGAATCTTGGTACTATGGACAGGGAAACCATTGAATCAAATATTACATATAAATAAAATCTAATTTAAGTACATTTTGTAGGAAATTTCTCCTCAGTTCTATATGTCAGGTATGCTGCTAGATGCTTCACACTGAGGTGCGTCTTAGATATGAATTAAGCATATTTGTGTATATTCCATATATTTTGGTGTATAAAAATAAATGATAACAGGGAATACAGCATGTTTGTGCATATTTAACTATAAACACACATTTGCATATATTTATAATTAATCACTTTGAAACCTGAATTGTATCACATTTTGTATTCTCAGGTATTCAGAAACTTCCAAAAAGATTTAATTTGGTTTCAAGTATTTATGTTTTGATCTCTAATCATATTTTTGCCATGTTCGAAGTAGTTTTAGCTCCCCAAGGTTTGGGAGCGTTACTGCTGAAAATACTTAAGATTTGACAAGAGAAGTATTTAGTTGATCCATTAACATTTCATTTGTTGTTTACCCTAAGAGTCAGTAATTTTTAGCTAAAGGAAAATCTTATGCCTGTATGACTACTGTCCAAAATTCTGAAAATGTTATATACCTCGTGGCTCAGAGATAAATCAGAAATGTCAAATCAGTCATAGACATTTACATATGGTGATTCCTTTTTCAACTTTAAAAAGTCACGCATTCACTTAATTGACTTTGGATAATAGGGCTATACCTTGAAGTCACTGACTCTAGAAATGAGCATGTGGATGGTATGTGGAAAGTCAACCATGTGCTAAATTTTAGATACTTGAGAATCTTATTATTTAGAAGAATTTTTTGGTACTTGAATTTATGTCTATAAGTGTTAACTGTGTATACTATGTTATTTTTCTCTATTCAGGGTATTCTGGCAATGAAACCACATTTCCTGAAAATAAATGTATCTGAACTTAGTTTATGGGTAAGAATCAATCTATTTTGATGCTTATGTTTTTTCTTCTCTAAAATATATCATTGGTTTCATGTTTTACTTTTAAGAAAATGATCTGTGTAATTCAGGGGATCCAGCAGTTTTATAGTATGTTAGTGCTCAATTTTAATGTACCAAATTGCCCTTTTTATGAAACAAGTTAAAGTTAATCCTGCGTATGTAGTTAAAAAATTCCAGTTTTATTTATTACTCATGTTTCATCTGAGAAACAGTGCATGTATAAGAAACTGTTAAAGGGAATTTAACTGCAGTGGTCGTGTAAATCTTCTATAAAATGTATTAATTTTTATAAGGTTGTATGATTGTATTTTTATGTTTAGTTACTGTCCCTTGATTTTGAGCAACATGCTTGATTTTAAATTGAGATGCATTTTCTAACATTTTCTCTTGTAGATAGTAATATGTATTTCATGTATGATTAAAGCATTTATTTTTTTCTTCCTAGCCTATGTCTATGGAATATGAAGCATCAAAGTTATTTTTGTTTTCTTTTTTTAGGTTATTCAAGGATGTTTTTGGTTATTTGGAACTGTCATACTTAAATACTTGACATCTAAAATTTTTGGTATTACAGATGACGTAAGTGCATTTTTTGCTTAAACTTGAAAGACTTGAAAAGAATCGAATAGGCTAAGAATAAATTGAGTTATTCAAGTATCACTATTAAATGAAATTCTAGGATGAAGTCTGTTCACCTATTGTATTATGTATTTAATATAATACGAAGTAAATGTAATTGTATATAGATTTTTGTTCTCCAAAATTAGTTTCTTAAAACAATCTCTTATTTTATTGGTTCTTCTATATCACTAAAATTTTAAAATTTTAAAGCAGGAAAACTCTAGAGATTAAAGATTGAATTTTAAGCTCTATACAGTCATTTTTCTCTAGCTTCTTTGTAACTGGTAAAGACACCATCTTCAGAGCCTTAACTGGAGATCGTATTATAGTCTCATTCTTTTTTCTCCCCAGTTTTCAAGTCATTACTTGTAAAAGGCTTTTATAAGCCTTTATAGATAATGTAATCCAAGTTAGTCTTATTTAAACAAGATTTTTGTTTGTTTTTGGTATTAGGGTAGAAGGGAAGATAAAATGGAGAAGTCTGTCTTATAATTTTGAGGATTCTCCCTGTCCATAATTGCTTTGCCTATTTTATTTTGGTGTTTTAATCAGCACATCCTAAGTCAGGAGGCTATCAAAGATTTAATTTTAAAAACCAGCACAAGAACCAACATGGAAAAAATAAACTACTTTTTTTCCTATAATTTATTTTTATTGGTGATTTTCTTCTTTCTGTACTAGATTAATGCTATGTTTTGAAACTGGGTTATGTGAAGTCCTAGGACTTCCCAGGACTCTTGCCTGAGGGCTGTCTACTCCCTCATCTCCTAGCCTCTCTTTTACCCAGGACAGTTTAACCTTAATCTCTTTCATATAGGT
This sequence comes from Symphalangus syndactylus, assembly GCF_028878055.3. Lineage (NCBI taxonomy): Eukaryota > Metazoa > Chordata > Mammalia > Primates > Hylobatidae > Symphalangus > Symphalangus syndactylus. Next base: position 97,790,954 of record NC_072431.2, read on the forward strand.
TTTCATAAGAACAAAGGTTGTTTTTGCTTAAAAGATTGAAAACACATGGACCATTAAATGGGTGGTCTACAATCTGTGGAAAGATTTTTAAAACTTTAAAACTATAGTTGAAAATGTATTCATTCATTCATTCATTCAGTACCTCCTGTGTGTCTGACAGTGGAAAGTATCCTAGAGATACAAAACTGAGTAAGGTATGGTCTAGTGGAAAATTCGGAAAATAGGAACAATTCCTAGCAGTTGTAATATAGTGTAATAACAGTTGTGATAAAAAATGAAGTACAGAGTGCTGCAGGAATACACAGGAGGAGCATCAGGGAAGGATCCTGGAAGTCAGTTGTGAGGATGAGAGCGGAAAGGTGGGTGAGTTGGCCAGTATGCAGAGCGCGAGCAGGAAGACAAGTGAAATAACCCTAGTCCTGCATTTATGGAATCTGTTTTCCTCACTGGGGGAACATGAACCAGTTAAGGTATTAATTCAGGTTAAAGTCATTATTGTCATTTTCTGTCATAGCCTAAAATTATGCCAGGGCCAAAAAAAATGCTATAACCTATGTTATTTGCAAATTAGAAATAACTTAATTGTAACGTTAGTGTTTTTAGAAATATGTAACGTTGATCAAGGGCATTGGCTCATAGCGTAGGTTTTTAGCTGTCCGCCCCAAATCAGGTCAGCCTGCTCCAGTAGTAAAGATTCTTTTTATGACTAGTCATACTCTATCCCGCCCCCTTCAAAAGAACTGTTGGACTAACAGTATGGGGGAGATGGGGGTGGTGCCGAGGTGGATGGGAGCAACCTAGGTAAAAATGCCACAGACTCCCACTGTTTTTACCCAGAGTTTCTCAGTTTTTTATGAATGAATGCTTCCCACGTTGTTGCTTCCTTTTGGTTAATTTCTAGAACCCATATGAGTGTTTTTTTAAATAATTTTGTCCAACTTTAAAGTTGTTTTGGAGAATGGGAGATATCAGTTTCTTAACTCGGCCGTATTTGGAAGTTGACACATTTTTTGATATATGAGTGTTGATCTAGTTTGTATCCTGGGATAAACCTCACCTGCTCAAATGCAGTATTTCTTTTCTATATTGTTGGATTTGGTTGGCTAATACTTTTAAGGATTTTCGTCTATTATTCATGAGGAATATTTGTTGTAGTTTTCTTGTAATGATTTTGTCTGGTTTTGGTTTCAGGGTAATGTCATCTCCTAAAATTATTTGCAAGTGTTCTGTCTCCTGTTTTCAGAGAGATTTTTGTGTAGAATTGGTATTATCTCTTCCTTAAGTGTTTGGTAGAATTTGGCAGTGAAGCCCTCATGGCCTGGAGCTTTCTTTGTGGGTAGGTTTTTTACTACAAATTCAATTTCATTAGGAGGCTCTCCAGTTCATCTGGAGTGAACTTCGGTAGTTTATGTCCTTAGAGGAATTTTGCCCATTTTATATATGCCATCAAATGGATAATGCTTTTTAAATTTAATCAGTTAAAATTCTTATTGGAATTTTTGTGTATATGCATATTTGGAGTGATCTTTTTGTTCTTTGGTTGACTTCTCCTTATTTGCATTTGGAATTAATATTGGTCTCCTATTAAGAGCTGTTGTGTCTGTTTGTTTTTGGTGTTCTTTTTTTTTTATTTTTCCTACTTTCTGGCAATTTGGGAAAGATTTTTTTGAAAGTTTAATAATTCATCCATGTTAACCATCTCAGTCTAGGGCTTTTTGGGAGGGAAAGTACTTGATTTCTATTTCAGATATTTGAATGCTTTTTGTTCTATTCAAGTTTTCTATTTCTTTTTGTGCCAGTTTTGGTGTTTTATGATTTTCCAGAAATGTATCCATTTTACCTAGGTTTTATAATTTATTAGCAAATTGTTCAGCCTACTCTTCTTATTTTAATTATGTTGAGTCCATAGTTATTTATCCCTTTTTCATTTTGCTTTTTGTTTGCATCTTTTATTTCCTTCATTAGACTTGCTCTAAAGGTCTATTGTTTTAATATTTTTAAAGTTATACCTTTTTTTAGTCCTCTTTGGTTTTGTTGTGTTTCTCTTTGTCACCAATTCCTGTCCTTATTCTTACTTCTTTTTGTTTCCTCTCTTCTGATGCCCAAGGGAAATGCTTAGCTCTGTTGTTTTCACCTCTCTTATTTTCCGATAAATGCTTTTAAAGCTAAAATTTTCTTATAAGTATATAGTACTTTTTTATCTTATATCTTATAAATTGTCTATTTGTGATTTTTTAAAGGTTAAGTTTTATGATATTTAATTTCTAATCAAAATAATTTTTAAAGCAATTTCTAGTTATTTTCTGGGCGACAGAGTGAGACTCTGTTTAAAAAAAAAAAAAGTTAATTCTTAATTTTCCCCTTGAATCAAGTGGGCAAATAGAATGAATATGGTGGAAGTGACAGTGTATGAGTTCCAAGAGTAGGTCACAGGAGGCACTGCTTTCTCCTTGCTTTCTCTCTGAGATCTCTTTCTGTAGGAGAAGCCAGCTGTCATGTCATGATGACAGTCAAGTAGCCCTGTGGGAAGTTCCATGTGATAAGGAACTGAGGCCTTCTCAGTTCTAGCACTAACTTGCCAGGCATGTGAGTGAATCATCTTGGAAGTAGATTCTCCAGCCCTGGGCAAGCCTTCAGATGACTGCAGCTTCTGGCTGGTGCTTAAATGCAACCTCATTAGAGACCCTGAGCCAGAACCACCCAGCCAAGCCACTGCCAAATTCCTGACCCATAGGAACTGTCTGAGTTCATAAGTATCTGTTGTTTTAGGCTACTAAGATTTGGCATAATAGCAGTGGGTAACTAATTACAGATGCTGAATCTAGGGGAAATTGTAATGATTAGCAGGAGATTTCTTGATCTCAAAGTGTTGCCCCACAGACTGTTAATTATCTCTAAAAAGGAAAAAAACAGGAATTGTACAGGGATGAAATCAGGCAACAACCTTAACTGGTGATCAGTATTGACACTGACCATCATATGCCTCCAGATTGTGTCCTGCAAAGGACACAATATCACCTAGTCAGTATACTGACTAGAGTCACATCTTGTCAAGAAGTGCACCTCTTGAATATAATCATAAGGAAACAGCAGACAGCCTCCACACAAGGAACATCTTAAAAGAAGAAAGAGGAATTTATTTTTCCAAAAAGTCTATGTCATAAAGGACAAAGGTTCTGGAAATTTTCTTCTTTTTCTTGGTTTTTTGTTTTTTTGTTTTTTGAGACAGAGTCTCACTCTGTCGCCCACGCTGGAGTGCAGTGGTGCAATCTCGGCTCACTGCAACCTCCACCTCACGGGTTTATGCCATTCTCCTCCCTCAGCCTCCTGAGTAGCTGGGACAACAGGCGCCCGCCACCACACCTGGCTAATTTTTTTGTGTTTTTAGTAGAGACGGGGTTTCACCATGTTAGCCAGGATGATCTTGATCTCCGGACCTTGTTATCTGCCCGTCTCGACCTCCCAAAGTGCTGGGATTACAGGTATGAGCCACCGTGCCAGGCCGAAATTTTCTTAATTAAAGGATACTGACAGGCTGGAATGGAAACGAAAGGAGCAGGGAATGGAGAATGGAGAATGGACTGGAGAATGGAATGGAGAATGGAATCGAATGGAGAATGGAAGGGAATGGAATGGAGAATGGAGAAGGGAATGAAATGGAGAATGGAGAATGGAATGGAATGGAAAATGGAATGGAGAAAGGAATAATGGAGAATGGGATGGAGAAGAGAATGGAATGGAGAATGGGATGGAGAATGGAATGGAATGGAGAATGGAATGGAATGGAGAATGGAATGGAATGGAGAATGGAATGGGGAATGGAATGGAATGGAGAATGGAGAATGGAATGGAATGGAGAATGGAATGGAATGGAGAATGGAAAGGAGAATGGAATGGAATGGAGAATGGAATGCAGAATGGAATGGAGAATGGAATGCAGAATGGAATGGGATGGAGAATGGAATAGAATGGAGAATGGAATAGAATGGAGAATGGAATGGAGAATGGAATAGAATGGAGAATGGAATGGAGAAGGGAATGGAATGGAGAATAGAATGGAGAATGGAATGGAATGGAGAATGGAATGGAATGGAACGGAGAATGGAAAGGAGAATGAAATGGAATGGAGAATGGAATGGAATGGAGAATGGACTGGGTAATGGAATGGAGAATGAAATGGAATGGAGAATGGAATGGAATGGAGAATGGAAGGGAATGGAATGGAGAATGGAATGGAATGGAATGGAGAATGGAGTAGAGAATGGAATGGAATGGAGAATGGAATTGAATGGAATAGAGAATGGAATGGAAGGGAGAATGGAATGGAGAATGGAATGCAATGGAATCGAGAATGGAATGGAAAGGAGAATGGAATGGAGAATGGAATGGAGAACGGAATGGAGAATGGAATGTACAATGGAATGGAAAGGAGAATGGAATGGAGAATGGAAAGGAATGGGGAACGGAATGCAGAATGCAATGGAATGGACAATAGAATGGAAATGGAATGGAATGGAGAATGGAATGGAATGCAGAATGGAATGGAGAATAGAATGGAATGGAGAATGGAGAATGGAATGCAGAATGGAATGGAAGGGAGAATGGAATGGAGAATGCAGTGCAATGGAGAATGGAATGCAGAATGGAATGGAACGGAGAATGGAACGGAGAATGGAATGGAATGGTGAATGGAATGGAATGGAGAATCGAATGGAGAATGGAATGGAATGGAGAATGGAATGGAGAGTGGAATGGAATGGGGAATGGAAAGGAGAATGGAATACACAATGGAACGCAATGGAGAATGGAATGGAGAATGGAATGGAAAGGAGAATGGAATGAAGAATGGAAAGGAATGGACACTGGAATGGAATGGAGAATGGAATGCAGAATGGAATTGAATGGAGAATGGAATGGAGAATAGAATACAATGGAGAATGGACTGGAGAATGGAATGGAGAATGGAATGGAACGGAGAACGGAATGGAGAATGGAATGGAATGGAGAATGGAATGGAGAATAGAATGGAGAAGGGAATGGCATGGAATGGAGAATGGAATGGAATGGAGAATGGAATGGAATGGAATGGAGAATGGAATGGAATGGAATCGAGACTGGAAAGGAATGGAGAATGTAGAATGGAATTGAATGGAGAATGGAATGGAGAATAGAATACAATGGAGAATGGACTGGAGAATGGAATGGAGAATGGAATGGAACGGAGAACGGAATGGAGAATGGAATGGAATGGAGAATGGAATGGAGAATACAATGGAGAAGGGAATGGTATGGAATGGAGAATGGAATGGAATGGAGAATGGAATGGAATGGAATCGAGACTGGAAAGGAATGGAGAATGTAGAATGGAATGCAATAGAATGGAGAATGGAATGGAGAATGGAATGGAGAAGGGAATGGTATGGAATAGAGAATGGAATGGAATGGAGAATGGAATGGAATGGAATTGAGACTGGAAAGGAATGGAGAATGGAATGTAGAATGGAATGGAATGGAATGGAGAATGGAATGGAATAGAATGGAGAATGGAATGGAATGGAGAATGGAATGCAGAATGGAATGGAATGGAGAATGAAATGCAGAATGGAATGGAGTGGAGAATGGAATGGAATAGAGAATGGAATGGAGAATGAAATGGAATGGAGCATGGAATGGAATGGAATGGAGAATGGAATGGAATGGAATGGAGAGTGGAATGGAGAATGGAATGGAATGGAAAATGGAATGGAGAATGGAATGGAAAGGAGAAAGGAATGCAGAATGGAAAGGAATCGAGAATGGAATGGAGAATGGAATGGAATGGAGATTGGAATAGAGAATCGAATGGAATGGAGAATGGAATGGAGAATGGAATGGAATGGAGAATGGAATGGAATGGAGAATGGAATGGAATGGAATGGAGAGTGGAATGGAGAATGGAATGGAAAATGGAATGGAGAATGGAATGGAAAGGAGAAAGGAATGCAGAATGGAATGGAATGGAGAATGGAATGGAATGGAAAATGGAATGGAGAATGGAATGGAAAGGAGAATAGAATGCAGAATGGAATGGAATGGAATGGAGAATGGAATAGAATGGAGAATGGAATGGAATGGAGAATAGAAAGGAGAATGGAATGGAAAGGAGAATGGAATGCAGAATGGAATGGAATGGAGAATGACATGCAGAATGGAATGGAATGGAGAATGGAATGGAATGGAGAATGAAACGGAATGGAGTATGGAATGGAGAATGAAACGGAATGGAGTACGGAATGGGATGGAATGGAGAATGGAATGGAAAATGGAATGCAGAATGGAATGGAGAATGAAATGGAGAATGGAATGGAGAATGGAATGCAGAATGGAATGGAGAATGCAATGGAGAATGGAATGGAGAATGGAACGGAGAATGAAATGGAGAATGGAATGCAATGGAAAATGGAATGGAGAATGGAATGGAATGGACAATGGAATGGAGAAAGGAGTGGGGAATGGAATGGAATGGAGAATGGAATGCAGAGTGGAATGGAATACAGAATGGAATGGAATGGAGAATGGAATGCAGAATGGAATGCAATGGAGAATGGAATGGAGAATGGAATGGAGAATGGAAAAGAATGGAATGGAGAATGCAATGGAAAGGAATGGAATGGAGTGGAGAATGGAAGGAATGGAGTGGAATGGAGAATGGAAAGGAATGTAATGGAGAATGGAGTGTAGTGAAAAATGGAATGGAGAATGGAATGGAGAAAGGAATGGAATGGAGAATGGAATGGAGAACGGGATGGAGAATGGAATGGAGAATGGAATGGAGAATGGAATGGAGAATGGAATGGAAGGGAGAATGGAATGGAGAATGGAATGGAGTGGAATGGAGAATGGAAAGCAATGGATTGGAGAATGGAATGGAGAATGGAATGGAATGGAGAATGGAATGTACAAGGGAATGGAAAGGAGAATGGAATGGAGAATAGAGTGGAATGGAGAATGGAATGGAATGGGCAATGGAATGCAGAATGGAATGGAATGGAGAATAGAATGGAATGGAGAATGGAATGGAGAATGGAATGGAATGGAGAATGCAATGGAATGGAGATTGGAATAGAGAATGGAATGGAGTGGAGAATGGAATGGAATGGAGAATGGAATGGAATGGAGAATGAAATGGAGAATGGAATGGAATGGAGAATGGAATGGAAAATGGAATGGAGAATGGAATGGAATGGAGAATGAAATGGAATGGAGAATGGAATGGAATGGAATGGAGAATGGAATGAAGAATGGAATGGAGAATGGAATGGAATGGAATGGAGAATGGAATGGAATGGATAATGGAATGGAGATTGCAATAGAGACTGCAATGGAATGGAATGGAGAATGGAATGGAGAATGGAATGAAATGGAGAATGGAATGCAAAGGAGAATGGAATGGAGAATGCAATGGAATGGAGAATGGAATGGAATGGAGAATGGAAAAGAATGGAATGGAATGGAGAATGGAATGTAAAGGAATGGAGTGGAGAATGGAATGGAATGGAATGGAGAATGGAATGGAATGGAGTGGAATGGAGAATGGAAAGGAATGTAATGGATAATGGAGTGTAATGGAAAATGGAATGGAGAATGGAACGGAGAAAGGAATGGAATGGAGAATGGAATGGAGAACGGGATGGAGAATGGAGAATGGAATGGAGAATGGAATGCAGAATGGAATGGAATGGAGAATGGAATGTAGAATGAAATGGAATGGAGAATGGAATGGAATGGAGAATGGAATGGAGTGGAATGGAGAATGGAAAGCAATGGATTGGAGAAGGGAATGGAGAATGGAATGGAATGGAGAACTGAATGGAGAATGGAATGTACAATCGAATGGAAAGGAGAATGGAATGGAATGGAGAATGGAATGGAATGGGCAATGGAATGCAGAATGGAATGGAATGGAGAATAGAATGGAGAATGGAATGGAATGAAGAATGGAATGGAATGGAGAATGGAATGGAGAATGGAATGGAATGGAGATTGGAATAGAGAACGGAATGGAATGAAATGGAGAATGGAATGGAGAATCGAATGGAATGCAGAATGGAATGGAATGGAGAACGAAATGGAGAATGGAATGGAATGGAGAATGGAATGGAAAATGGAATGGAATGGAATGGAGAATGGAATGGAATGGAGAATGGAATGGAGAGTGGAATGGAATGGATAATGGAATGGAGATTGCAATAGAGACTGCAATGAAATGGAATGGAATGGAATGGTATGGAGAATGGATTGGAGAATGGAATGGAGATTGGAATGGAATGGAATCGAGAATGGAATGGAATGGACAGTGGAATGTATATTGGAATGGAATTCAGAATGCAGTGGAGGATGGAATGGAATGGAGAATGGAAAGGAGAACAGAATAGAAAGGAGAATGGAATGCAGAAGGGAATGGAATGGAGAATGAAATGCAGAATGGAATGGAATGGAAAAGAAAATGGAGAATGGAATGTAATGGAGAATGGAATGGAATGGAAAATGGAATGGAGAATGGAATGGAGAATGGAGAATGGACTGGAATGGAGAATAGAATGGAGAATGGAATGGAGAATGGAATGGAATGGAGAATAGAATGGAAAATGTAATGGAATGGAGAATGGAATGCAGAATGGAAAGGAATGGAGAATGGAAAGGAGAATGGAATGGAATGCAGAATGGAATGGTATGGAGAAACGAATGGAGAATGGAATGGAATGGAGAATGGAATGGAATGGAGAATGGAATGGAATGGAGAATGGAATGGAATGGAGAATGGAATTGAGAATGGAATGGAATGGAGAATGGAAAGGAGAATGGAATGCAGAATGGAATGCAATGGAGAATGGAATGGAGAATGGAATGGAAAGGAGAATGGAATGCAGAATGGAATGGAATGGAAACTGGAATGGAATGGAGAATGGAATGCAGAATGGAATGGAATGGAGAATGGAATGGAGAATGGAATAGAATGGAGAATGGACTGGAGAATGGAATGGAATGAAGAATGTAATGGAATGCAATGGAGAATGGAATGGAGAATACAATGGAGAAGTGAATGGTATGGAATGGAGAATGGAAAGGAATGGAGAATGGAATGGAGAATGGAATAGAGAATGGTATGGAATGGAATGGAGAATGGAATGGAGAATGGAATCGAATGGAGATTGGAATAGAGAATGGAATGGAATGGAATGGAGAATGGAATGGAATGGAGAATGGAAAGCAATGGATTGGAGAATGGAATGGAGAATGGAATGGAATGCAGAATGGAATGGAGAATGGAATGGAATGGAGAACGGAATGGAGAATGGAATGTACAATCGAATGGAAAGGAGAATGGAATGGAATGGGCAATGGAATGCAGAATGGAATGGAATGGAGAATAGAATAGAGAATGGAATGGAATGGAGAATGGAATGGAGAATGGAATGGAGAATGGAATGGAATGGAAAATGGAATGGAACGGAGAATGGAATGGAATGGAGAATGGAATAGAGAATGGAATGGAATGAAATGGAGAATGGAATGGAGAATCGAATGGAATGGAGAATGGAATGGAATGGAGAATGAAATGGAGAATGGAATGGAATGGAGAATGGAATGGAAAATGGAATGGAATGGAATGGAGAATGGAATGGAATGGAGAATGGAATGGAGAATGGAATGGAGATTGCAATAGAGACTGCAATGGAATGGAATGGAATGGAATGGAATGGAATGGAGAATGGATTGGAGAATGGATTGGAGAATGGAATGGAGATTGGAATGGAATGGAATTGAGAATGCAATGGGATGGACAATGGAATGTATATTGGAATGGAATTCAGAATGGAGTGGAGGATGGAATGGAATGGAGAACGGAATAGAATGGAGAATGGAATACAGAAGGAAATGGAATGGAGAAAGAAATGCAGAATGGAATGGAATGGAGAAGAAAATGGAGAATGGAATGTAATGGAGATTGGAATGGAATGGAAAATGGAATGGAGAATGCAATGGAATGGAGAATGGACTGGAATGGAGAATAGAATGGAGAATGGAATGGAATGGAGAATGGAATGGAAAATACAATGGAATGGAGAATGGAATGCAGAATTGAAAGGAATGGAGAATGGAAAGGAGAATGGAATGGAATGGAGAATGGAATGGAATGGAGAATGGAATAGAATGGAGAATGGACTGGAGAATGGAATGGAATGGAGAATGGAATGGAATGCAATGGAGAATGGAATGGAATGGAGAATGGAATGCAGAATAAAATGGAGAAGTGAATGGTATGGAATGGAGAATGGAAAGGAATGGAGAATGGAATAGAGAATGGAATGGAGAATGGAATGGAGAATGGAATCGAATGGAGATTGGAATAGAGAATGGAATGGAATGGAGAATGGAATGGAGAATGGAATGGAATGGAGAATGAAATGGAGAATGGAATGGAATGGAGAATGGAATGGAGAATGGAATGCAATGGATAATGGAATGGAGATTGCAATAGAGAATGCAATGGAATGGAATGGACAATGGATTTGAGAATGGAATGGAGAATGGAATGGAATGGAATCGAGAATGGAATGGAATGGAGAATGGAATGTAGAATGGAATGGAATGGAGAATGGAGTGGATGATGGAATGGAATGGAGAATAGAAAGGAGAACGCAATAGAATGGAGAATGGAATGGAATGGAGAATGGAAGCAGAAGGGAATGGAATGGAGAATGAAATGCAGAATGGAATGGAATGGAGAAGGAAATGGAGAATGAAATGTAATGGAGAATGGAATGGAAAGGGAAATGGAATGGAGAATGGAATGGAGAATGGACTGGAATGGAGAATGGCGAATGGAATGGAACGGAGAATGGAATGGAAAATGCAATGGAATGGAGAATGGAATGCAGAATGGAAAGGAATGGAGAATGGAAAGGAGAATGGAATGGAATGGAGAATCGAATGGAGAATGGAATGGAATGGACAATGGAATGGAATGGAGAATAGAATGGAGAATGGAATGGAATATAGAATGGAAAGGAGAATGGAATGCAGAATGGAATTCAATGGAGAATGGAATGGAAAGGACAATGGAATGGAATGGAGAATGGAATGGAATGGAGAATTGAATGCAGAATGGAATGGAATGGAGAATGGAATAGAATGGAGAATGGACTGGAAAATGGACTGGAGAATGGACTGGAGAATGGAATGGAATGGAGAATGGCATGGAATGCAATGGAGAATGGAATGGAGAATAGAATGGAGAAGTGAATGGTATGGAATGGAGAATGGAATAGAGAATGGAATGGAATGGAATCAAGAATGGAAAGGAACGGAGAATGTAATGTAGAATGGAATGGAATAGAATGGAGAATGGAATGGAGAATGGAAAGGAGAATGGAATGGAATGGAGAATGGAATGCAGAATGGAATGGAATGGAGAATGGAATGCAGAATGGAATGGAATGGAGAATGAAATGGAATGGAGAATGAAATGCAGAAGGGAATGGAATGCACAATGAAATGAAAAATGGAAAGGAATGGAGAATGGAATGGAATCGAGAATGGAATGGAACGGAGAATGGAATGTAGAATGGAATGGAATGGAGAATGAAATGAAATGGAGAATGGAATGGAATGGAGAATAGAAAGGAGAATGGAATGGAATGACGAATGAAATGGAATGGAAAATGGAATGCAGAATGGAATGGAATGGAGAATGAAATGGAATGGTAAATGGAATGGAATGAAGAATGCAATGGAAAATGGAATGGAGAATGGAATGGAATGGAGAACGGAATGGAGAATGGAACCGCATGGAGAATGGAATGGAGAATGGAATGCAGAATGGAATGGACAGGAGAATCGAATGCAGAATGGAATAGAATGGAGAATGGAATGGAATGGAGAATGGAATGGAATGGAGAATTGAATGGAGAATGGAATGGAATGGAGAATGGAATGGAATGGAAAATGGAATGGAGAATGGAATGGAATGGAGAATGGTATGGAGATTGGAATAGAGAATGGAATGGAATGAAGAATCGAATGGAGAGTGGAATGGAATGGAGAATGGAATGGAGAATGGAATGGAGAATGGAATAGAGATTGGAATGGAGAATGGAATGGAATGGATTGGAGAATGGAATGGAGAATGGAATAGAATGGAGAATGGAATGGAATGAATAATGGATTGGAGAATGGAATGGAATGGAGAATTGAATGGAGAATGGAATGGAATGGAGAATAGAATAGAATGGAGAATGGAATGGAGTGGAAAATGGAATGGAGAATGGAATGGAATGGAGAATGCTATGGAGATTGGAATAGAATGGAATGGAATGGAGAATCGAATGGAGAATGGAATGGAATGGAGAATGAAATGGAGAATGGAGTGGAGTGGAATGGAGAATGGAATGGAATGGAGAATGGAATAGAGATTGGAATGGAGAATGGAATAGAATGGATTGGAGAATGGAATGGAGAATGGAAGGGAATGGATAATGGAATGGAGAATGGAATGGAATGGAATGGAGAATGGAATAGAGATTGGAGTAGAGAATGGAATGGAATGGAGTGGAGAATGGAATGGAATCGATTGGAGAATGGAATAGAGAATGGAATGGAGAATGGAATGGAATGGAGATTGGTATAGAGAATGCAATGGAATGGAATGGAGAATGGAATGGAATCGGGAATGGAATGGGATGCAGAATGGAATGGAGAATGGAGTGGAATGGAATGGAGAATGGAGCGGAGGATGGAATGGAATGGAGAATGAAATGCAGAATGGAATGGAATGGAGAATGAAATGGAGAAGTGAATGGAATGGAGAATGGAGTGGAATGGAAAATGGAATGGAGAATGGAACGGATAATGGAGAATGGACTGGAATGGAGAATGGAATGGAGAATGGAATAGAACGGAGAGTGGAATGGAATGGAAAATGGAATTGAGAATGGAACGGATAATGGAGAATGGACTGGAATGGAGAATGGAATGGAGAATGGAATAGAATGGAGAGTGGAATGGAATGGAGAATGGAATGAAATGGAGAATGGAATGGAGAATGAAATGGAACAGATAATGTAATGCAGAATGGAATGGAGAATGCAATGGAGAATGAAATGGAGAATAGAACGGAGAATGGAATGGAATGGAGAGTGGAATGGAGAATGGAATGGAGAATGGAATGGAAGGCAGAAGGGAATGTAGAGTGGAATGGAACGGAGAATGGAATGGAGGTTGGAATGGAGAATGCAGTGGAATGTAGAATTGAATGGAATGAAGAATGGAATGCAGAATGGAATGGCGAATGGAATGGAATCTAGACTGGAATGGAATGGAGAATGGAATGGAATGGAAAATGGAATTGAGAATGGAATGGAGAATAGAATGGAATGGAGAATGGAATGCAATGGAGAATGGAATGGAATGGAGGATGCACTGGAAAATGGAGAGTGGAATAGAGAATGGAATGGAATGGAGAATGAAATAGAGAATGCAGTGGAATGGAGAATGGAATGGAGAGTGGAATGGAATGGAGAAAGGAAAGGAATGGAATGGATTGGAGAATGGAATAGAAAGGAATGGAAAAGAATGGAGAATGGAATGGAATGGAGTGGAATGGAGAATAGAAAGGAATGTAATGGAGAATGGAGTGTAATAGAAAATGGAATGGAGAATGGAACGGAGAAAGGAATGGAATGGAAAACGGAATGGAGAACCGGATGGAGAATGGAGAATGGAATGGAGAATCGAATGCAGAATGCAACGGAATGGAGAATGGAATGTAGAATGAAATGGAATGGAGAATGGAATGGAGTGGAATGGAGAATGGAAAGCAATGGAATGGAGAATAGAATGGAATGGGGAATAGAATGGAGAATGGAATGGAATGGAGAACAGAATGGAGAATGGAATGTACAATGGAATGGAAAGGAGAATGGAATGGAGAATAGAACAGAAAGGAGAATGGAATGGAATGCAGAATGCAATGGAATGGAGAATAGAATGGAATGGAATGGAGAATGGAATGGAATGGAGAATGGAATGGAACGGAAAATGGAATGGAATGGAGAATGTAATGGAACGGAGAATGGAGAATAGAGAATGGAATGGAGAATGGAATGGAATGGAGAATGGAATGTAGAATGGAATGGAATGGAGAATGGAGTGGAGGATGGAATGGAATAGAGAACAGAATGGAGAATGGAATAGAATGGAGAATGGAATGGAATGGAGAATGGAATGCAGAAGGGAATGGAATGGAGAATAAAATGCAGAATGGAATGGAATGGAGAAGGAAATGGAGAATGGAATGGAATGGAGAATGGAATGGAAAGGAAAATGGAATGGAGAATGGAATGGAGAATGGACTGGAATGGAGAATGGAGAATGGAATGGAACGGAGAATGGAATGGAAAATGCAATGGAATGGAGAATGGAATGCAGAATGGAAAGGAATGGAGAATGGAAAGGAGAATGGAATGGAATGGAGAATCGAATGGAGAATGGAATGGAATGGACAATGGAATGGAGAAAGGAGTGGGGAATGGAATGGAGAATGGAATGCAGAATGGAATGGAATGCAGAATCGAATGGAATGGAGAATGGAATGCAGAATTGAATGTAATGGAGAATGGAATGGATATGCAATGGAATGGACAATAGAATAGAATGGGGAATGGAAAAGAATGGAATGGAATGGAGAATGGAATGGAAAGGAATGGAATGGAGTGGAGAATGGAATGGAATGGAGAATGGAAAGGAATGTAATGGAGAATGGAGTGTAATGGAAAATGGAATGGAGAATGGAATGGAGAAAGGAATGGAATGGAGAATGGAATGGAGAATGGGATGGAGAAAGGAATGGAATGGAGAATGGAATGGAGAACGGGATGGAGAATGGAGAATGGAATGGAGAATGGAATGCAGAATGGAATGGAGAATGGAATGTAGAATGGAATGGAGAATGGAATGGAATGGAGAATGGAATGGAGTGGAATGGAGAATGGAAAGCAATGGATTGGAGAATGGAATGGAATGGGGAACGGAATGGAATGGAGACTGGAATGGAGAATGGAATGTATAATGGAATGGAAAGCAGAATGGAATGGAGAATGGAGTGGAATGGAGAATGGAATGGAATGGGCTATGGAATGCAGAATGAAATGGAATGGAGAATAGAATGGAGAATGGAATGGAATGGAGAATGGAATGGAATGGAGAATGGAATGGAATGGAGAATGCAATGGAATGGAGATTGGAATAGAGAATGGAATGGAGTGGAGAATGGAATGGAATGGAGAATGGAATGGAGAATGGAATGGAATGGAGAATGAAATGGAGAATGGAATGGAATGGAGAATGGAATGGAAAATGGAATGGAATGGAGAATGGAATGGAATGGAAAATGGAATGGAATGGAATGGAATGGAGAATGGAATGGAATGGAGAATGGAATGGAATGGATAATGGAATGCAGATTGCAATAGAGACTGCAATGGAATGGAATGGAGAATGGAATGGAATGGAATGGAGAATGGAATGAAATGGAGAATGGAATGCAATGGAGAATGGAATGGAGAATGCAATGGAATGGAGAATGGAAAAGAATGGAATGGAATGGAGAATGGAATGGAAAGGAATGGAATGGAGTGGAGAATGGAATGCAATGGAATGGAGAATGGAATGGAATGGAGCGGAATGGAGAATGGAAAGGAATGTAATGGAGAATGGAGTGTAATGGAAAATGGAATGCAGAATGGAACGGAGAAAGGAATGGAATGGAGAATGGAATGGAGAACGGGATGCAGAATGGAGAATGGAATGGAGAATAGAATGCAGAATGGAATGGAATGGAGAATGGAATGTAGAATGAAATGGAATGGAGAATGGAATGGAATGCAATGGAGAATGGAATGGAGTGGAATGGAGAATGGAAAGCAATCGATTGGAGAATGGAATGGAGAATGGAATGGAATGGAATGGAGAACGGAATGGAGAATGGAATGTACAATCGAATGGAAAGGAGAATGGAATGGAATGGAGAATGGAATGGAATGGGCAATGGAATGCAGAATGGAATGGAATAGAGAATAGAATGGAGAAGGGAATGGAATGAAGAATGGAATGGAATGGAGAATGGAATGGAATGGAGAAGGGAATGGAATGGAGAATGGAATGGAATGGAAAATGGAATGGAGAATGGAATGGAATGGAGATTGGAATAGAGAATGAAATGGAATGGAATGAAATGGAGAATGGAATGGACAATTGAATGGAATGCAGAATGGAATGGAATGGAGAACGAAATGGAGAATGGAATGGAATGGAGAATGGAATGGAAAATGGAATGGAATGGAGAGTGTAATGGAATGGATAATGGATTGGAGATTGCAATAGAGACTGCAATGCAATGGAATGGAGAATGGAATGGAATGGAGAATGGATTGGAGAATGGAATGGAGATTGGAATGGAATGGAATCGAGAATGGAATGGAATGGACAGTGGAATGTATATTGGAATGCAATTCAGAATGCAGTGGAGGATGGAATGGAATGGAGAACGGAAAGGAGAACGGAATAGAAAGGAGAATGGAATGCAGAAGGGAATGGAATGGAGAATGAAATGCAAAATGGAATGGAATGGAGAAGAAAATGGAGAATGGAATGGAATGGAGAATGGAATGGAATGGAAAATGGAATGGAGAATGGAATGGAGAATGGAATGGAGAATGGAGAATGGACTGGAATGGAGAATAGAATGGAGAATGGAATGGAGAATCGAATGGAATGGAGAATAGAATGGAAAATGCAATGGAATGGAGAATGGAATGCAGAATGGAAAGGAATGGAGAATGGAAAGGAGAATGGAATGGAATACAGAATGGAATGGCATGGAGAAACGAATGGAGAATGGAATGGAGAATGGAAAGCAATGGATTGGAGAATGGAATGGAATGGAGAATGGAATGTACAATCGAATGGAAAGGAGAATGGAATGGAATGGAGAATGGAATGGAATGGGCAATGGAATGCAGAATGGAATGGAATGGAGAATAGAATGGAGAATGGAATGGAATGAAGAATGGAATGGAATGGAGAATGGAATGGAATGGAGAATGGAATGGAGAATGGAATGGAATGGAGAATGGAATGGAATGGAAAATGGAATGGAAAATGGAATGGAATGGAGATTGGAACAGAGAATGGAATGGAATGGAATGAAATGGAGAATGGAATGGAGAATCGAATGGAATGCAGAATGGAATGGAATGGAGAACGAAATGGAGAATGGAATGGAATGGAGAATGGAATGGAAAATGGAATGGAATGGAATGGAGAATGGAATGCAATGGAGAATGGAATGGAGAGTGGAATGGAATGGATAATGGAATGGAGATTGCAATAGAGACTGCAATGCAATGGGATGGAGAAGGGAATGGAATGGAATAGAGAATGGATTGGAGAATGGAATGGAGATTGGAATGGAATGGAATCGAGAATGGAATGGAATGGACAGTGGAATGTATATTGGAATGGAATTCAGAATGCAGTGGAGGATGGAATGGAATGGAGAACGGAAAGGAGAACGGAATAGAAAGGAGAATGGAATGCAGGAGGGAATGGAATGGAGAATGAAATGCAGAATGGAATGGAATGGAGAAGAAAATGGAGAATGCAATGTAATGGAGATTGAAATGGAATGGAATGGAAAATGGAATGGAGAATGGAATGGAGAATGGAGAATGGACTGGAATGGAGAATAGAATGGAGAATGGAATGGAGAATGGAAAGGAATGGAGAATGGAAAGGAGAATGGAATGGAATGGAGAATGGAATGGAATGGAGAATGGAATGGAATGGAATGGAGGATGGAATGCAGAATAAAATGGAGAAGTGAATGGTATGGAATGGAGAATGGAAAGGAATGGAGAATGGAATAGAGAATGGAATGGAATGGAATGGAGAATGGAATCGAATGGAGATTGGAATAGAGAATGGAATGGAATGGAGAATGGAATGTAGAATGGAATGGAATGGAGAATGAAATGGAGAATGGAATGGAATGGAGAATGGAATGGAGAATGAAATGGAATGAAGAATGGAATGGAGAATGGAATGCAATGGATAATGGAATGGAGAATGCAATAGAGAATGCAATGGAATGGAATGGAATGAACAATGGATTTGAGAATGGAATGGAGAATGGAAGGGAATGGAATGGAGAATGGAATGGAATGGAGAATGGAATGTAGAATGGAATGGAATGGAGAATGGAATGGAATGGAGAACTCCTTTCCATTCTCCATTCCTTTCCATTCTGCATTCCATTCTCCATTCCATTGTATTTTCCAATCCATTCTCCATTCCATTCCATTCTCCATTCCATTCTCCATTCTATTCTCCATTCCAGTCCATTCTCCATTTTCCATTCCATTTTCCATTCCATTCCAATCTCCGTTACATTCCATTCTCCATTTTCTTCTCCATTCCATTCCATTCTGCATTTCATTCTCCATTCCATTCCCTTCTGTATTCCATTCTCCATTCTATTCCGTTCTCCTTTCCGTTCTCCATTCCATTCCATCCTCCACTCCATTCTGAATTCCATTCCAATGTACATTCCATTGTCCATCCCATTCCATTCTCGATTCCATTCCATTCCAATCCATTCTGCATTCTATTCTCCATTCCATTCCACTCTCCATTCCATTCTCCATTCTATTCCATTCTCGATTCCATTCCATTCTGCATTCCATTCCCTTCTGCATTCCATTCTCCATTTCATTCCATTCTCCATTCCATTCCCTTCTCCATTCTCCATTCCATTTTCCATTCCATTCCATTCTCCATTCCATTCCATTCTCCATGTCATTCTCCATTACATTCCATTCTGCATTTCATTCTCCATTCCATTCATTCTGCATTCCATTTTCCATTCCATTCCATTCTCCATTCCCTTCCATTTCCACTCCATTCACCATTCCATTCCATTCTGCATTCCATTCTTGATTCCATTCCATTCCATTTTCCATTCCATTCTCCATTCCATTCCATTCTCCAATCCATTCTCCATTCCATTCCATTCTCCATTCCATTTCATTGCATTATGTGTTCAAATCTCCATTCTCCATTCCATTCCAATCAATTCTCCATTCCATTCCATTCTCCATTCCATTCCACTCTATTCCATTCTCCATTCGATTTCATTCCATTCTCCACTCCATTCCATTCCATTCTCTATTCCAATCTCCATTCCATTCTCGATTCCATTCCATTCTTCATTCCATTCCATTCTCTATTCCATTTCATTCTCTATTCCATTTCATTCTCCATTCCATTTCATTCTCCATTCCATTCTCCATTCCATTCCCTTCTCCATTCCATTCTCCATTCCATTCCATTCCGCATTCCATTCTCCATTCGGTTCAATTCTCCATTCCATTCCATTCCATACTCTATTCCAATCTCCATTCCACTCTCCATTCCATTCCATTCCATTCTCCATTCCATTCCATTCTCCATTCCATTCTCCATTCCATTCCATTCTCCATTCCGTTCTGCATTCCATTCTCCATTGGATTCTCCATTCCACTCCATTCCATTCTCCATTCCATTCTCCATTCTATTCCATTCTCCATTCGATTCTCCACTCCATTCCATTCTGCATTCCATTCTCCATTCCATTCTCCATTCCATTCCATTCTGCCTTCCATTTTCCTTTCCATTCCATTCTGCATTCCATTCTCCATTCCATTGCATTCTCCATACCATTCTCCATTCCATTCCATTCCATTCTCCATTCCATTTCATTCTCCATTCCATTCTCCATTCCATACCATTCTCCATTCAATTCTCCATTCCACTCTATTCCATTCCATTCTCCATTGCATTCCATTCTCCATTCCATTCCATTCTCCATTCAGTTCTCCATTCCACTCCATTCTCCATTCCATTCTCCATTCAATTCCATTCTCCATTCCATTCCATTCTTCATTCCATTCCATTCTGCATTTCATTCTCCATTCCATTCCATTCTTCATTACATTCTCCATTCCATTCCCTTCTGCATTACATTCTCCATTCCATTCCATTCTCCATTCTACTCCGTTCTCCTTTCCGTTCTCCATTCCATTCCATCCTCCACTCCATTCTCCATTCCATTCCATTGCAGTCTCTATTGCAATCTCCATTCCATTCCATTCCATTCAACATTCCATTCCATTGCAGTGTCTATTGCAATCTCCATTCCATTATCCCTTCCATTCCATTCTCCATTCCATTCCATTCCATTCTCCATTCCATTCAATTCCATTCCATTTTCCATTCCATTCTCCATTCCATTCCATTCTCCATTTCATTCTCCATTCCATTCCATTCTCCATTCCATTCCATTCTCCACTCCATTCCATTCCATTCTCTATTCCAATCTCCATTCCATTGCATTCTCCATTCCATTCCATTCTCCATTCTATTCTCCATTCCATTCCATTCTGCATTCCATAGCCCATTCCATTCTCCATTCTATTCTCCATTCCATTCCATTCTGCATTCCATAGCCCATTGCATTCTATTCTCCATTCCACTCCATTCTCCATTCCATTCTCCTTTCCATTCCATTCTACATTCCATTCTCCATTCCATTCTCCATTCCATTCCATTCTCCATTCCATTCTCCAATCCATTGCTTTCCATTCTCCATTCCATTCCATTCTCCATTCCATTCTCCATTCCATTCTCCATCCCGTTCTCCATTCCATTCTCCATTCCATTCCTTTCTCCATTCCATTTTCCATTCCACTCCATTCTGCATTACATTTCTTTCCGTTCTCCATTCCACTCAATTCCATTCCATTCTCCACTCCATTCTATTCCTTTCCATTCCATTCTCCATTCCATTCCATTCTTTTCCATTCTCCATTCCATTCTCCATTCCATTGCATTCTCCATTCCATTCTCCACTGCATTCCATTCTGCATTCCATTCTCCATTCCATTCCATTCTGCATTCCATTCCATTCTGCATTCCATTCTCCATTCCATTCTCCACTCCTTTCTCCATTCCATTGTCCATTCCATTCCATTCTCCATTCGATTCTCCATTCCATTCCATTCTCCTTTCCATTCTCCATTCCTTTCCATTCTGCATTCCATTCTCCATTCCATTCCCTTCTGCATTCCATTCTCCATTCCATTCCATTCTCCATTCTATTCCGTTCTCCTTTCTGTTCTCCATTCCATTCCATCTTCCACTCCATTCTCCATTCCATTCCATTCTACATTCCATTCTCCGTTCCATTCCATTCTCCATTCCATTCCATTCTCCATTCTATTCTCCATTCCATTCCATTCTGCATTCCATTGCCCATTCCATTCCATTCTCCTTTCCATTCGATTGTACATTCCATTCTCCATTCCGTTCTCCATTCCATTCCATTCTCCATTCCATTCCATTCTCCAATCCATTGCTTTCCATTCTCCATTCCATTCCATTCTCCATTCCATTTCATTCTACATTCCATTCTGCATTCCATTCCATTCTGCATTCCATTCTCCATTCCATTCTCCATTTTCCATCCCGTTCTCCATTCCATTCTCCATTCCATTCCATTCTCCATTCCATTCCATTCTCCATTCCATTCCATTCTCCATTTCATTCTCCATTCCATTCCATTCTCCATTCCATTCTCTATTCCAATCTCCATTCGGTTCCATTCTCCATTCCATTCTCTATTCCATTCCATTCCATTCTCTATTCCGTTGTCCATTCCATTCTCCATTCCTTTCCATTCTCCATTCCATACCATTCACTTCTCCATTCTATTCTCCATTCCATTCTCCATTGCATTCCATTCCATTCTCCATTCCATTCCATTCTCCAGTCCATTCTCCATTCTATTCCATTCTCCATTCCATTCTCCATTCCATTCTCCATTCCATTCCATTCTGCATTCCATTCTCCATTCCATTCTCCATTCCATTCCAGTCTCCATTCCATTCCATTCTGCATTCCATTCTCCTTTCCATTCCATTCTCCATTCCATTCTCCATTGCATTCCATTCTGCATTCCATTCTCCTTTCCATTCTCCATTCCACTCCATTCTCAATTCCATTCTCCATTCCATTCCATTCCATTCTCCATTCCATTCAATTCTCCATTCCATTCTCCATTCGTTTCTCCATGCCATTCCATTCTCCATTCCATTCCATTCTCCTTTCCATTCTCCATTCCTTTCCATTCTGCATTCCATTCTCCATTCCATTGCATTTTCCATTCTATTCTCCATTCCATTCCATTCTCCATTCCATTCTCCATTCTATTCTCCATTCCAGTCCATTCTCCATTCCATTCTCCATTCCATTTTCCATTCCATTCTCCATTACGTTCCATTCTCCATTTTCTTCTCCATTCCATTCCATTCTGCATTTCATTCTCCATTCCATTCCCTTCTGCATTCCATTCTCCTTTCTATTCCGTTCTCCTTTCCGATCTCCATTCCATTCCATTCTCCACTGCATTCTGAATTCCATTCCAATATACATTCCACTGTCCATTCCATTCCATTCTCGATTCCATTCCATTCCAATCTCCATTCCATTCTCCAATCCATTCTCCATTCCATTCCATTCCATTCTCCATTCCATTGCATTGCAATCTCTATTGCAATCTCCATTCCATTATCCATTCCATTCCACTCCCCATTCCATTCTCCATTCCATTCCATTCTCCATTCCATTATCCATTCCATTCTCCATTCCATTCCATTCTCCATTTCGTTCTCCATTCCATTCCATTCTGCATTCCATTCGATTCTCCATTCCATTCTCCATTTCATTCCATTCCATTCTCTATTCCAATCTCCATTCTGTTCCATTCTCCATTCCATTCTCCATTCCATTTTCCATTCCATTCCATTCTCCATTCCATTCTCCATTCCATTCTCCATTCCATTCCATTCTTCATTCCATTCCATTCCTCATTCTATTCTCCATTCCATTCCATTCTGCATTCCATTGCCCATTCCATTCCATTCTCCATTCCATTCCATTCTCCTTTCCATTCGATTGTACATTCCATTCTCCATTCCGTTCTCCATTCCATTCTCCAATCCATTGCTTTCCATTCTCCATTCCACTCCATTCCATTCTCCATTCCATTCCATTCCATTCCATTCCATTCCATTCCATTCCATTCCATTCCATTCTCCATTCCATTCTCCATTCCATTCCATTCTGCATTCCATTCTCCATTCCATTCTCCATTCTCCATCCAGTTCTCCATTCCATTCTCCATTCCATTCCTTTCTCTGTTCCATTCTCCATTCCATTTTCCATTACACTCCATTCTCCATTACATTCCTTTCCATTCTCCATTCCACTCCATTCCATTCCATTCTCCATTCCATTCTCCACTCCATTACATTCCTTTCCATTCCATTCTCCATTCCATTCCATTCTTTACCATTCTCCATTCCATTCCATTCTCCATTCTATTCTCCATTCCATTCCATTCTGCATTCCATAGCCCATTCCTTTCTCCATTCTATTCTCCATTCCATTCCATTCTGCATTCCATAGCCCATTCCATTCTATTCTCCATTCCACTCCATTCTCCATTCCATTCTCCTTTCCATTCCATTCTACATTCCATTCTCCATTCCATTCTCCATTCCATTCTCCATTCCATTCCATTCTCCATTCCATTCCATTCTCCATTCCATTCTCCAATCCATTGCTTTCCATTCTCCATTCCACTCCATTCCATTCCATTCTCCATTCCATTCTCCATTCCATTCTCCATCCCGTTCTCCATTCCATTCTCCATTCCATTCCTTTCTCCATTCCATTTTCCATTCCACTCCATTCTGCATTACATTTCTTTCCGTTCTCCATTCCACTCCATTCCATTCCATTCTCCACTCCATTCTATTCCTTTCCATTCCATTCTCCATTCCATTCCATTCTTTTCCATTCTCCATTCCATTCTCCATTCCATTGCATTCTCCATTCCATTCTCCACTGCATTCCATTCTGCATTCCATTCTCCATTCCATTCCATTCTGCATTCCATTCCATTCTGCATTCCATTCTCCATTCCATTCCATTCCATTCTCCACTCCTTTCTCCATTCCATTGTCCATTCCATTCCATTCTCCATTCGATTCTCCATTCCATTCCATTCTCCTTTCCATTCTCCATTCCTTTCCATTCTGCATTCCATTCTCCATTCCATTCCCTTCTGCATTCCATTCTCCATTCCATTCCATTCTCCATTCTATTCCGTTCTCCTTTCTGTTCTCCATTCCATTCCATCTTCCACTCCATTCTCCATTCCATTCCATTCTACATTCCAGTCTCCATTCCATTCCATTCTCCATTCCATTCCATTCTCCATTCTATTCTCCATTCCATTCCATTCTGCATTCCATTGCCCATTCCATTCCATTCTCCTTTCCATTCGATTGTACATTCCATTCTCCATTCCGTTCTCCATTCCATTCCATTCTCCATTCCATTCCATTCTCCATTCCATTCTCCAATCCATTGCTTTCCATTCTCCATTCCATTTCATTCTACATTCCATTCTCCATTCCATTCCATTCTGCATTCCATTCTCCATTCCATTCTCCATTTTCCATCCCGTTCTCCATTCCATTCTCCATTCCATTCCATTCTCCATTCCATTCCATTCTCCATTTCATTCTCCATTCCATTCCATTCTCCATTCCATTCTCTATTCCAATCTCCATTCGGTTCCATTCTCCATTCCATTCTCTATTCCGTTCCATTCCATTCTCTATTCCGTTGTCCATTCCATTCTCCATTCCTTTCCGTTCTCCATTCCATACCATTCACTTCTCCATTCTATTCTCAATTCCATTCTCCATTCCATTCCATTCCATTCTCCATTCCATTCAATTCTCCATTCCATTCTCCATTCGTTTCTCCATGCCATTCCATTTTCCATTCCATTCCATTCTCCTTTACATTCTCCATTCCTTTCCATTTTGCATCCCATTCTCCATTCCATTGCATTTTCCATTCTATTCTCCATTCCATTCCATTCTCCATTCCATTCTCCATTCTATTCTCCATTCCAGTCCATTCTCCATTCTCCATTCCATTCTCCATTCCATTTTCCAATCCATTCTCCATTTTCTTCTCCATTCCATTCTATTCTGCATTTCATTCTCCATTACATTCCCTTCTGCATTCTATTCTCCTTTCTATTCCGTTCTCCTTTCCGATCTCCATTCCATTCCATCCTCCACTGCATTCTGAATTCCATTCCAATATACATTCCACTGTCCATTCCATTCCATTCTCGATTCCATTCCATTCCAATCTCCATTCCATTCTCCAATCCATTCTCCATTCCATTCCATTCCATTCTCCATTCCATTGCATTGCAGTCTCTATTGCAATCTCCATTCCATTATCCATTCCATTCCACTCTCCATTCCATTCTCCATTCCATTCCATTCTCCATTCCATTATCCATTCCATTCTCCATTCCATTCCATTCTCCATTTCGTTCTCCATTCCATTCCATTCTGCATTCCATTCGATTCTCCATTTCATTCCATTCCATTCTCTATTCCAATCTCCATTCCATTCCATTCCATTCTCCGTTCCATTTTCCATTCCATTCCATTCTCCATTCCATTCCATTCTCTATTCCATTCTCCATTCCATTCCATTCTTCATTCCATTCCATTCTCCATTCTATTCTCCATTCCATTCCATTCTGCCTTCCATTGCCCATTCCATTCCATTCTCCATTCCATTCCATTCTCCTTTCCATTCGATTGTACATTCCATTCTCCATTCCGTTCTCCATTCCATTCCATTCTCCATTCCATTCTCCAATCCATTGCTTTCCATTCTTCATTCCACTCCATTCCATTCTCCATTCCATTCCATTCCATTCTCCATTCCATTTCATTCTACATTCCATTCTCCATTCCATTCCATTCCATTCTGCATTCCATTCTCCATTCCATTCTCCATTCTCCATCCCGTTCTCCATTCCATTCTCCATTCCATTCCTTTCTCCGTTCCATTCTCCATTCCACTCCATTCCATTCCATTCTCCACTCCATTCCATTCCTTTCCATTCCATTCTCCATTCCATTCCATTCTTTTCCATTCTCCATTCCATTCCGTTCTGCATTCCATTGCATTCTCCATTCCATTCTCCATTGCATTCCATTCTCCATTTCATTCCATTCTCCATTTCATTCCATTCCATTCTCCATTCCATTCCATTGCAGTCTCTATTGCGATCTCCATTCCATTCCATTCCATTCTCCATTCCATTCCATTGCAGTCTCTATTGCAATCTCCATTCCATTAACCATTCTATTCCATTCTCCATTCCATTCCATTCCATTCTCCATTACATTCCATTCTCCATTCTATTCCATTCCATTCCATTCCATTCCGTTCCATTTTCCAATCCATTCTCCATTCCATTCCATTCTCCATTTCATTCTCCATTCCATTCCATTCTATTCCATTTTCCATTCCATTCTCCATTCCATTCCGTTCTCCATTTTATTCTCCATTCCATTCCATTCTCCATTCCATTCCATTCTCCATTCTATTCTCCATTCCATTCCATTCTGCATTCCATTGCCCATTCCATTCCATTCTCCATTCCACTCCATTCTCCTTTCCATTCTATTCTCCATTCCATTCCATTCTCCATTCCATTCCATTCTCCAATCCATTGCTTTCCATTCTCCATTCCACTCCATTCCATTCTCTATTCCATTCTCCATTCCATTCCATTCTCCATTCCATTTTACATTCCATTCTCCATTCCATTCCGTTCTGCATTCCATTCTCCATTCCATTCTCCATTCTCCATCCCGTTCTCCATTCCATTCTCCATTCCATTCCATTCTCCATTCCATTTTACATTACACTCCATTCTCCATTACATTCCTTTCCATTCTCCATTCCACTCCATTCCATTCCATTCTCCACTCCATTCCATTCCTTTCCATTCCATTCTCCATTCCATTCCATTCTTTTCCATTCTCCATTCCATTCTATTCTCCATTCCATTCTCCATTCCATTGCATTCTCCATTCCATTCTCCATTGCATTCCATTCTGCATTCCATTCTCCATTCCATTCCATTCTGCAATCCATTCGCCATTCCATTCCATTCCATTCCCCACTCCTTTCTCCATTCCATTGTCCATTCCATTCCATTCTCCATTCAATTCTCCATTCCATTCCATTCTCCATTCCATTCCATTGTCCTTTCCATTCTCCATTCCATTCCATTCTCCATTCCATTCTCTATTCTCCATTCCGTTCCATTCTCCGTTCCATTACATTCTCCATTCCATTCCATTTTCCGTTCCATTCCATTCTCCATTCCATTCCATTCTCCATTCCATTCCATTCTATTCTCCATTCCATTGCATTCTGCATTCCATTCCATTCTCCTTTCTGTTCTATTCTCCATTCCATTCTCCTTTCCATTCCATTGTACATTCCATTCTCCATTCTGTTCTCCATTCCATTCCATTCTCCATTCTATTCCCCATTCCATTCTATTCTCCATTCCATTGCTTTCCATTCTCCATTCCACTCCATTCCATTCTCCATTCCATTTCATTCTACATTCCATTCTCCATTCCGTTGCATTCTGCATTCGATTCTCCATTCCATTCTCCATTCTCCATCCTGTTCTCCATTCCGTTTTCCATTCCATTCCTTTCTCCGTTCCATTCTCCATTCCATTTTCTATTACACTCCATTCTCCATTACATTCCTTTCTATTCTCCATTCCACTCCATTCCATTCCATTCTCCATTCTTTTCCATTCCTTTCTATTCCATTCTCTAATCCATTCCATTCCTTTCCTTTCTCCATTCCATTCCACTCTCCATTCCATTCTCCATTCCATTGCATTCTCTATTTCATTCTCCATTCCATTCCATTCTCTATTCCACTCTGCATTTTCCAGTGCATCCTCCATTCCATTCCATTCTCCATTGCATTCCATTCTCCATTCCATTCCATTCTCCATTCCATTCTCAATTCCATTTTCCATTCCATTCCATTCTCCATTCCATTCCAGTCTAGATTCCATTCCATTTGCCATTCCATTCTGCATTCCATTCTTCATTCCATTCAATTCTACATTCCACTGCATTCTCCATTCCAACCTCCATTCCATTCTCCGTTCCATTCCACTCTACATTCCCTTCTGCCTTCCATTCCATTCTGCATTCCATTCTCCATTCCATTCCATTCTCCGTTCTATTCTCCGTTTCATTCTCCATTGCATTCTCCATTCCATTCTGCATTACATTATCTGTTCCATTTCATTCTCCATTCCATTCTCCATTTCATTCCATTCTCCATTCCATTCCACTCTCCATTCTATTCCATTCTCCAATCCATTCTCCATTCCAGTCCATTCTCCATTTTCCGTTCCATTCTCAATTCCATTTTCCATTCCATTCCACTCTCCGTTCTATTCCATTCTCCATTCCATTCTCCATTCCAGTCCATTTTCCATTATCCGTTCCATTCTCCATTCCATTTTCCATTCCATTCCATTCTCCATTCCATTTTCCATTGCATTCCATTCTCCATTTCATTCTCCATTCCATTCCATTCTGCATTCCATTCTCCATTCCATTCCATTCTGCATTCCATTCTCCATTCCATTCCATTCTCCATTCCATTCCATTCTCCTTTCCATTCTCCATTGCATTCCATTACATTCTCCATTCCATTCCATTTTCCATTACATTTCATTCTCCATTTTCTTCTCCATTCCATTCCATTCTGCATTTCATTCTCCATTCCATTCCCTTCTGCATTCCATTCTCCTTTCTATTCCGTTCTCCTTTCCCTTCTCCATTCCATTCCATCCTCCACTGCATTCTGAATTCCATTCCAATATACATTCCACTGTCCATTCCATTCCATTCTCGATTCCATTCCATTGCAATCTCCATTCCATTCTCCAATCCATTCTCCATTCCATTCCATTCTCCATTCCATTGCATTGCAGTCTCTATTGCAATCTCCATTCCATTATCCATTCCTTTCCACTCTCCATTCCATTCTCCATTCCAGTCCATTCTCCATTCCATTCCATTCCATTTTCCATTCCATTCTCCATTCCATTCCATTCTCCATTTCGTTCTCCATTCCATTCCATTCTGCATTCCATTCGATTCTCCATTCCATTCTCCATTTCATTCCATTCCATTCCATTCTCTATTCCAATCTCCATTCCATTCCATTCTCCATTCCATTCCATTCCATTCTCCATTCCATTTTCCATTCCATTCCATTCTCCATTCCATTTCATTCTTCATTCCATTCCATTCTCCATTCTATTCTCCATTCCATTCCATTCTGCATTCCATTGCCCATTCCATTCCATTCTCCATTCCATTCCATTCTCTTTTCCATTCGATTGTACATTCCATTCTCCATTCCACTCCATTCCATTCTCCATTCCATTCCATTCTATTCTCCATTTCATTCCACTCTCCATTCCATTCCATTCCATTTTCCATTCCATTCTCCATTCCATTCCATTCTCCATTCTACTCCATTCTCCATTCCATTCGATTCTCCATTCCATTCTCCATTTCATTCCATTCCATTCTCTATTCTATTCTCCATTCCATTCCATTTTCCATTCCATTCCATTTTGCATTCCATTACATTTTGGAGAATGGAATGCAGAATGGAAAGGAATGGAGAATGGAAAGAAGATTGGAATGGAATGGATAATGGAATGGCATGGAGAAACAAATGGAGAATGGAATGGAATGGAGAATGGAATGGAATGGAGAATGGAATGGAATGGAATGGAGAATGGAATAGACTGGAGAATGGAATGGAATGGAGAATGGAATGGAATGCAGTGGAGAATGGAAGGGAATGGAGAATGGAATGCAGAATAAAATGGAGAAGTGAATGGTATGGAATGGATAATGGAAAGGAATGGAGAATGGAATAGAGAATGGAATGGAGAATGGAATGGAGAATGGAATCGAATCGAGATTGGAATAGAGAATGGAATGGAATGGAGAATGGAATGGCATGGAGAAACGAATGGAGAATGGAATGGAATGGAGAATGGAATGGAATGGAATGGAGAATGGAATTGAGAATGAATGGAATGGAGAATGGAAAGGAGAATGGAATGCCGAATGGAATGCAATGGAGAATGGAATGGAGAATGGAATGGAAAGGAGAATGGAATGCAGAATGGAATGGAATGGAGACTGGAATGGAATGGAGAATGGAATGCAGAATGGAATGGAATGGAGAATGGAATGGAGAATGGAATGGAATGGTCAATGGAATGGATAATGGAATGGAATGGAATGGAGAATGGAATGGGGAATGGAATGGAATGGAGAATGGAAAATGGAATGGAGAATGAAATGAAATGGAGAATGGAATGCAGAATGGAATGACGAATGGAATGGAATGGAGAATGGAGAATGGAATGGAGAATGGAATGGAATGGAACATGGAATGGAGAATGGAATGTAATGGAGAATGGAATAGAATGGAATGGAGAATGGAATGGAGTGGAATGGAGAATGGAATGGAGAATGGAGTGGAGAATGGAATGGAGAATGGAAAGGAATGGAAAAGAGAATGGAATGGAATGGAATGGAGAATGGAATGGAGCATGGAGTGGAATGGAGAATGGAATGGAATACCTGACCTAAAAGTGGATCCTATAATGGAGGGAAGAGAAATGCTATAGAGAGCATTATTGGGGTCGGGCACAGTGGTTCCCATCTGTGATCCCAGCACTTTGAGGGACCAAGGTCGATGGATTGCTTGAGTCCAGGAGTTCAAGACCCGCCTGGGCAACATGGCAAAACCCTGTCTCTATAGAAAAAGAAAATTGGGTGAATTCAGAAAATTGGAATACAAATGGTAGAGAAAATAAAATGATTGAATTAGTTTACGTTTACTGAATTTGATAAGTGTGCCATGGTACATAAGAGAATGTCCTTTTCTTGGGAAATACACATTAAGTATTTAGGAGTAAAAGATGATGATGTTTATAATGTAGCCTCAGATAGTTCAGAAAAAAAGTGTGTGTGAGTGTGTGTTTGTGCAGGGGGAGATAGCACATACAAATAAGCAGTACAAATGTTAACAGGTGAATGTGGGTAAATGGTAAAGGGTGTTTTTATTATTTCCATCTTTGCAACTTATTTATAAATTTGAAGTTATTTCCAAATAAAAAGTTTAAAAAATACAGCAAAAAAAGTTATATGAAATGGAAGAAAATGAGTCTGGGTAAATATGCAACAAGATCGGCCATACATTGATAATTATTGACACTGAGTGGTTTACTACAGTATAAAAAGAAGTTTATTATGCCTTTTCACTACTATTGAATGTATTTGAGATTTTTCATAATAGAAGAAGGTAAACAGTAATGAAGGCATCTGAACTTGAAGATTGCTAAGTGTATTTCCCAACTCTAAAGCTCTATGGCCATTTGAGTGTGATGAATTGTGTATGTTAGGTATGATCCTTTTTTTTTTTTTTTTTGAGACAAGGTCTTGTTATGTTGCCCAAGCTGGCTTTGAACTCCTGACCTCAAGCAACCCTCCTGCGTTGGAGGCCTTTTGAATAGCTGGGACTACAGGCTTACACCACTGTGCCCAGCTTGATCTAAATTTGAGTTCTACTTCGGCTCAAGTTTTTCCTCCAAAAATTGGGAAAACTATCTACTAATAAGAGTAACTAAATATCTGTTATGCATTTAAAGTTGTTAGCACATTTCCTGGCACATAGTATAGTAATTGTTCAATATATGTTAGTAATAACTTATTATTGGATGAGTGAATGAAACAAAAAGATTAATTTTCACTGATGGTTTGAAGATGGAGCATTATCGATAAGGAATTTGACCTGCACAACTATTCTCATTATTGTCATGAGGTGTTACAAGAGGTTCACAGAGAGGGGTACGGAAAGAACAATCTCTTTATAATTTTTTAGGTGGACTCCTATGTATTGAGAAATACATATTTTTCTCTCTTTTTTTTTTTTTTGAGATGGAGTCTTGCTCTGTCGCCCAGGCTGGAGTGCAGTGGCGCAGTGTTGGCTCACTGCAAGCTCTGCCTCCCGGGTTCACGCCATTCTCCTGCCTCAGCTTCCTGAGTAGCTGGGACTACAGGCACCCGCCACCACACTCAGCTAATTTTTTTGTGTTTTTAGTAGAGACGGGGTTTCACTGTGTTAGCCAGGATGGTCTCAATCTTCTGATCTTGTGATCCGCCCACCTCAGCCTCCCAAAGTGCTGGGATTACAGGCATGAGCCACCACGCCCGGCCTATATTTCTTTTTTTTAAGCAGAATGTAACAGAGTCATTTATTTACCAGAAATTAACTCATGTAGAGAATAACATAATATCCCCAAGAAAAGTAGAAGACATAAAATTAGAACCTTTCCCATCGTTAAACAAAGGCTCTGTGGAATCAAACCTGAATTTTTTAAGAAAAAATTGTGGTAGGCCGGGCACAGTGGCTGGTGCCTGTAATCTTAGCACTTTGGGAGGCTGTGGTGGGAGGATCATTTGAACCCAGGAATTCAAGACCAGCCTGGGCACATAGTGACACCTCATCTCTCCAAAAAAAAAAAAAGGCCTGGAGGTGCTGGCCTGTGGTCCCATCTACTGGGGAGGCTGAGGGAAGAGGACTGCCTGAGCCCAGAGGTCAAGGCTGCAGTGAGCCATGATCACACTGCTGCACTTCAGCCTAGGCAACAGAGTGAGACCTTGTCTCAAAAAAGAAAAAATTGTGGTAAAATACACATAACATAAAATTTACAATCTTAACCATTTTAAAGCATACGATTTGTTGATATTAGTACCTCCACAGTGTTGTGTAACCATCACCACGATCCAATTCCAGAACTTTTTTATCTTCCCAGACGGAAATTCTGTATGCATTAAACACTAACTTCCCATTCTGGCTCCCTCTACCTCCTGGTAACCAGCATTCTACTTTCTGTCTCTGAGAATTTGACTACGCTGGTTGCCACATAGGAGTGGAATTGAGGTAGGAGGCAGTACTCGACTCCAGAGACAGGGCTTATGCTCCAGACCAGATTGAAGACTAGCTGAAACAGGGAAGAGGCGAAAGCACCTTTCCATAAGACAGACCCATTGTCAGCTTACCATTGCCATGAAAACACCTGGAAGTTACCACCCATTTCCACAGCATAAGCCAATGACCCAGAAGTTAATCTATTTCTAGAAATTTCTGCATAATCTGCCC
The DNA here is from genome assembly GCF_028878055.3 of Symphalangus syndactylus. Lineage (NCBI taxonomy): Eukaryota > Metazoa > Chordata > Mammalia > Primates > Hylobatidae > Symphalangus > Symphalangus syndactylus. Next base: position 97,824,284 of record NC_072431.2, read on the forward strand.
CTTAATTTGCGTATAATTAAAAGTGGGTATGAATATGACTGCAGACCTGCCTCTGAGCTGTTACTCTGGGCACACAGCCTATGGGGGTAGCCCCGCCCCACAAGGAGCAGTGCCTCTGCTACTGCTGCTGTGCACTGCCACTTCAATAAAAGTTGCTGACACCACCAGCTCACCCTCGAATTCTCTCCTGGGCAAAGCCAAGAACCTTAGTCCTGGGGCAAGCCCCAATTTTGGGGCTCACCTGCTCTACATCAGAATCAGATATAATAGTGTTTGTCTTTTTGTGACTTGTTTATTTCATGAAATATGTCTTCAAGCTTCATTGAGTTTGTAGCATGGGTCAGAATTTCCCTCTCATATGGATACAGCACATCGTATTTATCCATTCATTTTTCAATGGCTGCTTAGGTTATTTCCATCCTTTGGCTTCTGTGGAAAATGCTTCTATGAACATGGGTGTACAGATCTCTCTTCAAGCCCCTGCTTTCAATTTCAAGCCTGGATTTTTACATATGTTGGAGAAAGAAAGTTATAAGTTCCTCTTCCCATCTAGCATTTAGGGGTTTTTTGTTTGTTTGTTTGTTTTCTGAGACAGTCTCGCTGTGTCACCCAGGCTGGAGTGCAGTGGCATGATCTCGGCTCACTGCAACCTCTGCCTCTCGGGTTCAAACAATTTTTCTGCCTCAGCCTCCCGAGCACCTGGGTCTACAGGTGCATGCCACTACAGTCAGCTAATTTTTATATTTTTAGTACAGATGGGGTTTCACCATGTTGGCCAGGCTGGTCTCAAACTCCTGACCTCAGGTGATCCACCCATCTAGGCCTCCCAAAGTGCTGGGATTACAGGCATGAGCCACCACATCCGGCCGGATTTCGTTTTTATTTGATGTTTTAATTGGCTTTTAAGGCGATAGTGATTATGCTTTTCTTGGTAAAACACCAACATGAATAGTCTTGACCTGTTTGTAATAGCCAAGCTTCAGTTTAGTTTCCAATGTGTTCCTTCATGTGCAGTGCTCCTCACATGACTATTTGTAAGTAATTTCTGCTGGAGGGAGTTGATAATAGAAACTTTGTTTTTGGTTTTGGATGTTGGTTGAACACAGAGAAAACACGTTGAGATTGGTCAAGTTCATGAGAAAGGGCATATGAGCCCAGATTCTCTTCAGTAACAAAGTCCTCTTCTTTGAGGGCTGAGACCTGTTTTTTTCCTAAGTGAGCCCAGCTTTGCTCGTGTTCACATTTGATTTTCCCCATGCACTCCAGCATGATAGCGCTTCTTGTCTCTTTGTTAAAGGGTTATATAATTATGCAGATCAACGTTGTGGGTCTTTTTCCCCTTGGACAGTACTTTCTGGAACTGCTAGATTTTCAGATGAGAGCTGTTTATTCTGGATCAGACTTAATTTGGTCAGCTGAATTCTCTTGGGTATGAAGAGTTTTTCTTGCCCTTGGCCTACTTTTTGTGGTTCTAAATATCTTTTTACAGTTTCAACAAGTACTCTGTAAAACAGAAATAGTTGAAAGCACTGCTTTCTTTTGCCTTCTTAGTTCCTGTGCTGTTTAATGAGCTCAGTATGTCGGTTACATTGCCTTCTTTGAAAGCCATAACAACAGAGCCCGGCATTGCAAAGGAATGCTTTGTTATTCTCACCATATTCATCGAGTGCCCACTACGTGCCAGGCTCCTCACAGCTTGTTACAAAGCCAGATGGTTACCCCAGCGCATTCAGGAAGGTGATGGAGATATATTCAGGGCCCAGTGGGGAAAAAAAAGGCACTGGTCTAGCTGAGATGGCCCAGGAAGCTCCGCGCTGCTTTTACCCACACACAGCATCTTCTCTACCTTTTATTGCACTTGGATTCTAAGCTCCTGCCCTCCCAAAGAGTAACAACTTAAAAGCAGAAGAAAATCACTGTAGTAAATCACCCTAATAAATCAACTCATTTCCTGTGTTCTCACAGTTCTTGTGGAAGAAATGGAGAAAAAATACAGGAAGAAGAGAGAAGAAATGAAGACGGAAGCGAGTTCGACTCCTATTCTCCCAGGTGCCTCGTCCCTTTGTCTAGTTTTGTATTCTGCATTTTCCTCTTTTCCACCTTCCCCTAGCGTTCACAATGATTGGTTTGTTTGTTTTTAATTTGTATTTATTTATTTATTTATTTATTGAGAATGTTTCGCTCTTGCTGCCCAGGCTGGGGTGCAATACTGCAATCTTGGCTCACTGCAACCTCCACCTCCCTGTTCAAGTGATTCTCCTGTCTCAGCCTCCCAAATAGCTGGGATTTACAGGCATGCGCCACCATGCCCAGTTAATTTTTTGTATCTAGTAGAGATGGGGTTTCACCATGTTGGTCAGGCTGGTCTCGACCTCCTGACCTTAGGTGATCCACCTGACTCGGCCTCCCAAAGTGCTGGGATTACAGGTGTGAGCCACCCCACCCGGCCAACCACCACATCGGCCTTTTTTTTTTTTTTTTTTTTTTTTGTGAATAGAGATGGAGTCTCAGGCTGGACTCAAACTCCTGGGCTCCAGTGATTCACCTGCCATGGCCCCCCAGAGTGCTGAGATTACAGGTGTGAGTGAGATAGTCTCACTCTGTCCCCCAGGCTAGAGTGCAGTGGTGCCATCTAAGCTCACTGCAACCTCTGCCTCTCTGGTTCAAGCAATTTTCCTGCTTCAGCCTCCTGAGTAGCTGGGATTACAGGTGGGCGCAACCACGCCTGGCTAATTTTTATATTTTTAGTAGAGATGGGGTTTCACCATGTTGGCCAGGCTGGTTTCAAACTCCTGACCTCAGGTAGATCCACCCACCTCGGCCTCCCAAAGTGCTGGAATTACAGATGTGAGCCCCTGCACCCAGCCTCACAATGCTTGTTTTATTAGTTGTCCAACATCACACTGAGTATCACACTTAGTATTATGCTTCAGTGTGTAACTCAGTTCTCTGTTGGTGGTTCCCAATTTTCACTATTATGTAAAATGCTGTGACAGAGAACTTCATGCTTTTAACTTTTCTTTTTCATTTTGGTTTATTTCTTTAATATAAGAATGGAATGCTGGTCAGGCTTAGGATGGGAGTCAATCCATTTTAAATGAATTATGATCTCCTTATTAAGCTACAGGGGCATAAAAACATTCACTCCTGCTGTATTGACCATGCTTCTCAAAAGCACACCTCATTTAAAGCAATGAAACAAGTGTTAGCTTAATATTCAGATACACTCAAAAAAGAACTCGGTTGAAGCAGGAGAGCCAGCTACAGTTCTGGAAACCCTGAGTCACAGAGCCCTCAGTGAGGGAGCCTGGACCGCCACGTGCTGGGGGAGCGCCCCCTTGCTGCCGTACTCCTCATTTTATCAGGACGGGACTTCATTTGAGCAAAGAGTTTCCCATCTAAAGAAATATTTGGAAACCAGGAGTCCATTTCCTTTATTTTATTCAGGACATAGGCTCAGCAAGGTCTCTTTTTAAATGCAGCCAAGATCCACACCAATCCAGGACTGCATTCTGCCTTCAGGTTTTGGGGTGCTCTGGACACAGAATTCCTCTCCTAGTAAATGAGGGGAACGGAAGGAGTGAGGGCCTGGGAGGCCAAGGGAGGAGGTTCACTTGGGAAGAGTCAGGCCTGTTTCTCCTCATTTCTTCTCTCCCTCGTTCCTAGCTTCTTCCACACGTCTGTGAGGACAGATCTTTCTAAAACAGCACATCTCAAGGCCGGGCACGGTGACTCATCCCTGTAATCCCAGCACTTTGGGAGGCCAAGGTGAGCGGATCACCTGAGGTCAGGAGTTCGAGACCAGCCTGACAAACATGGTGAAATCCCGTCTCTACTAAAAATACAAAAAAAAAAAAAAAAAAAAAAATCGGCCCGGCGTGGTGTCGCGTGCCTGTAATCCCAGCTACTTGGGAGGCTGAGGCACAAGAATCACTTGAGCCCGGGAAGTGGAGGGTGCAGTGAGCAGAGATCGCCCCACTGCACTCCAGCCTGGGGACAGAGCAAGGCTCTGTCTCAAGAATAAATAAATAAATAAACAAAACAGCACATCTCCTATGTCGCTCTCCTGGTGACAGCCCCTCACTCCCTCCACTGCTCACCAGGCACCTTCAGCGTCCTGGCCACACGGCTTCTCCTCACTTCCACCAGCCCCTCAGACCTCCCCCTGCAGGAAGCCTCCTGGCACAGGGACTTTACCCTTTGTTCCTTCCTCTCTGTTGTCCCTCTACCTGGAGCTCCCATCCTGGTCTCACTCGACTTTGCCCTTCACGAGAATCTTTCACGAGAATCCCAAGGGCATCCCTCCCACGCCCATGGCCGTGGTGCTCCTAAGGCTTCTGGAAGGTAGGGCCCTGTCTGCTTTCGTCGGTTTCTCCAGCAGCCTGGGGCCGGGAGAAGGGCAGCACTACGAGAAAGAAGGGGAATGGGAAAGAGCCATTTGCTTCCTTAAAGATGGCGGGAAGCTGTTTGAATTACATCGGTTAGCCATCACCAGAGGGGGCAGATCTGTGAGTTTTTCCCCAAAGAGAGCTTTCTTTTTTCTTTTTTTTTCTTTTTCAACTTTTATTTTCAGTTCAGGGGGTACATGTGCAGCTTTGTAACATGGGTAAAGTGCGTGTCACTGGGGTTTGATGTACAAATGGTTTCGTTACCGGGGTAGTGAGCATACTACCTGATATGAAGTTTGTTGATGCTCACTCTCCTCCCAGCCTCCACCCTCAAGTAGGCCCGGTGTCTGTTATTCCCCTCTGTGTCCATGTGGACTTCATTTATAAAGTGAGATAAATAAGAACGTGTGGTGGCCAGGGTGGTGGCTCACGCCTGTAGTCCCAGCACTTTGGGAGGCTGAGGCAGGCGGATCATGAGGTCAGGAGTTTGAGACCAGCCAGACTAACATGGTGAAACCCCGTCTCTACTAAAACAAAAATTAGCTGGGTGTGGTGGCACATGCCTGTAATCCCAGTTACTCAGGAGGCTGAGGCAGGAGAATTGCTTGAACCTGGGAGGCGGAGGTTGCAGTGAGCCCAGATCTTATCACTACACTCCAGCCTGGGTGACAGAGTGAGACTCTGTCTCAAAAAAAAAAAAAAAAAAAAAAAATGTGGTATTTGGTTTTCTGTTCCTGTGTTAATTTGCTTAGGATAATGGCCTCCAGCTCTGTCCATGTTGCTGCAAAGGACATGATTTCATTCTTTTTTATGGCTATGTTGTATTCCATGGTATATATGAACCACATTTTCTTTATCCAGTCTACCACTGATGGGCATCTAGGTTGATTCCATGTCTTTGCTATTGTGAACAGTGCTGCAATGAACATATATGTGTATGTGTGTTTTTGGTAGAATGATTTATATTCCTTTGGGTATATACCCAGAATTGAATGGTAGTTTTTTTAAAGTTCTTTTAGAAGTCTCCAAACTGCTTTCCACAGTGGCCAAACTAGTTTATATTCCTACAACAGTGTATAAGCATTCCCTTTTCTCTACAACCTCACTAACATCAGTTATTTCCTGACTTTTTAGGATTAGCCATCCTGACTGGTGTGAGATGTTATCTCATTGTTTTTTTAATTTGCATTTCTCTAATGATTAGTGATATAGAGCATTTTTTCGTATACTTGTTGGCCACATGTGTGTCTTCTTTTGAGAAGTGTCTGTTCATGTCTTTTGCCGATTTTTTTTTTCTTGAGATAGAGTCTTGTTCTGTCACCCAGGCTGGAGTGCAGTAGCACGATCTCAGCTCACTGCAACCTCTGCCTCTTGAGCTCAAGTGATTCTTCCTGTCTCAGCCTCCCAAGTAGCTGAGATTACAGGCGCCCGCCACCAGGCCTGGCTAATTTTTGTATTTTTAGTAGAGACAGCGTTTCGTCATTTTGGCCAGCCTGGTCTCAAACTTCTGACCTCAAGTGATCCACCCACCCAAAGTGCTAGGATCCAAACATATCTTTCTTTTCTTTTGTTTTTTTGGACAGAGTCTCACTGTGTAGCCCAGGTTGGAGTGCAATGGTGCGATCTCGGCTCACTGCAACCTCTGCCTCCTGGGTTCAAATGATTCTCCTGACTCAGCCTCCCGAGTAGCTGGGACTACAGGCATGTGCGACCACGCCTGGCTAATTTTTTGTATTTTTAGTAGAGACGGGGTTTTACCGTGTTAGCCAGGATGGTCTCGATCTCCTGACCTTGTGATCTGCCCACCTTGGCCTCCCAAAGTGTTGGGATTACAGGCGTGAGCCACTGCGCCTGGCCCCAAATATATCTCTTATATCACAATGATAATAATAGTAATAGCTTACACATACCTAGCACTTCACAGAGAGTGTCTACATGCCTGTGTATCTGACAACTGCTAAAAAAGAAGGAATTAACATTTGTTGAGCAGAAATGATTGAATACATGCAGCGAAGCCAGCCCCTCATTTTCCTCAAACAGCACTTTTAATTTATATAGTGATAGGAAGTTTTTAGGGAGATGAAGCGAAAACTCAATTAAAAGTCAGGAGTCCTGGGTTTGACCTTATTTCCTTATTTATAAAACTGGGACGTGACCTATTCTTGCCTTTTCCACAATGAGATAATGCTATTCTGGCCAGCACAGATGATATGATTGTGTAGAAACTCTCCCCCCATTATAAAATTATAAATTATTGAATTATAAAGCAACAACAAAGACAGAATGGCTTTAATGCAGAGATAGTCAAATTGACCAAAGGAATAGGAGGAAATATCTTGAAAAGGACCCAGGCTGCTTGTGGTGGCTCACGCCTGTAATCTCAGCACTTTGGGAGGCCAAGGCAGGAGGATCACTTGAGCCCAGGAGGAGGAGACCAGCCTGGGCAGTGTGGCAAAACCTTGTCTCTACAAAAACTCAGAAAACTTAGCTGGGCATGGTGGGACATGCCTGTAGTCCCAGCTAATCAGGAGGCTGAGGTGGGAGGATCACTTGAGCCCAGGAGGTTGAGGCTACAGTGAGCCATGCTACTCCAGCCTTAATGTCAGAGTGAGACCTTGTCTCAGAGAAGAAAAAGACTCACATGTATATCTGTTCATCCAAAGATATTGTAAAGAAAGCAAAAGGCCAACCTGCAAACTGGAAGAAGATATCTGCATCCACATAACTGACAATGGACTAGTGCTATGGTTTGAAAGTCCTCTGCAAAACACTTGGGGAAATTATTTATTTTTGTTTTATTATTATTATTATTAGAATCAGAATCGTGCTGTGTTGCCCAGGCTGGAGTGCAGTGGTACAATCAAAGCTCACTAAAACCTTGAACTTCTGGGTTCACGTGATCCTCCTGGCTCAGCCTCCTGAGTAGCTGGGACCAAAGCCATGTGCCACCATGCCTGACTAATTTTTTATTTTTTGTAGAGATGGAGTCTCACTATGTTGCCCAGGCTAGTCTTGAACTCCTGGCCTCAAGCAGTCCTCCTGCCTTGTTCTCCCAAAATGCTGGGACTGCAGGCATGAGCCACCACACCTGGCCTTCACGTTGAAATTTAATTGCATTGTGTAGTAGTAAGAGGTGGAACCTGTAAGAGGCAATTAGTTAATGAGTGATCTGTCCTCATAAATATATTAATGACATTACTGGGGGAATGGGTTAGTTATCATGGGAGTGGGTTTGTGATAAAAGGGTGAAGTTCAGCTCCCATCTGTTCTTGTTCTTGTGCCTTCCACCATGGGATGAGACAGCATGAAGGCCCTCATGTGCCAGATCCTGTGCCATGCTTTTGGACTTCACAGCCTCCAGAACTATAAGCCCAAAAAACTTCTAGTGTTTATACATTAGTCAATCTGTGGTATTGTTATAGCATCAGAAAACAAACTAAGACAACTAGTATTGAGAATATACAAAGATTTCCTACAAATAAGAAAAAGAGTACTCTGTAATACAATGAATAAAAACTTGAGCAAACATTTCACAGATGAGATATGAACAATCAATAAATATTTGAAAAGGTGCTCAAATTTCTTAGAAATTAGGAAATACAAAATAAGTCCATAACACTTTTATACTCATTTGTGTTGTGGAAAGTCAGGGACCCCAAACTGAGGGACTGGCTGAAGCCATGGCAGAAGAACATAAATTGTGAAGATTTCATGAACATTTATTAGTTCCCCAAATTAATACTTTTATAATTTCTTATGCCTGTCTTTACTGCAGTCTCTGAACATAAATTGTGAAGATTTAATGGACATTTATCACTTCCCCAACCAATACTCTTGTGATTTCCTATGCCTGTCTTTAATCTCTTAATCCCATCATCTTTGTAAGCTGAGGATGTATGTCGCCTCAGGACCCTGTGATGATTGCATTAACTGCATAAATTGTTTGTAGAGCATGTGTGTTTGAACAATATGAAATCTGGGCACCTTAAGAACAAGATAACAGCGATTTTCGGGGAACAAGGGAGATAACCTTAAAGTCTGGCTGCCTGTGGGCTGGGCAGGACAGAGCCATATTTCTCTTATTACCAAAAACGGGTAAGAGAAATATCGCTGAATTCTTTCCCCAGTAAGGAATATTAATAATTAACAGCCCTGGGAAAAGAATGCATTCCCAGGGCGGGTCCTCTAAAATGGCCACCCTGGGAGTGTCTGCCTTATGCAGATGTAGATAGGGATGAAATGCGCCCTAGTCTCCTGCATTGCCCCCAGGCTTGCTAGAATTAGGAAATTCCAGCCTGGCAAATTCTAGTCAGACGGGTTCTCTGTTCTTGAACCTTGACAATGCGTGCACAGCAGGACATGGAAGTTCACTAGTGATTCTAGTTTCGCCCTGACCTTTTGACTTGTGATCTTTTGTCGCCCTTGAAGCATGTGATCTCTGTGACCCACACCCTATTCGTGCACTCCCTCCCCTTTGAAAATTGCTAATAAAAGCTTGCTGGTTTTACGGCTCAGGAGGCATCACCGAACCTGCCGACATGTGATGTCTCCCCCAGACACCCGGCTTTAAAATTTCTCTCTTTTGTGCTCTTTCCCTTTATTTCTCAGACTGGCCGGCACTTAGGGAAAATAGAAAAGAACCCACATGAAATATTGGGGGCTGAATTTCCCCCGATACTTGAACAGCAAAAATTTAAGTCTATCATGTGTTGGTGAGGTAAAAGAGCATATCTTGCGAGTGGGAATGTCATTGGTACTACCACTTGGGAAACCATTTGGAATTATCTTGTATGATACATTGAAAATGGCCACATTTTCTGATACTGTTGCCATTGAGAGGTTGAGTCCCTTCTCCTTAAATCTGGGCTGGTCTTGGTGACTTCTTGGCCACTAGAATGCAGCAGAAGTAGCCAGGTGCCGTGGCTCATGCTTGTAATCCCAGCACTTTGGGAGGCTGAGGGGGGCGGATCACGAGGTCAGGAGTTCGAGACCAGCCTGGCCAACATGGTGAAACCCCGTCTCTACTAAACATACAAAAATTGGCCGGGTGTTGTGGCACGTGCCTGTAGTCCCAGATACTTGGGAGGCTGAGGCAGGAGAATCGCTTGAACCCGGGAGGCGGAGGCTGCAGTGAGCTGAGATCACACCACTGCACTCCAGACCGGGTGACACAGCAAAACTCCATCTCAAAAAAAAAAAAAAAAAAAAAAAAAAAAATGCAGCAGAAGTAACACTCTGGGACATCAAATGCTAGGGCAGAAGAAGCCTGCAGTTTCTGTCTGTTTAGGTCTTTTGGGACACTTGTTCTTGGAGCTTAGCCACCATGCTGTCAAGAAGCCCACACAGTCGCAGAGAGAGGCTCCCTTGCCAGCCAGCACCAACTTACAGTCATGTGAGGATCCTAGAAGTTGGATCCTCCAATTGACAGTTCATCCTGGGAGCAGATGAAACATACCTGCTAATCTCTGCCCAAATACCAGATCCTTGAGCAAAATAAATGACTTTCATTGTTTTTTAAGCTATGTGATTTTTAAAAAATAACTTTATGTTATAACTTACATACCATAGAATTCAACCATATAAGTCTACAGTTGGGTGATTTTTACTACGTTTTAAAAGTTATGCAACCATTACCACAGTTTTAAAACTTTTTTTTTTTTTTCATTTTAGAGATAGGGTCTCTCTGCCACTCAGCCTGGAGTGCAAGTGGCATGATCTTAGCTCCCTGCAGCCTTGACCTCCTAGGCTCAAGTCATCCTCCTACCTCAGCCTCCTGAGCAGCTGGGTCTACAGGCACTTGCCACCATGCCCTGCTTTTTTTTGGGTAGAGACAAGGTCTTGCTTTGTTACCCAGACTGGTCTCAAACTCCGTGCTCATGTGATCTTCTCACCTTGGCCTCCCAAAGTGCTAGGATTATAGGTGTGAGCCCACTACCACCCTATTATGATTCACTGTGAGGCCCCAAGTTTTGGGAAGGGTTGCTATACAGTAATAGATAACAGAAACCTAACAAACTGAAGATACACATACACTATGGCTTAGCAATTCCATTCCTAGGTGTGCACCCTAGAGAAACTCATATACACCTATCAGGAGACGTACACAAGACTGATCTTAGCAACCTGCTTGTAAAGTAGTCAAGCAGTTTGCTGCTTATCCATGAAACCTTATCCATCATGGTTTTAATTCCCTGCAGTCAACTGCAGTCTGAAAATATTAAATGGAAAATTCCAGAAATAACTCATAAGGGTGTTTTTTTTTTAAATATATCTTTCTTTTTTATTTATTTATTTTACTTTAAGTTCCAGGATACATATGCAGAACGTGTAGGTTTGTTAGACAGGTATACAGGTACCATGGTGGTTTGCTACACTTATCAACCCGTCATCTAGGTTTTAAGTCCAGCAAGCATGCATTAACTGTTTGTCCTGATGTTTTCCCTCCCTTCGCCTCCCACCCTCCGACAGGCCCCAGTGTGTGTTGTTCCCCTCCCTGTGTCCATGTGTTCTCATTATTCAGCTCCTACTGAGTGAGAACATGCAGTTTGGTTTTCTGTTTCTGTGTTAATTTGCTGAGGATGAGGGCTTCCAGCTTCATCCATGTCCCCGCAAAGGACATGATCTCATTCCTTTCTATGGCTGTGTAGTATTCCATGGTGTATATGTACCACATTTTCTTTATCCAGTTTATCATTGAGCATTTTTGTTGGTTCCATGTCTTTGCTACTGTAAACAATGCTGCACTAAACATATGTGTGCATGTGTCTTTATAGTAGAGTGATTTATATTCCTTTGGTTATATATCCAGTAATGAGATTGCTGGGTCAAATAGTATTTCGGATTCCAGATCCTTGAGAAATTGCCACACTGTCTTCCACAATGTTTGAACTAATTTACATTTCCCCCAACAGTGTAAAAGTGTTCCTATTTCTCCACAGCCTCACCAGCATCTGTTGTTTCTTGGCTTTTTAATAATCGCCATTCTGACTGGTGTGAGATGGTATCTTATTATGGTTTTGATTTGCATTTCTGTAATGATCAGTGATGTTGAGCTTTTTTTCATATGTTTGTTGGCCGCATAGATGTCTTCTTTAGAGGAGTGGCTGTTCATATTCTTTGCCCTTTTTGATGGGGTTGTTTTTTTCTTGTACATTTGTTTAAATTCCTTGTAGATTCTGGATATTAGACCTTTGTCGGACGGGTAGATTGCAAAAATTTTCTCCCATACTGTAGGTTGCCTGTTCACTCTGATGATAGTTTCTTTTGCTCTGCAGAAGCTCTTTAGTTTAATTAGATCCCATTTGTCGATTTTGGCTTTTGTTGAAATTGCTTTTGGCATTTTCGTCATGAAATCTTTGTTCATACCTATGTCCTGAATGGTATTGCCTAGGTTTTCTTCTAAGGTTTTTATGATTTTCAGTTTTACATTTAAGTCTTTAATCTATCTTGAGTTATTTTTTGTATAAGGTTGTAAGGAAGGGGTCTAGTTTCAGTTTCCTGCAATGGCTAACCAGTTTTCCCAGCACCACTTATTAAATAGGGAATCCTTTCCCCATTGCTTGTTTTTGTCAGGCTTGTCAAAGAGCAGATGGCTGTAGATGTGTGGTGTTATTTCTGAGGTCTCTGTTTTGTTCCTTTGGACTATATGTCTGTTTTGGTACCAATACCATGCTTTTTTGGTTACTGTAGTCTGGTAGTATAGTTTGAAGTCAGGTAGCATGATGCCTCCAGCTTTGTTCTTTTTGCTTATGATTGTATTGGATATGTGGGCTCTTTTTTGGTTCCATATGAAATTTAAAGTAGTTTTTTCTAATTCTTTGAAGAATGTCAATGGTAGTTTAATGGGAATAGCATTGAATCTATAAGTTACTTTGGTCAGTATGGTCATTTTCACAATATTGATTTTTCCTATCCATGAAGATGGAATTTTTTTTATTTGTTTGTGTCTTCTCTTATTTCCTTGAGCAGTGATTTGTAGTTCTCCTTGAAGAAGTCCTTCACGTCCCTTGTTACCTGCATTCCTAGGTATTTTATTCTCTTTGTAGCAATTTGTGAATGGGAGTTCATTATGATTTGGCTCTCTACTTGTCTATTGTTGGTGTAAAGGAATGCTTGTGATTTCTGCACATTGATTTTGTATCCTGAGACTTTGCTGAAGTTGCTTACCAGTTTAAGGAGTTTTTGGGCTCAGATGATGGGGTTTTCTGAATATAGAATCATTTTGGCTGCAAACAGAGACAATTTGACTTCCTCTCTTCCCATTTGAACACCCCTTATTTCTTTCTCTTGCCTGATTGCCCTGGCCAAAACTTCCAATACTATGTTGCATAGGAGTGGTGAGAGAGGGCATCCTTGTCTTGTGCTGGTTTTCAAAGAGAATGCTTCTAGCTTTTGCCCATTCAGTATGATATTGGCTATAGGAATATCATAAATAGCTCTTATTTTTTTGAGACATGTTCCATCAATACCTAGTTTATTGAGAGCTTTTAACATGAAGGGATGTTGAATTTTATCAAAGGCCTTTTCTGCATCTATTGAGATGATCATGTAGTTTTGGTCATTGGTTCTGTTTATGTGATGGATTAGGTTTATTGATTCAGATATGCTGAACCAGCCTTGCATCACAGGGATGAAGTGGACTTGATCATAGTGGATAAACTTTTTGATGTGCTGCTGGATTCAGTTTGCCAGTATTTTATTGAGGATTTTCACATCGATGTTCATCAGGGATATTGGCCTGAAGTTTTTGTTCTTGTTGTGTCTCTGTCAGGTTTTGGTATCAGGATGATGCTGGTCTCATAAAATGAGTTAGGGAGGAGTCCCTTCTCTTCAATTGTTTGGAATGCTTCAGAAGGAATGTACCAGCTCTTTTTTGTACCTCTGGTAGAATTCACCTGTGAATCCATCTGGTCCTGGGCTTTTTTTGGTTGGTAGGCTATTAATTACGGCCTCAGTTTAAGAACTTGTTATTGGTCAATTCAGGGATTCAGCTTCTTCCTGGTTTAGTCTTGGGAGGGTGTATGTGTCCAGGAACTTATCCATTTCTTCCAGATTTTCTAGTTTATTTGTGTAAAGGTGTTTATAGTATTCTCTGATGGTAGTTTGTATCTCTGTGGGGTCAGTGGTGATATCCCTTTATTATTTTTTACTGTATCTATTTGATTCTTCTCTCCCTTCGTCTTTATTAGTCTAGCTAGTGGTCTATCTATTTTGTTAGTTTTTAAAAAAAAAAAAATCAGCTCCTGGATTCATTGATTTTTTTTGAAGGGTTTTTCATGTCTCCATCTACTTCAGTTCTGCTCTGATCTTAGTTACTTCTTGTCTTCTGCCAGCTTTTGGATTTGTTTGCTCTTGCTTCTCCAGTTCTTTTAATTATGATGTTAGGGTGTCAATTTGAGAGCTTTCTAGCTTTCTGATGTGGGCATTTAGTGCTATAAATTTCTCTCTTAATACTGCTTTAGCTGTGTCCCAGAGATTCTGGTACATTGTCTCTTTGTTCTCATTGGTTTCAAAGAACTTCTTGATTTCTGCCTTAATTTCATTATTTACCCAGGAGTCATTCAGGAGCAGGCTGTTCAGTTTCCATGTAGTTGTGTGGTTTTGAATGAGTTTATTAATCCCTGAGTTCTAATTTAATTGCACTGTGGTCTGAGAGACTTTTATGATTTCAGTTCTTTTGTATTTGCTGAGGACAACTTATAAGTTTTAAATTGATTGGCGTTCTGAGTAGTGTGATGAAATCTCAGGTTGTCCTTCTCTGTCCCACTCAGGACATTCCATCTCTTGTCCAGTGTATCCTTGAGGTCTACACTGTTGCCCTTGTTGGTAGTCATCCATTTGGTTTCCTCCTGACACCCAACCATCAACATCATTATGGCTCAATGATCCAGGATCACCTGAAGCAGATGGTCCTCCTTTTGACATATCATCAGAAGGTCAATAGTAGCCTGACACTAGTCACAATGCCTGTGTCATTCACCTAATCATGTAGGCATTTTATCATCTCACATCATCACAGGAAGGGTGAATGCAGTACAAATAAGATATTTTGAGGGAGAGATCATATTTGCATCACTTTTATTATAGTATATTGTTATAATTGTTCTATTTTTTTTTTCTTTTTTTTTTTTTTGAGAGAGTCTCACTCTGTCGCCCAGGCTGGAGTGCAGCGGCGCGATCTCGGCTCACTGCAAGCTCTGCCTCCTGGGTTCACGTCATTCTCCTGCTTCAACCTCCTGACTAGCTGGGACTACAGGTGCCCACCACCACACCCGGCTAATTTTTTTGTGTTTTTAGTAGAGACAGAGTTTCACTGTGTTAGCCAGGATGTTCTCGATCTCCTGACCTCATGGATCCACCTGCCTCGGCCTCCCAAAGTGCTGGGATTACAGGCGTGAGCCACTGCGTCTGGCCTCTGTTTTTATTGTTGTTGTTAATTTCTTACTGTGCTTAATTTATAAACTTTGTCATAGGTACGTATTGGAAAAAAGTGTAGTAATATATAGAGTTCAGTACTATCTGTGGTTTCATGTGTGTAGTAGGGGTCTTAGAACGTAACCTCCAAAGGTATGGTGGGACTACTGTATTTTTTGTTTCTTTTTCTTTCTTTCTTTTTTTTTTTTCAATTCCAGGCACATGATGCTTGAGGGGGGCCTACTATAATAGCAAACATGGACTGGGGAGGGGAAGACCAAAAAAATTGTTCATGAACTCATGAACAATTGAGTGTGGAAATGAACTGCAGTATTTTCATACAATAGAATACTTCCTGGCAGTGAAAATGATCTACAGATAGACAAAGTGACATGACGCTCTGAAACTTAATATGCAAGAAAAAGCAAGTCACAGGGTAATATGTATGTATGATTCAACTTGTATAAAGTTCAAAAATCTGACACACTAAACAATCTGTTGTTGAGAAGGGAAATATATCGTAATTTTTTTTTCCTTCGAGACAGAGTCTCTGTTGCCCAGTCTGGAGTGCAGTGGCACAATCACAGCTCACTGCAGCCTTGATTCCCCTGGCTCAGGTGATCTCCCACCTAGCTGGGACCACAGACATGTGCCACCATGCCTGGCTAATTTTTTTTTTTTGTATTTTTCATAGAGATAGGGTTGTGACATGTTGCATAGGTTGGTCTCAAACTCCTGGGCTCAAGTGATCCAGCTGCCTCGGCCTCCCAAAGTGCTGGCATTACAGTCGTAAGCCACAATGCCTGGACAAATTTTTAAGCAAAATGAGGGATGAGAGACACCCTCTTAGAGCTGGGTGGTGGATTGTTCATTTTATTGTTTTTTATATCATATACATTAGATAAAAATTCTTTTGGGTCTCTTCAGTTATTAATATAAAGAATCAAAAATAGGCCAGTGTGGTATCTCACACTCAAAACCCCAGCACTTTGGGAGGCTGAGGTGGGAGGATCGCTTGAGTCCAGGAGTTGAAGACCATCTGAGGCAACATACCAAGGTCATTTCTCTACAAAAAAATTTAAAAGGGCCGGGTGTGGTGGCTCACACCTGTAATCCCATCACTTTGGGAGGCCGAGGTGGGCGGATCACGAGGTCAGGAGATTGAGACCATCCTGGCTAACAGTGAAATCCCATCTCTACTAAAAATACAAAAAATCAGCTGGGTGTGGTGGCACACGCCTGTAGTCTCAGCTACTCAAGAGGCTGAAGCAGGAGAACCACTTGAACCTGGAAGGTGGAGGTTGCAGTGAGCCAAGATTGCACCACTGCACTCCAGCCTGGGCAACAGAGTGAGACCCTGTCTCAAAAATAAAAAATAAAAAACATTAGCTAGGCCTGGTGGCGTGCGCCTGTAGTGCCGGCTACTTAGGAAGGTGAAGTGGGAGGATCACTTGAGCCCAGGAGTTTAAGGCTGCAGTAAGCTATGATTGCACTGCTGAACTCCAGCCTGGGCAACAGAGTGAGACACTGTCTCTAAGAGAAAAAAAATTAAATAAAAAAAGAATTAAAAATAATAGTAATAGCAGGCCGGGGGAGTAGCTCATGCCTGTAATCCTAGTACTTTGGGAGGCTGAGGTGGGTGGATCACCTGACATCAGGAGTTCGAGACCAGCCTGGCCAACATGGTGAAACCCCTGTCTCTACTAAAAATACGAGAATTAACTATGTGTGGTTTTGTGCACCTGTAATCTCAGCTACTCAGGAGGCTGAGCCAGGAGAATTGCTTGAACCTGGGAGGCGGAGGTTGCAGTGAGCTGAGACCGCACCACCTGCACTCCAGCCTGGGTGACAGAGCGAGACTCTGTCTTAACAACAACAAAAAAATAGTAATAGCGCATATGTATTCAGGGTTAACCATATATTAGACATAATGCCAGTTTGACTATGTATAAGTTCACACTTCCTTTTCGTGTCCAATTATTTCATTCCTTTCTGATGCCCTGTCTTCTAACCACAGGAACTCAACGCCATTCTTTTCATTCTCCTTTGTTCTGCTTCTTCTCCCAGTAAGAAAACATCTCCCTTCTTCTCCATTTACAAATCAGAATTGTCTATCAGTCTATTCATCCAGTGTCCACTAAGTGCTTACTCTGCACCAGGCACTATTCGGCTCTGAAGATAAATAAAACAGGAAAAAAGCCCTGTTCACATGCCATAGATGATGAACAATAGACGA
The DNA here is from genome assembly GCF_028878055.3 of Symphalangus syndactylus. Classification (NCBI taxonomy): domain Eukaryota; kingdom Metazoa; phylum Chordata; class Mammalia; order Primates; family Hylobatidae; genus Symphalangus; species Symphalangus syndactylus. The sequence continues at coordinate 97,841,321 of NC_072431.2, forward strand.
ATATGAAGATACATAAGTGCAGCCTCAACACATGCATCATCATCTCATTTAAACTTACCGTACTGAAGGAGAATGTGTGGTTCAGAGATGTCAAGTAACAAGCAAGTGTGGGTGCTGGTTTTCCAACCCAGGCCTATTGACCTCCTATTTATGGCATCCCAACTTTATTATAAAGCCCTGAACAAATGCAAAGAGTGATGCTAATTGTTGCCAAAATTGAGTGAAATGAAATGCAGGCAATTTTATGTGGAATTTTTACTTGTCAGAAACACCAGCCTCTTGGGTTTGCAGTTTTCTTCAAAGATGTGTCTGAAAAGTGGAAGCTATATTCCTTCCACTGATCATACTTCCCTGAGAAGTAAATTACATTTTGAAATGATTGGGTATTTTTTTTTAATGATTAGAAACATTAAAATACATCTTACATGTACAGCTTGATTTTAACTATGTGTATACTTATGTAACCACCTAAATCAGGTGAAATGATTTTAATTAACATCTGCTTAGCCTTGAAATCTGTTGCAGCTTCAAAGTGGATAAAACATCTTTTGATCCCCAAGAAAAACTGATGTTTATTTTCAAAACATTTTGGTTTGTGATATTGATACAAAGGTAGTTGCACTTGGCCGGGCGTGGTGGCTCACGCTTGTAATCCCAGCACTTTGGGAGGCCGAGGCAGGCGGATCACGAGGTCAGGAGATCGAGACCACAGTGAAACCCCGTCTCTACTAAAAATGCAAAAAAATTAGCCGGGCGTGGTGGCGGGCGCCTGTAGTCCCAGCTACTCGGAGAGGCTGAGGCAGAAGAATAGCGTGAACCCGGGAGGCGGAGCTTGCAGTGAGCCGAGATTGTGCCACTGCACTCCAGCCTGGGCGACAGAGTGAGACTCTGTCTCAAAATAAATAAATAAATAAATAAAGGTAGTTGCACTTTCCCAACCCTTCCAGCTTCCTTGGTGGAAGGTACTTCCCACGCTTGCCCCTGGAAAGGCAGCCACATCATCACACACACGTCCTCAGCACAGACCGCTCCTCACAGGCTCTTCTCTTTTTTCCTGTGTCTGCCAAGAGGGGTTTTCCCCCTCCTCACACTCTTTCCCTTAGTCCCTGTAGCCTCACCAAGAGAAACAGACTCCCAGGGGCAGAGCAGGAGGAGCTGGTTTCTGTATTTCTCAGATTCCTTCTGGCTTTAGCAACCCCGCAGGCTGTATTCTTCTTCAGTTCTCCTCTCTCATCACTCTTTTCCCCTTCCTAGAGTTTCACTCCCCCTGACCTGCCCCCCCCCCGCGCCCCCGCATCTCAGGCCATGCCACACCCGGCCCCATCCCCAAGGCCGGAGGACAGAAAATCTGCTCTCATCATCTTCACTGCCTCATCCTCACTTCAGCAGCTCAAATGATACTTCCTCGAGGAAGCTTTCTCTCACTGTCCCAGTAAAAAGATTGCCATGATGGCACTTTACTGTACTTCTCAACACACTCATCTTTCTTTCTTTTTTTTTTTTTTTTGAGATAGGGTCTTGCTTTGTCACCCAGGCTGCAGTGCAGTGGCACCATCATAGCTCACTGCAGCCTTGATCTCCTGGGCTCAAGCAATCTTCCCACCTCAGAGTAGCTGGGACTACAGGTGCTTGCCACCATGTCCAGCTAGTTTATTTTTAGTAGAGAAGGGGTCTCGCTATATCACCCAAGCTGGTCTCAAACTCCTGGGCTCAAGCAATCCTCCTGCCTCAGCATCCCTAACTGCTGGGATTATAGGTGTGAGCCACTGCACCCAGCCCCATCACTTTCTTTATATCACGTATCTGTACAGATCTAATCTGTTATATTCTGGACCCAGACAGCCCTCACCCATAGCAAGTTGTTTTGTGTTAAGACAAGACTGAGTGAAGCTTAACTTATTCTGCTGGGGCTGTGGCGAATGGGAGTTACGGTTTCAGCTGCCAGGTTGTCACTTAACACGTTTCCATCTGTTGCACAGTTCTCTAGTACCTTTATACCACAGTCATGTGCCACATAGCGAACCTTTGGTTAGTGACAGACAGCATAACGATGGTGGTCCCCTAAGATTACAATACTTGTTTGTTTTTTTTTTGAGATGGAGTTTCGCTCGTGTTGCCCAGGCTGGAGTGCAATGGCGTGATCTTGGCTCACCGCAACCTTCCTCTCCCGGGTTCAAGCAATTCTTCTGCCTCAGCCTCCCAAGTAGCTAGGATTACAGGTATGCCCCACCACCCAGCTAATTTTGTACAATACTGTCTTTTTACTGTACCTTTTCTATGTTTAGATACACAAATCCTTACCATTGTGTGAACACTGCCTGCAGGATTCAGAACCATGCTGTATAGGTTTGTAGCCTAGGAGCAATAGGCCATACCATATGACCTAACTGTGTAGTAGGCTCTGCCATCTAGGTTGTTTTAAGTACACTCGATGATGTTCACACAACAGTGAAATTATCCAGTGACGTATTTTGCAGAATGTTGTTAGTGACGTGTGACTGTATTTTGGTATCTACTCTGGCTTTCTGGTGAGCTGCCTGTTATGAGCTGAGACATAGCTCCCATAAACAACACTGTCCATATGGGAAATCCATTTTGAGTTCCCTATGAATTACATTAGAAGCTTTGGAAACACAATAGCCTGTCCTTCAAGGGAGGGTGGTCACAGGGTTAACTTGACAATTTAAAAGGAAACAAGCCGGGCATGGTAGCTCATGCCTGTAATCCTGGCACTTTGGGAGGCTGAGGCAGGAGGATTGCTTGAGCCCAGGAGTTCAAGACCAGCCTGGGCAACATAGTGACACTGTGTCTCTATTTAAAGATCAAAAATTAAAAAAGAAAAAAAAAAAGCAAAAAAGGAAACCGGAGGAGTGGTGACTAGTTAATCCTTCATTTCCAACAAGGTCCCAGAAAAAAATTTTAAGGATTAAGCCTAGATGCTCAAAGGAATGGAATTAACCACACTCAAAAATGATTTTCACTTTGAGTCTTAAAGTGAGGGATCTGTCACTAATGAAAAAACACACTTTAAAGGTCATAAAATATATAAGATTTAAAAATTCTAGTCCTGCTGACCTTGTGGTTTTAATGACCGTAAAATGGGTGACACAAAAAATATTCATCTTCATCTGTTAAAACTTGACCTGGGAATTTGCATTTGGAAAGTATTTAGCAAGAGTAAGTGGTTTATCAAGGCCACAGAAGCTTTGGTTTCTAGATGGATGATCCTGTACAAAGAACCAGTTCAGGATGTGAGAGCCAAGGACGGGGTAATTTTGCTTCAGTCTCTGTGGTTTCTAGGAAGTGCTGCTCAGTGATGGTTTTCTAGGGCAGAGCCTGAGGAGGCAGGTGGACAGGCTACTTTAGAAATTCTCCATTGCCCCACTTTTAACCTTGGCATTCCCGAGAGCACGAATGTGGTTAAATTTTATCAGAAAAAATAATTCTATGAATTGAATATAATTGAAAGTCTAGATGTTAACGTCAGATGGGCTTTTTGAATGTATAAATGACTCCTTTTGTGCTTGTAAATGACATGAAGAAACAGCGGGTTTTCTCCAAGTTTAAACACGTCACCACAGCGGTGGTGCCACGTCTCCTGGGTCTCCACTTAGTCAGAGAGAGTAATGGAAACAGATGCTCAAGTGCCCTCTGTGCTCTTGGCTTCCTGGCAGGGACACCGTCACTTGATAGGTTCTTTTCATCAACAGCTTCCACGGACCTAATGCCTGGGGAAATCGGGAAAACAGTGTTCTTGCAGTAACTGGTTTTTGACTGAGGGCCTTGCCATAGACTTTTGTTCTTGGCTTTATTGTGTTTGGGGCAAATGTGACTTAAAGTCAGTGGAAAACTGTGAAGGCCAGTGAGGAAAGGAAAGGGGCGGTGGTTGAATTCAGAGGTCAGCTGAGGAACATCACTAACTTTACAGGAAAGGGCAAAGCGGAAGCAGTGGTGCCCACGACCGAAAGAACTTTCCACAGGCAACACCCAGCCAACCTGCCACCTGCCTGTGGGAAACCTTTGAAGACTTTCCCCTGTCCGCGGGCTGACAGGGCTCTCCTCCAGATATGGCCTTATTTCCTGACCTCATCTCTAGCCTGTCCTCCTTGCCATTTCGGTTTCGGCCACTCCAAAAAACATCCCCTCAAGCCGCGCTGCTTCCAGTCTTTGCTTGTGCTGCTCTGCCAGGCCACAGAGCCCCTTACGTCTCATGGTCTCTCCCCTCACTCCCACCTCACCTGGAAAACTCCCTCAGGTCTCAACTTAGACTCAGGGGAAGAGACATTTATTGGTCCCTGTGAAAAAGCAGTTACCCCCTGTGGTGTGTTGGCGCCACTCCCGCTCCCCCACCACCTAGCACTCTCTCCCTTCTACAGTGACCGCCCACCCACACCTGCTGAACAGCAAGGTCCACGGGGTCAGGAACTGCACATGTGTCAGGGACTATGTGTGGCACTGTATGGCAAGTCTCCAAGACTGGGAAGCACCGCTTTACATAGTCCTCAGTAAGTACTGACTCCAGGTATTTTATTATTTTATTTTTTTGAGACAGAGTCTCATTCTGTTGCCCAAGCTGAAGGGCAGCGGTGCAGTCATGGCTCATGGCAGCCTTGACCTCCTGGCTTCAGTGATCCTCTCACCTGAGCCCACCCCCTCATCCCCCGTAGCTGGGACTAGAGGAAGATGCAACCATGCCCAGTTAATTTCTTTTTTTTTTTGAGATGGAGTTTTGCTCGTTGCCCAGGCTGGAGCGTAATGGCTCAATCTTGGCTCACTGCAACCTCTGCCTCCCGGGTTCAAGCGATTCTCCTGCCTCAGCCTCCCAAGTAGTTGGGATTATAGGCATGCACCACCACGCCCAGCTAATTTTGTATTTTTAGTGGAGACAGGGTTCCTCCATGTTGGTCAGGCTGGTCTTGAACTCCCGACCCCAGGTGATCTGCCCACCTTGGCCTCCCAAAGTGCTGGGATTACAGGCATGAGCCACTGCACCTGGCCTTCAGCTAATTTTTTAATTTTTTTTAGATACGAGGTATCCCTGTGTGGCCCAGGCTGGTCTTGAACTCCTGGGCCCAAGCAGTCTTCCTGCCTCAGCCTCCCAAAATGTTCAGGATTACAGGCGTGAGCCACTGGCCCCTGAGAATCCAGGTATTAGAAAGGACTCAGAGTAGCCTGGGGAAGACTTTCAGGAGGAAGAGAGGTTGGGGCTGGGTCTTTGATTACTGTGTACTACCGGTTCTCTCAATAGTGCTCCTCCAACAACTAGAGGGATGGGAAGGCAACAACAGCAGCCAAGGTTTCAGTTGGTGAGGGGGCTTGTGGAGGCCAGGGCATCCGTGGAGAAGCTACAAAATTAAGCCAATTCTTAAGTCAGGCACTCAGGGTCTGCCGCACAGGAACTGGTGCCTTTTCATGGGTAACGAAGTTGTTTAATGGCTAGCAAGTAGTTTTTAACTCTTCATTATGGAAATTCTCCAACATACACAAACGGAATAGTCTAAGACCTTATGTACCTATCACTTGCCCTCAGCAATGATCAGCATTTCATTAAGTGGCTTTCATCATTTTTCCGGGCCTAGCCTACATGTTTGTGCTCTAGGACTGCAGCCCAGTCCAATGAAATGTTTAAAAACATTTGAGTCCTCATTATGTTATGTTGGGATGTCAGTGGTTCCAAAGGCAGGTGTTCATGGGATCAAGAACACAGAACACAACCATTCTGATCTTCATGATCATACAAAGTGTCTATGCGTGCCACATGAGGATCTTTTGATGGTGAAGTTGGACAGGTCAGTCCCTGTGTACATTACCTCAGGCAGAGAGAAGCCCTTCATGAAGGATGGAAAGAACTTTCCTTGGAAAGAACAGGCTCCCTAATCACACTCCTTCCAGATGTTACCAGATTCAATAACTGCAACTCCTATCCTATCAGAATGAAGGGTAGGCAGCTCTTCCTTGGTGGGTGATAGGGACCCATCACATCCCCACAGAAGAGCTCAGTCTGACGGGGACATCTGGAAAGGGAGGGAGATGCCTTCCTTTCCCTGAGTAGAGGAAGCTCCACTGTCCTCAAGTTATCCCATCAGCTCCAGGGCTCTCACGGTCCGCATCAAAGAACACTGGTAACTCCAGCTTAACCCTGCATCAGCACTCAAGGAAGCACACATTCCCAGGGGGCAAGGAAGTTTGTCACTTCTTCTGTGAAGCACATCCCAAAGCCCGTTTTGTAGAACAGTTGTAAGGGAACCCAGTACATGAATGTATACGTGAAAATGTGCCAGGAGTCTTCAGTGGAAATATCAAGGGCTATTTTGACACTTACCGGTCCGGGTGCAAAATAGGTTGCTTGGGACAATGTCCTAATGAGACATCTTGTGACCAAGCTCTGCTTGATACTTTTTGCAGCTCCCTGCACTTAACATTCCACAGAAGCTAAGGGGCTCTTCCTGCAGAGGTCACTGCCTTGAAAGCTGAGGCAGCACTGTCAAGGCGATGTCAAAATGAGAGTAAATGAGTCATGAGTCTTTAGTTCATTCTGTGTGGTTTCTTAATAATAAATGAGGCTGCCGTTTAACTGTGAAGGAGGCCAGAAACCACATGGACAACACACAGGGTACTTCTAGAAGGACAGGTCAAGTCCAACTGTAGGTAGGGTGAACAGGATCATTTTATTCTCATTTATGCTTAAAATAATCAACTGAAGTTTTACAATTCAGTATGATTAGATGTGATTTATAATTTTAACAATTAAAAACAGAAATAACTAGTACAAACTTTAAAACTACCACAGCAAAGAGAAACTACCTTTCTGATCAAAACATGTGCCACAGTTAAACTTCCTTAGAAAACTTGTTTTCTCAGCTAAATTTTCTTAGAAAGCGTTTGTGAAAAGCTTTAATCATAAATATTTAAACTATTTTTGTAACCACTAAATGCCTTCACCAACTCATTAATCCAATGTTTCCTAAATTCAGGAACCAGTGACCAAGTGGCCTGAAACATGTAAGCCTTGATCTTATTCTTCCAGCTACAAAATACTAGTATTTTAAGAAAACAACAAAATATTTTCTAAGCACAGAAGCTTTCTGAAAACTTCAATTACCTTTTCTGGCTCAGTACCTGACTGAAATGTTCAAATGTTCATATTGCACACACGAAAAAATTTGAGCAGCATACTACGTGGGTGTGAGAAGCTGATGAGAAATAAGATTGGAAAAACCCCCTACGCTGTGTTCCATTTACATGATTTAAATATATAGTTATCTTTCATATAAGTAAAAAGGTAAACTTTAGAAGAGCACAGAAATACAAATGTATTTAGAGTTTTACAAAATATATTCAACCCCTCAGACATGCACAATTTTTTAACTTTGGAGTTACCATACAAGGGAACTAGTTTCCCCTCCTTCATAATGAAAGCAGGAAGTCATGTGTACAAAGTCATTCGTATGAAAAGAATAAACATCCGCATTCCTTTTCTTTGTCCTTGACAAATATTTATGGAATGCCGGAAATTATGGAAAAACAATTCCAATGTTACGAAGTCCAAAGAACTGGAATGAGAAAACTCCTCGCGGCACATTAGGCTGCATGGAATGACAATCATCCTCGGGGAATTAGGGCAGCATCTTCTACCACTTTTAAAGGCTACCACGAGACGGGGTGGAAATGCCACAAATGGCACCTCATCTCTGATCAAAGATTCAGAGCATGCAAGTGTTGATGCCATGAAGAGTCCCAACCTTCTCCCTACTAAAATGCCAGGCAACGCTTAGCAGCTGCTGTCCTAACAGGCTACCTTCTGCAACTGCTGATGCAGGTAAGTTCATGTGGTTAAAGGTCAGAACGCTGGCCCCTGACAGAGCTGAAGTGCCCCACACTCATCACTGGCTCTGGAGGGAAAAGACCACCAGCTGTAACTTCTACAAAACTTTTATTCACAAAATATAAAACAGTAACAAAACCTACCTGTCAGGGCGATAATGCTGTAGCGTGACTTTAAAACTCGTAACTAGCAGAGTAAAATTCTAACCCCTTTCTAAAAGAATTATTATAACCCTTAGCACATGAAATACTGCTCTCAAAGTACTTTCATTCAGATTTTAAGCACCTTGTTCCTCAGCCATGCAACAATTTCTCACTTCTCTCTCTTCCTAATTTGCTTTCTCCTTGGCTTTCCAAAGGAAATTATTCTAAAAAACATCAGATGCTTAGTATAGAATTTGGAAAGGAAGATAAGGTTGAGCAAGTTACATCATATGCTCTGGTTTGCTGCCAAAGTATATTGCTGCTGTGTCTCTTAACAGGAAAGTGGATGAGAATTGTTTTAGGGCTGTGCTTGGTGGGGGTAGTGTATCACTAATGGATATGGGGAGAGACTGTTCATGCTGGTTATGTGAGCCAAATGCATATGCACAATCATTCTAAGCCTTCTTTGGACATGCAACTACTGTTCCACAACTGGTAGCTTTAACTCTCTCTTCCTTACCTACACCATTGTCATTACAGTGTCTAGTAGGAATTGAAGTATACCAGGGACATTTTCGAAACACTCTTTTAAGTCACCTGGATAGTGGTGAAGCCACCACCAAGCCATTGATGTAGTGTGTGTGCCTGGCACATCTGAAAAAGGCTGGCTGACCCTGGGTCCCTCACACCTAGGTACAAATAATTCTTAGACACAAAAGCCTTAGCAAGCATTGGGGCAAGTGTGGCCACCAACACACATACACCTTTACCAGGGCTATGTCAGAAGATGACCTAGTGCTGGCTCCTGTGGCTTACAGAGCCAGGGTTTGGAGAGAGGCTGCTGCTTCTATGCTGGCCACTTGGAGCCTAGAATCCAAGCCTGAAGTATGTCGGGAGGTGGGGAGTCATAGGACCAGGGGTGAGGCCTCCTGCCTTTGATTGTGCGAGCTGCCTTGGGGCCCCTGCCAACAATACAACGGCCAGTGTTCCTTGAAAAACTCCACCTCCCAGAACCTGAAGGAAATATAGCTATGGTCTTTTGACCATTTCTATGATGAAAGTTGTATCTTCTGAGATACTTGTTTTATGTTGAAAGTAAAGTGACCACTAAAAGTCAAACTCTTAGCTAGAAATGTTAATAGAAAGTCCGATCAAAGTGTATATTCAATGGGGAACAAGTGATATTAAAGCAAAGTTAAACTTCATGTAACTATTTTTATTTCAGTGGATTCCAAAGCATGAGTGGGGCTGCTTTTGAATAGTGGGAGACGGGAGTTTACCCCGATCACAGAAACCATACCAACTGAAAGACAAATCAGCATCTTGCTGGATGACCCCTCACAGGGCTACTGGATCCTTGAAGTGTGACCTTCAGCAGCTGAGAGGTAACAATTGTACATAAATCACACTGTCATGCTCCAACGAATGATGTGGCCCTTATGTTAGAATGAATTCTTTATAGTCTCAGCGCAAAAAAGATTCAAGTACTGTTTAAGGTTTTGTTTGGTACTACTTTCTTCTCTTCAAACAGTATTTCCTGAGGTTAACTTTCTTGGAAGAAGTGGAATTAATGGAGTTCTCACATTCAGCCCTTCAGTTTATCATCGCTGAATTCTTGAGTTATGCTCAAATGAGTAATAACAATTTGTGCTTAGAAAACACAAAGTGGAAAATTTAGAGACATTTAGATGATGTTTCTGTGTTCACTTCAGATGCCTTGGGAGCATTTACTTCTTAAACATTTAGTGAGGAATAAACCAAATATAATAAGGGCCCTCCTTTATTTCCCCAGCAATCCGGGATAGATCATACAATGTATTTCCCAAGTATCCTTTGTTACTAAAAGGCAGTCTGTTCCCCGTAAGTACTGTCTAAGAACAGCCATCCCAGGTCTCCTTAAAAAGCAAATGAGAGCTGAGCATGGCAAACACACGAGGTCTAGCTGTGTACAAATCATCAGTAGATGGCACGCACATGCATGTATGTGCCTAACATGAAACCAGATGTCCTTTCTCAGATGACAGATGTCAAGGCTACAGTTTTCTTCTCTTGCCTCTTACTTTGCTGAATATAAACTAAGATGAGATTTCTATTTAATACTTAAAATCACCTTGCTTTTCTTTTAAGCTACTTCTAGAAGTGGGTAGGGATTGATTATAGGAGGACTTTCAGTTAGGGAAGTAGAAGACTAAGTGCTTTGAAAAGCTTTATGAAGAATAAGACTACGAGAAAAGCTGTAGGTCTGCAAACACCCAATAGAAAACTGTTTAAAAAAGAAACAGGCCAGGCGCAGTGGCTCATGCCTGTAATCCCAGCACTTTGGGAGGCTGAGGCGGGCAGATCACTTGAGGCCAGGAGATCAAGACCAGCCTGGCCAACATGGCAAAACCCCGTCTCTACTAAAAATACAAAAATTAGCTGGGCATGGTGTCGCATGTCCATAATCCCAGCTACTTGGGAGGCTGAGGCACAAGAATTGCTTGAACCCGGGAGATATGGAGGTTGCAGTGAGCCGAGATGGCACCACTGCACTCCAGCCTGGGCGATAGAGTGAGACCCTGTCCCCCGCCCTCCCCCCCAAAAAAGAGAAACAGATAGATGGCACAAACTCTGGATTAAAAAAAAAGTGCTTGTAAAAGACTGCAACATGACTGTGGTTGAAAAATAAACACACAGGACTTTGAAAGTATTGCCCTACAGACACATTCATGTTAAACTGCTTCAGTGTCATCGAACCATCATTCTGCTGTTTCTCTGCACACCCACCTGCACAGTTATAAAGAGGAGGAAAGCACAGTGATACTCCTTGATGTCTGAAAGCAAGTTTTTAAGGATGTGGAAAGAACACACTAAAAACATAAAACACCCAATCCTCAGAACTACCACCCCTGACTTTCATGTTTCTGGGAGGAAGTGAATTAATAAATGTTTTGTGGGTAGAAAGCAAAAAAAATCATCATATAATTCAGCAAAATAATAAAGGCCCAACTGTATGACCCCTTCACTCTATAAGCACATTTTAAGGCCAACTTTAGAGAAAGTGGTAATATAAATTAATTTTAGCAAGTATAAATTACAATGACCATCTAGATATTCAAACACCAAAACAGAACAAAATTTACTTAAGTAAAAACTCTTCTAAAGTAAACCAATATACAATATCAGAACTCAAAATTCATTAGAAGGTTCACTGTATGTTCTAATCAGGCTCAGACTGAAATAAAAGTAGTCAATTGAAACCCCAACCTGGAAAGCCATCCCTGCTATGGCTGTGATTTCATTATTTCGGCATCCCGAAACATTCACTTAGAGCAACATCCATGTAAACAGTTCGACATATGGTCCCCTGCTGTGGATCTGTGGCTGATAACAGCCTAGGAGCAGCAGACAGACAGGGAACACTTAAACCTCAGAAAGCAATAGCAGCCTCTGACGCCTTGCTTAAGGCTTCCCATCCGGTGGCTCAGTGAGACTTTGGGAGGTGGAAGTGGTGAAAGTGGAAAGCCATGAAGACATAGCTGTCTTTGCACTGGAAAAAGCTCCTCCAACTGACTGGCCTGGATGGGGAGGAAAAAAACAAAAGGAAAAATGTCTTAACTTTTGTTACGAGACAGTGAAAGACCAACATAATTAATACATTTTTAATTAAAAATTAAAAAAAAAGTTTTTTGAGACAGTGTCTTACTCTGTTGCCCAGGCTGGAGTGCAGTGGAGTGGTCACGGCTCCCTGCAGCCTTGACATCCTGGGCTCAAGTGATCCTCCCACCTCAGCTTCCCAAGTAGCTGGGACCAGAGGCATGTGTGACCACACTTGGGTAATTTTTTGATTTTTTGTAGAGACAGGGTCTGGTCTTAAACACTTGGCTCAAGTGATCCTCCTGCCTCAGCCTCCCAAAGTGTTGGGATCACAGGTATGAGCCAGTGTGCCCAGCCAATAAATGTTAATTCACTAGAACACACCAATATGTTAATAGTAGCCAAAATATCATTTAAATTTTTAGTTTCAAAACAATCCCTTTCCATGGGAATGTCTTAAGGAAAAATAGATGATTTTTTAGCGTAGGAGCCTATTTGCCTAAGCATTCTGAAAGTATTCATCAAACTGTTTCTTCAGAATTATTAGACAGCTTAAAAAGTCACACTGCTTTGTGTATCTTAAATACCAACTTGATAATCAATAACCACCTAAACAGGGAAGAGTGGTTAGACTGCTTTAGGGAAATATGCTTTTGTCATCTAAAATGAAGTTATGTTACACAAAGATGTATAGAGCTCTATCTGCCCCAGGTCTATTGTGTTTTTGAACATTATCTCAAAAGTTGATGTTAGGCCAGGCATGGTGGCTCACACCTGTAATCCCAGCACTTTGGGAAGCCGAGACGGGTGGTTAGCTTGAGTCCAGGAATTCGAGACAGCCTGGGAAACATGGCGAAACCCTCTTTCTACAAAAAATAGGAAAATTAGCCAGGCATGATGGCACATGCCTGTAGTCCCAGCTACTTGGTAGGCTGAGGCAGGAGGATCCCGCCAGGGGTTGCAGAGAGCCAAGATTGCACCATATTGCACTTCAGCTTGGGCAGCAGAGACCGTGTCTCAGAAAAAAAGGTGATGCTAAGTGAAATTATTTAAGTTGACTAATACACTCCCACTATTCTTGGAGAGAAGAGTATAGAAGAGATTTGGCTTTAGAATTTAACTATCAGTAGCAGCATCACTAAAAAGTAATAATGTATAATAATGTATCTATAATAATCTATAATATAGCATAGTTTTTCTATTAAAAAATAAAAATTCAAAATAAAGGCATATTGTTTGGAAATACATGTTTGTGTGCTAAATTCCATTCCTTTGCAATAAAACTAACCTAGTGGTAGCGCTGTGTGTTCTTTGTCTTAACAAATGAGTCTGTAGAGTTTTCTGTCTCTCTAGATATTCAGAAAACTAGGGATATAAGGACCCCTACACAAAGATTACTTAGTTCTGGGGCTTTTGAATTGTGTTCAGTAATGGTTAGTCAACCTCTTTCAGAAGCTAGGGAAGTAGTAATGCCCTATTTTTACAACACATTGTATGACAAAGCAGATGGGGCAAAATGTAAATAATTGGTGAATCAGAGATAATTGGGAGTTTCTTGCATGGTTGCAATGTTCAGGTTTGAAACTACATCAAAAAAAAAGTTAAAAATATAGAAAAGGAATGAAAAATTTTAGAACTGATGTGGAACAATATTCAAAATATTTTAAGTGAAAACAGCTAGGTGCAGAAGAGCATGCTACCATTTGTCTGACTTTGATACTAACATCGGCCTCATCAAATGAGTTGGGGAGTATTACCTTATTTAAAGATTTTGTGTAAAACTAGTATTATTTATTCCTTAAACATTTGACAGAGTTCAAACTGAAGCCGCCTGGGCAGCCTGGTTTAAGTTAAAAACCTTATGGCAAGGGTTTTCACGTTAAATTCAATTAATTTCTTTCTTTTTTTAAGACTCTTGCCCTGTCACCCAGGCTGGACTGCTCACTGCAGCCTTGACTTCCTGGGCTCAAGCAATCCTCCCACTTCAGCCTTTTGAGTAGCTCGGACTACAGGCACACACCACCATGCCTACTGACTTTTTAAATTTTTTTGTAGAGATGGGGTCTCACTATGTTGCCCAGGCTGGTCTTGAACTCCTGGACTCAAGCAATCCTCTCACGTCAGCCTCCCAAAGTGCCGGGATTACAGGTACGAGCCACTGCATTCAGACCAATTTCTTTAATAGATAATAGGGCTATTCATATTTTCTTTTTGCAACTGTGTTGGTAATGCGAATCTTTAAAAGAATTTGTATATTTCATTTATGTTGTTAAATTGGTTAGCATAAAGTTGTTCACAATATTCCCCTATTTTCTGTTCTTTTAATTTCTGTAAGAGCTACAGTAATGTCTCTCTTTCATCCCTAATGTTGGTAATTTGTATCTTAAATTTCTTTTTATCTTTACCAGTCTATAAAGATTTTACAAATATTGTTGATCTTTTTGAAAAACCAACTGTTGGCTTCATTTTCTTTATTGTGTAATACTACCTTAGAGGACAGCAGTTCCTAATACCTACTTTTATTATGAGTCTCTGCCATTTATAAAGAACTGTGGACAGCGCAGGGAATGGGGGAAGAAAACTCTGGTGAAGCTTGAATCTTGGTAGGTGGCAAAACAGTGACTTCATCAGAAAATTTTGTCACTCTGTTAGATATAAGGGAGTTTGACCATTTGGAATTTGGAATTTTTCAAATGAGTAAGACAAAAATTTTAAAAACTCTTGTATTACTACGTGATAACACAGATCTTTACAACTTTGTTTGTTTTATCAATTACATATTAAAGATAGAAAATGGATGTGTTGTGATTCTAATTTGTTCCTGGCTAAAGGCATGTCTTACCAACAGCTTTTCCTGTTTGTACAACATTCCGGCTAGTTGTGACCATGACGTTTCCAATTTTTTTGCCACGTTCACTATTCTGAACAGAACTGTGTAAAAGATAAAAGAAGTGTTAAGTACAATTTTAAAAAAATCTCACACATGCACACAGACACATATAGACACACATACTATAATCACTATGTAACCATCCCAAATTAGAATTACTGAGAAAAGAAGCTAAATTATTATTTGGTATGAATTAATTTATTAACCTTTTAAGCATGTGCGTTTTCAGAATACACAAAAAGAACATACAGATGAACCAAAAAGTGGTGAGGACATAAGAATGTATGTATGGCTACATCTCTCTGACAGCCACGGTTTGCTAAAAGCACTTCACCAAAATAAAAATGGTAAATCCTCTTTAATAGTTCACACCATCCTGTATGAAACAGTGGTGTTTTCGCTTTGAAACATACACACTGCTGAGCTAAAGAATGTTATGCACATATTTGGTTACTATTTGAAGCATAAGTCTATCAAGTAGAGAAAAACAATTCCCAATTAGCAATGAAACACATGGCATAAATTCAGACTTAAGAATTTTCCCAGTATTTTCTCTAAGTACTTACTGTGAGAACCTTAACTTCATGTCTGATACTGAGTATTGGCCTTGAAATGGATGGCTGTAAAAAAAGTTTGAGTTTAAACTATCAGTATTTTACCAAAAAGGCTGCAAAAAAGAGTTATCACAAGAAAATATTAGTAAACTTCTCATGGACGACACAGCTGGGTGGTAGTGCTGCGTTTGGTATCAGGAAACTTGGCTTTGATCACAGCTCTCCACTTAGAGTGATGATATCCAGAAAAGATTACTTAACCCCTCTGAACTTTAGTTTCCTCACTTGTAAAACAGGTGTGTTGTGTGTTTTGTGTATGTGTGTGTGGGTGTGTGTGTAGCCTGTTTTAGTGCTATCCTGACATTCTAATTTATTTGGTCTGTCTTGGGTGGGGCTCAAGCATCAACACATTTTTTACAAGCTCCCCAGGACAGTCAAGGTGAGTCACTGGTTTTAGGACATGGTCTGGCCGGGCGCGGTGGCTCACACTTGTAATCCCAGCACTTTGGGAGGCCGAGGCGGGCGGATCACGAGGTCAGGAGATTGAGACCACGGTGAAAACCCGTCTCTACTAAAAATACAAAAAATTAGCCGGGCGTGGTGGCGGGTGCCTGTAGTCCCAGCTACTCGGGAGGCTGAGGCAGGAGAATGGCGTGAACCCGGGAGGCAGAGCTTGCAGTGAGCCGAGATTGCGCCACTGCACTCCAGCCTGGGCGACAGAGCGAGACTCCATCTCAAAAAAAAAAAAAAAAAAAAGGACATGGTCATAGATGATACCTTGATCCTGGCCATCTTATAAATGTGTGCTATTGGTTATGCAAAGATTTGTGGATGGATCAACAAAATCTCTACTTTCTGTTAGAAAAGCAACTCAAAAGGCAGGTCTTAAAAAAAAGCACTATCATTATTTTTGTAGGAAAATACATTATTCAGACTTCCCTATTTCCATTATATTAAAAGAAAAAAGTATATATATAAAAAATCAGGCATTCTGCAATTATACAGACAGTAGGAAAAAAAAATCAAGCAACTTGACCACATAAAATGGAGGGGTCAATAAATATCCAATTCTTATCTCAGGGGTCCCTCTGTCAAGGTCTAACAAAGAAAGTGACCCTAGTAAAATCCATAGCTACTTATAAAATTAATGGTTCTTCAAATGACAACAAACTACTCTTCATGGCCCAAAGTAAGCACATGTGACACTTTTTATTCTTAGATTCCTGAATCACAGGATTGAAATACTGACACATCACTTGATCATTCTCTATGTTCCTGGAATGGCTATATTTAAGGGATGAAATATACCTGCTGCTTGTTAAGTTAGAATGCTGCCTTCCCTAATCTTTAGGAGTTAAAGGGTTTCATACTTCTCAAAAGTTATAATTAGTTTGAAATATTTCTAAATGACACCCTCTGATAACAACAGAAGTCTAGCATTTATTTTTTTTTGAGACAGAGTCTCACTGTTAATCAAGCTGGAGTGCAGTGGCACAATCTCAGCTCACTGCAACCTGCCTCCCAGGTTCAAGCAATTCTCCTGCCTCAGCCTCCTGAGTAGCTGGGAGTACAGGCATGTACCACTATGCCCAGCTAATTTTTTGTATTTTTAGTAGAGACAGGGTTTCACCATGTTGCCCAGGCTGGTCTTGAACTCCTGAGCTCACGTGATCCGCCCACCTCGGCCTCCCAAAGTGCTGGAATTACAGGTGTGAGCCACCAGGCCTGGCCACATTTGTTATTTTTAATTTGGTAAAAATGTCGAAAATTGGCTATTGAAGAAAACTAAACTATTTCACCCCAAAATATACTTCTTTGATGTATTTCAAGATGGCTTATTCAGAAGGGCTGGAAATGCAAGAATTACTGAAAAGCTGTCTTTTTGGGGGCAGATTTCCATCTGTAGAGAAAATCTGCATTAATGCAGCCTGGTTTGCCCTGAGGCCCTCCAATATCAAGATATAGGAAAGATGAACCGAGTGTCTGACACCTTTAAAGGTCTGAAAGAAACATTTACCATCAATTCTCTCTGAGGGCTGCTACCTGTGAAGTTTTATCTCTATAAGACGACAAACTCTGCTGCCAGGCCTCCTTTCTTCTCCCTCCCACAACCTGTCCTGCCACTATAACCTGACTTACCACCATAACCTGTTTTTGGCCATGCTCCAAGCCCCCAATTCTTTCTGTAACCTAAAGATGGTATGTATATAAACTTGTGTACCCCGTTGGCGGACTGGGTACATGAGCTTGGGTACACAATCCAATAAATTTGCATGCCATTTCTCCTTTTAATCTGCCTTTTGTCAGCTGACTTTCCAGTGACCCTTCAGAGGATGAAAGGGAAGTTCTCCCTTGGCCTGCACTATCATATCTGCATGATTTCCCTGCCTATATATTTCAGTTAACAAGTCCTTCTTCAGCCTTCTTTTCAATCTAAATAGCCTCAATTTCTTCACATGTTCTTCTAAGCACTATTTCATAATCCTTTTAAAACTCATTTCAGCTAAGGCTCTTTTGGACCTGCACTAACATCTATAGAGCTGGTTCAAGTTAAAAGCACCAGATGTAGTGACAGATAAAGATCTGACCAGGCCTCCCAGTGCAGGGCCCAGGGAGGAGACTAGGATGGCTCTGCGTGTTGACTGCTTGGACAGTCAAGGCCGATCTGCCTTCCCAGCACCACCCTGTGAGTGCCACCCTGCTAAGCACCTCCACATCTGTTTCCCTTCAGCACGCTGAGAATACAGACTTTGTAGTCAGTGAGGGAGAACACTTTGAACTCAGCCCTTTCATTTAATACTATTAAAATGGTTTTGCCTTTTAATTCTCTGTTTTTACTATATTCAAATGGCAATATAGGTTTCTGCTATAGCCAAGTATGATGATTAAATTCACCAAAATTGGTGTTGAACCTAGTACTTTAAAAGATGGGGTCTCATTATGTTGCCTAGGCTGGCCTCGAAACCGTGTGTTCAAGTAATCCTGCCTCAGTCTCCAAAGTAGCTGGGACTATAGGCACCTGCCAGCACGCCTGGCTAAATTTTTTGTATTTTTAGTAGATACAGGGTTTCACATCGTTAGCCAGGATGGTCTCGATCTCCTGACCTTGTGATCCACCCACCTCAGCCTCCCAAAGTGCTGGGATTACAGGCGTGAGCCACTGTGCCTGGCCTTATCTTTTAATTTAGAAAAAAAGTTCCTGTATACACTATATCAACTGATCTCCTTCAATGCTCTCTGTAGTATTCACACTCAGATGTTATTGTTTCATAATGGCTCTAATCAATGGCCTTTTATACCTGTGTGGGATAAAGCCTTCATCATCAACATTCAGTATTACAGCAGGTATTAAGTTTTGTTGAATTTTAGAGTCTGATGTGGAAACCAGGTCGACCATATATCCAGGAGTCCAAATATTAACTTTTTTTTTTTTCTTTTGAGACAAAGTCTCCCTCTTGTTACCCAGGCTGGAGTGTAATGACATGATCTTGGCTCATTGCAACCTCTACCTCCTGGATTCAAGGGATTCTCCTGTCTCAGCCTCACAAATAGCTGGGACTACAGGCGCCCACTACCACGTCTGGCTAATTTTTTTTGTATTTTTAGTAGAGATGGGTTTCAGCATGTTGGCCAGGCTGGTCTTGAACTCCTGACCTCAGGTGATCTGCCCACCTCGGCCTCCCAAAGTGCTGGGATTACAGGCATGAGCCCAGCCTCAGATACTAACTTTAATAGGTTTCGCATATGTCATGTTTTAAAATCGCCTCCTAATTTTACTCATGCAGTAAACCAGTGGTATTTCCTTCTAGGAGTCTATCTTGTTGAACCATTCTGTTAAAGAATAGCTCCAGGGAGAAAGAGAAGAATCACTGTGTACTGAGCATCACCAAGTGCCAGGGACATCCTCTCTGAATCACATTGAGAGCCAGGGAAATGTTAGTGCTTCCCATAATGCTCATGCTTTTTGTATAACAATCTGCATATGGAAGCAGTTTTCTAAGCTGTTTCTCTATATTTGGGAGCCTTTTTATGACCTACTTAAGGGGATTCTTGAAGATATTCACAATATCAAAGTTAAAATAGATTTTTCTCTGTATTGGGCACTCGTAAACCAACCATTTACGTACTATCAGTCTTCAGAGGATGCGCTTACTTTGGATTTATTTCTGCAAGTGCTGGATGCTTGTTGCTGTTCCACACCCTGTAGTTGTGAGTATTCTTCCATGCTGTAACAAAAGTTGTCCCATAGTCCGATAATATCTTTTCATTGTCTGTCAAGTAAATATTTGAAAGAATTTGAGCTGGGCTGTAGCCATTCAGGGATGTGAAGATTACAACCAAAAAGGGTAAAGGAATGACTTTATCCCCCTGCCCTCCCATATTTGGGGGGAGACAGCCTACCAGATGTCAGGAAACTTGGGTCTAGTTCCAGAAATCCTGTTAAGGAGCTATGTGGCCTTTGGCAAGTCACTTAATCACTCAGAACTTCATTTTCCTAACTGGAAAATAAGAGGGTTGAGCCAGATATTTTCCAAGGTTCCTCACAACTCCAAAATATTTCCATGTTCTCTTTACCATTATAAGGATAGTATTAATTAATCAAAAACTGTATGCTTGACAGTGAATAAGCATACTGATTTATATGTATGGCATAGGCAATTGGGATATCTTTCTACTTTTTTATAAATGCCATTTTTCTACAAAAAAAAAAAAGATTAAGAATGAATACACAAAGTGGTTCTTTCAGTCATGATGTTCTCTTCTTTGGACTTTGTTTATTTGGTGTTTCATTCTTGAATTTCCTAGCATTTCACTGTCAAAAACACTTAAAAAAGGCCAGGTGCGGTGGCTCATGCCTGTAATTCCAGCACTTTGGGAGGTCGAAGATGGTGGATCACTGGCAGTCAGGAGTTCGAGACCAGCCTGGCCGACATGGCAAAACCCTGTCTCTGCCAGAAATACAAAAATTAGCCGGGCGTGCTAGCGGGCACCTGTAGTCCCAGCTACTCGGGAGGCTGAGGCAAGAGAATCACTTGAAACCGGGAGATGGAGGTTGCAGTGAGCCAAGATCACGCCACAGCACTCCAGACTGGGCAACAAGAGCGAGACTCTGTCTCAAAAAAAAAAAAAAACAAAAAAACCAAAAACCAAAAAAAGACTTAAAAGAATATACTGAAAACTGATAAAGTTTTCAGCTTTATCAATACCATGGGAAAGCATCCATGTGTGTTTCCTCCGCTTGGAAGATGAGAAATAGTTTGGAGAACTGATACAAATGGCTATTACTTCATATATTAATTGCATGTTGTTTGCTTTGAAGGTGAAATACAAAGTACCTTTTGTTGCTAGGAAAGGAAATGAATGAGATACACAGTTCCATACACAGCATAAAGAAGTTGTTCTAAGAACACTTCCTCAAGCAGTTCATTGGGCTGAATTTCCTCTTTTGACCTTGTTACTTGTTAAGAGTATGGGCCTAAGCCAAACTGTTTGGGATCAGATCCCGCCTAAGCCTCTTATCAGATGGATAAGCAAGGTATTTAACCTCTGTGGGCTTCATTTTCTATTCTGTAAAAGGCAATGACAAGGTACCTACCTTCAGGATTCCTGTGAGGATGAAATGAATTACTAGATGTAAAGTGCTCAGAACATTGGTCCCTGCATATATTTAATGTTCGAAAAAAAGTGAGCTACTATTATTCAGTGCTTATAGCCTCCTGGGCAAATATTTTTAAAAAAGCAAATTAATTAAGCTACATGACAGTGGAGACTGAAGTTTTCTTTCTAGATTACCAAATGATTTGGGGTTACATTGGTAGTGGTGGCAAACATTTAAAAATATCCCATTAACAAATGAGGACGTGTTCCTCAGCTGTCTTTTACAAATGAAAAACTCTCCCGAAACCTGCTCTAAAACTCCTATGTGCACTGTGAACAACTAACCTGGGAGCATGTGGTGGTGGTGGTGGTGGTGATTAAAAAAATCTACTGATACAACAATGAATGTATCTAATGCCACTGTGGAGCTGTACATTTAAAAATGGTAAAGATGGTAAATTTTATGCTATGTGTATTTCATCACAATTAAAAAAATAATGATTAGTTAACTGAAACAAAAACACAAGCTCAACACATTTTTAACAACTTAATAAATATCTGCCAAATGTCCAAGGTGAAAAGCTCACTGCCGAGCTCCATTTTCACTATTTATATATTTTTTTCCCAAGGGGAATGAGATAGTTTTAATGCAGGAGAAGTCCATGTTTACCTGCCCCATTTTAACCATTTAATAGGAATAATATTTCTTAGAATGGGTTATAAATTTGAAGATTTAATCATTTACAACATGATTTTCAATGATTTCTATTTTTTATATTCTTTCTCCCTTTATACATCTTAAAAAACATGTAGGCAGTATTCATAAACAGCTGCCAAATACTGATATGAATATGAAGCAGTCATGTAAAAGTGATGATATATGTTCATGTTATGTTGGTATGTGTTGTTTCTATTATAAAGTAATAAAAAGTTTCAGAAAACATGTATAAAGGGATCCATTTTTTGTAAAAGGACCACGAAAAGCACCATAAAACAAAAATCCAAAATACAGGCATAGGAAAAGATCTGCAAGGCTATAAAGTACTCAAGACGTTAAAAGTGACTATCTCTGTATGAGGGAATAACTGGTAATTTTTCTATAAGGAATATGTATTTATTGTGCAATCCAAAAATCTCATAAATGTTACAAAATGAAAAATTATAATAAAACAGGTAGCTGTATGCTCTGTGTGGTTTCTTACCTAATTGCAGTGTGGCAGCCAGCAGGGCGTGAATGTAGACCGCAAACTGGGCCCGGATCCATTCATCACCTCCCTCCCAGCCCGTGCCATCTAGGAAGACGTCATCCCGATTCTCAGTCACGTGCCTCACTAGGTAATCTGCGAACCTTAGGTCTGCAGTGGTTGGGTTAAGCAGCTTCCTGAGTTCTGGATCATGGATCTGGATCAGAGCTTCTTCTACCTAGAGGGTATCCAGGTACAAGTCAGAGTCTGGGCATTCACGCAGACATCCATGCCACACTTTACAGAGTAACTATGGGGAAGGTGGAGCTGGAAATAAAAAATATGAATAACAGCATTCTCAAAAGGTGAGTCTAAGAAAGAGGTTTGTACACTGAAGTTTTCTATTTATAAAATGCTCATTTTCTGTTTTTAGAAAATACATACATAAATATAGTATTTTAAATTACAAAATTACTCACCTAGATTGCAAATATTTGGGAAAATACAGAAGACATGTAAAAATCACCTTTATTTCACTAGCAGAAATGAACATATTTAACAAGTATAATTCCTTAAATACTTTTTCTTTTGAGTGCAGATACTTTAGAATATTCTTTTTTTTTTTTTTTTTTTTTTTTTGAGATGGAGTCTCGCTCTGTCGCCCAGGCTGGAGTGCAGTGGCGCAATCTTGGCTCCCTGCAAGCTCCGCCTCCTGGGTTCATGCCATTCTCCTTCCTCAGCCTCCTGAGTAGCTGGGACTACAGGCGCCCGCCCCCACGCCCAGCTAATTTTTTGTATTTTTAGTAGAGATGGGATTTCACCGTGTTAGCCAGGATGGTCTCAATCTCCTGACCTTGTGATCCGCCCACCTCGGCCTCCCAAAGTGCTGGGATTACAGGCGTGAGCCACCGTGCCCGGCCAGATACTTTAGAATATCTTATTATGTAATATTTGATATACTAAAAAATACATGTAACTTACAGGTTAGTTTTGAAGTATAATAGTAAAAGAAATTCCTACGAACCCACCAACCAACTACGGAACTAGAATGTAACCAATAATGTTGAAGCAGCTCTATGGTCCTCCCATCCGTATCCTCCTGTCTTGGAAAATGTACATACTTTTTCTTCTTCAAATTTGGGATTATAATAAATACATCTTTGAATCCTGGACTTTCATTATATTATAACCATTCGCCCAAGAAACAAGTTTTCATACTTTCTGTCAGAAACTACAAAAACCTTAGGGTGGCTGAATTTTTTTTTTTTTTTTTTTTTTTGAGACAGAGTTTCACTCTTATCGCCCAAGCTGGAGTGCAGTGGCACGATCTCAGCTCCCTGCAACCTCTGCCACCCGGGTTCAAGCAATTCTCCTGCCTCAGCCTCCCGAGTAGCTGGGATTACAGGCACCTGCCACCATGCCCAACTAATTTTTGTATTTTTAGTAGAGACGGGGTTTCACCATGTTGGCCAGGCTAGTCTTGAACTCCTGACCTCATGATCCACCTGCCTCAGCCTCCCAAAGTGCTGGGATTACAGATTTAAGCCACTGCAGCTGGCTTTTTTTTTTTTTTTTTTTTTTTGGAGACAGGGTCTCACTCTGTCACCCAGGCTGGAGTGCAGTGGTGCGATCTTGGCTCACTGCAACCTGCACGTTCAAGGTTCAAGTGATTCTCCTGCCTCACCCTCCCGAGTAGCTGGGACTACAGGCATGCACCACCATGTCTGGCTAATTTTTTTGTATTTTTAGTAGAGATGGGGTTTCACCATGTTGGTCAGGCTGGTCTCGAACTCCTGACCTCAGGTGATCCTCCCACCTCCGCCTCCCAAAGTGCTGGGATTACATGTGTGAGCCACTGCGCCGAGCCTCATAAAATTTCTCAAAAATTATTTCAGGCTGGGCACGGTGGCTTACGCCTGTAATCCCAGCACTTTGGGAGGCCGAGGTGGGTGGATCACCTGAGGTCAGGAGTTCGAGACCAGCCTGGCCAACATGGTGAAACCCCATCTCTACTAAAAATAGAAAAAAATTAGCCGAGCGTGGTGGCGGGCACTTGTAATCCGACCTACTCGGGAGGCTGAGGCAGAAGAATCACTTGAACCCAGGAGGTGGAGGTTGCATGGAGCCGAGATCGCGCCATTGCACTCCAGCCTGGGCAACAAGAACGAAACTCTTGTCTCAAAAAAAAAAAAAAAAAAAAAAAATTATTTTAGTTGTAAAATAACAAATGATTTAAACTTCTTATATATTGATGTCAAATATTTATTCTTAGCTTTCATCTTGGTATCAAGAGCATTCTAAACAAGCTAGAAGGATTGAAATTATTTAAACAACAAACACATGTTAAAAATCGTGAGGTAGTAGTAGGCCCAGTTGCCCAGGTTGGAATCCTGGTTTACCTATTTACTGGCTGTTTGATAATGTACAAATCACTTCATCTCTCGGTTCCTTAGCCTCTGCAGGTATAAAATGTGGATAAGACCGTGCTATTGACTGTGTTTTTATGAGAATTAGACCAGTTAATACACATAAAATACTTAGAATACATGGCATGCAGTATGCAGTTATCATCATTACTAATGTTGTTACTATGTATTCATAATTGTAGTTAAGAAAGGAAAACTGGGATGAGCAGGGCCAAGTACACACACTCACACATAAACGTACTTCCACAATGGCATCACTGAGGTGTTTCTGTTGTCGAAAAAGGATGTTAGTAGCTCCAGCAACAAATCCCCGAACGGTGACATC
The DNA here is from genome assembly GCF_028878055.3 of Symphalangus syndactylus. NCBI lineage: Eukaryota > Metazoa > Chordata > Mammalia > Primates > Hylobatidae > Symphalangus > Symphalangus syndactylus. Next base: position 97,865,842 of record NC_072431.2, read on the forward strand.
GGAGAGAAGATGATGTTGCTGCAATGCCATGTAAGGCAAACACAGATATCCCTATGAATTAGAAGAGTAACAGAAAATATCAGAAAAGTAAAAGGTTACCTTTCTCTTTAAACTTAGCGAGCTAACAGTAGGAAAAGAAACTTCCATTCTTCCTTGCCCTGTCTGTAAGTCAGCTAATCTTTGACTCAATAAAATAATATTTCAGGGGAACTTCAAGTCTTGACTACAGTAAGTCCAGTTAATGATTAGCTAATTGTCTCCATGAATGGTCAAATCTTGGCAAGGGTTTAATATGAAGGTTGTCTTTCTTGATCACTTTGTTCTCATTCAATTTAAAAGCCTCCACAGTAACTAATGAATTGAACCTTTTTGTTTAGGAAATGATGCATGAAGCCTGTTAGTAAGTACGTTGTTTAGTAGAAGGCTGTTAAAAATTTAAAATACATGCATCTGCACATAACCACTGAAGCACTATTAGGAGAATAGCAAAGTACTGCATAGCATTTGTTATACTGTCCTATGTTAAAAATCATGCAAAAAGATTTCAAGATATTTGCTACTAAATATTTAAAGCAAAAATGACACTGGTAGTATCTGTGTATTTAACTAATTTCCATTTGAATTTTATTTGAAAACAGCATTGCTCCAAAAATTACAGTGGAATTGCTAAACTGCAGCAAGCATCTAAGTATACAAAAAATCCAGCATACTTCCTGAGAGTACAAGTGTTAACACTGGAATGATTCACTGAAGGAAGATATGCAATTTCTGCTGAAAGATTCTAAATCGGAATGGGTTTTCAACAAGTGGCATGACTTGTTATACAGCCAGGAAGGCAGACTCACTGAGCCCCTCAACTTGTTTTCAGCCTCAAGTTCTATAAGTTTTATTTTTTTACATCTCATCACTTTTTAAAACACAGAATTATGTCATCTGGATAATGTCGTGTTTACATCATGAGACAAATCTCTCTGAAGGCAGGAGATATCCCCTTTGCAACTTGATATTCTTTATTACAACTGGGAGAGCGCTTTGTGTGTAACTAACAGGTGGTTGTTAAATACTTAACATGAAAGGGAAGGCTTCCAAAAGTTGGAATATATGTCGGAATATATGTCTAGTAATTTGGTTATATTCTTACTCTTGAAAATGTCTTTGTTGCTTGATCAGACCCTAACAGAAGAAGCAAAAATAAATCCATACCTTTGCATTAGAGATGCTCAGTAGAGAGCTTCTCAACCCAGGCTCCTCATTCAGAATCAGTATTATATTTCATAATAATAACAAAACTAAAAGGTATGTTTTTAAAAAGTAAGTAGGTCAAAGCTTTTAAAAAATGTTTAAAAATCCTTTAAAAATTTATAAATATATATGCCTTTTGGCCCAGCATTCTACTTGTAATTTATCCTACAGTATCCTACAAATATTGTATCGTGTGATATTATATTTATGAAAATAAATGCAATACCAAAAAACTCGAATCCAAACTCTTCATGAATAGGGGACTAAATAAATGTTCATCCATACAATGAACCTGCAGCCATAAAAAGTGATGATGTTCATCTCCAAAGAATATTATGGGCTGGGCATGGTGGCTCATGCCTGTAATCCCAGCACTTTGGGAGGCTGAGGCAGGCGGATCACTTGAGGTCAGGAGTTCGAGACCAGCCTGGCCAACATGCTGAAACCCTGTCTCTACTAAAAATTCAAAAATTAGCCAGGCATGGTGGCAGGCACCTGTAATCCCAGCTACTCGGGAGGCTGAGGCAGGAGAATCGCTTGAACCCAGGAGGTGGAGGTTGCAGTGAGCCAAGATGGCACCATTGTACTCCAGCCTGGGCGACAGAGTAAGACTCCATCTCAAAAAAAATAAATAAAATAAAAAAATAAATAAAAAGAATATGATGTAAAAAAAAGAATAAGCGGGCTGGGCATGATGGCTCACACCTGTAATCCCAGCACTGTGAGAGGCCAAAGTGGGAGGACTGCTTGAGCCCAGGAGTTCGAGAATGGCCAGGCAGCATAGTAAGACACTGTCTCTAGAAAAAAGAAAAATTAAATTAAAAGGCTGGGCGCGATGGCTTACACCTGTAATCCCAGCACTTTGGGAGGCTGAAGAGGGCAGATAATCTGAGGTCAGGAGTTTGAGACCAGCCTGACCAACATGGTGAAACCCTGTCTCTACTAAAAATATAAAAATGAGCTGGACCCATGGTGGCGAGTGCCTGTAATCCCAACTACTCAAGAGGCTGAGGCAGGAGAATCGCTTGAAAAGACCAGGAGGTGCAGGCTGCAGTGAGCTGAGATCATATCACGGCACTCCAGCCTGGGTGACAGGGGCAAAACTCTGTCTCAAAAAAATAAATAAATAAAAATAAAATAAAAATAATGGGCAAAAATGGGCACATTCTGCTACCATTTGTAAAAAGGGAGGGGAAAATATGCATTTGTTTCTGCATAGAATACCCCCAGAAGAAAACAAGACAGTGACAATGTTGGCTGCCACTGGAGAGGGCTGCTGGATAGCAGGGGATGGAATGGAAGGGAGACTTTTTATCAGCGATGCTTTGAAATCTTTCAAATATTGAACTATGTGGAAACATTACATATTTATAAAATTATTTAAAATAGTTCAAAATAGCTTTAAAATTGTAGCATTACTTGCTAGGTGTGGTGGCTCATGTCTGTAATCCCAGCACTTTGGGAGGCCAAGGCAGGCAGACTGCTTGAGCTCAGAAATTTGAGACCAGCCTGAGCAACACGGTGAAACTCCATTTCTACCAATAATACAAAAATTAGCCGGGTATGGTGGCCTGCGTCTGTGGTCCCAGCTACTCAGGAGACTGAGGTGGGAGGATCCCATGAGCCTAGGAGGTCAAGGCTGCAGTGAGCTGAGATCACACCACTGCTCTCCAGCCTGGGTGAAAAGCAAAACTCTATCTTAAAAACAAACAAAGTTACAAATAAAATGAAACTTAAGGGAATTATAAATTAAGTCATCTTTTGGGGGAGGCAATTGTGTATTTTTTTAAAAAGTACCAGATACAATAAAAGCCAAAGAAATGGCTACTGTTCTTTAAAAAAGTTTTAAGACTCAGCAAAACAGAACAATACTTGAAATAATCTTCCCTATCTCTCAAACACTAAAAGTCACATTTATTTATTTATTTTTTGAGATGGAGTCTCGCTCTGTCGCCCAGGCTGGAGTGCAGTGGCGTGATGTCAGTTCACTGCAAGCTCCGCCTCTCGAGTTCATGCCATTCTCCTACCTCAGCCTCCTGAGTAGCTGGGACTACAGGCGCCCACCACTATGCCTGGCTAATTTTTTTTTTTTTTTGTATTTTTAGTAGAGATGGGGTTTCACCATGTTAGCCAGGATGGTCTCGATCTCCTGACCTCGTGATCTGCCTGCCTCGGCCTCCCAAAGTGCTGGGATTACAGGCGTGAGCCACCGCACCTGGCCAAAAGTCACATTTATTTGGCCACAGATTGAGGTAACTTTTTCAAAAATTAGAAACAATTTTATTTTTATTCTCGATCCCCAGTGCTTCATTTGACTAGCCTTAAACATTATTATTATTATTTTGGCTGGGTGTGGTGGCTCACACCTGTAGTCCCAGCTACTTAGAAGGCTAAGGCGGGCAGACTGCTTGAGCTCAGGAGTTCAAGACCAGCCTGGACAATATGATGAAACCCCATCTCTACAAAAAATTAGCTGGGCGTGGTGGCAGGCGCCTGTAGTCCCAGCTACTTGGGAGGCTGTGGTGGGAGGATCACTTGAGCACGGGAGGCGGAGGTTGCAGAGAGCCGAGATTGCACCACTGCATTCCAGGCTGGGCAAGAGTGGTGAGACCCTGTCTCAAAAAAAAAAAAGATTAAAAAAAAAAAATTAAAAATTTTTAAAAATAATAATAATTTGTTGAGATGAGCTCTTGGTCTTTTGGCCAGGCTGGAGTGCACTGACATGACCATGGCTCACTGCAGTCTTGACCTCCTGAGCTCAAGTAATCCTCCCACCTCAGCCTTCCAAGTAGCTGGGACTACTGGCACATGCCACCACACCCAGCCTTTTCTTTTTTTTTGGAGGGCAGTGGCACGATCTCGGCTCACTGCAACCTCCGCCTCCTGGGTTCAAGTGATTCTCCTGCTTCAGCATCCTGAGTAGCTGCGACTACAGGCATGTGCCACCACGCCCAGCTAATTTTTGTATTTTTAGTAGAGATGGGGTTTCACCATGTTGGCCTGGATGGTCTTGATCTTTTGACCTCAGGTGATCTGCCCGCCTCGGCCTCCCAAAGTGCTGGGATTACAGGCATGAGCCATTGCACCTGGCCCCAGCTAATATTTTAACTTTACTTAGTATGAGTTGAGGTCTCACTATGTTGCTCAGGCTGGTCTCAAATTTCTGAGCTCAAGTGATTCTTCTGCCTTGGCTGTTTTAAAGTTTTTTAATAGACAATAATTGCATTGAGGTAATTTCTTTATTTTTTTTTTTGAGACGGAGTTTTGCTCTTGTTGCCCTGGCTGTAGTGCAATGGCGTGATCTCCACTCATTGCAACCTCTGCCTCCTGGGTTCAAGCGATTCTCCTGCCTCAGCCTCCCAAGTAGCTGGGATTACAGGCATGTAATCCCACCGCCACACCCAGCTAATTTTGTATTTTTAGTAGAGACGGGTTTCTCCATGTTGGTCAGGCTGGTCTTGAACTCCCGATCTCAGGTGATCCGCCTGCCTTGGCCTCTCAAAGTGCTGGGATTACAGGCGTGAGCCACCACGCCCAGTTGCATTGAGGTAATTTCTAAATAGAGTTCCATTATAGTGACTCAACTAATTTTACTAAATAATGGCAATAATCTCATAACTAGAAAAGAGGGAGAAAGTTGATGCATGAGATTAAGTCAGGTGGGACTCCAAGCTCCAAGGGCTCCAGTCCTTTCTGGCCAGTCCTCCACTAACTATTTTGCTCCAATGTGCAGCCAATTCCAGAACACTTTCAGTAACAAGATGGGAAGACTTAGAGAAGAATGGAAGAAAAGCACTCAGGATTGTCTTTTCACAGCAGAAAATAGCTACTGTATCTTCCTCTTTATCTTTTTTTCCACTTCCCTCATTCCCCTTCAATGTTCCTCTGGTTAGAAAGTGATGGAGCAGCATAGCATAAATATTACACAGGCACAAATCATCCTCTAATTTTCCTACTTCTCCTTCAGTGTCCCAGTTGCCTTCCCATCACCCTATGGGCAGCCTACCCCACAGTTGCCTCTAGCCCCACCTCTTCTTCCTTAGCAGCTGTTTCTTCTCTACACTTCCTGAATCAGCTCTCAGGCTTTCCTGAGAAGCATATTTTAGAAGCTAGTATTGACAGCATTTACATAGTAAGCATCCTCTCTGAAACTGACATGAAAGGCATCAACCTCAGGCAAGTTCAGATACCAGAGAGAGGATTAGAAAGTTGGGAAGCTGAATTCTTCTGGAATTGTTTTATTATGTAGAAATTTGTTTCCATTTATTCATATGATAACTACTCTACTTCAGCAATATTCCCCAGGCACCCAGGCTTCTCTCCGGCTATTTCTAAAATTACTTTTCAAAATGTTTTGCTAACCTAATTCCTTCTGTACAAGGATTTTAAGATCTTCAAGAGAAAAAAGCCTAAAGACAATTCGGTTTTAAGAACATTTTATATTCCAAAGTTACTGACATGAAAAAGTCAGCATTGGCATTTAAAACTGTGATTAAAGAAATTAGATTTTCATCCAAACACTCAAAAAACATAAAACCAAAAAGACAACTATTTTATAGGGATGTTAGTAAGCCCATCATGTATTTAATACTGATAGTGTATACGGCACACAAATCTAATATTCCGCTAAACATGCTTTATTGACAAGACACAAAATACATCTTTACATTGCTTTAATTTGTCAGCAACCTGACAAAACCAAAATCCCTCTCCAGTTAATTTCCCTCTTGATATCTTCATAATAGTAAAAATTAAGAGGGCAGGTCAGTGAAATAGCAAAGTCAGGGCTCTGAAAGGTATAGGAAGTCATAACACAGCTCAGAAAGCCCACCATTTGTGGCTACTTGCTTTACCAGTAGTCTGAGAAACCCGAGTTTTCTCCCCAAGTTCTTAAATTCCAGTTTTAAGAAACTGCATTGATTTAATCATGAAATCAGTTAAGAGAATTTCCGAATCCCAAGCAGGTTACAAAATGAAGAAAGATGGCATTCTGTTTTAACTATTCACCAACAATGACTCTGGGCAAGTACATTTTTGCAAAGCTGGGTAAACCCAGAAATAATTTATCGAATAATATAGGAGAGGAATACATATATTGTTCAAGCCAACACTACCCATCTTTCTTTTCCACATAAAGTGGAATATCACTTCATGGATACCAGACAGTATTCAGGGAAAAACAGAATACTTTGTTCTAGTAACTGAAAAGGTGGTAGACTGCCTTTCATGGTAGACTACAAGATCACAGATGGCAAGAATTCAGAATCTAGTATGGTGTCTGGCTCCTGGAAGGGCAATAAATACAGTTGGTTCTCCACATCCGTGGGTTCCCACATACCAGATTCAACCAACCTTGGATTAAAAATATTGAGAAAAATAATAATACTAAATTAACCCCAGCATAGTAACTATTCACATAGCATTTACATTGCATTAGGTATTATAAATAATCTAGAGGTGATTTAAAGTATACGGCAGAGGCAGGGCACAGTGGCTCACGCCTGTAATCCCAGCACTTTGGGAGGCCGAGGTGGGTGGATCACCTGAGATCAGGAGTTTGAGACCAGCCTGGTCAACATAGTGAAACCCTGTCTCTACTAAAAATACAAAAATCAGCCGGGCAGAGTGATTGGCGCCTGTAGTCCCAGCTACTCGGGAGGCTGAGGCAGGAGAATTGCTTGAACCTGGGAGGTGGAGGTTGCAGTAAGCAGACATCACGCCACTGCACTCCAGCCTGGGGGATAGAGTGAGACTTTGTCTCAAAAACAAAACAAAACAAAAAAACCATATATGGGAGGATGTGCACAGGTTATATGCAAATACTATGCCACTCTATATTAGTGACTTGAACATTCTCGAATTTTGGTATGGGGGAAGTTCCTGGAACTAATCCCCCATGAATAATGAGGGATAACTATACTTGTAGAATAAGAAATGAAATAGATTTTTTTTTTTCTGCTCTACTTTGAAAAACAATTCACAAATAGGTAAAAGTTTTTCTGCAAAGGATGAAAAAAACATCCAAACAACGTAGCTTCCAGAATATGTCTCAGCATCAGTGTAACTTTATTTTTATATAGAGACAGGGTCTCACTCTAAAGCTCAGACTGGAGTGCAGTGGCACAGTCATGGCTCACGGCAGCCTGAAAGTCCTGGGTTCAAGAGATCCTCTTGCCTCAGCCTCCCAAGTAGTGGCGACTATAGGCATATGCTACCGTGTCCAGATAATTTATTTTACTTTTTTGTAGAGATGACGTCTTGCTTTGTTGCACAGGCTGGTTTCTAGATCCTGGTTTCAAGCAATCCTCCCCGCCTCGGCCTCCCAAAGTGCTGGGATTACAGGTGTGAGACACTGTGTCCAGTCCAGTGTAACTTTTGACCCAGTGAAGTTGACTGCTTCATCTTAATGCATTACTGACATTAAGAAATGATATCCTGAAAAGACTGAATTAAAGATTCAATTTGATTTACTATATTGCGTTTAAGTTATTAAAAAATTTCAAATACATTCTGAATGGTTTTTATAACAAGATTAAAAAATAGTGTTAGAACAATTAGCCAAAACACTGTTATATTCAAATGAAGTTTACTAATATAAGTACACTTAATAAGTGTATGTGTTAAGTATACTTAGTAAATACATATGTATATTTGTATTTGTTAGTTATAACTTACCTCACTTATAAGTGATATAAGTTAGACATCTAAGCTTTTTTCTTTTAAAATTGTAGTATTTTAATACATATAGGCACTCTTTTTATTGTACTTCACTTTATTGTGCTTTTTCTAAGCTGAAGGTTTATGGCAACCCTGCAACCATCAAGTCTATCAGTGCCATTTTCCCAACAGCCTGTGCTCACTTCCCTGTCTCTGTCACATTTTGGTAATTCTCACATCTCACACGTTTTCCTTATTACTGTGTTTGTTATGTTGATCTGTGATCCGTGATCTTTGACGTTACTACTGTAATTGTTTTGAGGTGACATGAACCACCCCCACATAGACAGCAAACTTAATAAATGTTGTGTGTGTTCTGGCTTCTCCACTGACTGGCCATTCCTGTCTCTTCTCCTGTCCTCAGGCCTCCCTATCCCCTGAGATGCAGCAATTTTTAATTAGGCCAACTAACAACCCTACAATGGCCTCTAAGTGTTTAAGTAAAAGGAAGAGTCTCACATCTTATTTGAAATCCAAAGCTAGAAATGACTAAGTTTAGTAAGGAAGGCATGTCGAAAACTGAGACAGACAGAAATCTATGCCTCTTGCCCCAAACAGTTAGCCAAGTTGTCGATGCAAAAGAAAAGTTTTTGAAGGAAATTAACAGTGCTACTAAAAGTGTTTTTGTTTTTAAACCAGTGAACACACAAATGGTAAGAAAGTGAAACAATAGCCTTATTGCTGATATGCAGAAAGTTTGAGTGGTCTGGATAGAAGATCAAACCAAACAGAACATTCCCTTAAGCCAAAGCCTAATCCAGAGCAAGGCCTTAACTCTCTTCGATTATATGAAAGCTGAGAGAGCTGAGAAGATGCAGAAGTATGAAGCCAGCAGAGTTAGCTCACAATATTTAAGAAGCCGTCTCTGTAACATAAAAGTGCAAGGTGAGGCAGCAAGTGCTGATGGAGAAGCTGTAGCAAGTTATTCAGAAGATCTAGCTAAGGTCATTGATGAAGGTGGTTACAGATTTTGAATACAACAGATTTTCAATAAAGACAAAACAGCTTTCTATTGGAAGAAGATGCCATCTAGGACTTTTGTGGGTAGGGAAGAAGTCAATGCCTGGCTTTAAAGCTTCAAAGGACAAGCTGACTCTTACTGGGGGCTAATGCAGCTGGTGACTTTAAGTTGAAGCCAATGATAATTTACCATTCCCCAAATCCTAGGGCCCTTCAGAGTTATGCTAAATCTGCTGCCTGTGCTCTAGAATGGAAAAACGAAGCCTGGATGACGGCACATCTCTTTACAGCATGGTTTACTGTATATTTAAGGCCACTGTTGAGACCTACTGCTCAGAAGAAAATAAAAAAAGATTCCTTTCACAATATTACTGCTCATTGACAATGCACCTGGTCATCTAAGGGCTCTAATGAAGATGTACAAGGAGATTAATGTTTTTTTCATGCTTAGGAACACAACGTTCATTTTGGAGCCCGTGGATCAAGGAGTCATTTTGACTTTCAAATCTTATTATTTAAGAAACACATTTCATAAGGCTATAGCTGCCATGGATAGTGATTCCTTTGATGGATCTCGACAAAGTAAATTGAAAGTCTTCTGGAAAAGATTCATTACTCTAGATGCCATTAAGAACATTTGTGATTCACAGGAGGAGGTCAAAATATCAATATTAACAGGAGTTTGGAAGAAGTTGATACCACTCTCATGAATAACTTTGGGGGGTTCAAGACCTTGGGGGAGATTTGGTGGAAACAGCAAGAAAATTAGAAGTGGAATCTGAAAATGTGACTGAATTGCTGCAATCTACTGATAAAAGCTTGAACGGATGAGGAACTGCTTCTTAGGGATGAATAAGGAGAGTGGTTTCTTGTGATGGAGTCTGCTCTTAGTGAAGATGTGGTGAATGTTGTTGAAATGACAACAAAGGATTTTTATTCATTTATATTTAAATAAATTAAAAATTATTTAATAATTAATTGTACTTCACTTTATTGTGCTTTTAACATAATTATTATTTAAGTTTTATTCACTTTGTTGTGTTTTTAAAATAATTATTAAATGTTAAATAATAAACATTTATTATTTAAAAAATAATAGAGTCTCCCTCTGTCACCCAGTCTGGAGTACTGCGGCGTGATCACAGCTCACTTTAGCCTCAACCTCCAGGGCTCAACCGAGCCTCCTAATCTCAGCCTCCCAAGTAGCTGGGACCACAGGCACGAGTTACCACATCTGGCTAATCAAACTCCTGGCCTCAAGTGATCCTCCTGCCTCAGCCTCCCAAAGTTTTGGGATTATAGGCATGAGCTACTGTGCCCGGCCTGAAGTATTTTTAAATTAAGATGTGTACATTAAAAAAAAGATACAATGCTACAACGCACTTAATAGACTACAGTATAGTGTAAACATAACTTTTATATGCATTTGGAAACAAAAAAATTCCTGAAACTCGCTTTATCACAGTGTTCTGTAACTGAACCATAGTATCTCTGAGGTGTGCCTGTATTTATTGAGTGCAATCAAGGCTGTCTGGACTTCCTTAATTCTTTAAGGAGAAACCTGAATAATTAAAAATAGACCCAAGAGAGTGATTGTGCATATGACTCATATCTACTAAGTTTCAAAACATTTACCAATCAAAATCCCCTATATACTTCCCTATAGACTTATACTATGGTCACGGATGCCACAGTACTATATATTTGGTATGTACTTTACAGTTTTCAAGGAAATTTTTCCACCTGAAAATGTGTTGAATACCAAAAGTTCAAAAGTTAAACTCTAAAAGGATTTTTCAAATTCTTTAAGGAATTCGATAAAAAATATTACACTTTACCTTTGTGAAGATGGCCAGGGGCATGCCATACTGATCCTCTTCCAAACCTGAAATGAGCCCTGGTATCAGGACTACCTGTCCCGTATTAGCTTGAGGTTGTACAGTAATTGGAAGACTCTCTGAGGGGACAGAGTCCTTTGGAAACATTGTCTGGTCTGATCCCAGCTGTTCCCTTTCTTTCAAGTTGGGGTCCTCTAAGACACTAGGATCCAAAGTTTCCCAGTCACTTTCTGAAGAATCTGGAGATGGGCGAGATGGAGGTTTCAAATATTGATTGGTATCATTGGGTTCCTGCCCTTTGCTGCTGTCTTCCACTTGGAACAAAGGCTCCTCAGTCTTCATGGCAGCATCTTCTCCATGGTTTCCTGCCATGACTTTCCTGACAGTTCCCAAGTTGGTATGTGAAACGTCAGCAGTGGATGCAGAAACAAAATCATCTGCACGTGGGTTACTTTCCTGAAGCCCACCATCTTCAGACATACTCTTCCGGGGTCTATACTGAGAACAGTCACTGAGACCATGTTCAATCATGCCTAAAATATGCAACATTAAAGAACAGCTTGGCTTATAATAATATGGAAGAACCTAAGAGCTATATATTAGTAGACTCTCCTATAAAATTTAATAAGCTATGCTTGTACACATTTTAGTTAAAAACAAAAAGAACAGAAAGAAACCCAGACAAAAGAGAGAAACCTATTTCCAAAAGGAAAATGTCATATTAAAATAGAAAGGATAAACCTAACGAATTTGTTTGAAACTTCCTTTTTTTAAATTAATTAATTAATTTATTTATTTATTACTATACTTTAAGTTTTAGGGTACATGTGCACAATGTGCAGGTTTGTTACATATGTATCCATGTGCCATGTTGGTGTGCCGCACCCATTAACTCGTCATTTAGCATTAGGTATATCTCCTAATGCTACCCCTCCCCCCTCCCCCCACCCCACAACAGTCCCCGGAGTGTAATGTTCCCCTTCCTGTGTCCATGTGTTCTCGTTGTTCAATTCCCACCTATGAGTGAGAACATGCGGTGTTTGGTTTTTTGTCCTTGTAGTAGTTTACTGAGAATGATGATTTCCAGTTTCATCCATGTCCCTACAAAGGACATGAACTCATCATTTTTTATGGCTGCATAGTATTCCATGGTGTATATGTGCCACATTTTCTTAATCCAGTCTGTCGTTGTTGGACATTTGGGTTGGTTCCGAGTCTTTGCTATTGTGAATAGTGCCGCAATAAACATACGTGTGCATGTGTCTTTATAGCAGCATGATTTATAGTCCTTTGGGTATATACCCAGTAATGGGACGGCTGGGTCAAATGGTATTTCTAGTTCTGGATCCCTGAGGAATCACCACACTGACTTCCACAATGGTTGAACTAATTTACAGTCCCACCAACAGTGTAAACTTTATTTCTAAAAGTTTAGGTTCCAGTACAAGTTAAACAAAAGAAAGAGTAGATACTGCTGTTTTCTTACCTGGAAAAAGGGATAACACAGTCATCAGTGCACCCACCAATTTATTCACTGGAGAAATATAAAAAAGAACCTGGAATGGAGTCAATCAAAATCAAATTAGAAAACCCATGAAGACGTCCATAATGATAACAAATAAAAAAGAAGGAAAAGTTCTTTATATAAGAATAACAGCTGGCTGGGCACGGTGGCTCATGCCTGTAATCCCAGCACTTTGGGAGGCTGGGGTGGGCGGATCACGAGGTCAGGAGATCGAGACCATCCTGGCCAACATGGTGAAACCCCATCTCTACTAAAATACAAAAACTTAGCCGGGCATGGTGGTACATGCCTGTGGTCCCAGCTACTCGGGAGGCTGAGGCAGGAGAATTGCTTGAACCCAGGAGGCAGAGTTGCAGTGAGCCAAGATCACACCACTGCACTCCAGCCTGGCTAGAGAGCGAGACTCTGTCTCATTAAAAAAAAAAAAAAAAAAGAATAACAGCTGCCGGGTGTGGTGGCTGGCTCACACCTGTAATCCCAGCACTTTGGGAGGCCAAGGCGGGCGGATAATGAGGTCAGGAGATCGAGACCAGCCTGACCAACATGCTGAAACCCCGTCTCTACTAAAAATACAAAAATTAGCCAGGCATGGTGGCACACACCTGTAATCCCAGCTACTCAGGAGGCTGAGGCAGGAGAATTGCTTGAACCCAGGAGATGGAGGTTACAGTGAGCCGAGATCATGCCACTGCACTCCAGCCTGGGCAACAGAGCGAGACTCAGTCCAAAAAAAAAAAAAAAAAAAAGAGTAACAGCTAATAAACATAGAAGTACTAATAGACAAATCACCATTTAGCATCCACCGTGATTTAGGTACAAATTACCAACAGATGCTAAAACTACTGTGAAACAACAGGATAGTCACAATGTCTGAAATTTATCATTCTACGGATTAGCTATTAAGGTGGCAACCACCACCTCAACCGAATGAGCCAACTTCACATCACCAATACTACTACTACAAATAGTTATGGGCCTCCTGATATTATGTCTTGACAGAGACACACCACTACCTGTGTAGGATTCTTGCTAAAAAGGTTTAATCTGAAACTAGCCACAAGAAAACAAACAAATCTCACCCTAGTACACTAGTCTTGATTATTTTTAAAATGCCAGTGTCACAAAATATAGAAACAAAAGAACAAACAAAGAGAGAGAGGTGGAAGACCTTTTTGAAATAAAAGAGAGCTAGCAATGCAGTACATGATCCTTGACTGGATCCCAGATTGAAAACAACAATCAGGTCAGGTGTGGTGGCTCACACCTGTAATCCCAGCATTTTGGGAGATTGAGGCAGGAGGATCACTTGAGGCCAGGAATTCAAGACCAGCCTGCGCAACATAGCAAGACCCTATCTCTATTCTTTAAAATAAAAAATTAAATAATAATAAAAAAAGAAAATATCAGCTACAAAGGACATTATCACATCTGGGGAAATTTGAAAATGGACTGTATGTCAGATTTCTCTTATTATCTCAATGTTAAATTTCCTGAATGTGAAAATGGTATGTCGATTATGTAGGAATATTTTCTTTTTCTTAAGAAATACATCCTGAAGTATTTATTTAGGAGTGAAGTACCATAATGTCTACAAATTACTTTCAAGGTATTATGATTCAGGGGAAAAAATGAACATATATAAAGGAATATAGACTGGGTGTGGTGGCTCATGCCAGTAATTCCAGCACTGTGGTCCCAGGTACTCAGGAAGCTGAGGTGGAAGAATTGCTTGAGCCTGGGAGTCAGAAGTTGCAGTAAGCCATGATCGCACAACTGCACTCTAGCCTGGGCAACAGAGCTATACCCTGTCTCAAAAAATAAAAAGGAATTCAAAGTGTTCTGTGGCTGGATGGTGATGATGGCTGCATAACATGAATGTACTTAATACCACTGAATTGTACACCTTAAAATGGTTACGATGATAAATTGTATGTTATGTGTATTTTATCACAATTTTAGAAATTAAATAAAAATTTTTGAAACACCACACTAGTATGTTGGGTTCATTTAAAAAAAAAAACTTCCTACCTCAGCCTCCCGAGTAGCTGGGCCTACAGGCACCTGCCACCATGCCTGGCTAATTTTTGTATTTTTAGTAGAGATGGGGTTTCACCACGTTGGCCAGGCTGTTCTCAAACTCCTGACCTCAAGTGATCCGCCCACCTTAGCCTCCCAAAGTGCTGAGATTACAGGCATGAGCCACCGTGCCCAGCCTGAAGGAATATATATTTCTTATAGAAAAATAGGATACAGAAAAATATTCCCTTTAAAAAAAATAACCTATGTTCTCACCAAACTAGGTTGATATCTTTACTTCCAGTCCCTTTTCAATTAATATATATTCATTTATAAAATTGGGATCATAGGCTTGACATGTTGTAGAGAAACTTTTCTCACTTAACAAGCCATGAAAATCTTTAAAACAATAAAAACATCTTAGTATCTTTTTTATTGTCTGAAATTATACACAACATACAAGATAGTTACTCACTTATAATTTATTATTCTGTGATAGACTCTCTTAGAGCTTTGTGTCGAATTCAGATTAATTTTGGAAAATACATCTCTAAAAGGAGAATCACTGGGTCAAAGGAATATTTTTAAGGTAATGAACTAAAGTGGATATTGTGCATGGTCGACTCCCCAACATTCTTTCAACCCCTACTCCACTAGGCACAGTAATATGGTATATAAAACTGGCCCAGATCCAAGGATGGCTCCTGATTAGTCTAAACCAAAGGCTGGTGAACTTTTTCTATAAAAAGTCAGATAATTATTTTTACTTTATGGGCCATATGGTCTGTCACAACTACTCAACTCTGCCACTACAATGTGAAAGCAGCCATAAACAGCAAGTAAATAAATGGGTCTGATTTCCAATAAAATTTTACGTATAACAATAGGTAGTAGGTCAGATTTGGCCTTGGGACTAAGCCAATCATGGCAAACCCATCCCTTTGTATCAGGGAGTGGTCAGGAACCCAAGTTTAAGCCAACCAGGGCAAACATGTATTTGGCCACAGGAGTAGCCATGTGTGTGGCCTGTAATAGGCCCAAACAAATTGAAGGAAAGAATTATTGTTTTTTTAATTGCTATTTTTTGAGACAGTGGCTCTGTTTGCAGGCTGGAGTGTGGTGGCACGATCTCAGCTCACTGTAATCTCCACCTCCCAGGCTCAAGCCATCCTCCTACCTCAGCCTCCCAAGTAGCTGGGAATACAGGCACATGCCACTCACACCCAGCTAATTTTTGTATTTTTTTGTAGAGATGGGGTTTCTTTCACCATGTTGCCCAGGCTGGTCTCAAACTCCTGAGCGCAAGTGATTGATCCTCCTGCTTCAGCCTCCCAAAGTGCTAGGATTACAGGTGTCAGCCACCGTGCCTGGCCAAGAATTCTTATTAGATTGTTTAGGAGGAGGTATTATTTCTGCCAGCAGTTATGATTGAGGAAGCAAATGACCCAGTTACTGTCGGCAGTTCCCTATACTACCAGGGAAACCAGGCTCTGGAACAAGCTAGCACTGTGCACTGTAGAGCAAAGAGATGGAAAAAACCTAGGCACTTAATTACACTATGGAGCCACTGTGTCAAACCCTGAAATCTAAAGTGAGCCAACATGTCCTATTATTTAAGTCAGTTTAAAATTGAGTTGTCTGTTACCTACAGAAAAGCTGCATTAATTTAAATTTCTATGGCAGAGAACAAGAAAATGTGCTTCAGCTCACCACAGTGATAGGCAAAAAGTATCTTAATACTTTATAATTAGTTTCAATTTTATGAAATAATGTAAAAAAAAGTCAATAAAAGTTAAATACTCCATCTTTCCTTTCATCCCTTAGGATCATACCTTTTTTTCAAGAAGAATTAGCTTAAATAGGATTAAGACCTGCAAAAGGAAAAAAAAATGTTGTATTGAAATGAGAGACTCAAGCCTATAATTCATCTTTCCCCCTTCTAAAACATAACCATAATCAGTAATACTAAATACAGCACTTTAAAAAGTACATGAAAAATTATGAACTTATACTGAGAAGTTAAATACTACCTGTGTACTCTTAAATGTGAGAATCACTTAAATCTCTAACTGAAATTATTTTTTCTTGAAGGGGTGGTACCATTTTTGCTTGAAGTATCTGTAAGCTCTTTAAAGGGGACCCTGCTCTTTAAATAAATACTTTATTTCTGGATGTCCAGAGTGTTCACATAGCAGGTACTCAGTAAATGTTTGTTAAATAAATAATCAATGTGTTTATATCCTAGTCAACATCTGCTTTAATAATAAAGATCAGAAGATATAGGTATGCATAGATGTTTTATTGAAAAATGCTCCATTCTCAGGGCAACATATAAAATATTCTGCAAGATAAAAACATGTTTCTTTCCACTCTAATCTCATGATAGATGAAATTGCAAAAACAATAGAAAAAATTACCCTATCCTGCAAAGAAGTAAACGGTATTTGTGCTCCTTTAAATTTCTACAATACAAGCACTACCAACACTTTTAATTTTGTATAGTTATAAAGCCAAGTACATCTTAGAAGAACTAAAGCATGGTATGCCACAATCTGCATTCAATTTAGCACACTGAATTTGGCAGTGAAATGTGCACACTAAGAACAGTGTTGGCCATTTTAGTACTGTACATCATAAATTTAAATAAGGTACCATACCTTGTGTCGAAAATGAAGGACAAGATCTCGAGGTGACAGACCTACAATGTTAACAAAAAAGCTAAACTGTGACTACAATGTAATGTTTTTGCTGAAGAAAGGTTATTTTCCCCTTAACAGAAAGAAAGGTTAAAAAAAAAAGTAGGAATGTGCAAATATTCAAATATTTATGTAATGTTTGATTAGGTACACATATACTCAGAAACAGTGCTGTTCAGTACAACTTTCTGCAAGGATGAAAATATTTTAAACCTGACTTGTCCAATACAGTAGCCAATACAGAGCAATTGAAATGTGGCATGTGTGACTCAGACAAACTGACTTAAGTTTTATTAAAATTTTATTAATTTTAATCTAACTATAGGCAGCTATAGGTGGCTAGTAGCTACTGTTTTGGACAGTGCAGGTCTAACACATTTTCCCATTCTACAAACATAAACTACACAAGTTTAGAAATGATATAGCTTATATTATAGTGGCAATCAATGATTAAACAACGTTTTTGGTCATGGCACTTCATATGTTATTATTTCTGAAACACAGTCTGTCATCTGCCTGAAACAACACAGTACAAGAGAAAATAATTTAGACAAAAATATGTTCTCAGAATAGGATCTCATTTATGCAGAATAATAGTTTACATTACACAGAGGATTGCAATCATAAACTACAATTGGCAACTGCATGCTGAAATTGGAATTGAGTGAGCATAAACCACTATGTGATTAAAAAGTTTTAATCACAAAATGGATATTTATTGAGTTGCCCATTGAATATCTTGGCTACCAATGGATATTTTGGGTTGTCAAGATAGTATAAATTAAACAAAAATCCCTAACCTGAAGAATCTTAGAAAAGAGCTGAGCAGCTCTCTCTCTTGCTTCATCTGTTATGATAGGGAATTAAGCTGGTCAGCATTAATGCAAGGAAAAGGAAAAAACAATAAAAATCTTCCATTACTATCCTAAAAGGTAGAAATTCCAGCCTGGGCACTATAGGGATACCTTGTCTCTACAAACAAACAAACAAACAAAAAAAAAACCCAACTACCTGGGAGTGATGGTTTGCACCTGTGGTCCCAGCTACTTAGGAGGCTGTGGCAAGAGAATTGCTTGAGCCCAGGAGGTCAAGGTTGCAGTGAGCCATGATCACACCACAGCACTCCAGCCTGGGTGAGAAAATGCTATCCATTTTCAATGATAATTGAGGTAGTTTGTCTCAAAAAAAAAAAAAAAGGCAGAAATTCACCTTGTACGTTAATAGTTGTAAACCTGGTATGTTCTAATACTCTTCTCAGTATAAACACTGGCTAAGAAGATATTTAAGGAAGAAACAGCATCAAATGTTGAAGAAGTTAGATCCCATATAGAGATGTAATTCTAATCAAAGTTTTACATGCAACTCAGTTTGCTAAACAAATAGAAATGAGGGAATCTCTTTTAACTTGTAAGTCACTTACTTACCAAGATATACTTGGGATCCTTCTAATGAAGCACCTCCCAAGGAACTATTCATATGTTCATAAAGCTCCTATAAAATATAGATTGAATTTACATTTTACTATCATTTTAGATCTGAATTAGAAATATATTGATCAGAAAAAAGTTGGTTCCTTAATTGAGGTAGTTTGTTCTGCTAGGCGCTAAATTTAAAAACAAGCCTCTCTGCAACCTTGCCAGTTCTCATTTCTTCTCTTCTGGATATGAGCAGTTTCAGAAGAGATGTGGGCAGTGAGTATGAAAAGCTACTCAGGGTATTCCTTTCTCCTTCTACATTTTAGAGCGTGATTCATTCACATAGTGGTATGAATTCCTAGTATAAATTCCCTCTGCTCCCTTGCTAAGTCCCTAGCTGTCCTACTCCCACCAGAATCCAAGAGACATCCATATTCTTTACATGAATGGCAGCACTGAGGAAAACATGCTATCCATTTTCAATAAAATAATCATGTGGTTTTTCTGGTCTATGTATTGGGAACTAGGAACCAGAAACCCAATATATAAAAATACTGTGCAGTTTATTAATAAGATAAGCAAATTTATAGAAGCAATGCCATAGCAAAAGGGCTATTATCCACTAAGAAAAACATTACTGTTAATTATAGTTATTTGTAGTCATTATTTCCTAAAAAAAAAAAAAAAAAAGTTTGGTTAAATTTAGTATTTGGGCAGATTCCTAGTCTGTTTTAATGCAAATGTGTTTTCATATTAGAATGTCTTTCTTAAGGTAATAATTATCCTTCACAGTATTACTGACAATATTTCCTTGATTCATGAGTCTATCTTCAGCCAAACACATCTATAGAGGGGTATAAAGTTACCTTTAGAATGGAAATTTGGGAAAAATCCTTCTCTTCAAAATATGCATGTGTAATGAGCTGAAGTTTTGCTTGAAGTAAACCATACAGAGGCTTAAAGGAAAAAAGAGAAATTACCATTGATTAATAATTGGTTGATAACAGTAAAATTGGTTGATAATAGTAAAACAAACAGAACCCCACAACCTTTTAATTTGAAGAGAACAGGGAGAAAGAAGTTAGTAACTATCAACTTTAGTGCGTATTATTCATAGTTGAAAGCCGTGAAGTCATCTGTTCTTTGGCTGCAAGTGAAAAGTACCTGAAACACTGACAGTACAGTACTTAAGAGTGTGGGCTCAGACTTGCTGGGCCTGGCTCCATCACTCAGCTCTGGGAATTTAACCTCTCCACCTCTGCTTGCTGATCTGAACATGGGCATATGAAAATAGTACATCTTACTTGACTGTTTTAGGGATTAAATAACAGGTAAAAGCACTTGGTAAAAAGTATCTGACACACAGAAAGTATCCAAACATTAGCTATTACTATTATATGATTTAAAACATATTCTAATTCTGCACACTGTTTTGCTGGCCTGTAGCGACATTTAATCATCCTTATAACAGCCTGTTTTTACATCTATTTGAACATTCATGATTACATTTAAGTTCATTTCCCTTTTTTGTCCTCTGTAGAGGCTCACAACTAGTTTGTATCCTTTATCATAATATTGTTTTATATATTTGAGCAAAGTTATCCCTTAATCCTTATTTCTCTATTTAGGATCTTCTACCATTTTCATCTTTTTATTTGTAATGTTCTTTTCTAGATGTTTTCTCATTTCTATGTCCATTTCAGGATGCAATGACCAATGATGTATATATACTCTAATTAATTAAAAACAAGTAATACTGGAAGAGTCTCTTTCCCAGTATCCCTGTTAATATATCATGATTCCCATCAAAGTATAAAATCATTTATTTTTATACATAGACTTCAATACATAGACCAGAAAAACCACAACCAGATCTTTCTGAGTAAGCTACCCTCTTCCCATCCCTTGTGTCTGCTTTAGAGACAGATAAAACTCGATTTTTTTACCCTAATTTTATCACTTAGTAGTTACATGTCTGTGAGAATTACACATTTTTTCTCTGAGATATGCCTTTATTTATAAAATGAGAACAGTAAATATGTCCCAATATTGTTATAAGGATGGAAATGACAATTACATATAAAAAGCATCTGGTACAGAATTAATGCCTGATATATAGGCACTCAATAAATGGCATCTATTATTATTGTAATCGTCCTTTGAAGAATGATTACTCAGGAAGCCTCTTAACATGTTACACTTCCTTTAATATCTGGTACTTATTCTTCTGTCATCTGGTCCAGTATAAAAAAGCTATTCACTCATGTATATTTTTCAGGCTACTCTTCTCAAAGCTGTGTACAGGAATCAGATGAATAATCGATCAATTTTCTGACAATTTCTTTTATAATAGCCATTCCTTTTCTTTTTTCTTTTTTTGAGACGGAGTCTCCCTCTGTCACCCAGGCTGGAGTGCAGTGGCTGATCTCTGCTCACTGCAACCTCCACCTCCTGGGTTCAAGCGATTCTCCTGCCTCAGCCTTCTGAATAGCTGGGATTACAGGGGCACACCACCATGCCTGGCTTTTTTTTTGTATTTTTAGTAGAGACAGGGTTTCAGCATGTTGGTCAGGCTGGTCTTGAACTCCTGACCTCATGATCCGCCCACCTCGGCCTCCCAAAGTGCTGGTATTAGAGGCGTGAGCCACCACGCCCGGCCACAGCCATTCCTTTTCTAGGAGACTATTCTTGCCTTATATGTAAAATTACTTCTTGGAAGAAATATTCTCATCCTCAGAATTTTATTTTGGATAAAATAAGATTTTGGCTGGGCACGATGGCTCACGCCTGCAATCCCAGCATTTTGGAAGGCTGAGGCAGGTGGGTTGTTGAGCTCAGGAGTTTGAGACCAGCCTAGGCAACATGGTAAAACCTCGTCTCTACTAAAAATACAAAAATATTAGCCAGGCATGGTAGTGCATACCTGTGGTCCCAGCCACTCAGAAGGCTGAGGTGGGAGGATTGCTTGAGCCTGGGAGGCAGAGGTTGCAGTAGCAGTAAGCCAAGGTCACGCCACTGCACTCCAGCCTGGACAACAGAGTGAGACTCTGTCTCAACAAAAAAAAAAAAAAAAAAAAAGATTTTGGACAAAATCAAAATGGATAAATGAAATATATCAGCTACCTCATTTTGTTTATGTGTCAACTTACTTTCCAATAGCTATAAGATCTCCTTTCTCTTACCGAGTCTTGGTTAGAGATGCAAATGAAAACTGCTGAAAGGGAAAGAGAATGGGGAGATGCTAGGGCATAAATAATTTTAATATGTCATTTAAATCTCTTCTTATTCTAATAGTGCCTTATCCTTCAAGAAAGATCTGCCATGAAGGTTTAACATAATGAACACGTTACTTGGTCTCTTACCAGCTTGCTTAGAACACAGACACTTTTCTGAACAGTCTCTCTGGTGATATCTGCTTGTCTTACTTTCAGTGCCTATTATAAACAAAGAGCAATTTATCAGAAATATTTCATAGCAATATTTCAAAAATATTTTTTCAACATAAAAATAGCAATTATATATAAGAAATTTCTTACATTCAGTTAAATTCAAAAAGTTATTTATTAAGACTCTCAGGAAATACTGAGCAAATAAATGTCAGTTTGGACCTATGTGCCAGAATCTGTGGGAGGCACTGGGAATGTAATAGTGAATGGACAATCCCGAATCTCAAGGAATTTATAATCTGATGGAGAATACTCTATGTATAAGTCACCAGGACCAAATCAACCATTCAATGCAAATCAATCACTGTTGATTCTGGTTATAAATGGACAGTCCTTTCAGAGACCATTGTTTCTGGTGAGAAGGGGCTAGTTTAAGAGACGACAAAAGGCCAAAAGCAATGGCTCACGCCTGTAATCTCAGCATTTTGGGAGGCTGAGGTGGGTGGGTCACCTGAGGCCAGGAGTTCGAGACCAGCCTGGCCAACATGGTGAAACCCCATCTCTACTAAAAATACAGAAATCAGCCAGGTGTGGTGGCACAACCCTGTAATCCCAGCTACTTGGAAAGATGAGGCAGGAGAATCGCTTGAACCCGGGAGGCAGAGGTTGCAGTGAGCTGAGATCGTGCCACTGCACTCCAGCCTGGGCGAAAGACTGAGACTCCGACTTAATAAAAAAAAAAAAAAAAAAAAAAAAAAGAAAAGAAAAGAAAAAAGAGATGACAAAAACAGACAGCTTGTTCTCCAGAGATGGAAGAAATGTCAGCAATTTTGTTAAGTTACTTGTTCCATGTTGCCTGGAAACTTGTATTGGCGCCCAGCACCAAACACAAGCACATAATTTATTTCTCAGTGATTGTGAGGATGACTATGTGAGATTTCTACAGTCGTCTACTAGTAGAGAGCAAATCTTGATTTGATTAACCTCAGGCAAGGCTGTGAGGGAAGTAAGAAAGACTTCCTCCTCTAGTGTACTGCCTGACACCTTCTTGGATCTGTCCTGAGGACCAAGGGGCCCCCATGTTTTCAACTGATGACTGATGAACAGACTTTAAATTAGCTGTGGAGTAGAATCCTTCCTCCTGATTGGATTCATCCACTGTCTCATCTTCATTCAAAAGGAGTTGAAGTCTTTCTTCCAGGCTCCAATAATTGGTTTGTCTGCTTCTATTGCCTATTATCTATTGAGAAGGATAGCAATCACTGGAAAAATGGGCAACTCTAATGTACTCCTGAGTGGGTCAGAACCAGGGAGTTGGGAGACAGGCAGTATTTAAAGGCTATGCAGAGCACGAGGGCTGTGAAAACAGCACTGAGGGATAAGACCCACTTGGGAGAAATAATTTTACTAGTGCTTACATGACATATGGGTAATAAAAGGTATTAAAAGGAACAGATTTCCAAGAATGGGCAGCAGCTCAATTCATCTCACATATAAGTATGTAAAGGTAATAGTGTAACAGTGAAATAGCAAAAGAACATAACTAACTACATTTTTTGGGCAGCGTTTCCCTGTTCGTGCACATAGGCAAGGATAATTTTAGAGCACTAAGATCATATGCACAAATAGCAATCATGCAGGTTTTAAAACCAACTCTGGGATTTAAAAAGTATGTAAACAACAAACTATGTTTTGTTAAAGATTTATAGGAGCATTGTGGCCTGACCAATGACAAAGAAGTATCCAAACTCCTTGGACCCTCGCTGGTACCCAGATGTCTGTGTGTCACCTCTTGATACCAACTTCCTCTTCTGCCCCCTATCCCTTTCCCATAAAAATCCTCCAGCCAGACTGAAAAATTTAAGATGCTACTTTAGAATGCTAGCTCACCATCTAGCTGGCTTTCCAAATAAATCTCCTTTTCCTCCCAGCAACTCTCTCTTGTCTTTTGAGCAGTGTGCAGCCAAACCTGGGTTCGATTACAATAGTATACGAAAACATCAACTGCTCAAAGCTGTCAGGCGAACTCTTACTCTCAGGTTTCTTTTATCTTTTTTTAAAATTTATTATTTATTATTTTTTTGAGACGGAGTCTCGCTCTGCCGCCAGGCTGGAGTGCAGTGGCGCCATCTCGGCTCACTGCAGCCTCTGCCCTCCTGCCTTCAAGCAATTCTCCTGCCTTATCCTCCCAAGTAGCTGGGACTACAGGCGTGTGCTGCCACGCCTGGCTAATTTTTTTGTATTTTTAGTAGAGATGGGGTTTCACCATGTTAGCCAGGATGGTCTTGATCTCCTGACTTCGTGATCCGCCTGCCTTGGCCACCCAAAGTGCTGGGATTACAGGTGTGAGCCACTGGGGCCCAGTCTCTTTTATCTTTATTTTCTCAGCTTCATTGAGGTATAATTGACAAAAATTGTATACATTTAAGGTGTATGTTATTATTTGACATAATATCTTTATCTTTAGATTCAGTCATTCATGACATAACATGGGTGTTCCAGGTTCCAGGCCCTGTGCTTAGAGAGTTATTTCATGGTAGTTACCTACTTTGGGTATCCTGGAATTTACACCTGTAGTTTACATTCAAGTGGGTCAGGGGAAAAATAGACACACAGTCTATGAGTCTAGGTGATGGGTACCCAGGTACTCAAGGTACTAGGTTTTAAATTTATCTGCATATTTGAAATTTTCATCATAACAAGTTAGAAAAAGATTTACTAATTATTCACCTGAGGAAGCTTTTCAACTTTTAATTGTCCAGGCTCAAATCCCAGTGATTCTAATTCAGTCATTAGGAGGAAAGGCTAGGTACAGATGCTAAAAAGTCTCCAGGTAATTCTGATTAAAAATCATTGTTTTAGAGCAGTGGTTGTCAATCTTGACTATGTAGAGAAATCACCTGGGGAGCTTTTAAAACATTCCCACCTCCCATGTCTAGATCATTAAATCAGAATCTTTTAAAGCTCTCCAGGTGATTACAATGTGCAGCTGAGATTGAGAACCACTCACTACTTTAGAGTATTAATGACCTTTTGAGAGGAAAGAGCTTTTTGCTCATCAAGATTATCCCCACCACAAAAAAACAGTGCTACACATAAGCAAATCATGAAAGGTGGGGCCACCATCTTGGCTTATTTGCATTTATCAATTATAATTATTTTAGTAAGTCAGGCATTAAGCTAGCAGGTAGTTTAAGAATAATCAAGGCTGGGCGCAGTGGCTCACGCCTGTAGAGGCTGAGATGGGCAGATCACTTGAGCTCAGGAGTTTGAGACCAACCTGGGCATCATGGCGAAATCTTGTCTCCATAAAAAATACAAAAATTAGCTGGGCGTGGTGGCACGCACTTGTATCCCAGCTACTTGGGAGTCTGAAATGGGAGGAGGGCTTGAGCTTGGGGTCAAGGCTGCAGTAAGCCAAGATTGTGCCACTGCACTCCAGCCTAGGCAACAGAGTGAGACTCTTTCTCATTAAAAAAAAAAAAAAAAAAAAAAAAAAGAAATTTTAGAGATAATTAAGACGACTTATGAGTAGTTGGGAGCCCTGCTAAGCATGTCCCACTACTTCTGAAATGCTGCTTAAAAAAAAAAGCAAGGCACAGTGGTGCACACCTGTAGTCACAGCTACTCAGCAGGCTGAGGCAGGAGGATCCCTTGAGCCTAGGAGTTCAAAACCAGCCTGGGCAAAATAGCAAGGCCCTGTTTTTAAAAAAATAAAAAAACTAAAAAACACACAAGCATTACCACTCAATTTTTCTAAGTTATATGCCAAACACTAGAAACAGAAAATTCAAAGACATCTTGAAATGTAAATACAGTATTTAAAAGACAAATAGATAATTTATGTATCACTATCTAAAAACAATGTACAAAATATTATGATACAAATATAAGCATAGCCACCAATGTCAACTTAATAAAATGTTTCTGTGAATAAACTGGTACTATTGAAAAAACAGCTACAAATTGTACACAAAAATCTAAAACAACATTACAGGCACCACTGAAAAATAAAGACTGTGTTTCTCTAAGTGTCCAACATCTAAGAAAGGACTTTGGAGTTGTTTTTCACTATTAACTATCATACCTTGGCTTCAATTTGTCGATAGCAAGAGATACCAAATACTGTGGCTCCATTTCCATTTCTGGGTGGCAAGTGAAAAAACACAGTATCTAAGAGATACATAGAAAAATGTAAATAGTGAGGTGAATTACCCTTATTAATAAGTAGTAAAATCTGAAGCTATCATAATGCAGTCATTAACACAAAAATGATGATAAAACAAGGAATCCAAATCATACTTATTTGTAGCACCACAACCAGTGGTTTCCTAGAATTTTTCTCATTGCCTTATGGTAAATACTCATCACAAAAAGCCCAAGAGACTGAATTATAACAGGTCAAACTGAGACTACAATTACAGAAAATACTTAATCTTTAGGGAATCGTTCTAGATGAAAAGAAAGTAGACAGTTATAAATGCCAACAGCAACACATGAACCTTGAATGAATACAAGAAATTTGGGGGACAACTGAGAAAATTTGAACACAGATTGGATGTTAGATAGTATTATGAAATTACTGTTAAATCTCTTAGCTGTGATAATGGTACTGGAAGTTACAATGGGGAATGATCTCATTCTCAGATCTTAAGTATTTAAAGTGTCACAATGTTTGCAACTGCCTTTCAGATAGACAGTACAGACAAAATTATATACATACACAAATATAAAGAAAATCTGTAGAACATTCGCTATAATCTTAATTCACATGTTTGTAGCAGTCCTTTTGCTGGGCATGGTGGCAGAGCCAGGCATGGTGGCTCACGTCTATAACCACAGCTACTGGGAAGGCTGGGGTAGGAGAACTGCTTGAGCTCAGGATTTGAGACCAGCCTGGGCAACAGGGCAACATAGTGAGACTCCGTCTCCAAAAAAAAAAAAAAAAAAAAAAAAAAGAAAATCAATAGCAACAACAACAAAAACATTTTTGTAGAGCATCAAATACCATAGTAAAATACAATCCTTCATTAAGTCAGGCAAAGTACTCAGTTATAGGGTGGCAGGAGATTCGGTAAGAACTTCACAGCCCTGCTTTCTTTGAGGGTGTTAACATGCTCTGCATGCAAGCAAGCAACCTTGGAAGCAGAGTACTTGTGACAGCAATGGTTCCAGAGGCACGAAAACAATCTCAGCTGTTTCTAAAGTGGGCACTGGAGCGATAACCTAGTACTGCAAGTATGCAGCTAGAGTCCCAAACAATGTACAGCTGGTGCTGGTAAGCCCCCTGGTTTGCCTCTGAGGAGTATGAAGTATAGATGTAGGAAGTGCTTCCAGTGGTGGCTGTCCTGCTCTGGCTAATCACTTGGCAGAAGCATGGCCAAGGTTCACCAGCCACAGCCAATGTAAGCCTGGCACTCCTTTAGAGGTGCTGTAGTGAATGACTAGTTATCTCCAAACAAGCATGTAAATATTTTATAAATAGTTCTAACAGGCTGAAGGCCTTTAATTTCTAAGTATTTAGAACCTAAGATATTTTGGCAAATTTTTTAAAAAAATGGCACCTAACTGCTTCACTGTCTTGTTACATACCTTCCTGGTAGTTGTGTGCGCCATCTGGTAAGGCAAGGAAGGGCAAATACTTCCATTCTTCAGGTAAAGTGTGGCTGTCATGTCCATCTCCTGGAATCAGGGGCGGGTAAGAGAATTCAACCTAAAATAGTAAGGAATGTTAGCCAAAAGGTGGTTGACCAAAGGAAGCATTTTATTCTGATAGGTAAAAATGCTTTTAAACCCTGAATGACAGAAGTCGGGATAAGCCACACTGTATAATGTCATTTGCTATCATCAGCAAATCTATGGCATGGAAGAGGGGGTAAAAAAGCAGTAAAAGGAGGAAAAGTTTATAAGCCTTTCTCCACTTTCTGATTTAAGGTGGGTTACACTTTAATGTGCATAATGGTAGTGGGGTTGGTGATTGGACTGCAGATTGATATCTGGGGGCTGTCATCAAACAGATGGTAATTGAAGCCTTAGGGACCTGAGGAAAACCAACGGCCTACTGAATTGAGTAGGAGAGGTCCAACAAAAGAGCCCCAAGTTGAGCCCAGAATCACTTTTAGAGCCAATCCTTAATGTGGAAAAATAGGATGGCTCATCTTTCCACATTTCAATGAAATCAAGCTGCCACTTGAATCACAGGAAAGCCAACGGTAAAAGGGCTTTAAAAATGATTAAAAAATTTTTTCTGTCCACTGAATTTAAAATTCGTGATTGTTTCTTCTTTTCCTCTTCTTTTTTTTTTTTTTTGAGAGTCTCGCTCTGTCAGCCAGGCTGGAGTGCAGTGGCATGATCTCGGCTCACTGCAACCTCTGTCTCCCAGGCTCAAGCAATTCTCCTGCCTCAAGCAATTCTCCTGCCTCAGCCTCCCGAGTAGCTGGGATTACAGGTGTGTGCCACCATGCCCGGCTAATTATTATTTTTTTTTTTTTGTATTTTTAGTAGAAACAGGGTTTCACCATGTTGGCCAGGCTGGTCTCGAACTCCTGACTTAAGGTAATCCGCCTGCCTCGGCCTCCCAAAGTGCTGGGATTACAGGTGTGAGGCACGGTGCCCAGCCAATTCGTGATTATTTCTAAAGGTGATCCAATTCCATATTTAAAATGTTTAAAGACACCAAAAAAAAAAGGACTGTAAAAAAGACTGCCTCCCACCCTTGATATCACCACCCCAGCTACCCAGTCCCTGCTCCCATCTCCAGAAGCAATAAACATTTTCCATTTAGAAGAACTCTTTAAAAGTTTAAAGAGTAAAACTTTTCTTCCAGAGATCATTTAAAATCAACTGAAAAATTGGCTGGGCACGGTGGCTCACACCTGAATTCTCAACCCTTTGGGAGGCTGAGGCGGGTGGATCACCTGAGGCCAGAAGTTCAAGACCAGCCTGGCCAACATGGTGAAATCCCATCCCTATTAAAAATATAAAAATTAGCCAGGTGTGGTGGCACACTCCTGTAATCCCAGCTACTCAGGAGGCTGAGGCAGGAGAATCCCTTGAACCCAGGAGGTGGAGGTTACAGTGAGCCGAGATTGCACCACTGCACTGCAGCCTGGGCAACAAGAGTGAGACTCTGTCTCAAAAAAAAAAAAAAAAAAAAAATTAACTGAAGGTGAGGCATAAATAACCTCCAATTACATTTCTCTGTATCTTCTCTATATATTTATCATACAGGTTTCATCCTAGTTTGCTTTGTTGGACAATTTTCTAAAGTGTGAGGGAAGGCAGGATGTGACAATGAGGTAAGATACACACAAATTCAAAGATGATGTTATGAAGTTGGCAATTTTAGAGTTAAAAAAGTTACCAATTCAGAATTATTTTTTAACACCAAAAATAAATGTAAGAAAATAATCATATTTTATGTAATCAATACCAAAGTCCCATATATAGTATTTATCATAAGGAGTCCTGGTAATTATTACTAAACAATTTTTGAAGACCATTCAATTTTGATGTACAGATATTTATTTAAAATGAATTTTGCATGAAATAAACATGGTTTTAAATAAACATAAACATTATGTACCCCAGTTCTCATGATGCATCATGAAATATGTTTCTCTTTAGGGTCCAAAAAGTTTAATACAGAAAATTCTTTAAAAAGTAGTACAACAATGCTTAATCTCATTTTTAATCATGGAAATGCAATTTGAATTAACATAATTTTTACCCATCTACTGAAAAACATTAAAAAGACTGAATATTTTGACAACACAGTGGAGAAGCCCGCTGTAGGAATGTACAGTACACTGGCACAACAGTTTAGAGGGCAACTTGGCCGTATTATCAACAACACATTTACCCTTTATTAAGATAACGAAATGAGAGGCCCTTAGACTGAGGTGGCTTTAAGGCTCAGGGTTTTCTACTTAAGCAAACCAAAAGTGAATTTAAAAGATCACCAAGCTTAGCTCAGCTAATCACAGGCAGCCAACTAGGCATTAGTTACATCTTCTTGAACTTCCCACAGGCATGACCCAAATAAGGCAACTGCTCAAATTTTAACCAAATAATTTCTTTGCTCTACTTCTATATTCACCCTATAAATGCTTCCCTCATGCTCCTTTAGTAGAGCCCCAACCAATTCTGGTTTGGAACTGCCTGACTAATGAAGCACTGTCTGCTCACATACACTTCTTAAAATCTTAATGTGCCAAAATTTATCTTTTACCACCTTTGACTCAGCAATTTCAGTTTTAGAAATTTATCCCATAGATACTCTCACATATTCAGATACATACAAAAATGTTCATAGCAGTATAATTTATTTCAGCATAAAAGGGAAACCTAAATATTCATCCCGAGTGGTTACATCAGTGGTTTATATCAGTTTTGTCCAGCTGTTAAAAAGCATGTCAGATTCATATACACTGATAAAGCAAGACAGCCACAATATCCTGTGTGGTAGGCGAAATAATGGCCTTCCAAAGATATCCTAATCCCCGGACTCTGTTACCTTACTTGGCAAAAGGGACTTTGCAGATATGATTAAGGATCTTGAGCTAGGGATTATCCAGGTGGGTAAAGTGTAATCACAGAGTCCTTATAAGAGAGGCAGAGGAATCAGTGAAAGAGATATTTGAAGATGCTATTCCATTGGCTTTAAAGATGGAAGAAAGGGCCATGAAACAAATGCAGGAGACCTTTAGGAGGTGGAAACAGCAAGAAAATCAAGTCTCTCCTGGAGCTTCCAGAAGAAATGGAGCCTGGCCAACACCTTGATTTTAGCCCAGTGAAACCCATTTCGGAATTCTGACCTCAGAACTTTAATAAATTTGTGTTGTTTTAAGGCATTACATTTGTGGTAATTTTTCAGCAGCAAGAGAAAACTAATAAATACTGTTAAATTTTAAAAGCAAGTAGAATATCAGTCAACAGTGTCAGAGGCACCCTAACCAGAGTGACTCCATCTTGAATAAAGGCTGGATAAAGCCAAACCTGCTGTGTTATGTTCCCAGGAGACTGGGCACTCTTGGTCACAAGGCATTTATGTTTGAGGGAACAAGTTAATGATGTTAACTAACTGAAGACCCAGGACTTATGGAAATGTCCCAGTACTTTAAGAACAAAAAGCATTCTTAGTTTAAGAATAGGTTTTGCTTTAAAAATATTAGTATACTCATAAATTCTTGCTAAAATCAATAGTAACATAGGAAAGTAACAACACTAACAGCCTGTCACAAGCTGGTCATAAGCCTTTGTAATGAAGCACATTTTTCTTTTTTTTGGGATGGAGTTTTGCTTTTGTTGTCCAGGCTCGAGTGCAATGGCGTGATCTCGGCTCACCTCAACCTCCGCCTCTCGGATTCAAGCGTTTCTCCTGCCTCAGCTGCCCGAGTAGCTGGAACTATAGGCATGCACCACCACGCCCGGCTAATTTTGTATTTTTAGGAGAGACAGGATTTCTCCATGTTGGTCAGGCTAGTCTCGAACTCCCGACTTCAGGTGATCCGCCCGCCTTGGCCTCCCAAAGTGCTGGGATTATAGGCGTGAGCCACTGCGCCTGGCCGAAGTACACTTTTCTTAATAACTCATATTAGCATTATATTTGAAATGGGTGCGCCCTCCTCTTGCTCTCTGAGGATGCCCTATTCTGTAATTCAGTAGTCTGTAGTAAATTATTTTAACTTCACTCTACTCTGTGACTTGCCCTGAATTCTTTCCTGCATGAGAGCCAAGAACCTGCTCTTGGGGTCTTGGACAAAACCCCTTGACTGGTGACTGTAGTATGAATCTATATATACTGTGATTCTGTTTGTGCAAAAAAAAATTTCTGTAAATGGATTTAAAAAACATGCTCGAAAAGACACTTGAAAATCTATATACACTGCTAGCACAGGTTTGAACTCTGGAGAGGAGAATGAGGTTGGGGATTGAAGATAAGCGAATACTCCTCTTACTTTTAAAAAAATCGCCATCTTTTTGTTTTGAAATTTTCAAACTTACACAAAGTTGAAAGAATATGAACAACCTAACAAACCTTCATCTTTATTTACCAACTGCATTGCTTTTTTTAGCCACACTTGTTCTAGCTGTGTCGTATATGTACACAAAAACAATTTTCTAAATGATTTAACAGCAAGTGGAGCATATTACCTCTACTTTTAATTATTTTTAAATGGATAGGTATTGCTTTTAGGATTAAAAATAAAAAAGACAATCACAAGCAGTTCTTAACTTCTGACGAAATCTTATTTCCATCCTATAATCCTGGAGTTAAGGGCAGGTGTAGAAATCTATCTTCTGTTCTGAAGATTTAGTTAACAGGTTGCCATTGGCCAGAAGTTTAATTAATATCTGAAGCTATGCTATGCTTAACATATTCTCTGAATTTCCAACTCTACTGAAGGAAGATCAGTTTTAGATGGTTCTAGCTGAAACTGAAGACGCAGTTGACTCAAAACTGTCATAAATAGAAGTGTGGATACTACATGTATTCCAAGAATTCCATGGTTAAAATTAAGGCTGTTCTAGCCTGACTTGGGCCCAGAGTATTTATAACATTGTTTCATTGGGAAAGTGTTCAGAATTTCAAACAGCCAACTTTTAGAACACAACTCTTTCATAAATTGCAGACTGCCTGTACTGTGTTGGCAGCTTTCTATAATTCTCTTCTCTTGCTGGTAGATTTTCTACCAACAAATACTTCCATTTGGAAACTGCTGAAATTGCTAATCAAGTTCAAAACTGTTTATTAAAACTCCTTTCTGGCCGGGTGTAGTGGCTCACGCCTGTAATTCCAGCACTTTGGGGGACCGAGGCAGGCAGATCACGAGGTCAGGAGATCAAGACCATCCTGGCCAAAATGGTGAAACTCTGTCTCTACTAACAATACAAAAAATATTAGCTGGGTGTAGTGGCACGTGCCTGTAGTCCCAGCTACTCAGGAGGCTGAGGCAGGAGAATCGCTTGAACTCAGGTGGTGGTCCAGGTTGCAGTGAGCCGAGATGGCGCCACTGCACTCCAGCCTGGGTGACAGAGAGACTCTGTCTTAAAAAAAAAAAATACTCCTTTCTAATGGATATATATTATTTCATTGTTTTAATATCAATCCTCTATTGTTGTGTTTTTCTAGTTTTTTAAAACATTATACTACTGCAAACTGTTCAGAATATTCAAATGTGATATAATTAAAAATACATATATTTGGTCTTTGTCCCTCATTCCTGGAACAAAACTCCTAACATCCCTGGAATTTCCTGAGTAATAGGAGCATCTTTTGTTATTCATAATAAGCCCCAATTAATCATATTTGAGTTTATGCTAAGGTGACTCTAGTGGTAGGAGGACCTACATACGTTCAGGACAGGGGCTGATCACCAGAAAGACCAAGCCTTGATTAAAGGGATGGAACTTTCAGCCCTACCCCTTGACCTCCCAGGAATGGTGTTAGAGATTGAGTTCTATCACCAATGGCCAATGGTTTAGTCAATCATGCCTATGTAATGAAACCTCCATAAAAACCCCTAAACAATGGGATTCAGTGAGTTCCTGGGTTGTTGAACATATCAAAGTGCTGGGAGGGCAGCATGCTAAAGATGGCATGGAAACTCTCTGACCCACCAACCAACACCTTGCCTTATTCATCTCTTCCATCTGGTTGTTCCTGAATAGCGTCCTTTAATAATAAACCAGTGAATGCAAGCAAAGAGTTTTCCTGAGTTTTATGAGTCATTCTGGCAAATTGTCAAACCTCAGAGAAGGTTATGGGAAGCCCTGAATTGGTAGCAAAGTCAGACAGAGGTGGGGTGGCCTGGGGACCCAGGACTTGTGATTGGTGCCTGAAGTGAGGGCAGTTTTGTGGGACTGAGTGAGCCCTTAGAGAGTTTGATGTTAACTGAGTAATGTCACAATATGACTGAATTGTAGAATGCCCAGTTGCTATCTGATAATCCCTAATTATTAGAGATTAAGCATGAAAAAAAAAGATTATTTCCAAATTGATGGTATACTTAAATTGTATATTTTTCATGTTTTAAATACTGACTGAATACTCTGTCCCCTTTCTATATATCCAAATTAATCCACAGACACAAAATTTCATGGCACAGAGGCTAAAGAGGAATTCTCTTGGAAGTTAACGTAAGACTCTTAAATACTCAGTTGAATCAAGACAACTTAAATAGTAATGCCAATTAAACTAACCAGCACCACAGAAGTGACGGTAAGCGTAGTAGGCTGCCTCACTGCACAGCTCCAGGGAGAACCACAGACATTGTCATTTACATGAATGGCTGTCCCTGCAATTGTGTCGTGAAGTACATAGAGCTGTACATGGCAGCCCTAAGTATATGTAAAAAACCACAGACAAAAACCAATGTTAAGTACCCAGATATATCAGTCCTCACACTGCTATGAAAAAACACCTGAGACTGGGTAATTCATAAAGGAAAGAGGTTTAATTAACTCACAGTTCTGTATTGCTAGGGAGGAAACCTCAGGAAACTTATAATCATGGCGGAAGTCAAAGGAGAAGCAGGCACCTTCTTCACAGGGCAGCGGAATGGAGTGAGTGCAAGCAGGGGAAATGCCAGATATTTATAAAACCATCAGATCTCGTGAGATTCATTCACTATCAAGAGAAAAGCATGGAGGAAACTGCCCCCATGATCCACTTACCTCTACCTGCTCCTGTCACTGACACGTGGGGATTATGCGGAATATAATTCAAGATGAGATTCTGGGTGGGGACACAGCCAAACCATATCACCAGAAATTGAGAAACACTTATTCTCATCCAGTAGGGTTATTATTAAATAGTGAAATTTAATGGCCCCAAATCTAAATCAAATTTGGGGATCAAAATAGAGTCTGCCAAGATAAATTTAACAGTTTATTTGAGCAAAGAACAATTCACCAGTCACGCAACCCTCAGAACAAGAAGTTGAGAGAGCTCATTTCCGCAATGTGGGTAGTGAGTATTTTTGGATGGGTAAAAGGCTGAAGAAAGCAGAAATGAGGAACAAAAAGTAAATTAGTAGTTTCAAAGTTACTTTCCTTGTAAGGGTTAAAGCAGAGGAGACTCCGTTACCATGCCAGCTAAAACTGGCCTGTTTGGGAATTTGACTTTTATTTCTCTCTCTCCTGATTTCTCAGGTCAGATAACTTAGATTGGTGACATCGAACTTTAGCAGGAGGGACCTCTAACTTGGTTTGGTCTGTTGGAGCTGGTGCAGGAGCTCAGTGGAAACCAATGGTCTCCTATAGATTTTATTTACATTTCCATAAGGGGGAGGGAGCCAACTGTAGAGTTCAGGACATGACACCCCAAAATATGTCTGTAGGGCACCAGTATATGCCATTCCAAATATGCCTCTTTGGCACAGGATTACTTTAAACTGATTATTTTGGGAAACAGACACAGGAGAAGCTCTGAAAACAGTAAAAGTTATATTTTTGTAAGAGAAATTTATTTTATAAAGAATATCTACATTTGTAAGAGTGTCTTCTTTTCTGTACCAGGAAGAGAAGGATGACTAAATCACTGGAAACTTTCATTTATTTGTTTATTTTGAGACAGGATCTGGCTCTGTTTCCCAGGCTGGAGTGCGCTGATGTGATCTTGGCTCACTGCAACCTCCACCTTCCAGTTTCAAGCGATTCTCCTGCCTCAGCCTCCCGAGTAGCTGGGATTACAGGTGTCTGCCACTACGCCTGGCTAATTTTTATTTTTTTCAGCAGAGATGAGGTTTTCACCATGTTGGCCAGGCTGGTCTCGAACTCCTGACCTCAAGTGATCCACCTGCCTCGGCCTCCCTAAGTACTGGGATTAAAGGCCTAAATCACTGGAAACTTGTTATCAACACAAAAAGCACAAATTCAATCTGCATAACAAATCTCACCTTTGTTTACCCTGCACTTCTTCACCAAGTAGTCTTAATAGAGAATGAGGGTTGTCTGGCCTACACTCTTCATTCTTTGTGTTGGGGAATGAAGTGTGTAAGTCTGAAGTTAAAG
The DNA here is from genome assembly GCF_028878055.3 of Symphalangus syndactylus. Classification (NCBI taxonomy): domain Eukaryota; kingdom Metazoa; phylum Chordata; class Mammalia; order Primates; family Hylobatidae; genus Symphalangus; species Symphalangus syndactylus. The sequence goes on from NC_072431.2 coordinate 97,901,653, forward strand.
CCACCTCTTTGAGATCTACTCTTGAGATTTTCTCATTTCTGAGTTATCTCCCATGTATTCACAAGGTAATCATGTTAATAAACTTCTGTTTGCTTTTCTCTTAAAAAAAAAAAACCAAAAAAAAGGTGTCTGGTAGGGTATTAATACATACAATGCATAACAAATGTATCAAATATCCCCAGAAAGGCTGCTACTAAATCACGCAAATTTCAAATATGTCTCTGTATGTAACCAGTATTCATGTGGCCAAATCTATTTTGCTTCTAATTTTTAGATTTACAAGATTACCAAGGGAGAAGAGGAGGGAAAAATAAGACAATGGCTGATTTCTAAAAAGTAAAAGCTGACTCTGATCACAAGGAATAAAAAAGCAATTTTTCTAAATGCTAAATGAACTATGCAAGAAAGGGTGACATGTTTGTCCTCCAGTAATAAAAATTACCATCCTTTGTCATAGTTTATAAACCAAATTGGTGTCCTCTAGTCAGATTCCATTTACTTTGTCCTCAGAAAAAAAGACTGAGAAAGCAAGAAAAACTACAAAAACAAAACAATAACATAGTACCCTAGTGTGAACTCTGAGTACTTCAGGAATACCCTCTGTTCACTTTTTAACAATGCACTATGTTCCACTGCCAGAGAACCATACGGCAAATAGAAGCCACACTGCCACACTATTAGCACACACATTAACCATATCCATGGACCCTACGTATATCAACGGCTTACAGAAGGAAGGAGAGTGCTTCACAACTGCTCTGCCTCTTTGCTTCCTTTCTCGGTATCTCAGAGATTTTTTCTTTTCACTCAGAAGCACAAAGTATTTATTTTCTTAATAGTCATAACATTTTAGGCAGCAAAGTCAAAGCTCTGTCATGTTTTCCCCTTAAAACAAAAGAAAACGAAAAAGCCCTGGGCATCAGACATGTTTTCTTCTCAGTTATGGTTTCTTTCTCATATCTCTTGAAAAGTCAATACTACAAAGCAATTGGCATTTATTCCTCACTCGACTACAAACCTGGCAACAAATCACTGTATTTGTCAAGTGTGGATTTGAAACAGCTTCGCTTTACACTCCTATATCTCAATATGACAACATTTTCATGACTGCACTAGATGTTCAGAAATATAAAGTATATACTGCAGAGGTAAAACGGTACTTTTGAGACTTACCAATTAAAAGTAAGATTTTTTATTTTTTATTTTTTTTTGAGACACAGTCTGGCTCTGTCGCCCAGTCTGGAGTGCAGTGGCATGCTCTTGGCTCACAGAAACTTTCACCTCCTGGGTTTAGGCGATTCTCCTGCCTCAGCCTCCTGAGTAGCTTGGTTTACAGGCACCTGCCACCACAGCCAGCCAATTTTTGTATTTTTAGTAGAGACGGGGTTTCAGCATGTTGGCCAGGCTGGTCTTGAACTCCTGACCTCAAGTAATCCGCCCGCCTCAGCCTCCCACAGTGCTGGGATTACAGGCATGAGCCACCGTACCCGGCCTTGTTCAGTTTTTAAGAGACAGGCTCTTGCTCTGTCACTCAAGCTTTTGTGCACTGGTGTGATCAGGGCTCACTGCAGCCTCGGCCTCCTGTGCTCAAGTGGTCCTCCCACTCCAGCCTGAGTAGCTGGGACAACAGGCATGCACCACTGCACCCAGTTAATTATTTTATTTTTTGTTGCCCAGACTGCTCTCAAACACCTAGGCTCAAGCAATCTTCCCACCCTGGCCTGCCAAAGGGCTGGGATTACAAGCATGTGTCACTGAGCCCATCAAGAAGTTTGTTTTTAAATTAAATGGAAATAAGTATCTTAGTTTAAAGCATGTACTTTTGTACATTCAAGTGAATAAAGGCTGTTATCTTCTATTTTTTCCCTAGAATTAAAGAGCTATTATTTCACATTCCTTAAGTTGGAGTACTTGGATTATGAGCATGAAAATAGATAATGTGTATTTTAATTTTAATGTAGAAATTGTTATGAGAATCCCACCACAGTGAAACAGAATATCAAGACTCTATTATATAAAATAATATGACATTTTGCTTGTGTCAACACATATTGATAAGGATGGAGGTATATTCTAGGCAGAAAAGGGTGGGTCCGTAATAAAACCCCACCTTGAAGTGGAAAAGCCTGAAACCCGTGGCCCAAAGTGAGAACTTGTTTTTCCACTCGAATATTGCCTTTCATTAAACTATCCATGGCCTGCCCAGCCCCCATCCTGTGCCTATAAAAACCCCAGACTCAGCTAGCAGAGAGATGCAGCTGGATGTCAGGGACTACGGCTGGACACTGGAGAGAAGTGGCCTGACATGTTCATAAGGACAGCTTGATGGCGTTAACTTTGGAAAAGAATCTGGTCGGAGATGACTGGACTTCAGGGGAAGCTTACCTACCTGCCCCATCTCTTTTTCAGCTCCCCTTTCCACTGAGAGCCACTTTCATTGGCAATAAAATCCCCTGCATTTACCATCCTTCAATTCGTTCAAGTGACCTCATTTTTCCTGGATGCCAGACAAGAGCTTGGGAGCCACGAGTGTGGATACAAAAGGCGGTCACACTGCCCTGGTGGAGGACAGCTGCCTCATGCGAAAAGGCAGAGAGCCCACTGCTCTGTTAACACTTAAGCTGTTTGCAGATGGAAGAGTGAAATGAACACTGTAACACAACCTCTGGGGCTTTGGGGGTCACAAGCACCCCCACCTAGACGCTGCTGCAGGGCCTGCACAGAGTTTGCTCCTGCCAGTGCCCAAAAGCGCTCGCTTTGGCTCCTGTACCCACTCACCTGTGCATTCCCTCCACGAGGGGTGGAATGCGGTGAGTCTGAGTGAGTGGAGTTTGATCCCATCAGCTTTGAAGCAGCCAGTCAGCTCCAGTGCTCGTGCATGCCAGTTCCCACCTCATTCGCTCGTGTGCTCCCTCTTGGGAGGAGTTGAGAATGGTGGCCTGAGTAAAGGAGGTACCCCTGTTGTAAGTCCCGCAAAGGAGTCAGGGAAACATCCTGCTTCAATATTAAGGAAGCTGATTTTCACACTAATGGTACTTGAGGCACTAACATTAAGACATTATCATTCTGTTTTTCCACTTTAAAGTCATTGGAACGTTATATGAATATACATGTTAATGAACATGTATGTGAACATGTATATTCATGTTCATTAACATGTATATTCATATAAAGGTCATTAATATGTAACTGCATATACACAGCAAACTGAAGTAAGATTTGATAAAATAGAAAAAGAAAAAGAAAACTTATCTGAGGAATGCAAGCCCCTTTAAATTAGCAGGCCCAGAAGTCATTCCCCCTTGAGCTAAATAATTACTGCTTAAAGCCACTTGCTATGCAAGCTCTAGACTGAGACCAAGTAGCCAAAAAATGCTTTATACCCTATAGTTCAACAATGTATAGGCAATCATTAACTAATGCCATTTCTGTAAGCCAATGAGAATTCCTGAAGAAGAACTTTTGTAATTGTCCCTGCCCCTCATTTGTCTTTCTTTAAAACTTGAGCTTCTCTTGTTCTCTGGAGTACTCCCCAAGGCAAACTGGAAATGTGTCCTGGACTGCAGTCCTCAACTTCTGTTCTTAAATAAACTCTCTCTTTTTTTTTAATAGACGGAGTCCGGCTCTGTCACCCAGGCTGGAGTGCAGTGGCATGATCTTGGCTCATTGCAACCTCCGCCTCCTGGGTTCAAGCAATTTTCATGGCTCAGCCTCCTGAGTAGCCAGGACAGGACCACAGGCACATGCCACCATGCCCAGCTAATTTTTATGTATTTTTATTAATAGCAGAGATGGGGTTTTACCATGTTAGTGAGGCTGGTCTCGAACTCCTGACCTCAAGTGATCTGCCTGCCTTGGCCTCCCAAAGTGCTGGCATTATAGGTGTGAGCCACCGTGCCTGGCCAAATAAATTCTCTTTTAAACAACATTCTGACTTTTGATTATTTTAGGTTGATAGAATCATGTTTGTTTAAAAGAAATATTTCTTCTAAAAAGGAAAAATCTTTACATATGAATAGCAAAATTGAGAACTCTACTAAGTATTAATCTCTACCCGATATGAGAATAAATAGCTTTGTTATAAGGATCTGGCATTCATTGAAACGTATTTGCAGATACACAGCTTACAAAATCAGAAATGCCCTCAGATATGGCATTAATACAATATGATTTGTGTTTCTGACAAATAATTTCCAGTAATACCAGATTTGTTTTGAAGAGCTACTTTATGTAAAGCTAGACAGCATCAAATACATTTACTAGTTATGAGTGAACTCTCACTTAAAACATAGTTATGAAGGATCTTAAATGTATTTGACTTTGACTTGATCTTTTATATTGAAGAAATCTGGAACTCCTATATTACCCTAAGTTTCAAGTTAAAACACATACCTTGGTCATGTAGCACAAATGTGTATAACTATGTGGAAAAAAATCCCAACTTTTATAAACTTAAATCCAAGAATTTAAAAAAATCTTTTAAAATAGAATGCTTGTTGTCTTATTTGTCATAACCAAAAGCTGGGAACCCATATGTCCATTAATAGGATAATGGATAAATCCCTCAAGGTCTATATATATAATGAAATACAGCAATTACCAATACAAACAACATGGACCAATCTCAGACATAATACTAAGAGAAAAAAGACACAAAAGAGACAGCATGGGTCAAAACATCGTTACTCTTGAGTGGGAACTGGATAGGAAGGGGTGCATAAGGACATCTTCTAAAGCACTGGAATTGTTCTGTTTTGATCTGGATATTTGTTACATACACGTATGTAAAAATTAATTGAACTGCATTACGTTTCATGCACTTGTTTATAAGTTACACCTCAATTTAAGAAAATGCTTAAAAATATATGAAGATGAAGTGTTCAAATGCATGGGCCTTTGAAACTGAATAAGCATTGAGTTCCAGTCCTAGCTTGCTACTTAGCTATGTAACCTAGAACAAGTCACTTGTCATCGCTTAACTTTAACTTCAATTTCCTTATCTATAAAGAAGGCTAATAAATCCTTGCTTTTTCTAAATGAAATTTAAGGGAAATAACTGGTTTGGACTGAGCTATAGGGTGTATTAGGACTAACAAACCAGACCAAACCAGAATGGAGTCACTTATTCTAGGTGCCATGTACTTCACAAACTGTACTTTGAAACCAGTTTCCCCCTAAAACCAGGAGATTTACAGCAACCAATCAGAAGGGGCCCAGTTTACCTGAGCAGGCATGATAGGGGAGTCCCCTCTGTTTTAACCCTATAGGTAACTTTTAAATGACCAATCTGCCCTTTGTTGTTTCTGCTTTCTTCAACCATTTCCTGCCTACAAAGCCAGCCTCTTCTGCTCAGCTCATCAGAGTGCCTTTCCTAAATCTTAAATGAGAGGCATCCCATTCATGGATTGCTAATGAAAGTCAATTAGATCTTTAAAGTAAATCTGATAAAATACTGTTTTTAGTAGTTTGTGGTAAAGAATAAATGATATCAGGCACACAACTAACACAATGCTTAGTATATGACAAACTTTTTTTTGTTTTTTGAGATGGAGTCTCGCTCTGTTGCCCAGGCTGGAGTGCAGTGGCGCCATCTGGGCTCACTGCAAGCTCCGCTCCCTGGGTTCACGCCATTCTCCTGCCTCAGCCTCCCGAGTAGCTGGGACTACAGGCACCCGCCACCACGCCCGGCTAATTTTTTGTATTTTTACTAGAAATGGAGTTTCACCATGTTAGCCAGGATGGTCTCGATCTCCTGACCTCATGATCTGCCCGCCTCGGCCTCCCAAAGTGCTGGGATTACAGGCGTGAGCCACCGCTTCAGCCTATGATAAACATTTAATAAACAGCAGCTATTATTATTAACATCTTTGACTTATCAGAAAGATATCTAATCCAGAAGCAGTTTCTTTTCTGAAAAAAAGAGTAGTACCAAGGGAGCCTCAGCGGACAAGCAGGAGCCCTATGCCGAGCCTCTGGACAAAATGGTCTAGGTGACCACTCAGGGTTGGTGAAGGGGGCCTGTACCCCATCAAGGGGCTACAGTACTTCAGACAGGTTTCATCCCACCTGGGTTGCCAGAATTGTTACTGAGCAAAAGGGGCTCTCTCCTCAGTGAGTTAGAAGCTGTAAACCAAAAAGTATCTGAGACAAGAGACAAATCTCAATTTAATAAGTTTATTTTGCAAGGTTAAGGATGCACCCATGACAACCTCAGGAGGTCCTGAGGACACACGCCCAAGGTGGTTGGGCCCCAGCTTGCTTTTATACATTTTAGGGAGACATAATACATCAATCAATACATGTTAAGGTTTACATTGGCTTAGCCTAGAAAAGCGAGACAACTCGAAGGCGTGGGTGGGGTAGGGGTAGGTGTCAGGGTGGGTGGTGTTTCCAGGTCATAGGTAGATTTAAACAGTTTCTGACTGGGAATGGTTCAGTTATGCATAGAAAGGAATGTCTGGGTGAAGACAAGCAGTTGTGGAGACCTAGGTTTATCATGCAGATGAAGCCTCCAATTATCAGGCTTTAGAGAGAATAGAATGTAAATGTTTATCAGATTTAAGGTCTGTGTTGATGTTGGTATAATGAGGCATGTCCTACCCCAACTCCCCCATTTCTCATCACGGCCTGAACCAGTCTCTCAGGTTAAATTTTACAGTACCCTGGCCAAGGAGGGAGTCTATTCAGATGATTGTGGGAGGTGGGTAGGTGGGTGGGTGGAACACACTTTGAATTTTATTTTTGGTATACATTCTCCCACTTCTGGCCAAGATTTGCCAGAGGCAACATCAATGGCCACCAAATTTTAATTCTGTCCCACAGTGTTGCTGGTGTGGCATAGTTGCCTGCCCTGGGCCCATCCTGTCCGTCGGTGGGACTCTCTATGGTCAAGGGTGTTAGAGTCAAAAAGACTTACAGCCAACTAACTGTTCTAGGTCAGACTGGGTGGACATGGCCAGGCATTCATTACCCCTTAAAATTATTTTTTTTAAGTAGAAAGCCAACAATCAAAAAAACCAAAGGCGAAGTTACAAAACTGACTTATTTTTAACTTGTATGCATTGAGCTACTGTAGTCTCGGTTTTACAGACTCACAGCAATTGGCTATACAAAACATAAGCACTGTCTTGAAAAGTTTTTAAAACACATATAGAACTATCTGCACTTCTCATAACTGAGGGTATTAACCCAGCAGGCTTTGTCACAAGTTATCTTTATCCTATCAGTAATTGAACTCTTTCGGGCACCATTATTTTCATTAGCATAGGGGTAGCTTCAGTAACTGTTTTAATTCTACAGGAAGCAGGAAATTATTTATGGCTGAAGTGGATGGAAAGGTGCCACACAATAGCTCAGGAGGTAAAATCCCTTGTTTTATCAGCTGTTTAGGCATCTTTGTACCCATCCTTGATTTGGAAGGTCTGACCTTGACCTAATTCTATCCCTCACAACCAGCCTTACAATCCCACATGTCCACTTCTCCTGTGATAGTCCTTGGGCCTAGAGGGAGGGTGTTTGCAGTTTTGAGACAGCCAAGTAAAAAGGGGTCCCCCGCGAATATCCAACTGGCCTGCACACTGGGAGGATGGGATGGAACCTCAGGAAATTTGTGCCATTTGCAGTGGGGAGGAGCCTGGCCTCTCTTGTTCCTGTGTGGTAACCTGGAATTCAATCTGTGAGGTGGGAAAACTGCTATCGGGACTCTCTTTTGCTTTGCTGAGGGTTCCTGTTTCCCTTTTTTTTCCTTTCACCCAACAAACCCTGTCCTACTCACCCTACAATGTGTATGAAACCACTGGGACTCCTTTGAAAAAATGTCTTCTTTTTTCTTTTTCCTCCTCTATCCTCTTCACAGACAGAAACAGGATGCCTCCCCAGGATGCACCCTCCAAACTGGGAAGGGTTAATTTCCCAAACCTTAAACTTGTTAGCTTAGCATTGGGCTTAGGGGAAGGGAACCCAGAAGCCGGACATGCTGACAAAAGGGTAAGTTTTCTTTTAGCCAGTCAGGTTTTGGGCCCCTCTCCCTGTGCAAACTGGTTTATAAAAGGCCTCAGGATTTTTGAGAGGTCCTTACCCTTCGCCACTTATTTCGTTTTGATACATGTTTTCTAATAACCCGGTTTGTCTCTTCTTGCCTTCAGACCATCACACTCCAAGTGGTTATGAACTGGAGCCTTGGATGACGGCCCCTTTTGCTAGGGACCCTTAGATTGGTCTCTGAAGGAGATCTGACTGCCATTTTCCCAAAACAGCACCTCCTGTCAGCAGGAAGCAGTTAAGATTGGTCTTAGTCCTTATTCTTATCCTTCTAATGGCAGTTAGATGTATTTCTTTAGAAGGGTGAATGAGACTAAGTAAAAAGGGGTCCCTGGAGAATCTCTGACTGGCCTATGCACCAGGAGGACAGGATGGAGCCTCAGGAAGTTCATGCCGTTTGCAGAGGGGAGAAGCCTGGCCTCTCCTGTTCCTGTGTGGTAACCTAGGTTTCAATCTGTGAGTTAGGAAACCTGCTAGCAGTACTCTCTCAATTTGCTGAGGGTTCCTGTTTCCCTTTTCCCTGTTTTTTCCCTTTTCACTCAATAAACCCTGCCCTACTCACCCTACAATGTATCCGCATGCCTAAATTATCTGGGTTTTGTGACAAAAACCAGTTTTTTTTTTTTCCCCCAAAAAACAGTTTTAGTAGCAGGGCATTTGCAGTAAAAAACAAATCAGGCCCAGTGGGATGCCGAAGGAGGGAGACTGGTTTGGTTTCCTTGAAAGTAAAACAAGGAGAAATAAATAACATTAATATTTTGACAATAAAAAGATTATTTGTGTGTCAGAACAGAAAAATAAACCTATTCCATTAGGGCACCAACTAAAGATATGAAAAAATTATAATCTTATAATCTGGTACTCTCTAGAGATTATTGTAGCCAAAATATAATTCATGATTCAATCTGCACTCAAAAAAACAAAAGTTAGGGGTGAAATCTAGTATAAAGCGTTACATTTTTCCTTTGAAACAATTTCTCTCTAGCCCTCCTTTTCTATTAAAAATTATAGTAAGACCAATTTGTGTGCAAAATAAGTTCTAAGCTTATTATAGTTTGTCTGATGATTTACATAAAGTGTAGCAAGAATTCATTGACTATATAGGCTCTTCTTAAGTTGGCTTTGTTGGAACTTTACCTAAAAATATGCTATTCTAGTGAAAGTCTTGGTAAAATAACCAGTGTCTCCAACTGTTTTGTTCTAAAAGACTCTTACTAAACTTATGCAAACAACTATACTGTCATAACATCACAATCTGAATTTTGGAGAACTCAGAAATGTAATTTTGCTTACAAAAATATACTTCACCCAAATGTTCTAAACTAGAAATAAAGGAAAAATAAATTTTTTTTGACCCTTCTTTAGCCAGAGCAGCAGCCTTCCAAACAAGGTATTTGTTTACCTTTGAATTGCCATTCACAAGCCAAACAGCTCATGAGAACCATCAGGCACTGTAGAATCTAGCAGCCCCTCACACAGTTAGAAACAGTCCTAGGGTAAAAAGAAGCTCCCTGCTCATGAGTATTGTCCTCCTTGAACATCCAGGTAGCAAGATCTATGTAAACCACTTTTATTTTACCATGGAACTCTTGGGCACCATTATTTCCATTAGCATAGGGGTGGCTTCAGTTAACATTCCGTAGCAAGACAGTACATGCCCCTCAAGTGGAAATTCTCTAGTCCAGTAGTTATTACTGGGAAGTACTCACGGTCTTTTGCCATAAGCCCCAATAAATGCTCCACAAAAGGCTATGAAGTGGAGGATTTGTCCCAACTAGCAATCCAGCTTCTACCCCATATTTTGTGGGCTAAGGCAATCTTACTAGTTCCCATTTAGTGTGTCCACTTAACATTTCTCAAAGAGCAGATTTACATGCCTTCAGTTTTATAGCACTAGATAGGGGAAACATCCCTCAGTTAGATATAATACCCATTTTCTTTTCTCTCTGTGTGTGTGTGTGTTTCTCCCTGCGACAAGATAGAGTCTCGCTCAGCCGCCCAGGCTGGAGTGCAGTGGCATGATCTTGGCTCACTGCAACCACTGTCTCCTGAGTTCAAGCAATTCTCCTGTCTCAGCCTCCCGAGTAGCTGGGATTACAGGCACCTGCCATCATGCCCGGCTAATTTTTGTATTTTAGTAGAGACGGGGTTTTGCCATGTTGGCCAGGATGGTGTTCAACTCCTGACCTCAGGTGATCCATCTGCCTTGGCCTCCCAAAGTGCCAGGACTACAGGCATGAGCCACTGCACCCAGTGATATAATACCCATTTTCATAAGACAGGTAAAGGAGTCACAACTACCTTACATAAAGTCTGTTTAAACATCTCAAATTTCATAATTTGACAGGTGTGGTGGCTCACTGCTGTAATCCCAGCACTTTGGGAGGCTGAGATGGGCGATCACTTGAGGTTAGGAGTTTGAGAGCAGCCTGGCCAACATGCTGAAACCCCATCTCGGCCGGGTGCAGGGGCTCACGCCTGTAATCCCAGCACTTTGGGAGGCTGAGGCGGGCGGATCACGAGGTCAGGAGATTGAGACCATCCTGGCCAACACAGTGAAACCCTATCTCTACTAAAAATACAAAAAATTAGCCGGGCGTGGTGGTGGGCGCCTGTAATTCCAGTTACTCAAGAGGCTGAAGCAGGAAAATGGCGTGAATCCAGGAAGCGGAGCTTGCAGTGAGCCAAGATCGTGCCACTGCACTCCAGCCTGGGTGACAGAGCGAGACTCTGTCTCAAAAAAAAAAGAAAAGAAAAGATACAATAATAATAATAATAATAATAATAATAATAATAATTAGCCAGGTGTGGTGGCACGCCCCTATAGTCCCAGCTACTCCGGAGGCTGAGGCAAGAGAATAGCTTGAACCCAGAAGGCGGAGGCTGCAGTGAGCCAAGACTGCACCACTGCATTCCAGCCTGGGAGATGGAGTGAGATTCCATCTCAAAAAAAAAAAAAAAAAAAAAAAAAAAAGAAATTTATAATTCTATTAACATGTATGTTTTTAATGTTTTGGTCCCAGGAACTTTTCTACCCCCAGACCATTTTACCTTACCTGCTTAAAAAAAAAAAAAAGTTTGAGTTCCCAGCAGGGCGTTGAGCGAAGGGACTAAGGCTCTTTTGTTAATTTTTATCAATTTTCATCTTAATTGGCCTCAGCATTGCCCCAGGCAATGTCAGCTTTCTCATGATAACCTTTGCCTTCTGATTTTTTTTTCCCCTTAATCTTCCAATCTGGGGCAAATGGTGAATAACCATCCCAAAATTTCTATCATCCTTCTGGGTCTAGTCCTTTGGCTCCCTTTTTGCTTTCCTTTTTTTTTTTTTTTTTGGTTAATTACCCCAATGTTTTATTAACCATCTGTAGACCCATGAGGGACAGCAAATTTGATACAGGTTCTGTATTCAAGTCCATTTTCATGCTGCTGATTCATACCTGAGGCTGGGAAGAAAAAAAGGTTTAATTGGACTTACAGTTCCACATGGCTGGGGAGGTCTCAGAATTATGGCAGGAGGCAAAAGACACTTATTACATGGCGGTGGCAAGAGAAAATGAGGAAGCAGCAAAAGCAGAAATCCCTGATAAACCCATCAGAGCTTGTGAGACTTATTCGATATCACGAGAATAGCGCGGAAAAGACTGGCTGCCATGATTCAATTACCTCCCACTGGGTCTCTCCCACAACACATGTGAATTCTGGGAGATATAATTCGAGTTGAAATTTGGGTGAGGACACAGCCAAACCATATCATACCCCTGCACCCTATAAATTTCATGTCCTCCCATTTCAAAACCAATCATGCCTTCCCAACAGTCCCCCAAAGTCTTAACTCATTTCAGCATTAACCTAAAAGTCCACAGTCCAAAGTCTCATCTGAGACAAGGCAAGTCTCTTCCGCCTACGGGCCTGTAAAATCAAAAGCAAGCTAGTTACTTCCTAGATACAATGGGGGTACAGGTAGTCAGTAAATACCGCCATTCCAAATGGGAGAAATTGGCCAAAACAATGGGGTTACGGGTCCCACACAAGTCCAGAATTCAGTGGAGCAGTCAAATGTTAAAGCTCCAAAATGATCTCCTTTGACTCCAGGTCTCAAATCCAGGTCACATTGATGCAAGAGGTGAGTTCCCATGGTCTTGGGTAGCTCTGCCCCTGTGGCTTGGCAGGGTACAGCATGCCTCCTGGCTGCTTTCCCAGGCTGGCGTTGAGTGTCTGCAGCTTTTCCAGGCACATGGTGCAAGCTGTCAGTGGATCTACCATTCTGGGGTCTAGAAGACAATGACCCTCTTCTCACAGCTCTACTAGGCAGTGCCCCAGTAGGGACTCTGGGGCTCCAACCCCACATTTCCCTTCCACACTGCCCTAGCAGAGGTTCTCTATGAGGGCCCCACCCCATAGCAAACTTTTGCCTGGGCATCCAGACATTTCCATACATCTTCTGAAATCTAGGCAGAGGTTCCCAAACCTCAATTCTTTGATTTCTGTGCACCTGCAGGCTCAACACCATGTGGAAGCTGCCAAAGCTTGTGGCTTCCACCCTCTGAGGCCACAACCTGAGCTGTACATTGGCCCCTTTCAGCCACAGCTGGAGCAGCAGCTAGGACACAGGGCGCCACATCCCTAGGCTGCACACAGCACGGGGACCCTGGACCAGGCCCACAAAACCACTTTTTCCTTCTGGGCCTGTGATGGGAGGGGCTGTGAAGGTCTCTGACATGGCCTGGAGACATCTTCCCCATGGTCTTGGGGACTAACATTAGGCTCCTTGCTACTTACACAAATTTCTGCAGCTGGCTTGAATTTCTCCCCAGAAAATGGGTTTTTCTTTTCTATTGCATAGTGATGCTGCAAATTTTCCAAACTTTTATGCTCTGCTTCCCTTATAAAACTAAATGCCTTTAACAGTATCCAAATCACCTCTTGAATGCTTTGCTGCTTAGAAATTTCTTCCGCCAGATACCTAAATCATCTTTCTTAAGTTCGAAGTTCCACAAATCTCTAGGGCAGGGGCAAAATGCCACCAGTCTCTTCTAAAACATAACAAAAGTCACCTTTATTCCAGTTCCCAACAAGTTCCTCATCTCAATCTGAGACCACCTCAGCCTGGACCTTACTGTCCATATCGTTATCAGTATTTTGGGCAAAGCCATTCAACAAGTCTCTAGGAAGTTCCAAACTTTTCCACATTTTCCTGTCTTCTTCTGAGTCCTCCAAACTGTTCCAACCTCTGCCTGTTACCCAGTTCCAAAGTCGCTTCCACATTTTCAAGTATATTTTCAGCAGTGCCCCACTCTACCAGTACCAGTTTATTGTATTAGTCTGTTTTCGTGCTGCTGATAAAGACATACCCGAGACTGGGAAGAAAAAAAGTTTTAATTGGACTAAAGTTCCACATGGCTGGGGAGGCCTCAGAATCATGATGGTAGGCTAAAGGCAATTATTACATGTTGGCGGCAAGAGAAAATGAAGAAGGAGCAAAAGTGGAAACCCCTGATAAACCCATCAGAACTCATGAGACTTATTCAGTATCACGAGAATAGCATGGGAAAGACTGGACCCCATGATTCAGTTACCTCCTCCTGGGTCCCTCCCACAACACATGTGAATTCTGGGAGACACAACTCAAGTTGAGATTTGGGTGGGGACACAGACCGATTACCCCAATGTTTTATTAACCATCTGTAAACCCATGAGGGACAGCAAATTTGATAAAGCTTCTCAAACAGTCATATGATTCTGTGGGAGGGGTACCGATGTAAAAGGTACCCCTCTTAGCCCAAAATTTACCATGACCTGGGTTATAGGCATATTCAGTGGGAGAATATCCCAGTCATCATAAAGCTAGTCCTACATGGCTTACATAAGAAGCATATCAACTGCTTCATCTGGGGTGCTCCAGTTGGTGTTTTATAGGAAGAGTTAGGAAGTCTCCTTTTCAGGGCAAACAGACCTTACAACAGACCTTACAGTGGCATTTATCTAGTCTACTAGGCTGGCTGTTCTCTCAGGAATAACCTCCTATGCATTTGGATCACATATACTCATCAGGGATTGTTCAATAGTGAGCTGTGGGTCGTGCATCAACACAAACAAGCTCTTTCATTCAGTAGCATTTAAAATAAAAAATTTTGTCCTTACAGTCGTTATTTTTACAATCCATTAGAGATTTCTCAAGAAGCTAATGATACCAATCTATAAAATGGAACTGTTTTACATCATACTCTTTGCTTTTAATAGCTACTTGGTTTAATCCTTCCCCTGCATCAACTATCTTCTTGGTAACCACAGGTCTTAGAGGTACATTTTGTTGCCCTGGCTTAATTTTTCTTTTTATCCATGTATTATTTGTTGAACAACAACAAAACCCCAACAATATGATTACTGAGCGCTCTAACAGTAAGGAGAAACTACGACCAGCTGGATCATAACTTTAACCAAGATGAAACCCCAATTCAGCCACTTACCTAGGAATGGGTCTCAGGCTGAAGACTGCTCTCTACCATTCTAGAAGCAGGAAAACTCGAACTCGCCTTCTCTGTTGGAAGTGAGCTCTAACTCCAGAAAGGAGTTACCTGCCTTCTATTGTCATGGAAGCAGGAAAACTTGCTTTCCTTGTTGGAAGCAAGTAAAACTCTAGAAAAGGAGTTGACAGCAAAATACACTTTGGATCTCAACCAAATTTGGGGAGATCAGGATTCTCCGGAGGGAGGAGGGCTCCCAGGCCTCAGTCAATTGTCCTATCGGTTTCAACCATAAAGACAGCTAAAAGCTGGTACTAAATATCAATAGATTTGTCAAAGGTTGAGGCCACCTATACTCAGAGTCTCTTCCATTGGCCGCCAATTTGTAAACCAAAAAGTATTTGAGACAAGTCTGAATCAATTTAGAAAGTTTATTTTGCAAAGGTTAAAGACGTACCTGTGACACAGTCTTAGAAGGTCCTGAGGACACAGGCCCAAGGTGGTTGGGCTCCAGCTTGCTTTTATACATTTTAGGGAGACATAATACATTGTGGGGAAAAGAGAGATCAGATTGTTACTGTGTCTATGTAGAAAAAAGGAAGACATAAGAAACTCCATTTTGATCTGCACTAAGAAAAATTGTTCTGCTTTGAGATGCTGTAAATCTGTAACTCTTGTCCCAACCCTGTGTTCACAAAAACGTGCTGTATTCTTCATGCGCGTCCGTGTGAAGAGACCACCAAACAGGCTTTGTGTGAGCAATAAAGCTTTTAATCACCTGGGTGCAGGTGGGCTGAGTCCAAAAAGAGAGTCAGCGAAGGGAGATAGGGGTGGGGCCATTTTATAAGATTTGGGTAGGTAAAGGAAAATTACAGTCAAAGGGGGTTTGTTTGCTGGCGGGCAGGAGTGGGGGTCACAAGGTGCTCAGTGTGGGAGCTTTTTGAGCCAGGATGAGCCAGGAAAAGGACTTTCACAAGGTAATGTCATCACTTAAGGCAAGGACCGGTCATTTTCACTTCTTTTGTGGTGGAATGTCATCAGTTAAGGCAAGGACCGGCCATTTACACTTCTTTTGTGGTAGAATGTCATTACACTTCTTTTGTGGTAGAATGTCATCAGTTAAGGCGGGACAGGGCATTTTCACTTCTTTTGTGATTCTTCAGTTACTTCGGGCCATCTAGGCATATAGGTGCAAGTCACAGGGGATGTGATGGCTTGGCTTGAGCTCAGAGGCCTGACAGTATTGACTTAAGGTTTAAGGAATTTAGTTAGGGCTGTGCAGGATGTGCTTTGTTAAAAATGTGTTTGCAGGCAGTATGCTTTGTGAAAGTCATCGCCATTCTCCATTCTCTATTAACCAGAGACATAATGCACTGTGGAAGGCCGCAGGGACCCCTGCCCAAGAAAGCCTGGGTATTGTCCAGGTTTCTCCCCACTAAGACAGCCTAAGATATGGCCTCGTGGGAAGGGAAAGACCTTACAGCCCCTCAGCCCGACACCTGTAAAGGGTCAGTGCTGAGGAGGATTAGTGAAAGAGGAAGACCTCTATGCAGTTGAGATAAGAGGAAGGCATTTGTTTCCTGCACATCTCTGGGAATGGAATGACTTGGTGTAAAACCGAGCATACATTCTATTCTGAGATAGGAGAAAATTGTCTTATGGCTGGAGGAAAGACATCATGGTGGCAATACTGCTCTGTTACTTTTTACTGCACTGAGATGTTCATGTAAAGTTAAATATAAAACTAGGCTACGTGCACATCCAGGCACAACACCTTTCCTTATTTATGACACAGATTCCTTTGCTCATATGTTTTTCTGCTGACCCTCTCCCCAATGTCACCCTATAGTTATGCCACATTCCCCTCACCAAGATAGTAAAGATAGTGATCAATAAATACTGAGGGAACTCAGAGACCAGTGCCGGTGCAGGTCCTGACTTGCTGAGCACAGGTCCCCTGGGCCCACTTTTCGTCCTCTCTACTTTGTCTCCGTGTCTTACTTCTTTTCTCAATCTTTCGTCTCCACCTTGAGAGAAATACCCACAGGTATAGAGGGGCAGGCCCCCTTCAATACATCCATCAATACATTAAGATTTACATTGGTTTGATCTGGAAGGTTGGGACAACTCAAAGAAGGAGGCTTCCAAGTCATAGGTACACTTAAACATATTCTGATTGGCAACTGGTTGAAAGAGTTTTTACCTATAGAAAAGAATGTCTGGGTGAAGACAAGGAGTTGTGGAGGTTTTATCATGCAGATGAAGCCTCCAAGTATCAGGCTTTAGAGAGAATAGACTGTAAATGTTTCTTAAGGTCTGTGTTGATAGTAATGCTGGAAGGGTATAATGAAGCAAGTCCAACCGCCACCTGGCTTCAAGGCCTGAACCAGTCTTTTTTGGTTAAATTTAGGGTGCCCTGGCCAAGGAGGGAATCCATTGGGATGGTTGCGGGGGTGCCTTTGAATTTTGTTTTTGGTTTACAAAGCCAATACTATGACACCAGGTTTTTGAGAAAAGAAAAGCTTTTCATTGCAGGTTACTCAACAAGGAGACAGGAGTCCAGCTCCAATCTGTCTCCCTGTGCTGGCTTTAAGGCAGTACTTTTATTAGAAAAGGTTAAGGGGCTGATTCTGGGATTAGCAAGGGGTTGGTAGAAGGAAAGGGAACATTTGCAAAGTCCCTCAGGCATGCACAGTTATCTCTCCATGCCTCCTCATGGATCCCATACACAAATTCAGGGGGAGTTAGTATGAAACAGGGGGAATCAGTATGAAACGTGGTACAAATTTGCGTTGTGATCAGCGAGTTCATTCTACAAATACTCATTGGCCATATTCGTTTTAACCAATTTTAGCCAATTTCATTCTCTTAGAAGGGAAGGGAGCTTTATTTTAGCAAGTTGTTTCTTATCTTCCATCCTGCAAGCTCGAAGATTTCTGTTACTGCTTTCTTCAGCTCTTTGGGGCACAGTTTCAACAGGCAGAGTGTACCAGCTTTGGCCTTATGTTTCTGGTTCCAGTGAACAGAAAGGCATCAAACCAAGGGAACAAAGGAACTAAGAGGTAAGCTATGAAAAGTACAGTTCTGCTCTTAAGCTCCTCCTACAAGATCCTGTCCAGAGATATAGGAGGAGGCAAAGATGCTGGTAAGTACTTTGTGCCATTCTGTGCTCCCTCCCACCAGCCCTCTTTCTGGCCAAGTTCTAGTCCCACCTGTTTTGTGCCTACTGGTAGTTCGTTTTCTGGTCTTTAGTGTCCTCATCGATAAAATGAACGTAACATCTCTAATCATGTGCATTCACACAGTGAGGTACATGATGTGAAAGGGCTTTGAACAATGTAGTAAGGAAAAGAGACTAGGATAACTGACTTTCCATTTTCCCAATTCCTGCTTCAGAACTGCTCTTCTAGGCTCCAAGCCCCTGCCTCTGTTAGCCCCTTGATCAATCTTTGCCTATGGAGGGGCAAAACTACATGGTATACCAAGAACAAGGACCAATAATTACTGGCCCATTTATTTTCTTTGCTACTTCCCATGACCACTCTTAAACTGAGAAACTGGAACCATTTCCCTGATTGGTGGGGCCTCCTCTCTACAACAAAAGGGAGCATGTATGTTTCATAATGGGCATTCCATCAAGAAATGTCCTAAGGAGATAAATGTACATTTCATAATAGGCATTCTGTGATGGAATGTCCTGAGGAGATAAATGCTGGAGTTGGTCTCAGCACATCTCAGTTATTCATTCTGACTCGTTTGGACAAGTTACTACAGCACTCATTGGGAAAATGACCAGAAAGCTACCTCCAATATCTCGGCCTCAACCCTGGCCTCCATTTCTTTCTGTTCCTTCCGGCTCTCATCTTCCAGCCCTCCTTCCTCCCCTTACTCCTCAAACTTCCTGCCCTCAGCCTCCTCTCCAGGACCGTCCAAGTTGTTCAGTTTTCCAGCCTACCCATTTCCCCCAGCTGACTAATGTCGCCCCTTCCCAGCACCCTACCTCCCAGAACTCCCTGCCCAGCTCTTCCTGTTAATTCCAGAGCGTCCATATGCCACTGCCCTGCTTGTCAGGCACCCCTTTCCAAGTGTGCCCCTATCTTTCCCCCTCGCCCTCCTCATAGCCCCTCTTGCTAGTCCCCTGTACTCTAATCCCAACACCCTAGTACCCCCCTGCATCTGATCCTAGAGAGATGGCTTCCCTCCTACCGTGGCAGTTCAGAGCTGCCAGGACTGTGGACTCCCACAACCAGACCTGATGGCTCACAAATCTCACCCTGGAGAGATGGTTTCCCTCATACTGGGGCAGTTCAGAATTGCCAGGACTGTGGATTCTCCCAACAAGACCTGATGGCTCATGAATCTCACCCTGGAGAGATGCCTTCCCTCCTACTGGGGCAGTTCAGAATTGCCAGGACTGTGGACTCCCACAACCAGACCTGAGAGCTCACAAATCTCACCCTGGGGAGATGGTTTCCCTCATACTGGGGCAGTTCAGAATTGCCAGGACTGTGGATTCTCTCAGCCAGACCTGACGGCTCACAAATCTCACCCTGGAGAGATGGGCTCATTCCTACTGGGGCAGTTCAGAAGTGGCAGGACTGTGGACTCCCACGACCAGACCTGATGGCTCACAAATCTCACCCTGGAGAGATGCCTTCCCTCCTACTGGGGCAGTTCAGAATTGCCAGGACTATGGATTCCCTGAAGCCTGATTTGATGGATGTAGAAAATGCAAGATGGTAAACCAACGTTCAGCCTCAGTAAGTTACAAGGACCCCTTTTCCATGACCAGATTCCTTGTTATCTTATTACTAACTGTATTTTGCCTTAATCCTCATTTTGTTAACCCTCTTCAGATTCTAGAGATTACCTTTTTCTAGACAGTCTTTTTTTCTTTTTGAGACAGTCTCACTCTTGCCCAGGCTGGAGCACAGTGGTGTGATCTTGGTTCACTGCAACCTCCACCTCTCGGTTCAAGTGATTCTCCCACTTCAGCCTCCTGAGTAGCTGGGATTACAGGCGCCCGCCACCACACCTGGCTAATTTTTTGTATTTTTAGTACAGATGGGGTTTCACTATGTTGGCCAGGCTGGTCTCAAACTCCTGACCTCAAGTGATCCGCCCACCTCAGCCTCCCAAAGTGCTGGGATTATAGGTGTGAGCCACCAGCCCGGCCAAGACAATCTGTTCCTTTCCTCTCCTGTCTAGTCAGCCAGGATACACAAGCCTCTACCTTTGGAACTGGCTTCTCAATGGAACTTGGTCTGAAACCACAAAGCAAACTATAGGACTGGTGACAGAGAAAGAGGATAGTGAGGAGTAAAAAGCGTTAATCTGTTCTCAAGTAGGGTAAGTTGTGTTGATATGCCCTAGGTTCAAGTCAATGCAAGAAGAGGTGACCCCTGAGAACTCACACACAGGGTACAAGGCCCCTGCTATATAGATACAGGGGACTGAGTTTTGTTTTTTATTGTGTTTTTTTGGGTCTGGTTCCTCCCAGACTTCATTTTTCTTCATCCTAGAATTCCAGAATCTTGCCACGAACTTTCTGACCTTAAGGAAAGTCTCCTGCAAAAAGAGGGAGGGGGCCCTCCAGTGCTCTCATCAAAGCTGAGGGTTGAGCCTCCCTCTCAGTTAGCTGCTTCCACGCCAGAAAGGGAAAGGCAGCAGAGTCTGGAAGGCACAGCATGTCCAGATCCTACCCAGATGAGAGCATCTGATGAACAGATAATATAAAAAGAAGTGCTCTCCTCAAACTGATCCTTAGATTCAATACAATCTCAATCAAAACTCCAAAAGATATTTTTGCAGAACCTGGCAAGCTGATTATAATTTACATGGAAATGTAAAGGGTCAAGAGTAGCCAAGACTCTCCTAAGAAATTCTTCCTTACCAAGTATCAAAACTTATTACAAAAATTATAATAAGATAGTGTAGTACTGGTGCAAGCATAGAAAAATAGACAAATGACACAGAATACAGAAACAAGACACACATATGTGGACACTTTAATACCAAAGTAGCATAACAGAACAGTGGAGATAGGACTGTCTTTATATTCAATAAAGTGGTCTTAAGTCAACTGGATGCCCAAATGAGTAAGTAATGATTTCTACCTCACAATTCATTCAAAAAAATCATTTTCAGGTGGAACATAAGATATAATGTGAAAGGTTAAAAACAATAAATCTTCTAGAACGGCTCTGCCCATGTATGGATACTGAACATTTGAGATGTGCTATTAAGTAAACTTTGCATTGGATTTTAATTACTTAGTAGGAAAAAAAATGTGAAATATCTCCATTTTTATATTGAAACTTTGAAATAATTTGGAGTTAAATAACACAATATTAAAATTAGTTTTATCTGATTATTTTGCTCTCTTAATGTGGATACTACAAATTTTAAATTATGTATGCAGCTCACTTAGTACTTTTATTAGACAATATCGATTTAGAAGGTAATATAGAAAAATATCTTCAGGACATCAAATTAGTAAAAATGTCTTAAATGGCATTTAAAAAGCACTAACCACAATGGGAAAGACTAATATAGTTGACCACATTTCAATTATGGTGTTAAAAAAGACACCATTAAGATACTGAAAAGGCAAGCGACAGAGAAAGAAAAGAATCTGCAGCACATGTAAGTCTTAAAGGGCTTTTTTCAATAATATAAAAAGAACTTCAACAAATAAAGAAAAGACAACCCAATAGAAAAACAGGATAAGATTTGGAGCATGTACTTCACAAAAAGAGGATAGCCCAATGACCAGCAGACCTATAAAAAAGTGTCCAGCCTCATCAACAAATCAAAAAATGTAACGTAAAACAATAATGAGATGACACTACATACACCACCAGAATTACTGTAATTAAAAGGATGGACAATGCCCAGTGTTGGCAAGGAGCATGAAGAACACCAGTGATAAAGTTAATTGGTTCCACTGTTTTGGAAAACAATTTGATATCTACTAAAAGCGAAGATAGGTATTCCCTATAATCCATCAATTCCAACAAAATGATTTGAACATGTGCACCGAGACATCTAAAAAAATGCTCATAACATTATTTGTAATAGCCCATGATGAAACAACCGAATGCCTGTCAACAGTTGAATAAATAAATTGTGGTGTATCACCAAAGGGAACACTACACAGTTATGAGAAGAAATGAAACCTCAGGAATATGCAACTGCATAGATGAATTCCACAAGCATAATGCTGAACAAAAGAAGCCGAACACAAAAGCACGCATAATATATGATTATATTTCTATAAATTGAAGAAACAGAGTAATCTATGGTGTTATAAGTGGAGAGGGTGGTTAGCATTGAGGAAAACGAAGAGTAGGAAAGGACACAAGAGTGGCTTCTGGGGTGCTGTCAATATTAGTATTTCTAGACTTGTGAGGTGATTACACACACATGTGATCAATCAGTGTGATCTACATATTGGGAAGGGAAGCACTTTTCTGTGTATGTATGATGTTTCAGACTAAACATTTTCTTTTAAAGAATGTGCCTATCCAGAAGGCCTAACTTTGAAAAGTGAATTCTGACAAGTTGTGATTCTGGGTGGGAGGGACAAGGATATACACAAAAACCCCAGGAGCTTTCCCCTTCTACCTTCCCTTCCCATTTGCCAACTGTAGAGGACCATATAGCTTTACCCTATTATTTATTAATATTGTGAATGGATATTTTCATATATGAAATCAACCTCTGACAAACCCCATTTGGTTATGATGTATTATTCCTTTTATATATTACTGGATTTTTTGCAACTATCTAGTTAAGGATTTTTGCATCTGTGTTCATGAGGGATATTGATCTTTGTTTTTTTCTTATAATAATTTGTCTGGCTTTGGTATTAATGTAATGCTGGCCTCATAAAATAAGTTGAGAAATGTTCCCTCCTCTTCTGTTTTCTGACAGAGTTTGTGAAGGACTGGTATTTTCTTCATTACAGTAGTCCCCCTGACCTGCAGTTTCACTTTCTTCTTTTTTTTAAATAGAGACAGGGTCTATGTTGTCCAGGCTGGTCTTGAACTTGTGGCCTCAGGTAATCCTCCCGTTTGGCCTCCCGAAGTGCTGGGATTACAGGTGTGGGCCACTGCACCTTGCCCAGTTTCATTTTCAATGGCTTCAGTTAGTCATGGTCAACCACATTCTGAAAATTTTAAATGGAAAGTTTCAGTAATAAACAATTCATAAGTCTTAAATTGTGTGCCATTCTGAGGAGTATGATGAAATCTTACGCTGTCCCTCTCCATTCCACTTGACTTGTGAATCATCCCATCCTCCAGCTTATCCTCGCTGTACAGGCTACCCTCTCATTAGTCACTGAATAGCCATCTTAGTTATCAGATTGACTGCAGCAGTATCAAGGTGCTTGTGTTTGAGTAATTCTTATTTTACTTAATAATGACCCCAAAGCCCAAGAATAGTGATACTGGCATACTGTTATAAATATTCTATTTTACTACTAGTTATTTTTATTAATTTCTTATGCCTAATTTCTAAATGCTTAAAAAAAATTTTCAAGTTTAAAAAGTTTAAAATTTAATTTAAAAATTTTTTTGTTAATCTCTTGTGCTAGCTTATAAACTAAACTTTATCATATGTATGTACAGGAAAAAAATTAGAAAAATATATATCTTCATAGAATTACAATAATGAACTGCATGGTGACCCTCATGGATAGTTTTTAAAAATAGTTCATAACAAGCAGAGATTATGTTTAGGGCACACTTTACGGACTTTGAATCTTTGCTATTGCTTACAAAGAGTGAAGAAAACGACTCTACTTAATAGAAATTTATGCTCTCAGTACATAAATATATATATATGAGCATCCAAGAGAGGTCTGGGTTCCTATATTAAGTAGTGGCTTTTATTTCTGTAAGACACCATGTTTGCTTAGAACAGTATGTGGAAAATAGAATATAAAAAAACGGCAGAGCTATTGTTCGAGTTACTCTTTTTTTTCTAAATTACATGCTTGTAAGGCTCAAAATTAAAGAACGCAAGCGGAGAACAACTGTCACTATATCTCCTAGCTCTGTACTAGTATAAGCAATTTAAAGAAAGAAAATCATATGAATTAAATGGCAATTTTGAAAAGCCTCTTTCAAAAGTACTGAAGAATGTAGGGTTTTGTGATTTGCTACAAAGTAGAAGGGTTTCTTTTTTTTTTTTTTTAGACGGAGTTTTGCTCTTGTTGCCCAGGCTGGAGTATAGTGGTGGGATCTCAGCTCACTGCAACCCCCGCCTTCCGGTTTCAAGTGATTCTTCTGCCTCAGCCTCCTAAGTAGCTGGGATTACAGACGCCTGCTACACGCCCAGCTAATTTTGGTATTTTTAGTAGAGATGGGGTTTCACCATGTTGGCCAGGCTGGTCTCGAACTCCTGACCTCGTGATCTGCCCGCCTCGGCCTCCCAATGTGCTGGGATTACAGGCGTGAGCCACCATGCCCGGCCGAAGGGTTTATTTTCCAAAACTTTTAAATTAGATTTGATATATATTACAAAGTATAAAATAAAAAGATCAGGCTGGGTGCAGTGGTTCACACCTGTAATCCCAGCACTTTGGGAGGCCAAGGTGGGCAGATCACTTGAGGTCAGGAGTTCGAGACCAGCCTGGCCAACATGGTGAAACCCTGTTCCTACTAAAAATACAAAAATTAGCTGGGCATAGTGGCATACTCTTGTAATCCCAGCTACATGGGAGGCTAAGGCGGAACAATCGCTTGTACCCAGGAGGCAGAGGTTGCAGTGAGGTGAGATCATGCCACCGCACTCCAGCCTGGGTGACAGAGTGAGACTCTGTCTCAAAAAAAATAAATAAAATAAAATAAAAAATCTTAGTGTACAGAGTTCATAGGTTTTGAGGATCCACACATTCATGGGCAAATATCTCATCAATGCACAGATTTTTCACCAACCCAGAAAGTTCCTCCGTTCAGATTGCTATCATTAAATATTACTTCTGCCTGTCCTGGAATGTCCTGGGCACGTTTCTGAATGTAGCCTCTGATGACAGGTATTCAGCAAATGTTTGCTAATTTCATCTTAGAATCATAGAGTGGAAATAATCTTAGCAGTCATCTACTTTAAAACTCTCATTTTATAGATGAAGAAACTGAAGTCCATAAACATTAGGCAACTTGCCCCAGCTTACACACCTAATGACAATTAGGTCCAAACTTACATCTTGATTCTCATATGGTAAAAGAGATGAGAGAATTTATCAGAGCTGTAAATATAAAAAAAAAGAAATATTGTATATAAAGATCCTCTGCTAGAGGACAAGACGATTTGTACAAAACATAAGGTGTAAAAGAGATAAGAGAGAATTTATCAGAGCTGTAAGTATAAAAAAAGAAATATTGTATATAAAGATCCTCTGCTAGAGGATAAGACAACTACTTGTACAAAACATAAGGTGGAATGATAAAGACTGGTTTTCTGAATGAGATGATATAAATGGAATATTATCTCCAGGTTCTTGAAAATATATATAAAGATGTCATCAAAGCTACAAAAACCATTTTTCTTACAGGAAAAAAACTAGAAATTTCCCAACAAATGATCAAAGCAATTGATTTATTTAATTAACTCGATGTATTTAATTGAAATGTTAATAAACTTTACCCTGGCAATCTTTTATACATCAATTCATGTTTAACATTTCAATTTTCTTCATTTCAATATTGAAATTTCATGGGACAATAAAGATATTATAATTTCTGGGAGTGCATCACACCCACCAAAGGGAGCCTAACATATTCCTAATATCGTCAGTGAAGGCCATGGGGCAGACATGGGTTTCATTAAGAATCTTGCAAAGGCCAGGTGTGGTGGCTTATGCCTGTAATCCTAGCACTTTGGGAGGCTGAGGCAGGCAGATCATCTGAGCTCAGGAGTTCAAGACCTGCCTGGCCAACAGGGTGAAACCCTGTCTCTACTAAAAACACAGAACATAGCCAGGTATGATGGTGCACACCTGTAATCCCAGCTACTTGGGAGGCTGAGGCAGGAGAATTGCTTGTACCCAGGAGGTGGAGGATGCAGTGAACGAAGATCATTTTACTGCACTCCAGCCTGGGTGGCAGAGTGAGACTCTGTCTCAAAAACAACAAAAAAAAGAACCTTGTAGCCATGTGCACATATATGAACACTCAGCATACCCTGTGACAATGAGCACAGTGGTGTGACGAAAGGCACAAGTGCAGAGGGCCATATTTCAAATCTAGTGTTTTTTTGTTTTTTTTTTTCCTTGAGATGGAGTCTTGCTCTGTCACCCAGGCTGGAGTGCAATGGCAAGATCTCGGCTCACTGCAACCTCTGCCTCCCAGGTTCAAGCGATTCTCCTGCCTCAGCCTCCCGAGTAGCTGGGACTACAGGCACGTGCCATCACACCTGGCTAATTTGTGTGTGTGTGTATATATATGTGTGTGTATATATATATATATCTTTTAGTAGAGATGGGGGTTTCACCATGTTGGCCAGGCTGGGCTCGAACTCCTGGCCTCAAGTGATCCACCTGCCTCAGCCTCCCAAAATGCTGGGATTTAACAGTTGTGAGCCACCGCACCTGGCCCATATTTGAAATCTAAATGAACACCCAGAGTTTATTCAGAAGTCACACTTCTGACAACTTAATTACCTACAAAACTGCCAAGAACCAGAAACAAATGAAAAAAACATCTACCAGCAAAACCAGCTATTATAAAGCTCTTGACAGTATACCAAGAAGGCTTTAGGTTTCCTTTCAAAACCCATGACTGAGTCATTTTATTTCACAAAACAGATTTAGTAGACGTGGTCTCCCAATCAATGGAAAAAAGCATCAAATAAAGGGAAGCTGAAAACACCACCATCCCTATGGATAGTACTGACATTGGGAAATAATTACTAACATCTCTGTCATCTCTCTGTCTGGCTGGCTAGGGCCCAACGAAGTCAGAGCCACGTGCAAATCACTCTATGTTAAACAGAGAATGCCACAGTATGAGTGACATTTGCTCTGAAGAGAGTCACCCAGAGTAACTTAAATTGTGTTCAGTAAGTTGTTTCAAAATCCATTTTAATACAAACTTCACGAAAAAAAAGGCTACAATGAAGTCTCTATACTTAGGAGAAAAGGTGCAAAAAGCCACAAGGATGTTCTTTGCAGCGCTATTCAAAATAGTGAAAAATTAGAATGCCACCTAAGTATCTAAAAAGGAGATCAGTTAAATAAATAACAGTATTTCTACAAAATACTATTTAGCAATTTTAAAACATAATTCGACTATTTACTAATATAGAAAAATATTAATGGTATATTTCACATGAAAAAGGTAGGCCATGAAACATGATTCTGGTTTGATATCTTTTCTTTCTTTTTTTTTTTTTTGAGAAAGGGTTTTACTCTGTCACTCAGGCTGGAGTGCAGTGGTGCCATCTCGGCTCACTGCAGCTTTGACCTGCTGGGCTCAAGTGATACTCCTGCTTCACTTTCTTGTGACCAGTCCACTCACACCAGCCTCCCAAGTAGCTGGGACTACAGGCATGCACCACCAAACCTGGCTAATTTTTTTTACTTTTTGGCAAAGATGAGGTCTCCCTATGTTGCCCAGGCTGGTCTCAAACTCCTGGGCTCAAGCGATTTTCCGATCTTGGCCTCCCAAAGTGCTGGGATTACAGGCATGAGCCACTGTGCCTGGCCAATACATATATTTTTTTTTTATCATAAATGTTATTTTCAAAAATACTGAAATATGATTTAAAAACTGCCCAAAATATCAGCTTAGATAATATCCTCTAAAAATATCTTAGGGAGAACCTGAGTTCTTAATCCATATAAAATAGGAGCAGTCTTAAAATTAAGTAGGTAAGTAGGCTCTTCTCCCTATGTGTCTGCATCTTCCTGTTGTCCATCCCTAGTAGATTAGGGCCCTTCTGCAGTCTTCCCTTTAGCAAAAATCTACATTCAGCAAAGGATCTGAATCATATCAATGGCATGAAGTAGATGATTACTCATGGTGTATAAGTATTTTACTAGGGATCGAAGGCTTAAGCCAAAGAAAGAAATTAGGCACATTCTTGCTAGCTGGGAGGACCCATAAGAGAACGAAGGAATCTTCCTGATATTTCTAAGTTCTAGTACACAAGTTGACACCCACTCCGCTTAGCCACAATGCCAAGGCCTGAATGAAAACTATCCCATTGTTCTGTCAATGCTGCAGCCCTGCTAAGTCAGAGATTTTCATAATTTCAGCATATACAAAAAGCATGGCCAAAATCAGGAAAAACCGTCTACCAAAATATTAAAGTTGAAGAAATAAAAGTGCAGTGAAGGGCCAGAAAATGCAATCTTGTTTCAGAAAAAAGTTTCTATAAAACTAGCAGCTAAAAAGAATCTTAAAAGGTTATTCTTCCCTAACTGCTAACCCTTCAGTTTTCTTCTTTCTTGTTCCAAAGAACTACTTATGGCAACAAGAATCAAACAAACCCTCCCAAATGTTTCATTATTGTCACCACAGGATTTCATTAATAGCAGGTGCCAAAAAAGGCTTGTCAGTGAGTCATCTGTCACCAAAACCTGAATCACTCAGGGCTTGAGTATAGTTGTAGCACTCCAACATAAACAATCCCCCTAATATTAACCCATTTCTAAATTTGCAATGCAACATTCTGCTACTCCATGAAGACTTTCTTGTGACCAGTCCACTCACACCAACGGGAAAATATGCCAGTCTCTTCACTGCTGCTGGTTGCTTTATTCACCGGTGGAACTAGTGTTAAGATTAGTTCTAGATCTTTTATACTTCTGCTTTTTAGACATATAGACCAATGGGACAGAACAGAGGTCTCAGAAATAACACCATACATCTACAGCCATCTGCTCTTTGACAAACCTGACAAAAATAAGCAATTGGGAAAGAATTCCCTATTTAATAGCTGGTGCTGGGAAAATAGGCAAGCCATATGTAGAAAACTGAAACTAGACCCCTTCCTTACACCTTATACAAAAATTAACAGAGGATGGATTAAAGACTTAAACTAAGACCTAAAACCATAAAAACCCTAGAAGAAAACCTAGGCAATACCATTCAGGATACAGGCATGGCAAAGACTTCATAACTAAAACACCAAAAGCAATTGCAACAAAAGACAAAATTGACAAATGGGATCTAATTAAACTAAAGAGCTTCTGCACAGCCAAAGAAACTAGCATTAGAGTGAACAGGCAACCTATGGAATAGGAGAAAATTTTTGCAATCTACCCATCTGACAAAGGTCTAATATCCAGACTCTACAAGGAACTTAAACAAATTTACAAGAAAAAAAACAACCCCATCAAAAAGTGGGTGAAGGATATGAACAGACACTTCTCAAAAGAAGGTATCTATGCGGCCAATAAACATATGAAAAAAAGCTCATCATCACTGGTCATTAGAGAAATGCAAATCAAAACCATGAGATACCATCTCATGTCAGTTAGAATGGTGATCATTAAAATGTCAGGATACAACAGATGCTGGAGAGGATGTGGAGAAACAGGAACGCTTTTACACCGTTGATGGAAGTGTAAATTAGTTCAATCATTGTGGAAGACAGTGTGGCCATTCCTCAAGGATCTAGAACCAGAAATACCATTTGACCCAGCAACCCCACTACTGGGTATATACCCAAAGGATTACACATCATTCTACTGTAAAGACACACACACACACACACATATGTTTACTGCAGCACTATTCACAATAGCAAAGACTTGGAACCAACCCAAATGCCCATCAATGATAGACTGGATAAAGAAAACATGGTACACCAATGAGATACCATCTCACACCAGTTAGAATGGCCATCATTAAAAAGTCAGGAAACAACTGGTGCTGGAGAGGATGTGGAGAAATAGGAACACTTTTACACTGTTGGTGGGGCTGTAAACTAGTTCAACCATTGTGGAAGTCAGTGTGGCGATTCCTCAGGGATCTAGAACTAGAAATACCATTTGACCCAGCCATCCCATTACTGGGTATATACCCAAAGGATTATAAATCATGCCGCTATAAAGACACATGCACATGTATGTTTATTGCGGCACTATTCACAATAGCAAAGACTTGGAACCAACCCAAATGTCCAACAACGATAGAATGGATTAAGAAAATGTGGCACATATACACCATGGAATACTATGCAGCCATAAAAAATGACGAGTTCATGTCCTTTGTAGGGACATGGATGAAACTGGAAACCATCATTCTCAGTAAACTATGGCAAGGACAAAAAACCAAACATGGCATGTTCTCATTCACAGGTGGGAATTGAACAATGAGAACACATGGACACAGGAAGGGGAACATCACATTCCGGGGACTGTTGTGGGGTGGGGGGAGGGATAGCATTGGGAGATATACCTAATGCTAAATGATGAGTTGATGGGTGCAGCACACCAGCATGGCACATGTATACATATGTAACAAACCCGCACATTGTGCACATGTACCCTAAAACTTAAAGTATAATAATAAAATTAAAAAAAAAAAGAAAAGAAAACGTGGTACATACACACCATGGAATACTATGCAGCCATGAAAAAGAATGAGTTCATGTCCTTTGCAGAGACATGGATGAAGCTGGAAACCATCATTCTCAGCAAACTAACACAGGAACAGAAAACCAAACACCGCATGTTCTCACTCATAAGTGGGAGTTGAACAATGAGAACACATGGACACAGGGAGGGGAACATCACAGACCACTGCCTGTTGGGGGATGGGAGGCAAGGGGAGGGAGAGCATTAGGACAAATACCTAATGCATACGAGGCTTAAAATCTAGATGACTGGTTGATGGATGCAGCAAACCACCATGGCACATGTATACCTATATAACAAACCTGAATGTTCTGCACATGTATCCCAGAACTTAAAGTGTAATTTAAAAAAAAAAAATCATTATTCTGCTTTTTTTTGTATTAGAAATACAGTTTGGTAAATCCAGTTTACTTAAGACTTAAAACTGCTAGCTATGTATACTATACAAACCAATAAACTATCAGAAAAGTGGTCAAAAATTAAGTAATTATTTCAACTTTTTATGACATCACTTTGGAAAATAACCTATTCTCTTTTAACTTGAGTAGTTAAAAAAGTTCTAACCTGTTTATGAAAAAAAAAAGAGTTAATGTGATATATATTTGATGCTACTTAGCAAAAAATTATGGTAGTCCAACAAGTATAGTTTATATATTGGAACAAACAAAACTCTGGAATACACAATCTATAACAAGCCAATTTACTACAGAGAAGGTATCCATAAATTATTTCATGCCAAAGGGTCTAATGTCAGATAAATTTTTGTTTTGTTTGAGACAGGGTCTCACTGTCGCCCAGGCTGGAGTGCAGTAGGCAGATCTTGGCTCACTGTAACCTCTGCCTCCCAGACTCAAGCAAATCTCCCGCCTCAGTCTCCTGAGTAGCTAGGATTACAGGCACACGCCACTGCATCCAGCTAATGTTTATATTTTTAGTAGAGACGGGGTTCCGCCATATTGCCCAGGCTGGTCTCGAACTCCTGAGCTCAAGTGATCCACCTCACTTGAGCCTCCCAAAGTGTTGGGATTACAGGCATGAGCCACCGCGCCCGGCCACACTTATTATCCCTTGTTAAATGTTAAATTATCCCTTGCTAATTATTATCCCTTGTTAAATATTAAATTTTAAACAATTCAGTAAAAAGTTGAAACGAGTAAATATTTTGAAACAACTTTAAATGTCATGGTAGAATTCAAAAAATCACTTAAAATGTTCTAAATGTTAAGTATATCAGTAAACTAGAAAAATGACATCTAGAAGCCAACACGCTATCTACAGAAGAATTTACTTCCACAAGTTACCCAAATAAAAGTGAAAAAAAAAAAAAAGATCAAGTGATAAAGTTAATAGGTGTTCATTTAAATTCAAATGAAGGAATTTTTCATTTAAAATACATCTGGCCTGATGCCTGTAATCCCAGTACTTTGGGAGGCCAAGGCGGGCAGATCACTTGAGGTCAGGAGTTCTAGACCAGCCTGACCAACAGGATGAAACCCCGTCTCTACCAAAAATATAAAAAATTAGCCAGATATGGTGGTGCATGCCTGTAATCCCAGCTACTTGGGAGGCTGAGGCAGGAGAATCACTTGAACCCAGGAGGTGAAAGTTGCAGTGAGCGGAGATCGCGCCACTGCACTGAACTCCAGCCTGGGTGACAGAACGAGACTCTGTCTCAAAAAAAAAAAAAAAAAAAAAAAATTAAAATACATCTGAGGACTTCAAAGGTGGAAAAGTGCAAGAAACAAGATGAACTAAAGATGAACTAACATTTTCCACAAGCCTAGTTTTGGGTCTTCAACACAGCAGTACTAGAAGATGGCTTTTACTTTGAGGTCCACGTCAAATGACAAAGTTATCATGCTTAACCAAGCGGACCGCTGAAAGGCATCACTTTTAAAACAAAGGTTTACTTCAGTCACTTCTATTTAAAAGTTACAAATTACAACCAAGTATAGGAATTTTCCCTATGCACGATCTCAGCGCACAGAAAGAACTAATGGTCATGGCCGGGCGCGGTGGCTGACACCTGTAATCCCAGCACTTTGGGAGGCCGAGGCCGGCGGATCACGAGGTCAGGAGATCGAGACCATCCTGGCTAACATTGTGAAACCCCGTCTCCGCTAAAAATACAAAAAATTAGCCGGGCGCGCTGGCGGGCGCCTGTAGTCCCAGCTACTCGGGAGGCTGAGGCAGGAGAATGGCGTGAACCCAGGAGGAGGAGCTTGTAGTGAGCCGAGTGCCACTGCACGCCAGCCTGGGTGAGAGAGTGAGACTCCGTCTCAAAAAAAGAAGGAAATAATGGTCAACATGACCCACGGCGATTTTGAATACTTGGAAGAGCAGTCTAAGTACCCTCACACAAGTTAAAACCATGTTAAGTCAGAGTCACAACTCAATGAGCCACGCACCTTTAATTTACACCTGGAGTAAAATAGTAAAGTGGAGAATGAGGTAGCTGATTAATCTATCCTGGGGCAAGTCTTAACATACTTTAATTAAAGCCTCTGAAAACACCTGATGTACAGATGATAAAGAACAGATTCTGGACCAGTCATTCTAAGACTTATGCACGTAACACACACTTTCCAAAACTTTTTTTTTTCGCTCTTGTTGCCCAGGGTGGAGTGCAGTGGCGTGATCTCGGCTCACAGCAACCTCTGCCTCCCGGGTTCAAGCGATTCTCGTGCCTCAGCCTCCCAAGTAGCTGGGATTACAGGCATGTGCCACCATGTGTGGCTAATTTTTTATTTTTAGTAGAGGCGGGGTTTCACCATGTTGTCCAGGCTGGTTTCGAACTCCTCACCTCAGGTGATCCACCCGCCTCGGCCTCCCAAAGTGCTGGGATTATTTTGAGACAGGGTCTTGCTCTCTCATCCAGGCTTGAGTGCAGTGGTGGGATCAAGGGTCACTGTAGCCTCAGCCTCCTGGGCTCAAGCGATATTCCCACCTTAGCCTCCCGAGTAGCTGGGACTACAAGTGCGGTATCACATGCAACTAATTTTTTAATTTTTTTGTGGAGACAGTGTTTCCCTTTGTTATCCAGGCTGGTCTCAAACTCCAGGGCTCAAGTGACCCTTTCATACCAGTCTCTAAAAGTGCTGGCATTACAGGTGTGAGGATATATTTCAAAATTACGCACAAACACAATTTTTTCACTCCCATCACTTTTCTGTTATTCCCTAGAGAACTTAATTTTTACCAATAAGTCTTCTAAAATGTTACATTTCCTGTGGAATGCAAGAAACTAAATGCTTCATTAGCTAGTGGTGGCAATTACTATTTTTAGTACTTCAAAAAAGCATTTCAATTTACTGTTCACTAGCACATTATGACATCATTCCCTTCCAGTGTTTGCTTGCTCATTAAATAATCCTGTTTCTATTTTGTTCTCTTGCCTTCAATACATAGATTGCAAATATTCCATTTCAGATGCTGCATTAAAGATTCAGTGAGGCTGCTGAAAAACGCCTTTATATTTGAACGGTTTGGTCAGGAATACACTTTCTCTTATTGTGGTTGATCTGGAGAGATTAATCTCTCACCAAAAGGCAAAATCTGGAGAAGATGAAATAGCAAAACTAAGGACCAATGGGAAGGGGGAGGCAAGGTCAATCGACAACCGTACCTAACAGGACTGATTCCAAGGCTTCCATCAGATAAACAAAGGAAGGTGATTTTTCTACGGAGGCTGAACGTGCTGCAAGCTACCTGAAGCATTAGTATGCAAGCCCACTGAGCCTATTACCTTGAAAGCAGAGTCTAAGCACTGAATTTTTCTAGACTCCCATTATAGGTGGACACCCAGAAAGCCAGTGGAGACAATGATGGACGGGGAAGAGTGGGGCCGGTCTTCGATTCTTTCCTCCCACTCCACCAAAGCAGAAGTTAAAAACCTACAACCTACACGTATCAATCAGCTCCTCCAGTGCTCACAACCATTTTTCAGGGGCAGAAGGATGGGGTTGTGGGGGCTGGGCTTCATGTGGGGCGGGTGGGAGCAGTTGCAAAGGAGTCAGGTTGAGAGGCGAAGGGTCGCGGGCGCTGTGGGGAGGACTGCACGACGCGAGCTGAGCACACAGAAGTAGGGCAGGGGGGCCCCGGAAGGGGCGAACGACCGAACGGCTGGGGGCGGGGGCGGGGGCGGGCCGTTTCCTCACCTGGCAGCCCTTCTTGTGGTGAAAGCCGACCACCACGATGTGCAGTACGGGCCCTCGGGGGACGCCATCCCCGCCTCTCCTGGCCTTCTCCATGGGCGGCCGCCGCGGGCCCGCACAACGACTTCGACCGCCAAGGGCAGCGGGTCTGACGACCCCACCGTGTGCAGAGAGCCGCGGACTTGGGGTGTCAGCGAGCGCAGCACATAAGGGCCGCACACGGAAGATCGGTGGAGGCACAGCAGCTCCCGCCGCCCCCAGGGCCGCGGCCGCCCTTCCCTCATCCGCTTCCCCAGCTTCCGGGCTGTCACCTGACGCGGCGGCCGCCGCCGGCGAGGCAGGGCGGGGCAAGGCCGGGAGGGCCCTGACGGGGCGGGGTCTGAGAGGCCGAGGTGGAGCCTGGGGGAGCGGGGTGGGTCTAGGAAAGGAGAGATCGACTCTGGGGGGCGGGGAGAGCGGGAGGAGCGGAGGGCGGGGTCCGGAGGGGGCCGGGCGGGACTTGACGACGAGCGGCGGGGTGGGGCTTACGTGCCCCGGGCGGCTGGGCTTGCGGAGCCTGTGGTGTCCGCGGGACCTGGAGGTGCGGCGTGGCACACCTGCTTTTTCCTCCCTGGATTCAATCTCAAAGCACTTCCTTCTCTTTTGCCTTCTCTTTTTCCTCAAAGTTTTCCCCCTTCCCTCTTCTTTTCTGTTTTCCTTGCTTTTTCACATCTTTTCGGTTCACTCTCCGAGTGTCCGATTCCTTCACCTCCTTGCCTTTGCTTCTGTGGCCCCCGTCCTTATTCTTAAATATGTAGTAACATGGAGCATGCTGGTGAGGTTGCGTATCTGTGTATTCAGCCTTTAAATTACTTGCTTACCCGAGAATTCTTGTTTCTTTCTAGAGTTTTTTTTTCTTTAAATATTATGTGTAGGAATCTGAGACGCATTTAAAACCTGAAACAGAATATCCTTGACAATAAAGGAAGTTTACTTGGATACCTGTAAAATGATTATCTTAGTCCTGCGATTTTATAAGAATATTCTTTTCATTCCATCTCTTTTTGGGTTTAGTATTGTGGTCAATACAAAATATATGGGCTCTGTTGTCACCAGGGTTTTTAATTCCTTTACTGATTGTACTACAATTTTTTAAGCAGTGAATCTCATGTCAATTTAAAGTGCATTATAGAAATACTAGCAGATTTAACAAGTCTTATCTAGTACAGTTTTCAAATAACCTAAAGGATAGGTGTCTGCTTCAAATAGAATTCGAGATTACTACAGTAACTGTGATATTTTGCGCTTCTGGTCTTGAAAAGTAAGGAGCTCCTTTCTAATCTAAGCATAGCTGAGAAAAACAGTAGGCTTCCTAAATCAAATTTAGTTTTTGTGATTCAGTAGAACTGTTTTAATGCTAATACTGCAGATATTTTTCAAGATGTTGCTATACATTTCTGTATTACAAAATTATTGGCATTGGCTCAGAAAACTGTGTGTAAAACTACATTGCTCCCTGTTTGCAGAATATATTGTTTTCTTAATATATTAACTGTTTTAAGCTGTCAACTGTGTGATGTGTTATTAATATTTTCTTGATATAACCTGTCTTGATATTTTCCACAATTGGCATGGCTAAAATTACTGTCTAATTGAACACCTTTTAAAGATGCATATAAGGGCCGGGTGTGTGGCTCACACCTGTAATCCCAGCACTTTGGGAGGCCAAGGCAGGCAGATCACCTGAGGTCAGGAGTTCTAGACCAGCCTGGCCAACATGGTAAAAACCCCACTCTAGTACAAAATACAAAAATTAGCCGGGCGTGGTGGCAGGCGCCTGTAATCCCAGCTACTCGGACGGCTGAGACAGGAGAATTGCTTGAACCCGGGAGGCGGAGGTTGCAGTGAGCCAAGATTGCGCCATCGCACTTCAGCCTGGGGGACAAGAGCGAGACTTCCTCTCAAAAAAAAAAAAAATGCATAAAAACAGAGTCAGAGGCCGGGCGCGGTGGCTCACGCCTGTAATCCCAGCTCTTTGGGAGGCCGAGGCGGGTGGATCACAAGGTCAGGAGATCGAGACCATCCTGGCTAACATGGTGAAACCCCGTCTCTACTAAAAATACAAAAAATTAGCCGGGCGAGGTGGCGGGCGCCTGTAGTCCCAGCTACTCGGGAGGCTGAGGCAGGAGAATGGCGTGAACCCCGGGGGGCGGAGCCTGCAGTGAGCCGAGATCCTGCCACTGCACTCCAGCCTGGGCGACAGCGAGACTCCGTCTCAAAAAAAACAAAACAAAACAAAACAAAAAAAAAACAGAGTCAGGCGTGGTGTCTCATGCCGGTAATCCCAGGACTTTGGGAGGCCGATGCAGGCAGATCACTTGAGGCCAAAAGTTGGAGACCAGCCTGGGCAACATGGTGAAACCCCATCTCTGCTAAAAATACAAAAATGAGCCAGGCATGGTGGTGCGTGTAATCCCAGCTACTACGGAAGCTGAGGCAGGAGAATCATCTGAACCCGGGAGGTGGAGGTTGCAGTGATCTGAGATGGTGTCACTGCACTGCACTCCAGCCCGGATGACAGAGTGAGACTCCATCTCAAAAAAATAAAGGAAGAGAGAGAGAGAGAGAGAAAGAAAAAGTTAGTTACTGGGAAAATTGAGAGAGAAAGTGAACAAGGGATTTCCAGGATTTTTTTCATCTCTAAATATACAGACTGGGCCCTTAAGAATTTAGAATATAGGTGGGGCACGGCGGCTCACACCTGTAATCTCAGCACTTTGGGAGGCCAAGGTGGGTAGATCACTTGAGTCCAAGAGTTCGAGACCAACCTGAGCAATGTAATGAGACCTCATCTCTACAAAAAATAATAAAAAATAAATAGCCAGACTTGGTGGCACGTGCGTGTGGTACTGGCTTCTCAGGAGGCTGAGATGGGAGGATGACTTGAGCCCGCGAGCACACCACTGTACTCCTGCCTGGGTAACAGAGTGAGGTCCTGTCTCTAAATTAATAAATAAAGTTTAAAATATGATGGGGTGTTGCTATGTTGCCCAGGCTGGCCTCAAACTCCTGGGCTCAAGGGATCCTCCTGCCTCAGCCTCCTGAGTAGCTGGGGCTACAGTTGCCTGCCACCATGCACATCTTACATTATGTTTTAAATCAGTTGTATTAATGTAGAATAAATTCATTAACAAGACATTGTCCACAAGGACAAATGTCTATTGGGAAAATAATAAAATTTCTCATTTAACTCGGGGGAGAAAATTAGAAATGCCCTTCTGAACATATAATACATCAAAGAGCCTTTGGTAGTTACATGTATTTTATGATAAATTATAAATTCTATTTTACGTCTTCTACTTAAGACTTAAAGGGAGAAAAATCCTTGAGACATAGAGCTATGACATATTTTCAAGTTCATAACAACTCTCCATTTGGAATTGGCCTGTTTTTCCTTTTTGTGTCTTGCCTCAGGAGAGAAAATAATAAAAATACCACTCCCTTCTTGAAATCCCCATTAACTCTACTGTGTAAGTGAACTATATATCATTCCTTTTTTCAGATTCTAAAGAGATTTTCTTTATTAGTGGCATTCAAAATTGCTAATGTTTATTCTGTCTTTTTTTTTTTTTTGAGATGGAGTCTCGCTCCGTCGCCAGGCTGGAGTGCAGTGGCACGATTGGCTCACTGCAGCCTCTGCCTCCCAGGTTCAAGCGATTCTCCTGCCTCAGCCTCCTCAGTACCTGGGACTACAGGCCTGTGCCATCACGCCCAGCTAATTTTTGTATTCTTAGTAGAGATGGGGTTTCACCATGTTGGCCAGGATGGTCTTGATGTCTTGACCTCGTGATCCACCCACCTCTGCCCCCCAAAGTGTTGGGATTACAGGCGTGAGCCACTGTGCCCGGCCTATTTTTCTAATTTTTAAAAACTCTTATCAAGTAACAACAATGTTTTGAATTTCGCCCATACTGTCAGTATGGTATGGGGAAAATAAAATAAGAATAGAAAAGGAAAACCAGGAAAAGAGGTGGGTTTTTTTTCTTTTCTTTTTGTTATTATTATTATTATACTTTAAGTTTTAGGGTACATGTGCACAATGTGCAGGTTTGTTACATATGTATCCATGTGCCATGTTGGTGTGCTGCACCCATTAACTCGTCATTTAGCATTAGGTATATCTCCTAATGCTGTCCCTCCCCCCTCCCCCCAAGGTGGTTTTCAACCAAATGAGGATTGGACAAAAAGAAAGAAAAAAAGAGAAAGAGAAAGAAAGAAGCGTCACAAACAAATTTGGCATTACTTTGTATTTAAAATCTTATGAAGAGTAAGGAGAATGTTGATGGGTATGAATGAAATAGTGATAATCAATTTAAAGAATATTCATTAGACCCTACAGTGTGCCTGGAAATGTAGTGTGCACAGTATATAAAATAAGAAATTGCTTCCTTAAAGTGGCTTATGTCTGGTTATAAAAATAAGATGAATGCAAAACCAGCTAGCAATGGCTAGCTTTATGTAGCTTCACTCTTGAGCCAGACATCATGTATTAGAAAACAAGGATAAGTAATAACAGCTCACGTTTAAAAGGTCTTACTATGTGCCAGGTCATATGCTGACCACTTTTCATAGATTATCTCAATCTTCACATTAATCTTACAAGTAGATACTATCGTCCCCATTTTTTCCAATGGGTATATTGAGACTTAAAAAGTTAAAATAACTTGCCCATTGTCAAATAATTGACCATGGAATTTGAACCAAAGTCATTTAATTCAAAATGAAGACATTTAATCACGTAAACTACTGCTTCCCATAATTCTCAGCCTTGAGGAACTCAGTCCATGAAGGAATCATGGGTGCTTAATGACCATTTGTTGTATGAACGAATGACGTTCTTTGTGGCCACTCATGTTTATTGTTTAGCTTTTTTTTTTTTTTTTTGAGACGGAGTTTCGGTCTTGTTGTTCAGGCTGGAGTGCAGGTGCATGATCTAGGCTCACTGCAACCGCTGTCTCTCGGGTTCAAGCAGTTCTTCTGCCTTTGCCTCCCGAGTAGCTGGGACTACAGGCGCACGCCACCACGCCTAGCTAATTTTTGTATTTTTAGTAGAGACGGGGTTTCGCCCATGTTGGCCAGGCTGGTCTCGAACTCCTGACCTCAGGTGATCCGCCCACCTCGGCCTCCCAAAGTGCTGGGATTACAGTCGTTACCACTGCGCCTGACCTAGACTGTTCAGGTTTAAGTTCCTAGGATACAAATATAAAACAGACTAGGGCCGATACTTTGCTGTTTTCAACACAGAAGTGGAAAGCATGATTTTCCACCTCTGCAATAATTTAGAGTGACATCTGGTGGTTGCCTGTGAGACAAGAATTGTTGAAGAAACTGAATTTAAAAGCCTATAATCAATAAGACTACCAGACATAAAAAGATAACGATGAATTAAAGTAGTAAAAAGTTTAAAAAACATATTTTAAATCCCCACTAAAGAAAAATTTAAAAAAATGCTAGTTGCAGATTTTCAATCCACTGGACTTTAAAAAGAAATAGATTCTTTAATGAGTAGTTGTAACGAAAATTGTAATAGTTAATTGATGGCAGGAAATACGAATTGATTTATACTGGTTTGAAGATTCTGGCTTGAGAGGAAATGCAACTTTACGGGAGAAGACGACTCAAAGGTGTCAGGAACAATTTATTCACAAGGCAAAATATCTTCAACGTCTCTCCAAAACTTCAAGGGCAGAATGGGTACCTGCTGAGATGGTAAAATGTCCAGTGGACATGAAATATTTCACCAGATCTCACTTGCCGGGGAAAAAAGCCAGTGAACGCGACCCACGCAGCCGACTAGATCGTGCGCTCGGCCTCAGGTTGGTCGAGCCTGTTTGGGCTGCAGAAAAAGCGGAAGCGCGCTTTTCAAAGTCGTCCCACCATCGATGAAGACAGGCCACTTCCGGCGTAGCCATGGCGGCTAACGCTACTACCAATCCGTCGCAGCTGCTGCCGTTAGGTAATCGCCGTCCTTTGGGGAGCAGGATTAGGGAGCGGACGTTCAGGATTGGGGGCCGAGGGGCCGTTCCGAGGGGAAATGTATAAGACCAAATGCGGTTCGACTCTCGGCTCCAAGTCTTCGCGACAGCAGGCCGCCCCTGCTCTTTAACGTGGTGGGGCTCCTCCAGGCAAGGACTTTGACTCCTCAAACCAGACCGTCACTGAAAAAGGTCCACATTTAGTGAACGCGTCGTCGGCCTCCTTTGTTGTGAGCCCACCTCTGCAGTGTTATAGGTGGTAGGCCCACTTCTCAGCCTGGCGTTTACGATCCCCAGATTAGATAGACCATATTATGTATATGGTTGGTTAGTGACACTAACACCCTGGTCCGGAATGAGCCTTAAATGAGGAATCTGGAAACCAGCTCTGTGATTTATTCATTCAATAAGTAGTAACTGAGTATTTATACACTAGATACCGTGCCTGGGCATTTTTCAATGATCAACTTAAACCATAGCCATTGCCTTCAAATAGCACACAAGCTAGTGGAGGAGAGAATACTGGACAAGTAGACATCGTGCCACATAATGCTAGGCTAGCTAAAGAGATGTTCAAGCTACCGTCAGAGCACAGAGGATAGACAGAGTTGGGGGAGGGAAGCAGTGACAGGAGAGTTTCCGGTGAATATAATCATACCTATCTCCTCTTATATTTTTGTAGCTGGTGAAGAGTGATTGAACTAGTGGTCGTGGCCGTGATTGAAAAGTTTTCATTCCTTCATGCCACAGACTCTTTTGGAATGCTTATTATGTGCCAGATGCTGTGCTTGAACTGAGATTTGTATTATTAGACCTAAAGTTATTGAATGAATGTTTTTCCTGGTTTTTCTTTCACTATATGCAAGTAAGAGTGCCAGTAGGCACTCAAATATTTGTTGAAATAATGAATGGTAAAATAATATTTTTTCCCTCCTCAGAGCTTGTGGACAAATGTATAGGATCAAGAATTCACATCGTGATGAAGAGTGATAAGGAAATTGTTGGTACTCTTCTAGGATTTGATGACTTTGTCAGTATCCTTTTAAAAGGTGGTGGTGGTATAGGTTTTTCTTAAGTAATAACATAAGAACTATAGATAATCAGTATATTTGTGATTATTATAATAAAAATCAGTTCATTCTCAGGGAACTTATGATAATGTTTTAAGAGGTATGTATTGAAAGACGGTAAAGTTCCTATCAACAACAAGCATTTTGAATTTGAGCCATTGTGTTAAACATTATAATTAAACTGAGCAGGCGAGCCCAGTGGCTCACGCCTGTAATCCCAGCACTTTGGGAGGGCGAGGTGGGTGGATCGCTTGAGCCCAGGAGTTTGAGACCAGCCTGGGCAAGATGATGAAACCCTGTCTCCACAAAAATTACAAAAATTAGCTGGGCATGGTGACGTACACTTGTGGGCCCAGCTAATCTCCGGGGCTAAGGCAGGAGGATCCTTTAAGCCCAAAAGGTGGAGGCTACAGTGAGGTGTGATTGTACCACTGCATTTAAGCCTGGATGACAGAGCGAGACTTTGTCTCAAAAACAAAAACAAAAAAAAACAAAAACAAAAAAAGCTGAACAAAGGCAGAAGCAAGAGTAAATTCTGTATTTTCTTAACACCAAATTTCAGATATGGTACTGGAAGATGTCACTGAGTTGTGAGTAGTGTTAAAGAATTGGGGGGAATCTCTTCTTAATTAAAGACAATTTTACTACTTTTGAGTAAAATTATTTATGAGAAAACATTACCTGTTGGTGGAATAAAGATAGAAGTTTTATCTGTTTGCTTGTAAAATTGGATCAGAGTGTTACTACCTTAATGTAATTATTAGTAAACGCCTAGAAAATTAGTGAAGACACAGTTTTAAGGTAGAAGATAACAAAAAGAGCCAGGAATTTTAGGGTTCAGGTCAAATCAAGGAACTGATAGAGCATTTAGGCTGGACATGGTGGCTCACCCCTGTAATCCTAGCACTCTGGAAGGCCAAAGGAGGAGGATTGAGCCTGGGAGTTTGAGACCAGCCTGGGCAACAAAGGGAGACCCCTGTCTCTATAAAAAATTTAAAAATTATCTGGGTATGGTGGGGGGCAGCTGTAGTCCTAGCTGCTCTGGAGGGTGAGGATCCCTTGAGCCCAGGAGTTCTAGGCTACAGTGAACTATGATTGTACCACTGTGCTCAGGCTGGGCAATAGAGCAAGACCCTGTCTCTTAAAAAAAAAAAAACCCAAAAAACATTTCATTTCATATTTGATCTCCTGGGCAAGCTTTCACTTCTTTTTATGAAGCTCTGTCTGATAGACGTGGGTCTTAGGTCAGTGAGTTCATTCTGTTGCTTTTAATGAAGGTTACATTACCTAGTGGATAACCTTTGTATCTGAAAATTGTCGATATAATTGCCCAACCTCAGAGTAATTTGTATACAAGGATAACCTTTTTAGGGAGGGTAAGTATTTCCAAAATGTTGGCTTTGATTTTCACTGTTTATCCTGACTGTATTTTATCTATTCATTTAGTGAAATCACACCAGAAGGAAGAAGGATTACTAAATTAGATCAGATTTTGCTAAATGGAAATAATATAACAATGGTAAGACACATTGAAACTGTTTTATTTTGATGGGAGCCCATTTTTCTGGGGCAGTGATTACAGAACTAACCTTAATGTTGCTTGCTTGACTAAATGATCATGGCCCAGTGGTGCATAAGATGGGAAGGGGGTTCTCTGTGGTCAGGGCCCTAAAGCTCAGCTATTGAAGAGGCATTGGGTCTAAAGGTTAGTTTGCTTGGAACTTTTAATCGCTGTTGAGATAGTAAGTATTAATTGATGACGTTGGGAATTGTAAATAGATATTGACAATCTGGAGAAAATGGGAATGTGGAGTGCAGGGGACAGGCATAGGTGGCTTAATGAAGAGCAAGGGGTTTTTAGATGACATGGTGGTAGTGTTATTAATAAACTCTTTTTCCTCTTTATGCAGCTGGTTCCTGGAGGAGAAGGACCTGAAGTGTGAATGAGTTTCCTCAACTTAAGATTTTGTTTTGTCTTATAATGACAAGAAAATGGAATTTTTTTTTCCCACTTTCTAATGTTTAAATCCCATAAAGCTAAGTTTCCCGTTAAAGGGAAGTGCTTTGAAGATGTGTACCCATTTTTGTAAGTTAATCATGATTATCCTGGAAAAAGAAGAAAAGAGCTTCTTCTTTGTAGATGAAAATAAAGGTGTTTTTGGTTAACTGTCATTTTATTTATTGTACTGCAGTAGCCAGTGGAACAAAGATTGTAGTTATTTTGCCAC
Source organism: Symphalangus syndactylus (assembly GCF_028878055.3). NCBI lineage: Eukaryota > Metazoa > Chordata > Mammalia > Primates > Hylobatidae > Symphalangus > Symphalangus syndactylus. The sequence goes on from NC_072431.2 coordinate 97,945,215, forward strand.
TTACTTTTCTGTCATAATATGCTTATTTGTTTTCTCATTTACATGACCATTTGATTCTCAAAAGTTGTTCCAAACAAAATGATGAACTTTGATTTGAACAGGTGCATTTAAACAACCGGAAATGATCACTTAGAAAATTCAGTTAAAATGCTGTTGTTTTGTAATGAGGATTTTTCTACTGATTTCAAATTCCATGAACTCCTATTGAAAACAAACAATGTACAGGTAATATATGCACATTGTAGAGATGCAGGAATTATCTATTGGAATTACCCTAAAGATAGAAATTTTATCTATTTGCTTATAAGATTGGTTCAGAAGGTTATTACCTTAATGTAGTTATTACTGAATTGCCAGGAAATGAGTGGAGACAGCTTTAAGATAAAGGATACTAAAAACAGCTAAGAACTCTAGGACTCAGGTCAAATCAAGGAAGTGATAATAAGATCATTGAACTGTATAAATTAAGTCAAACTCTTGTTAAAAACAAACAGGTAATATATGCACATTGTAGAATTGTAGGTAAGCAAAAAGGAGAAGGTTGATCATGCTTTGCTGTATGTCTTCGTAGACTTTCTCAGTCCACTCTCAGTACACATTTTGTTTTACTTGCTCATCCTGATTATACTGTTTTTACCCTCCACTTAAGTCATTTTTTGAATTTAAATGGTGAATATCTTTCTGTGTCAATTGTTTCAGCATCGATGTGTACATAGTATTAAATGGATTTACTATAAATTATTTAGCCTATTCTTACTGGCCACAGTAGTCTAACTAGATCTTTATACATTTTTATTTTTCTAGAATAAACTAAAAAATGTGTAAGATCAAAGGGTGTATATTGTGTTGCCAAGAAAAAGTTTGTGCCAATGTGTATTTTTGCCAGGAGTCTTTCATAGTACCATTTATATCCTTCCCAGCATTAGCTGTGTTCTACCTTCTCTCCTCTTTGCCATTTTTACAAGCAAAACCCAGCATGTCTAAAGTTTTCTTTTCCTTTTTTTTTTTTTTTGTTTTTTGTTTTTTGGAGAGTCTCGCTGGAGTGCAGTGGCACGATCTTGGCTCCCTGCAACCTCCAGTCAGGCTGGCGTGCCGTGTCGCGATATCAGCGCGACCTCCGCCTCCTAGGTTCAAGTGATTCTCCTGCCTCACCCTCCCGAGTAGCTGGGATTACAGGTGGGCGCCACCACTCCCATCTGATTTTTATATTTTTAGAGAGATGGGGTTTTACCTTGTTGGACAGGCTGGTCTTGAACTCCTGACCTCTAGCGCTCCACCTGCCTCAGCTTCCCAAAGTGCTGGTATTAAAGGCATGAGCCACCAGGCCTGGCCTAAAATTTTCTTGATTAATTTTGATCTCATTTGTATTTTGTAAATGACTTATCTGATGAAGCTTTTGCCATTGAGATGTTTGTTTTTTTCTTACTAATTTGTAAGAATTCTTGATGGGTTTCTCTTAGTCATGTATTTTGCTAATACTTTCCCTAGTTTGTAGTTTGCCACTTAGTGCTATTTTTGACATAAATGATGTATTTTAATGTAGTTGCATGTTGACCTAGTCCATTATGGTTTTTGTATTTGGTCCACGTGGATTGGAAAGACCTTTGCTTTGATTATTCTTTTCTTTGGGCACTTTATGTTTTCTGCGTTTGATTTAAATCTGGAATCTATCTGGAATTTTGGTATTACCACATGGAAAAAGGATCCAACCTTATTTTCCAAAACACAAAGCACTGATTTGTAGTTTTTTCTGATTTACATGTTGTCAGTACTACTGCCTTGGCTAATTTCAAGCTACCAAGGCTTTAACAACTGGTTTGCAAAATTCTCAAGGATTTGACAGTTGATTCTCAGGAGCCAGTATGAGCTGGTTGCCCCACACTTTGCTTCTGTTTTTTTTTTTTTTTTTAGGTTTCAAATGTACTTTATTTCTTCAATAATGCCATATCTTAATGAGTACACAGTGCTTTAATTTGGCATCAATTATGAGCTGTTTTTTAAACAATTCATTATTACACCAGCTGGGATGATAGTACTGATTCCTCCATTCCTTTGGGGTAACTCTGCCAACAGGGGACAGGTTCCATTCTATTCCGACTTGTGTTGCTACATATGTCCATGTAACAATACAGAAAGTGGCTCCACTAGCTAATACAGCATTACCGTATTTGTCATGAAAATCAGGTGTACGTTTCTGGTGGCTCTGCCTTGCCATTGTTTGCTGAATGCTTCGAACTTGGAGACGATTTAGTGCGTTTTTGACCAAGGGAAACATCGTGAAGGTGAAGCTAGAACTGCGGCAACACAGCTGCTGCTTTGGTGCAAATTCGCTTCAGGTACCCTTGAAGAGAGCTGAAAAACCCACACTTTGGTTCTAACTCTTGGGGGCAATGCTTTCCCTCCACTGTTGTTTCTTTCCCTTTGGAGGGGAGTAAGTGATGTAACACCTGCTTCTTTCCACCCCTTTCTTATTTGCTATCCCAGGGGAGCTAATGGTCATACCCAAGCTCTTCCTTTTTTCATCCTAGGAGTTAGGCCAGGTGCAGTGGCTCATGTCTGTAATCCCAGTGCTTGTAGGTGGTCGGGGTGGAAGGATAGATTGAGGCCAGGAGTTGGAGACTCAGCCTGGGCAATATAGTGAGACCCCGTCTCCACCAAAAATTTTAAAAAATTAGTGTGGTGTGGTAGTGTGCGTGCACCTGTAGTCCTACATACTTGGGAGGCTGAGGCAGGAGAATTGCTTGAGCCCGGGAGTTTGAGATTTCAGTGAGCTGTGATTGCACCACTGTACTCCAGCCTGGGTGACAGTGAGACCCTGCCTCAAAACCTACAATGAAACGCCATTTCATGGGCGCTATAGGATGGCTATAATTATAAAAAGTTGTAATAAATACTGTACAAAAATTAATGTAACAAGTATTGGCTGGGATATGAAGAAATTAGAGCCCCAGTACCTTGCTGGTGCGAATGTAAAATGGTGCATGCACTGTGGAAAATAATTTGATGATTCCTCAAAAAGTTAAACAGAATTATCAGATGACCCTGCAACTCCTCTCCTCAGTTCATACCCAAGAGAACTAAAAACATGTCTGCACAAAAACTTGTATGAACGTTCACGGCAGCATTATTCCTAATGCCCCAAAGTGGAAGCAACCCAAATGTCCATCGATGGATGGATGGATAAATGAAATGCGGTACATTCATACAATAGAATTATCTATCTGTAAAAATGAATGAAGTACTTGTGTATGCTACAACGTGGATGAACTGTAACAACATTATGCTAAGTGAAAGAAGCCAGACACAAAAGACCACATACTTCATTTATGTGATCCAGAATAGGCAAATTCACAGAAATAGACAACTATATTAGTGACTGCTAACGGGTATGGGTTTGCTTTTTGGGGTGATGAAAATGTTCTGGGATTAGATGGTTGCACAACCTTGTGAATATACTAAAAAGCACTGAATTGTAACCTTAAAAGGATGGATTTCATGTTACATGAATTACATGTCAATTTTTAAAAAGTGATGTATCTGAGGCATATCTAGTGTAACTTCTGAGGCCCTAAAGAAATTACTTTCCCATGAGTGACAGCTTGGGTTGTGGCTGCTGAAAGGACTTTAACCACCTGAGCATCAAACCCCCCTCTGGTTAAGACTGAACGGAATAAGGATTTGGGGAAGGTTGTTTTGGGCATTTAACTTAAGAATGTTGGACATTTTTTGTTTGTTTTGAGACAAGGTCTTGCTCTGTCACCCAGGCTAGAGCGCAGTGGTGTGATCAGTGCTCACTGCAGCTTCGAACCACTGGGATCAAGCGATTCTCCCTGCTTAGCCTCCCAGGTAGCTGGATCCACAGGCACGTGCCACCATGCCCAGCTATCTTTTCTCTTTTTTTAAAGATAGGGTCTCACTCTGTCACCCAGACTGGAGTGCAGTGGTCATGGCTCACTGTTGCCTCGACTTCTCGGGCTCAGGTGATCCTCCCACACTACAGGTGCACACCCCCACACCTGGCTAATTTTTTGTATTTTTGATAGAGACCGGGTCTTGTCATATTGCCCAGGCTGGTCTCAAACTCCTAGGCTCAAGTGATCAACTCGCCTCGGCCTCCCAAAGTGCTGGGATTACAGTTGTGAGCCACTGTGCCTGGCCTAATTTTTTAATATTTTGTAGAGACAGGGTGTCACCATGTTGCCTAGGATGGTTGATTCTTAACTTACAAAAATAAGGGTATTTAGTTTTGGATTTTAATTCTAGTGGAGTTTAACACTTTTGGACTTTGATTTGGAAGGATGTTTAATTTTTGAATTCCAGTAAATTTGATAATGGCAGAGGATTATATGTAGATTTGGGCATCTCTGTTGTTGGCATTTTATTATTGGGTGTTGGTGTGCTGATATGCCAGGTTAGACCATTTATTAGTTGGGGTTCTCCAGAGACAACCAATAGTATATGTATATAGACATATAAGGGGATTTATTAGGAGAATTGGTTCATGCGATTACGGAGGCTGGGAAACCCCAAAACACGCTGTCTGCAAGCTGGAGACCTTGATGTGGCTCAGTCCAAGTCCAAAGACCTCAGAACTTGGGATGCTGATGATAAAATTCTCAGTCTGAGGCTGAAGGCCTGAGAACCCAGGGGGCTACTGGTGTAAGTCCTGGAGTCCAGAGGTCTCCTAGAGTTGGGATCACTCTTCCTTCTCTGTCCTCAGAGGACACCATCATCAGAACATCAGGAGTTCTTATATCCAAGGACAGAGAAGGAAGAGTTATCCCAGCTCTAGGAGGGAGACAGACATGTTGCCTTTTCTGTGTTTTTGCTCTCTTTGGACCCTCTGTCAACTGAATGCTGGCCCACATTGAAGGTTCATCTCACCTAGTCTACTCAGACTCACACCCTAAAGTGATCTGCAAACACCCTCATAAACACAGCCAAATAATACTTTACTAGGTTTCTAGATATCCTTAATCCAGTTAACTTGACACCTAAAATTAGCCATCACAGACCATGTTGCAGGATCAGGAGGACCAGAGAGAGACCTTGGGGTGTATACAAGAGGATATATTTATTATTGAGTGTACTCAGACCCTGCAGACTTAACATTCAAAGACTGGGCCCAGAACAAAGACAGCACGTGATTTTATGCACACTTCACAAAAGGGGGTGGGCTAGCTTGAAGCAAGCTTACAGTGGCCTGAAAGCAGGGATACAGAGGCAGGACAAAGATAGTTAATCAAATTGTAATAGATCATAACTCAGGATTACACATGACCATTGCCAGTCAACCCAGATGTCTGTTATCTAGGTTTTGCCTAGGCACGGGCTTATCCTATAGCTTTCACTATGGCCTCCAGGTGGCCATAACACAGGCCTGCTCAGAGGCTCTGACCTTCACTCTACTGCTTAGATAAAATAGAATATTTGAAGTCACTGGTTACAGAGAACAGGAATCTATAAACTCATTCCATAAAACGAAGGAAAATTTGCTTTTCTTCTCCGTGTGTTGAGGGAATGCTGGGAGAGTTTCCAGAGCACGTTAGATAATATTATCAAGACTTCCTGGGTCTGGGTTGTGCCTTTTGCTGCCTCTGGGACAAGTCAGCCTGATACAGGAAAACTTATTTCTCTTTCTTTTTAAGTTTATTTTTCTTTAATTTCCTGCCTCAACCATGTGGTGGGCATACTTTGGGGTGGGAAATGGAGTGAATTTTCAGACTTAGAATTACAGAAGCCTTGGAGTTGCCTGAATTAATATATTATTCTGACTCTGTTTAGAGCCTTTTGGGGCAAAATCTAAACTGCTTCCAGTGATCCCAATAGCAGTTGGATTTGGGAGTGATAGACTGTGTTCTTCTCTATGGCTCTAATGGTTAAGTTCAGTGAGTGAAAAGAACAAAAAGATGGGGAATGTAAGGGAAGAATGCTTCTTTTCTACGTCTGATGTTTTCTTCTACATGAAAGCTTAATTAATGTAACACATCTGCCTTCTCTCTGTCCTTTTATTCTGTATGCCCAGAGACACGCAGACTGAGTTGCCTGAGGGAGTGTGGGTTCTGCTCTGCTTTTTCCTGTAAGTTTTAGAGGTGTCTGCTTCCACATGAAGAAGTCTGGGGTGGTCTGTGGTTTGCCTGTGGTTTGGTGGGTACATCTGAATAATTCTGGAGTTCCAAACAAAGAAGTTAACTACAGTCTGTAGATATAAGTTACATCATCCAATGTAGTAGTAGTAACAATGACCGCTGTCTGTTTACTACTTTGCCTTTGTTCTCAATTGGTTCAGAACTCAATTGTGGAAGAAGAGTGCTAATTATTGGCCCCTCAAGACTCCAGTAGCCCTCGAGTCTTTGCTGTACTGAGACAAAAACCTCCTCTGCCTTCCTGCCTGCCTCCCATCTCTACCCTGTCATATCTGTCCATCCCAGCCATCAGACCATCAGAGCAACTGACTGATTGATCTAAAATGCAGGATATGGTCATGCTGTGTTTGGCTTTTTTTTTTGAGACGGAGTTTTGCTCTTGTTGCCCAGGCTGGAGTGCCATGGCATGATCTTGGCTCACAGCAACCTCTGCCTCCCAGGTTCAAGCGATTCTCCTGCCTCAGCCTCCTGAGTAGCTGGGATTACAGGTATGAGTTACCATGCCTCGCTAATTTTGTATTTTTAGTAGAGACAGGGTTTCTCCATGTTGGTCAGGCTGGTCTTGAACTCCCAACCTCAGGTGATCCACCCGCCTTGGCCTCCCAAAATGCTGGGATTACAGGCTTAAGCCACTCCACCCGGCCGGCTTTCAAACCTTTCAGTAAGTTGCCTTCTATACAATGAAAGGCCAGGTTCCTTAACAGGTTACCATGAGGGGTGCCTATTGACCTTCTCAGCCACATCTCAGTCTTGCCTTCATAGCACAGAATTTATAATACTGGCTGTTTCCCCTCTTTGGCCTTTGGCTTTACTCATGTTGGACTTTTGTGGAAAGAGCCTTATCTCCAAACCTATCTTCATTTGGTTTACTTGTATTCAAGACTAGGCTCAAATGTCTCTTCCTCCAGAAAGTCCTGTGGGATCCCTCAGCCCTCTATCGCTACTCAATGCTTATATAGGACAGGCCATGGAGGCTTTTGTTATACTGTGAAACTGTCTTGAGTAGCTACTCTCTCCTAGAAAAATAACAGCCTCAAGCAGTTCATACCATGCACAGTCCTGGTTTCAAAGGAAACAAATCCTATTACACTGTTGGACCATAGACTAGAGTATGGGCCACCATCATCTGAGTATGTTGAGTTTGGCTGGTGTGGTAGATTGGCCCTCAGTGCAGTGATGCAAGTGGGCTTCTGGCTGTTACCTGGGAAGATCAGAGGCAGAAGCTTGGGAGCTCTAGCAGGGTCCTGGTGCTCTATGAGTACCACACTTGGAAGACAGCAGGCCTCCTGGCTGACATCTCTCTAAGAAGTGGAGCTGGTACTTCTCACATCAACCCGGCACCCAAATTCACGCTTTATGTACTTCAGTCACAGGGAGTTGAGGTTAGTGGGCATGAGGCTGGAATAGAGAGTGGTCAGAAAACAGACCTTATCTACTTTATCCAGGAGTGACCCTGACTGAATCTTTGCTTTATTAGACATTTCATTCTTGAATTTAAGAAAAATCATGCATAACACCAGCTGACCACAAGAGGACACTGTGGAGCTAGGCAGGCAGCTAGTTGCTAGAGCCAAGGCTTTTTAGTTTTCCCCAGAGCCTCATTTGAACTCAGGTTTCTTGTCTCATACTTACTATTGGATCACACCACAAGGGCAGGTAAAGGGTTGAATATACTACTATTTCACGCCTCCTTCCCTTTTTTTTTTTTTTTTTGCAAAAGAGGAATCTGTTTTTCATCCATTTATTTCATATTTTCTACATGAGGTGCCTTTTCTATTGTAGAATACTGTCTTTCAGCAGGTAGTGTTGTGAATGAAAACATGGGCTGTAGAATCAGACTTACCTTGACTCTAATTTTACCCTGATTTGTTAATCACGTGATTTGGGGCAGGTGACTTAACCTCTCTAACCTCAATTTCTTCATTCATAAATTGGGAATAATAAGCACCTCTCAAGGTTGTAACGATTGACAATACAAGGTATGTAAATCATCCAGTATAGTTTCAATTACATAGTAAGGGCTTAATAAATGGTGCTAGTTATTATCATTATTTAAGGAGCCTCTGAAGCAACTTATTTTTGCAGGTTTTCCATCACAGCAATTCCTTGTCAACAGTTGGAGCAACCTGTCACTTAGTCCATAACAGTTACCTCTAGAACAGAACCCCTAGTTATTTTTTTTTTTTATTTTTTCTGAGACAAGGTCTCACTCTGTCACCCAGACTGGAGTGCAGTGGCACGACCTTGCCTCCCGGGTTCAAGCGATTCTCCTGCCTCAGCCTCCCTAGTATCTGGGACTACAGGCACGAGCCACCATGCCCAGCTAATTTTTGTATTTTTAGTAGAGACGGGGTTTCACCATGTTGGTCAGGCTGGTCTCGAACTCCTGACCTCGTGATCCGCCCACCTTGGCCTCCCAAAGTGCTGGGGTTATAGGCTTGAGCCACCGCTCCTGGCCCCTAGTTATTTTTAAATCTTCTGTTACACAAAGCACAGTGCTTGGGGCACAAGGGCTCAGATAATATTTGTTGAATTAAGATGGTTACTAAGAATGCAGGCTTTATTAATTGGAAAATAATTAAACTCACAAAGCAACCAGGTTTAAGATAGTAAAGAGAGTGAAATAAAGGGGTGGAAGATTTCAAAATATGTTCCTGGTTGAAGGGGTGGCCTGCTCCTCCACACCTGTGGGTATTTCTAGTCGGGTGGGATGAGAGACAGAGAAAATAAATAAGACACAGAGACAAAGTATAGAGGAACAACAGTGGGCCCAGGGGACCGGCACTCAGCACACCAAGGACCTGCACCGGAACCGGCCTCTGAGTTCCCTCAGTTTTTATTGATTATTATTTTCATTATTTCAGCAAAAAGGAATGTAGTAGGAGAGCAGGGTGATAATAAGGAGAAGGTCAGCAAAAAACATGTGAGCAAAAGAATCTATGTCATAATTAGGTTCAAGGGAAGGTACTATGCCTAGATGTGCACGTAAGCCAGATTTATGTTTCTCTCCACCCAAACATCTCAGCGGAGTAAAGAATAACAAAGCAGCATTACTGCCAACATGTCTCGCCTCCCACCATAGGGCGGTTTTTCTCCTATCTCAGAATTGAACAAATGTACAATCGGGTCTTATACCGAGACGTTCAGTTCCCAGGGGCAGGCAGGAGACAGTGACCTTCCTCTATCTCAACTGCAAGAGGCTTTCCTCTTTTACTAATCCACCTCAGCACAGACCCTTTACGGGTGTCGGGCTGGGGGACAGTCAGGTCTTTCTCATCCCAAGAGGCCATATTTCAGACTATCACATGGGGAGAAACCTTGGACAATAGCCCACTTTCAGGGGCAGAGGTCCCTGCGGCTTTCCACAGTGCATTGTGCCCCTGGTTTATTGAGACTAGAGAATGGCGATGACTTTTACCAAGTATACTGCTTGTAAACATGTTGTTAACAAGGCATGTCCTGCACAGCCTAGATCCCTTAAACCTTGATTTTATACAACACATGTTTTTGTGAGCTCCAGGGTGGGTCAAAGTGGCTGGGGCAAAGCTACAAGTTAACAACATCTAAGCAAAGCAATTGTTTAAAGTACAGGTCTTTTTCAAAATGGAGTCTCTTAAGTCCTCCCTTTCTACATAGACACAGTGACAGTCTGATCTCGCTTTCTTTTCCCTACACCTGGTTATCATTAATTCATTAATAAAGCAATCATTTATTGAGTACCACTTTGTGCCTGCCCTCCAGAAGCTCACTGCCTGGCCAGGGAGCTAGAGATTCCCTACATGTGATATGATGTCATGAATATGTTAGCCTTTTCAGCTTGTAAAGAGGAGAGGGCTAGATTATGCTTGTGGTGGGAATGGGAAGCAGGAAAGACATCTATGCTAGATAGTCTTTGTCTGCCCCATCCATTCCCTGCTCTGTGTCCTGGGATGCCGAATCCAGCCTACTGTGCGGCCTGTGCTCAGTTGCCCTCTGTGACGGGTTGGGAGATCAGAGGGTGGAAAGAGAGAGTGGCTGAAGCATTTCTTCTCTGGCATGTTCTTGCTTCAGCACTCTGTCTCAGCAGTGGCTGAGCCTCCCCATGACTGCAGCACACACTGGCAACTCCTCTTCCTTGTCTCTAGCTCTCTTTCTTTTTTTTTCTTTTTCTTTTAAGCTCTGGCAAGAAGTCTCTAGCTCTCTCTCTTTTTAAATTACAGCAAATATTACCTGATAATAATCATTATTATTTTATTTGTTTATTTATTGAGACTGAGTCTTGCTCTGTCACCAGGCTGGAGTGCAGTGGTGTGATCTCGGCTCACTGCAACCTCTGCCTCCTGGGTTCAAGAGATTCTCCTGCCCCAGCCTCCTGAGTAGCTGGAACTCAGGTGCACGCCACCATGCCCAGCTAATTTTTGTATTTTTAGTAGAGATAGGGTTTCACCATGTTGGCCAAGATAGTCTTGATCTCTTGACCTCGTGATGCACCCGCCTCGGCCTCCCAGAGTGCTGGGATTACAGGCATGAGCCACTGCGCCCAGCCTATTATTATTTTATTAAAGCAAAGAAGTCTTTATCTCTCAAAGGGCTCCACTAACACTGTCTCTTCTCCTAATCCCATTCAGTCCTGGGGTAGTGATGGCTTCCCACATTTGCCATTGTCTGGGGGCCTCACAGTTCCTCGCTCATTTTTTTATGCTGCCTTTATCTTCGTGAGCAATCCTTTCATTAAATAAAGTCTCTTCAACTGAACCTTGCTAGGCCAGATTGACATAGCATCCTAGAAGAGGAGATCCTTGAGCTGGGCCTTGGCAAATGAGCAGGTACATGTTAGGCAGAGAAGAGGGACAAAGGGAAGAGGAAGGGAGATGTGAAGGATTTGGCATTAGGGGCTGTGAGTGATGTGGAGTAGCTGGAATACAAGATGCATCTGAAAATCAGGTTTGCCTGAGTCAGAATGAGCCTTGGCAACTTCTGGAGGGTGGAGTTAAGGCATTTTCTTCTTTAAAGGACCTGTTTGCACCATCTGGTTTACAAGGAGGACGGGGAATCTTTTGGCGGTTGCAGGTTCAGATCTATTCAGCTTTACCTGGTGAATTTAGAGGAGAGTGCTTTGGAAGCCAGGATGAAGGGATGATTTCAGAGGTCTGGAGGTTTTATCACAGGGGAATAAAGAGTCATAGGTATGATGAAGTGGCTTCAAAAAACAGCGTGAGTTCAGAAAGGAGTAAAGACCCCGGGAGAGCATAGTGACTCTGCTTGACAAAGCTAAATCTCCTCCCCTGGAGAGGAGAGGGTTTAAGTAAAAACCAAAACCAAACCAGTGACAAGAGCTGCACAGCTTCCAGATGTAAACTAGGCATCTTCTGGGCCCAGTATTTTTCCCTGGGCCCCTTGATAGGAAGGAGTCTGGGAACTGTGTCAGCCACACACAGGAGAAGAAGGGAGGTCAACGGTTTGGAAATGGAGATGGAAGGGCAATCAGGAAACTTGAGTTTGTCACCAAGTGGCTGTGTAACCTTGGGGCAAGTCACTCTTTTTTCTTTCAGGGCTTCAACATTTTTACCTATAAAACACGAGTGAAGCTGAATGTTTGGGTTCCTTTCTAGCACTGACTCTCTACCTTGGTTGTCTGCACTTCAGTGGAAGAGGATATCAGCCCAGGGCCTGAGGCCTCAGCAGGCAGAAGGGGAGGTTGACTTCTGGTGAGGGGACATGTCCTTGGGGCTCAGACATGCTCCCTCTTCCCTCTAACCATGGGCACCCCATCACTGCTGGCCATGCTGTGTTTGGAATCTGAGGTGAATTGGGAGCCTTTGGGAACTTGGGAGCCTGTCCCCACATCTGTGGATTGCTGTGACTTAATGTCCTGTGGGAATTTAGCAGTTTTAGACATGATAACTAATCTTTTTTTTTTTTTTTTTTTCAGATGGAGTCTCGCTCTTTTGCCCAGGCCGCAGTGCGGTGGCACTATCTTGGCTCACTGCAAGCTCCGCCTCTTGGGTTCACGCCATTCTCCTGCCTCAGCCTCCTGAGTGGGCCTGGCTCATTTTTTTTTTTTTTTGGATTTTTAGTAGAGACGGGGTTTCACCGTGATAGCCAGAATGGTCTCGATCTCCTGACCTCATGATCTGCCCAACTCGGCCTCCCAAAGTGCTGGGATTACAGGCGTGAGCCACTGCACCCAGCCTTTTTTTTTTTTTTTTTTTTTTTGAGGCAGGGTCTTGCTGTGTTGCCCAGTCTGGAGTGCAGTGGCACAATCTTGGCTCACTGCAACCTCTGCCTCCCAGGCTCAAGCCATCCTTCTGCCTCAGCCTCCTGACTAGCTGGGACTACAGGCAAGTGCCTGGCTAATTTTTGGTATTTTTTGTAGAAATGGGGTTTCACCATGTTGCTCAGGCTGGTCTGGAACTCCTGGACTCAAGCCATCCTCCCGCCTTGGCCTCCTAAAGCACTGGGATTATAGGCATGAGCCACTGTGCCCGGCCACTGTAGCTAATCTTTTAAAGCTGTAATGCTCCTTGCTTTCCTTGCTTCCTTCTCCTTTCCTCTTCTGTTTCGATGAGAACAAACTTGAAAACCATCAGACTGAAAGCCACTTCAAGAGGAATCATGGGCCGGGTGCGGTGGCTCACGCCTGTAATCCCAGCACTTTGGGAGGCCGAGGTGAGTGGATCATGAGGTCAGGAGGTCGAGACCATCCTGGCTAACACAGTGAAACCTCGTCTCTACTAAAAATACAAAAAAAAAAAAATTAGCCAGGCAAGGTGGCGGGCGCCTGTAGTCCCAGCTACTCGGGAGGCTGAGGCAGGAGAATGGCGTGAACCCCGGGGGCGGAGCCTGCAGTGAGCCGAGATCGCGCCACTGCACTCCAGCCTGGGCAACAGCGAGACTCCGTCTCAAAAAAAAAAAAAAAAAAAAGGAATCATGGTCTGGCGTAGAAGCCCTAATGCTACAGACTGAGTGAGCTCCGGCAAGCTATTTTCCCTCTTTGGGTCTTGGTTTTCTCATCTTTTAAGCCAAAGCAATGACTCAGACCTTTCTTACTCCACACAGTTACTCTGGAGATCCAAAGGGCTCATAGATGCGAAATGCTTTAACTTGAATAACTTTCCATGTTGACATGAGGGCTAACTGGATCCCTATTCCTTCATCATTGGATACATACATGACATAAGAGGCCATAGATCAGTGAGTTTCAAATGAACCCATATGTTAAATAACATATGGTATGTAACATATGGTATGGTAACATCCTGACTGGCTTTTACATCTATACTGCTTTCCAAAAAGAGCTGTGGCATCCTATAAAATAATTTATCATTGTATCTGCTACAACAATAGGGAAATGTACTAGAATAGAAGATCGTGGCCATGGGGTGTGGTGACTCAGATGTGGGTCATGGGCTCTCCTGTCTCCTCTGTTCTCTGGGAAGGACTCTACTTACCTCCTTTCATGCATTTTTTTGTGGCCATAATTGCTGTTTCTTGGGCCATAGGTCCCATTCATACTTCCTCATAGTAACCCTGTTATTTGTCATTGGTTTTAGCCAGCTCCACAGTCAGCATCTCACGAGAGTAATAAGAAGTGGGAAGGACTTTGTTTTTTCCTGTACTGAATTGCCTGGAGAGCATCTCTTGTTGATTGCAGCCGGAAGTGTGACATTTAGTTAGTGGAGAAACTTGAGTCAGGCAAGCGGCAGCCTGTGCCAGCAGGAGGGTGAGAAAGGGCTGAGGAAGGAGGGAAATGCTCAGTGAAGTAATTTGGCCCAGGTGTTTTCCTGGATCCAGGCTGGGTGTTCACATCACCACAGGTGGGGATTGTAGATGCTCAAGGAATTTTCCATTGTGATAGAAACCACAAAAGAGCATGCATAGACACCTAGTTTCTTCTATTCCATCTGACACCTGTGTTGGGAAAATAAACTCCGAGAGGTGAGCACCTCACCCAAGGACTTCCTGCTTTCCCAGTGACTAGTGCTTGAGGATGACACAGGCCTGCATCGAGATCTGTGGCTTCTCAAGGCACAGGTCTAGAGTGGGATGAGCTGGAAGGGAGCTTACATCACCTCTAGGCCCAGTCCCTCACTTTATAGGTGGGGGGACCTAGGCTCAAAGAGAGACCTTAACTTGATAAGGGATTCAGGGGCTGTGCTGGAACTGGTGCTTAGATCATTGGAACCTAATTCAGAGCTCTTGGCTGTGCCTCTCCACCTCTGTGACTGGATGATGATGGTTGGGTTACCCTGGATAAAATTACCTTCCTCTCCCCCAGAGGCTGAAACCGCTTGTGTCCGAACTCTTGCACTTTCTCTGTGGGTATCATAGAGATACTCATTTCTAGTTTATTTCTAAAGAGCCATCTTTTCCCTGCAGGTGCATTACTACTCAGAGTGATGCCTCTTCCAACTCACAGCCCCTGGGACCTTGAGAAATGCTGACAATCAGCAGCAGAAGACAAATGATATGGGGGGATCAGGAGGAGGGACTTTGATGGGACAGGAGCCTGCAAGGAAGAGGGCCCAAGGAGGAATTTAAAGGCAGCCTGGGGATGGGGAGGGGGAATCTGGCTTCTAATACCGTTTTGTCATTTCTCAATTGTGTGACCTTGGAGAAGTTACTTAATAGCTCTAAGCCTTGGTGCCCTACTCTGCAAAATGGGGATGGTAACATGTACTTCAGGGTTATATGAGAATGATATGAAATACTGTATTCGATAATATATATTATATTATAGATGTAATATATAAGGGCTAATATATATGAAATATATGTGATATGAGAGCACCCCATGTTGCGGGATGGGCAGTAGGTGCTCCACAGGAGGGAGTTTCTTCACTCCTGGCAACAGCTGCAGTGCCTGGAGTGCCTCCTATCTTCCTCCCTTTGCAGAGCTTCCTACCCTCAAGACTTCTCCAATTGTGCGGGTGACATGTTACAGTGACAAAGGTTAAGCAGTATTTTTTTTAAGCAAAATTGGGGTATATTTATTGGTTCATGTAGTTTAACCTTCCAGTTTCTGGCATGCCTAGCTCCACGGGCTCTAAAGATGTCATCAGGATGCAGTCTGTCCATCTCTTTGCCTTGTTCTTTTCCTTGTTCTTTCCATTCTCAGGCACGCTCTCCCTGATGGAGATAAGAGCATGGATGCAGACCCACATTTGGGTGTCAGCAGAAAGCCCACCAATAGAAGTGATATTAATATACCATTTTGTAGGGGGCCCTGGCCACCTGCTTTTTGCCATTGACCATCCACCTCTTTCTAAGTGGCCCCCAGGAAAAATATATGCACAGAAGATTATAAGCATTTTTTCTTGCTTGGGCATGGTGGCAGAAATGGCTGGTTGGTTTCCATTTTTCACTGTTTCCTTCCATGGCTGCTCAGCTAAAGACTACATTTCTATGCCTCTATTTCAGCAAAGTTTAATCATGTAAGAATCATGTCACAAGATCGTGGCCAATGAAGTATGGATGAAGTGGTAGAGGATGAGATGAATGCTGCAGAGGAAAAGGAAGAAGGCAATAGTGGTGCTGCCATACCAGTCGTAGACCACCTACCTGGCCATTTGTGTGAGTAAGCCATCTTATTTAACCCACTTGGTTAAGCCTAACCTATACAGGCCCAAATGCAAGCCATAGCGTCCTAGTGATTGAGATCAGACCATACAGAAGACTTCTGCTGCCCAGGTTGGAGGCTGTTTTGGGCCTGGATTCAGAGCTTGTTGGAGACAAGACAGAATTTTCCAAAGCAAGGAAAGTTGGAATAGCTTGCCTCAGGGGAATTCCTGCTTTTAGTTGGTTCAGATGTCTGTGGTCAACGAAGCCTTCAGGGGCTGGCTCGCAGAAGCCTGGGAAAAGCTACAGGAATGAAATGAATCCAAAGATTGTTTGACATTATTTTTATCAACTCCTTTACATTTACTTTCCCAGAAAGCCTTTTGAAACCCTGTTTTGTTATGAAAATATTCAAACATTCACAAAACTGGAGAAAATACCTATTCCTAGATTCAATAGTGATCAACATAATGCCATATTTGCTTCATCTTTCATTCTTCCTCTTCCTTTTCTCCCTCCTTTTTTCTCTCTGCCCTTCCTTTCTCTCTCTTTTGTTTTTTCTTTTGGCTGTGGGTTTTTTTTTTTTTTTTTTTTTTTTTGAGACGAGTCTTGCTCTGTCACCCAGGCTGGAGTGCAGTGGTGCAATCTCGGCTCACTGCAATCTCTGCCTCCCGGGTTCAAGCAGTTCTCCTGCCTCAGCCTCCCGAGTAGCTGGGACTACGGACGCCCGCCACAGCGACCGGCAATTTTTCTTTTTTTTTTTTTGTTCCATTTTTAGTACAGACGGGGTTTCACGGTGTTAGCCAGGATGGTCTCGATCTCCTGACCTTGTGATCCACCTGCCTCGGCCTCCCAAAGTGCCAGGATTACAGGCGTGAGCCACCGCGCATGGCTGGCTGTAGTCTCTTAAAGGAAATCTCTGTCAATATGTCTTTGTATCCCTAAATACTTCTGTATACAATTCTTAAATATAAGCATACTTTCTTATAGGACAATACCATTATTACATATAATAAAATTGGAAGTAATTCATTGATATTATTTAATACCCAGGATTAAAGCTGTATTACATTTACCTAGTTGTCTCAAAACTGTTTTTACAGTGGGTTTCTGAATTAGGATTGAAGCCAAGTCTATTCATTACATTTGGTTGTTACATCAACAAAACTTTAATGAAAGCTGCCAGAACGACAAGATCTGAAGGATAGGGTTATTATAACTCTGCCTATTCTTGGAGAGTGGACAGCCAGAGGGAGTTAAAGAACAACAGGTCTGGGGATGCACAAGCCAGATAATCCCATCCACAGGTCCCTGATTTGCTCAAAGACATGTGATTTCTTTCATTTTTTATGTTTGCAATAATTCATTCCTGGAGTGGTTCGTTGAAAGTGGACAATGTAAGGGTGAGACACTTCTAGCATCTGATTTAAATCCAGCCCTTGACTTAACTTATTTAACATATGGGTTCATTTGAAACTCACTGATCTATGGCCTCTTATGTCATGTATGTTGAGTGCCCATTATATGCCAGTGCTGTTTAGAGACAGTACAAAGAATGGCAAGAGAAGCTAGCGAAAAAGTTCTTAATTAGACGGAGGACACAGGCATGCCCTTTCAGCTGCAGGGCGCTGTGCAGGGGAGTGGAAAGAAAGTGCCGTGGGTAGGCCAGGCGCAGTGGCTCATGCCTGTAATCCCAGCACTTTGGGAGGCCGAGGCGGGCGGATCACCTGAGGTTGGGAGTTCAAGACCAGCCTAACCAACATGGAGAAACGCTGTCTCTACTAAAAATACAAAATTAGCCAGGCGTGGTGGCACATGCCTGTAATCCCAGCTACTAGGGAGGCTGAGGCAGAAGAATCGCTTGAACCTGGGAGGCGGAGGTTGCGGTGAGCCGAGATCGCGCCATTGCCCTCCAGCCTGGGCAGTAAGAGTGAAACTCCGTCTCAAAAAGAAAAAAGAAAGTGCCATGGGCGCACAAAGGGAAGGGGAAGTATGATCAGCTCCCCTGGGAGAGGTCAGGAGAGGCTTTCCTGAACAGGTAATCATGGTAATGCATGAAGAGGTAATGCATGTTAATATTTTCCTGCTAGGGGGAAACGCATTCCAAGCAGTGGGAACAGAATAACCCAAGGCACTAAAACTCTAAAATGCAGCAATGATCTTGAGCAGCAATGTTTCAAGTCACATGATGGGTATTTGCCCCCATGAAAATAATTCAGTTTTATCTACAAAATGTGCCTTCAGATTTCAAATAGAGATGAACATACTGTTTAGAACACATTTTGACAATGTTACCTTTTTAAAAAATCTACTGGGTTGTGCACCATTTGTTCCTGCCCTGCCTCCCATCCCTTCCCAGGCCAAACAAACAATATTAGTTTTTTTTAAATTTCAGATATTTCTATTTCTCCAAATTTGTTATTTATCAGGTGTGAATGAAATAAAAAATATAATTGAGTCCCATCACCATCCTCATGGAAATGGCTTTAAGAGAAAACTGGTCAGATGAATATTATTGCTTCCCATTTTCTTTTCTTTCTTTTTTTTTTTTTTTTTTTTTTGAGACAAAGTCTCGCTCTGTTGCCCAGGCTGGAGTGCAGTGATGCCATCTCGGCTCACTGCAACCTCCGCCTCCCAGGTTCAAGGGATTCTCCTGCCTCAGCCTCCTGAGTAGCTGGGATTACAGGCGCGTGCCACACGCTTGGCAAATTTGTTGTATTTTTAGTAGAGATGGGGTTTCACCGTGTTAACCAGGGTGGTCTCGATCTCCTGATCTCGTGATCCATCCACCTCAGCCTCCCAAAGTGCTGGGATTACAGGCATGAGCCACCACACCCGGTTTGCTTCCCATTTTCAACCAGTAAATAGTTGCTACTGATAAATTGACAGCCAGGAGTCTGTCGAGAATGCTCAAGATATGTTATATAATACAACATGACTGTTCACAGGGGTGAAAATCCCAGGAAATAACTTACGTGTACTTCTTGATTTCATCATACAAGACAAGCACAAAAGCACCACCCATGCCTCTGAGAACACTGGACCATGCACCCTTGAAAAAAGCTTTGCCTCCTTCATCACCAGCAATCTTCCACCAGCAGTCAAGTGTGCCGGTGTACATGACGTCAGTTCCTTTGCACCCTGACTGCATCAGCATGCGGCATGGAACGGTGTCAAGTGAATGGGAAGTCAACCCAGCAATGGCAGTGACAGTCTGAGTGATCATCCAGCTGATGACGATGTGGGTGTTCCTGGGATCCGGAAGCATTCCCTTTGCAGTGTCATAGATACAAAAGTAGGCAGCTCGGTAGATGATAATACCCTGCACAGACAAGTTAAAGCCTTGGTACAGGCCCTTAATCCCATCAGTTTTGTAGATCTTAACCAGGCAGTCACTGAGGCCTCAGAATTCCCTTTCAGCTCCAGCTTTACCCACGTCAGCTGCTAGACAGGTATGGGCAAAATCAAGAGGGTACACAAAACACAAGGATGTGGCCCCAGCGGCACCACCTGATGCCAGATTCCCTGCAAAGTAGATCCCAAACTGGGTCCTCTTGTCCACACTACCCATCTGCTTGTGTTTATCTTTGAAGGCCATGTTGAGAGCCTGGGTGGGGAAGTATCTGATGACATTGACCAGGTTATGGTGCCAGAAGGACAGGACTGCCTGCTCCTTGAGAATATGGACCATGCAGTCTATAATACCCTTGTATTGCATATCTGCGGTGATCTTCTTGCTGGCATGCTGTACCTCCAGCAACAGCTTGACCCTCTCGATGGGCACTACCCCCATCTTGGCGATGGCTGCTGCCACTCCACCTGCCAGGAAGTCCTTGGTGAAGGACACAGCTGCATCTGTCATGTTGAAAGTAAAGAGGAGGCAGGCGGCAGGCTGCTGCAGGACGGGACTGGGCCGGGAACTGGCTTTGACGCCAGGGCTGTGGGGAAACAATATTAGTTTTTGTTAAATTCCAAAGCTTCATTTTTTTCCTCAGGTCCCTTTATAACTTCCCAATCTCTCTTCCTTGAATGCTCAAGATAAAACCAAAATATAATGTGAAAAGTATTTCCATTCTTTTAACAAATAAAAACGCCTAAATCAATTACTTTTTACCTTCATGGTTTTGAAAATCTATTCATCATGGGTCAATGACACTTGATAGAAAAGTGGACTTCCGATCTGGTTTAAACCCAAATCAAGTTTGTGTCCTGAGGAATTCTTGAAACTCCGTGAATAACCCTGATGCCCTTAGGGAGGAATGAGATGACTGAGTCTAGTGAGAGTGCTATCACCTGAGCAGTGGGACCCAGCTACTTTGTGCAATCAATTGACAAAGTGAGTGGCCTGGAACTCAGAAAGTGTGCACTCACATTCTCATTCGAGTAGCTCTGCAAGGCTAGGACAGCTAGGCATGACTCTCTATGCAACGGGCAGAGGAAATACGTGGTGTGGTGTCAAAGTTCTGCACTTGGGGACTTGTCCTGGCTCACAGCCACCATCAAAGTGATATGAAGTAGGTGACATTTAGAGTGTTTTTTCCTTGTGCTAGGCACTGTTCTAAGCATGCTATTCACAACAACTCAGTGAAGTGGGTTGTATTATTCCCCTCGCATCAATCAAGATTCTCCAGAGAAACTGAACCAGTAGGATGTATGTGTGTACATATTTATCAGGTTGGTGCAAAAGTAATGGCAATTTTTGCCATTTGTATGTGGGTGTGTATATATATATATATAGTTCCCTTGAATAAAGTCTGCTTTATTCTTTTTTTTTTTGAGACAGGGTCTCTCTCTGTTGCCCAGGCTGGAGTCCAGTGGTGTGATCATGGCTTACTGCAACCTCTGTCTACCTCCTGGGCTCAAGTGATCCTCCCTACTCAGCCTCCCATATAGCTGGGACCACAGGTGCTTGCCACCACACCTGGCTAATTTTTTGCATTTTTGGTAGAGCTGGGGCTTTACTGTGTTGCCCAGGCTGGTCTTGAACTCCTGAACTCAAGTAATCCACCCATCTCGGCCTCCCAAAGTGCTGGGATTACAGGCATGAGCCACTGTATCTGGTTTATTTTTCTTTAACAAAGGTCACAGATAGTTTTTTTTAACTAAATATATACATATTATATATATACATACATACACATGTGTGTATATATGTATATGTATATATACATACACATGTATGTGTGTATATGTATATATACATACACATGTATGTGTGTATATGTATATATACATACACATGTGTATATGTATATATGTATATGTATCTATACATACACACGTGTATATATAAATAACAAGTTGTATTTATTATATATTGATAATATATAAATATATATTCATATGTATAATATATATTAACCACTATTCTGCACCATGGCCTAACTGGATACAACTTCCTCAAATAATGTGAGGTTTATATGTATACACATACATATATGTGTGTATATATTTTATATATATATTATATATAATGTTTAAAGAAAAATCTATCTGCAACCTTTGTTAAAGAACAATAATGCAGACTTTATTTAAGGGGACTACAGAGACAGGTATGGGAATTACCAAAGTGGTGTTTTACAGTAGGGGTGAGAAACTGGGCTCAACTCTGAATACAACAAGGAAAAGTGGGAATTTATAGCCGAGGAACAGAGTTGGAATTCCAACCCAGGCTCAGCAGCACATGCCCTTAACCTCTGTGCTGCACCACGGCCTAACTGGATGCAACTTCCTCAACTAAGTGTGAGGTTTATAATGCCTGCCTTTCTCTATTCACAGGATTCCTGTCCTTAGTTATTTGCTTTTATTCTGTCTCATTCCAAATTGGATTTGCAGAGGCCCTGAGAAACCAACAAGATAATTCCCATAAAAGTATTTTGAAGACTATTAAGGGAACGAAAGGAAATCAGCATTTACTGTGCACCTGTTTGTGTCAAACACAATGTCAGGCACCTTCACAGTGGTCAAATTTAGCACACACAATAAATGAGAATCATCTATCAACTGAGATTCTTGGAGGGCAGGACTAGACTTTGCTCTCCAAGTATCCTGGATGCTTTTCATTGGGCCTGGAGGAGTGTAGGTGCCCATCAAATGCCTATGAATGAATGGGGTTACTGGCCAGTGATGTAACATGAAGCCAGACAGTTGTTGCTAGGAGCTTCTTGGGTGGGGCAAAGGATTTTATGTGGGATCCAATACCTTCCAGGAGATGAAAGAATGATCCCAGCTCATGTTGCTGTGGAGAGGGAAGGCGGAGTTTTCTCCAGAGAGTGGCTCACTGGGGAAAACATTTGCAGGTGCTCTTGTTAAAATTATCCAGTTCTTTTGTGCAACACAATCCCCAGGCTGGAAAACACTGCCTCATATGTCATATGGTCTTTATAAAACTTGCTCTTCCTGTAGGAAAGTCTCTTCACTTAATAGATACTGAATTCTTTAATCCCCAGCCCTGGGAAGTGTCCCCCTGGAGAGAGGTAACAGGCATAGGTTTCTGCCCTGTGACTTGTTCCATATCAATCCTTCCTCAGATAAACTCAAAGCAACAAAAATAGCCCCTGGCCTAACATGCAAGGGGATTTGTGTTAGGTGCATGTGTATCAAGGAGTGATTTGCTTGCAGGCAGTGTGCAGGTGGCTATTTCAATGTTAGTGAAAGGTAGCTTGGCAAACATTCAGGTCTGTGTCACCTGAGTCTCTGGGAGGACTGGGACTTTCTGAAGTTCCCAGGAGTTCTCTAAACTTTGGTCTCTTGATCTAAGAGAAATATTCTTCCTGGGTGGTAAAGAGGCATTGGCTTCTATTCCTGCGTCGGGAAGAAAGAGCATGAGGCTTTGGAGTTAACCACACTAGGTTTGGGTCTTGGCTGTGTCATTTTCTATCTGTTTGAGACAAGGCAAGTTACCTCCCTCTCCAGGTCTCAGATTCCATACACATACACACTCATTCTCTCTCTCTCTCTCTCAATGATAATATATACATCAAAGGGCTGTTTTGAGCATTACCATGAGACAAGATAGGTATAGGACTAGCTTGTAGTAGGTACTCAGTACATGTTGGGTCTCATTCTTTCCAGAGCCACCACTAGGGATTGTCCCAGTGCATGCAGTGGGGAGCCACTCCTCCCCTGCTGCTGTTTGAATCCAGATGAAATCTAGTTTAAATGGACACCAGGGCATTCTGAGAGGGGAGAGTGTGGTTGAAGGTACAGAAGTTGAGGAGGGTTGCCTGTGGAATGGGTTCTGGGAATTGTAGTAGATGCTGTCAATGTCCCTGCAATATTCCCTTGGCCCATCCTGTTGGTCATGTGTAACTTGATGGAAAGTTTCCATATCATGCCAATGACTTCCTACCTCAAGCAGATGATTCTTTCTGTTTAAAGGTTTTATCTGGCCTCATATGCATGTTCTGCCTGAAAATGCCAGGAAATTAATGTCTCCAGGAACAATTCTTAACCAATGGAGACAGGAGTTGAAAGATAAAAATCCCAGCTTTTTGCGCCGTGGTGGGGGACAATTCTGAGCTGTGCTCTGCACAGTTTCTCAGAGGGTCTCCAGTGGGATTGAGCCACAGTGGACCGTAGCAGCATGCAGTTATTTACACACCCAGTTGCAGAGTTTAACATACCTCTCTGCCCCCTCACTTGCCTCCTGGGAAAAGTACTTGTACTTTGACCTTGAAAAGTACTTGTACACAAATCTTTCTCAGGATCTGCTTTTGCGGGAACCCCAACCAAGAGAGAAACCTGTAGCCCAGTAGCCTTTAGGGATGTAGGCCCTGCTTATCCAACCTGGGCCAGCTCCACGGTAAGCTCTTCTTTCTTTCTCACAAACTTCTGTTTCACTTCACAGCTGCTATCAGTTTTGTGGGAGGGGAGGGCCTCATGGATTATGGAAAATAACACACTCTCCTTAATTCTCTCCTTTTCCTATTCCAGAAACAAGCCAAAAACATCCCTTACCTTGAAAGAAAGAAACACACGAAGAGGCCTTGTGCTTTACCAGTCTTGACTGCAATTTCAGGGCCCAGTTATTATTTATGATAATACTTTGTGGGGTTCTTTTTATAAAATATTTTTGCAGCTGGAGGATCTCTCCTCTTGGAGTGAGGACTCTCTGCAATGTCTTTTTTCTTTTTTTTTTTCAGACAGAGTCTTGTTCTGTTGCCCAGGCTGGAGTGCAGTAGTGCAATCTCAGCTCACTGCAACTTCCGCCTCCAGGGTTCAAGTGATTCTCATGCCTCAGCCTCCTGAGTAGTTGGGATTACAGGCCTCCACCACCACGTCCAGCTAATTTTTGTATTTTTAGTAGAGACCGGGCTTTGCCATGTTGTCCAGTCTGGTCTCGAACTCCTGACCTCAAGTGATCCACTCGCCTTGGCCTCCCAAAGTGATGGGATTACAGGCATGAGCCACTGCACCCAGCCTGACTCTCTGCAATTTCTTTTTTTTTTTTTTTTTGAGACAGAGTCTTGCACTGCTGCCCAGGCTGGTGTGCAGTGGTGCAATCTCGGCTCACCGCACCCTCTGCCTCCTGGGTTCAAGCGATTCTCCTGTCTCAGCCTCCCAAGTAGCTGGGACTACAGGCGTGCACCACCACACCCAGCTAATTTTTGTATTTCCAGTAGAAACGGGGTTTCACCATGTTGGCCAGGCTGGTCTCAAGCTCCTGACCTCAAGTGATCCACCCACCCTAGCCTCCCAAAGTGATGGGATTACAGGTGTGAGCCACTGTGCCCAGCCTGATTCTCTGCAATTTCTTTCTTTCTTTTTCTTTTCTTTTTTTTTTTTTTGAGATGGAGTCTCACTCTGTTGCCCAGGCTGGAGTGCAGTGGTGCAATCTTGGCTCACTGCAACCTCCGCCTCCCAGGTTCAAGGGATTCTCCTGCCTCAGCCTCCTGAGCAGCTGGGACTACAGGCATGTGCCACCACACCCAGCTAATTTTTGTATTTTTAGCAGAGACGGGGTTTCACCATGTTGGCCAGGCTGGTCTCAAACTCCTGGCCTCAAGTGATCCACCCACCTGAGCCTCCCAGAGTGTTGGGATTACAGGTGTGAGCCACTGCACCCAGGCTGTCATTTCATATACAACTGAGTGTAACTATTATAGTGGATTGTGCTTTAGGGTCCTTTTTCTAGGAACTGCTTTTTCCTTTGCCCATGGAATTAGAACAGAAGTTGGTGTGTTAGCACAGAGTGACTCTCAATCCCTGGATCCAGTTAATTTGTTCAGGGATTGGCGTCTACATCAAGCTCAGCCAATAAGGCTCTTTCCAAAGATTTTTGGACTTGGAACCAGAGAGACCTTGAATTCAGTCTCTCAAGCTGTGAGACATAAATCTCAGGAGCTGTCAGCAGCCAAGTTTCTTGCTAAGTGACAAAAATCAGTCCGAGTGGGAAAGAGTATTGTCGATATGCAAAGAGGAGCAAACATGAGTGACAAGGGAGAGCCCCGAGCACTCATGGTTCTATTTTAACTATGGCCCAGCTGCATCTCTGGATATTCTGTTGAGTTGGCTAAGAAGAGTTAACCCTTTCTTAGATGCTAAGAACCAATCAGTTTCATGTTTTCCTTAAGCTGATTTGAATTGTGTTTCTGTCACTAGCAACCCAAAAGTCCTCAGTGATACAAAGATAAATTTTAAACTCTTAGGGATATATTGTGGAGGCTCCAGCACTGGTTCTTCCTAAGACATTGTTGGGAAACCATGGTGGACTTTACGGTATCTCTTTAACATCCAGCATACTCTTCCACCGTTGGAGAATAGCTATGCAGTGTGGGTAGTTTTCTGTAGCTCCAGTGAAGGGCCTTGATTGTTGAAGGCAATGATAATTATCCTAACCCCTTTGCAGTGATCGTCAGAAATGGGCATGTGACTCAATTTGAGGAAGTTTGGTAGGGAATTCTGGGAAAGGTTTATTCACTCTTAAGAGAGACCCGCAGGAGGATATGTTCTTTTCTTATTCAGGGCTATCTTGAATATGTTGAGAGGCTGGAAACTACTGTAGCTATCTCTTTATCAGTCTGAGGATAAAACAAAGACACGGAGAAGGTCAAAGTAATGGAGTTAGAACCATTCTGTCTGGTCTTCCAGTTTAGTGGGTCAATGCATTTTCTTATAATTTAAGCTAATTTGGATTTGTTTTGTTTTGCTGCTGAAAGCATGCTGACCAACACAAAACTCTCAGCCAATGAATCACAGGAATAATCTCTGTTCATATGAACTCTTTCGTATCCAGAACCTGTTTCCCCTCTTCCATTTGTCCTACGTCATTCTCATTCAACTGGGATTAACCCCAGTCGATGGTTCCCTGGGGTGGTGGCGGCGGGGGTGTTAGGCCATTTTTGTGTTCCTATAAAGAAATGCAGGAGACTGGGTAATTTTTAAAGAAAAGAGGTTTTATTTTGGTTCACGGTTCTGCAGGCTGTACATGAAGCATAGTGCCAGCATCTGCTTCTGGTGAGGGCCTCAGGAAGCTTACAGTCATGGTAGAAGGCGAAAAGGGAGCCAGCACATCACATGGTGAGAGAAGAGAGCAAGTTGGGAGGTGCCACGCTCTTTTAAACAACCACATCTTGTGTGAACCACCAGAGCAAGAACTCACTCACCACCAAGGGGTTGGCACTAAGCCATTAATGAGAGATCCGCCTCCATGATCCAAACACTTCCAACATGAGATTTAGAGGGGACAAACATCTAAGCTATATCACCTTGTTTCAGGGCCTCTGACATTACTTTTGCAATTTGTAAAAAGTCCATGTTTACACCAGCTTCCATCAGTTGATTTCCGTGGAGGCTGGTTTCTTCCAATATGTGTTGCAAAATGTTGAGGTCATTCTGTTTTTGCTTTTCTGCGAGTGCTTTTATCTGTTTGCCTGACTAAGAAGTTGTCCCTTCAATGTGCTGCTTTGTCTGATGCCTGTTTCCCACTTCAGCAAACTTTCTCTGCCTTGTTGCTGTAGTCTCTGTGGCAAGAAGAGACCCTTTCTGATAGGAGTCTTGGTGGGGAACAGAACTTGCCCGCCCCCAACCCAGTCCCATTGCACAACGCCGTGATGCTTCCTGTGTAACATGGTCTACCCCCTCTCTAGCAGCACTAGTACAAGGACATGCCCTGTGAACTTTAGGCTCTTACTGCTTGGGCTGCACAAGCACACAGGCCAGGCTTTTCCTGCCAATCATAAGGGAAAGAGTGACCAATATAACATGTGGGGAAGTTACAATGATTTGGGAAACCGCAAAAAATTCTAATGGCAGTGATTTTACAGTCTATGCTAAATATTAACGAGTTACTTTCTTTTAATGTTGTAGTCCTTTTCTTTGCTCACATGGAAAGAGAACGAGGTGAAACAGCATGTAGCATCCAAAAATAAGAATATCTTTTCCAGAGCTGGGCTCCCTGCCCCCGGCCAGGCCCCAACCCACCTCTGCAACCCCTGTTCCACCTCTTCCAGTGGCAGTGGCAGTGGCAGCTCTTTCCTTGCTCCTGCCATCACCACCTTGAGCATCCCCTGGCTCCACCAAGCTCCAGCTATATCCAATATGGTGCTACTTGGCAGCAGCTCACTGGGACTTGCCCAGAAAGTGGTGAAAAGGTGGGGATTGGAGCTGGGCAAGGTGGTCATTAAGAAGTCCAGCAATCAGGAAGTTAGCATAGTGACTGGTGAAAGAATGAGAGACCAAGCTGTCTATGTCATTGGGAAAACTAATGACACCTTGACATCTCTTGCTATGACCAATGTGTGCAAAGCCACATGGTCCTCTGGCATGAAGGCAGTACTCTCATGTTCTCCATATGCCCAATAAGATCGAAAGGACAAGAGTCATGCTGCAGTTTCTGCAAAACTTGTAGCCAATGTGTTTTCAGTAGCTGGGTTGGAGCATGTCAGTACTATGGATCTGCACACTGCTCAAATACGGGGATTCTTCAGTATTGCTGTGAATGACTTACATGTGGAGCCTGCAGTTCTGTGGTGGACCTGAGAGAATATTGCAGACTGGAGGAACTGCAGCATTGTTTCACCCAAAGCAGGAGGAGCCACAAAGACTCCACCATTCATGGACAGACCTAACATGGCTTGCCTTGCAGGAGAAGTGTTGGGGTGGATAGGATGTTTCTGGTTGGTGATATTAAAGACTGGGTGGCTGTGCTTGTGGATGACACACCCGATGCATGTGGCACAACATATGATTCTGCAGACAAGCTACAGTCTGCTGGAACCACTGAAGTTTATACCACTTCAGCTCTGAGGCTGTAATTTTACAAACACCATTCCCCAACAAAACAACATGATTCTGCTCTTACTTGTTTAGCCATGTTACTCTATAGCTCCATGTATTGGTCTGTTTTCATGCTGCTAATAAAGACATACCCGACACTGGGTAATTTACAAAAGAAAGAGATTTATTGGACTTACAGTTCCATGTGGCTGGGGAGGCCTCACAATCATGGTGGAAGGTGAAAGCCACATCTCACATGGTGGCAGACAAGAGAAGAAAGCTTGTGCAGGGAAACTCCCCTTTTAAAACGATCAGATCTCATGAGACTCATTCACTATCCCAAGAACAGTGCAGGAGAGACTCAACCCCATAATTCAATTACCTCCCACTGGGTTCCTCCCATGACATGTGGGAATTGGGGGAGTTACAACTCAAGATGAGATTTGGGTGGGGACACAGCCAAACCATATCACTCCAGAATATCATGATTTCAAACATCATATTTGGAAGTTAAACAAAAATGTTGACTTTAGATCTCAATAAAATATAGAATGACGAATGTTAAAACATCAGATCTCTGTTTTAAACCTTGGAACTCTATGGTTTCAGTAGACAACGGGTAGGGATAAAGTAATATTTGTTTTGTTTTTAATTGAACTTGTCTTGAATGAGAAATATATGTGTGACTTTAACTTGTGATAGGTAACTTCAACCTTTGTTCTTATGGTACTTTGAGGTCACAATCATATTACAGAATTGTATGTAATTTCCTTCTGTGATAGAACTCCCTTGTAAAAATTCATAGCCTACATACATATGTTGCCAAAGATACCATCCTATTACAGCACCTTGAGTAGGAGTTTATATGTAATAGTAATATTATGAACACTAGGATTAAGTCCTATATGGACTTAGAACATTTCTTTTGAGTGAATGTTTAAAAATCATTTAATATAAGAATATTGACTTTTTTGAACAAAGCTTTATTTAGCTAAAAATGACCACAGATCCATTTCTTTTATTTTCTTTTCTTTTGAGACAGGTTTCTGGCTCTGTCACCCAGGCTGGAGTGCAGTGGTGCGATCTCAGCTCACTGCGACCCCTGTCTCCTAGGTTCAAGGAATTCTCCTGCCTCAGCCTCCCAAGTAGCAGGGATTACAGGCATGTGCCATGATGCCTGGCTAATTTTTGTATTTTTAGTAGAGATGGGGTTTCACCATGTTGGCCAGGCTGGTCTTGAATTACTGACCTCAAGTGATCCACCTGGCTTGCCTCCCAAAGTGCTGGGATTACAAGTGTAAGCCATGGCACCCAGCCATCCTACCTACATTTTTCAAATAAAATCTGTAGTTAAAAAAATCATTTGCTTGAGAGACTTGTTACTTCAGAATACTAAAGGCAAAAATATATTTAATATGAATGAATAAACAAACACATGCAGAAAGAAACAAAGAAAGGGACAGTGTTTTGTTTTGTTTTGTTTTTGTTTGTTTGTTTGTTTTTGAGTCAGGATCTGGCTCTGTCACCCAGGTTGAAGTGCAGGGGCACACATGATTTTGGCTCACTGCAACCTTTGCCTCCTGGGTTCAAGCCATCCTCCTGCCTCAGCCTCCTGAATAGCTGGGACTATAGGTACATGCCACCACGCCTGGCTAATTTTTGTATTTTTTTCTAGAGATGAGGTTTCACTATGTTGACCAGGCTGGTCTCGACCTCCTGACCTCAAGTGATCCACCTGCCTCGGCCTCCCAGAGTGCTGGGATGACAGGCGTGAACCACCATGTTCAGCCTTGAATTTCTTAGAGAAAGGGAAATATAGTTTTTGACCTGCTTAGATATCTTGACGTGTAAATACAGACTAAACACAGAATTAAACGTAGTTCATTTAGAGGTAAATATTCTGCTTTGAGATATTTAGAATCTAAGAATATACTGAACCAGTTTTAAAATAATGATCCTCATACAGAACACATGACTTGAAAATCTGCATTGTCTTTCCTTGTCCTGATAATTTATTATTTTATCATTACTTAACAGGACTTTTGTATTTTAAAGTGTTTTATGCACAATGTGTATAGGCTGGATTTGGCCATACTCAGGGGCCAAGTTTTAAAGAGATTTGGGGGTTGCAATCCAGCCCAGTTAATAAAGATCCTCTGTAAGCAGCTGATCCCACTGTTTGCCCATCTTCTGCTAGTCATTGTTCTGAAGCTGTGATACCAACCGCATTTTCTGATCATGTCTAAGTCTGCTGAATGCAGAGAGGCTCAGGCTCTATCTAGTAAAATAAGGGAGTCAGAGAAATAGGAACATGCGAAAGTCATTGAGCCCAGACTAAAATTACATCAATCAACTTACAAGTATTTATATTATACCGTATTATATGTCAACAATATTCAGGAATAGTATATTTGGTGTGTGTACAGAATACAGTATTCCTCCAAAACTGTGCTAAAATATTTTAAATAAAATCACATAGCAAACTAAAAACAGTAAAAAGAAGATCCCTTTCTTCTTAGGAGTATCTTATTCCTTCTTACTGGGGATTTCTTGGAAGTTGTTCTAGTCAAGTGTTTTCCTTGAGCTGAAATAGGGAAGAGGCATATCAAAAACAGCTGGGATCAATGTAGAAACTTGTACATGAATGTTTATGGCAGCATTATTCAGCATAGCCAAGAGATGGAAACAATCCATATGTCTGTCAACAGATGAAATCAACAACTTGTGGTATATCCATACAATGGAATATTATTCAGCCATAAAAAGGAATGAGTAAAGTACTGATTTCTGCTATAACACAGATGAACCTTGAAATCATTATACTGTGAAAGAAGCCAGACACAAAAGATCATATACTGTGAATCCTCTAATAGGACATATCCAGAACAGAAAAAGTTGTAGAGATAGAACACAGGTTAGAGGTTACCAGGGGATGGGACTAAGGAAGAAGGTGGAGTGACTACTTAATGGGCACAGGATGTTTTTATGGGGTGATAAAAAGTTTTGGAATTAGCAAAAGCCATTTGTTGTACAGCATTGTAAGTAAACTAAATACCACTGAATTGTATATTTTAAAATGGTTGTGTGCTATGTGAATTTCATCTTAAGTTTTTCAAAAGTTGAAAAGGCTTTAAAAAAATGTGAGCCCTTATCACCCCCACCCTGCATATTCTGATTTGCCTCCTAGGGAGCATACTGACATGTAAGTTCACTTTATAAGGGATGTGAGGTGACTACCTGGCTTAGAGTGACTCATCATCACTTATTATGCACTTTGGAAGCTTGAGAGCAGTGCATTTTGGGCAATTTGCTGATTACTTTAGGCAATCCTAACGTTGAGCCCTGTGGGTAGCAAGAAATAGCAGGTGATTCGAACAGAAGCAATTACTCTCAGAAAAGCATCACTAATTTCAAAAGCTCTCGTCCTGAGATATGTGACTAAGTGGGGACAAATTAGGATGCTGTCTAGAGGAAAGAAAGTGAAGTAGTTTCCCCCTGTTTAGGACAGAAAGGAAACCTAATGTCATCTGTTCCAAGTAGTTAACCCTCCTCTGGGGGTGGGAATGGCAGACTTGGGATTGGCCGGTTGTAGGAAGGTCGGCCGTGGGAGGCCTAGGGTCTGTATCAATTCCAGTTTAAGCTGCTGAATTCAGTTTTTTCTTGCTTTGCCTCCTCCACAATGAAAAGAGCTGTTTTATGTTTCCCGTTTGTCTTATTATAGAAAAGGCAGAAACATTCTAAGGAGACTGGGCTTCTAGGGTATCTTTTGGAATCCACTGTGTCCAGCCAGAAGTCTCGTCCTTTTTCTGCGTTCTGCTTTTCAGTAAAGCAAATCAAAGCAAAGGAAGGTCACCTTCTTCTTAACAAGGTGCTCAAAGCTTTTGGGCAGTGTGCTCTTTTACTCTCCACTTCTGGAACTCCACCCAGGCAGGACATAAGACAAAAACAAAGACAGAAAACAAAATCCAAACCTCAATCACTAATGAATGCAGTGAGAGTTTGTCAAGATTATCTACATGACTACCCAAGAAGTAGTTGCTATCTCTCTGAGGCTTAAAATTACACATATTGGGCACATAGTATGTGCTAAGCTTTGGACTATGTTCTTTCACAAAGATTATGTCATTGAATGATATTTTGAGGCATTACTGTCTCCTCTTTACAGAAGAGGAAACTAAGGTCCAAATAGACTGCCTGACAAGCCTTACATCTCATAGCCAGGATTTAAATGCAAATTTTAACTCCAAATCTAGTGCTTTTTCTATATCATAATATGTATATGGGTGACTTTTCTTTGGGGCATGACTTAGTTGTACCTACGCTTTCTTTTCTGATCCTTCTCTTTCTAGCTCCAATAATAGAATCCCCACTCCTTCCAAAGAAATAGCTCTACATTTTATTTGATAGCCTGGAGTAACATGACTTCTGCCTCCATCTTCCCATTGAAACACTCTGCAGAGTTGAGTTTCCAAAACAAATGTGCATAGTTTATGTTCTTACTGGATCTCTCCATGGTGGTTGCACTGTGGACCACCACTTGCTCCTCCTGTATTGCCTTGTCCTGCTCTCTTCTGGTCCTCCTCTCTCTCTGAGTGTTCCTCCTCAGTCTCCTTTGAGGGCTCCTCTTTCACTCAGAATGATCAATAGTAAAAATGTCCATGAACTATGAAGAGAAGCCCCCATTACCACCCACAGTTACACAGTGGTTGCACATCAGTGCATTTCCCAAAGTCTGGATGACTCAAAGTAAATAGCACCACCCAAAGAATGAGTTCCTGGTCTAGGCTGGGGCCTAGTCTGTCTTCACTTTTGAATCCTCACTGCTTGGTCCATCATTGGTATAGAAGGAAGTATTTGCTGAGTAAATTGAAAGAATAATCAGTAGAAGGTCTTCTAATAAAGAGTCCACTTCGGCCAGGTGTGGTGGCTTACGCCTGTAATCCCAGCACTTTGGGAGGCTGAGGCGGGGGAATCACAAGATCAGGAGATCAAGACCATCCTGGCTAACATGGTGAAACCCCGTCTCTACTAAAAATACAAAAAATTAGCCGGGCATGGTGGTGGGCACCTGTAGTCCCAGCTACTCGGGAGGCTGAGGCAGGAAAACGGCGTGAACCTGGGAGGCGGAGCTTGCATTGAGCCCATATCATGCCACTGCACTCCAGCCTGGGTGACAGTGTGAGACTCTCTCTCAAAAAAAAAAAAAAAAAAAAAAAAAAGAGTCCATTTCATGGAGAGGGAGAGGGTGCAAGAAGTGGCCAGAAATGTTTGGGGCCTTCCTAGGCAACTGTGAAGAGTGCAGTGTGACTACCATGTAGGATAGAAGGCCAGAGGAACTGTTGAAGGTGAGGTTGGGAAGTGTGAAAGACTCGGAAAGTGCCAAAAAAAAAGAGAGGGAGAAAAAAAGATTACCGAGATGACTGGGTGCCTTATGGAATGCTGAGCATTGTCTAGTGCACTTTTCCATAATATCTGGTTCTACAGTGGTCTGCAACTTTCAATGTTTGAACTCTTCTACCACTTTGTAAATTGTAGAAAACTGATAGTAATGCAAATTAATCTTTTTATGGAAATGAAATGAATTTTGTCAGGTAAGTGACATCGATTCCCTGCCTGCTCCACCCCCAAACCCTACCATGGAAGCATTCAGGTTTGCATCTATTAACAAATTCATTTTAGTATTCTTCATTGCCTATGTATGTGTCTGCTCTGTGGACACACCTTTGAACTGGGCTTTAACACGTTACTAGTTCCTCATTTTAATGAGCAACATATAATCTTTGACGCATGTTCATTTTATGTTTGCATGAGAGTCATGATTTTACCTTTTTGTAGAGAATTATCCTTTAAAAGAAAGTAGGTGACAATTAGGCTCTGAAGGGCCTTAAAAGCCACTTTAGAGGGTTTAGCTTTTATACAGTGTCAGAGGATTTTAAAGCCGAAACAAAATGGAATTAGATTTGTGTTTTTGGACAAACACTTTTGGAGTATGTGTTGTTGGGGTAGAGAGACCAGCTATTGGGCCATTGCTGGAGTCCACTTAGGAGAAAATGAGAGAAGGAATGGGGAACAATTTGAACCTTAGAATGTAGAGTGATGCCTGGTGCTTCCAAAACACTTACTGAAGGAAAAAAGAAGTGAATGAACTTATTAACTTTAGGAAAGGCAAATAAGAGAGGCATTTCTGAGGGCAAATTTAAATTAGGTACACCCACTACCTTCCAGACTCGATAATTTAAACCTTATGATCAGATTCTTCGGGTTTATATTTTCACTTGTCCTTATTAATACTTTTTTTTTCTAGTAGCATCAAGTAACAGATCTTCTTCTTCTTCTTTTTTTTTTTTTTTGACACGGAGTCTCGCTCTGTAGCCCAGGCTGGAGTGCCGTGGCACCATCTCAGCTTACTGCAAGCTCGCCTCCCTGGTTCACGCCATTCTCCTGCCTCAGCCTCCCGAGTAGCTGGGACTACGGGCACCCACCACCACATCCGGCTAATTTTTTGTATTTTTAGTAGAGACGGGGTTTCACCATGTTAGACAGGATGGTCTCGATCTCCTGACCTCGTGATCCACCCACCTTGGCCTCCCAAAGTGCTAGGATTACAGGCGTGAGCCACCACGCCCAGCCGTAACAGATCTTCTTAACTACACATACTCTAAAATCCTCTTTAACTCAATGTTATACTTACTTTCGCAATTTTATACTTGTTGTTGTTGATTCAGAGAGTCTTTAGGCCACAGTTGTCCTCCCTGCAGAGATCTCACAGTTGTCCTCCCTGCAGAGAATTATGCTCCCTAGAGAGGTAAGTGAAAAAAATGTGCACTTTCAGGTTGTAGACAGTGACAATGGGCCCAATGAGCCACTCACTGTGTAGTCTCCTCTTACTTCATCAGCATGTGGCTTTTTGGGTCAATGGGACATTAGCAGGCATGACACAAGCAGGGGCTGGATCACGTACACTGTGGCTTGTCCTCTAGAGCAATCTCTTTTGGAACCCAGCTACCATGCTGTACCGAAGTCTAGGCCATCCTGTTGCAGAGTGAGACCACATGGGGGAAAAGCTGGAGTTGAAGACACTCATGGAAGACCATGTGAAGGAGATGGGGCTCCCTTGCTAAGCTCCCTGCTGAATATAAGCTGTGGGAATGACTTCAGCCAACACCACGTGGAGCAGAACTTCCCAGTCAACCCATAGACTTAGGAGAAATGATAAATCATTGTAGTTTTAAACCACTACGTTTCTCTCTCTCTCTCTCTCTCTGTGTGTGTGTTTCATGTAACAATAGGAAACTAAAACACAGGGTGAGAGTAGCTTGCCTAGAGGGTGACCAGGAAGAGTACATCTGAGGCAAATTTACTGTTTGAAAAAAATCTCAGTCAATGCTTCCTGTGGTTTTGTTCAGCCATAGTTCCTATCTGCAGTAAGGTAGTGTCTTAGTCTATTTGTATTGCTATAAGACTGGGTAATTTATAAATAAAGAAGTTTATTCAGCTCATGGTTCTGCAGGTCATACAAGGGACCTGGCAACAGCATGTGCTTCTGGTGAGGGCTTCAGGAAGTTTCCAGTCATAGGGGAACGGGGATGGGAGGGGGCATCACATACAGAGAAGGAAGGCACCATGCTCCCCTTCTTCCCCTTCCCCTTTCCATTCCTCTTCTTCCTCTTCCTCCTCCTCCTCCTCCTCCTCCTCCTCCTCCTCCTCCTCTTCCTCCTCCTCTTCTTCTTCTTCTTCTTCTTCTTCTTCTTCTTCTTCTTCTTCTTCTTCTTCTTCTTCTTCTTCTCAACAGAGTCTATCTCTGTTGCTCAGGCTGGAGTGCAGTGGCGTGATCTCAGTTCGCTGCAACCTCCACCTCCCTGATTCAAGTGATTCTTGTGTCTCAGCCTCCTGAGTAGCTGGGTTTACAGGTGTGCACCACCATGCCCAGCTAATTTTTTTGTATTTTTAGTCGAGATGAGTTTTTGCTATGTTGGCCAGGATGGTCTCAAATTCCTGGCCTCAAGTGATCTGTCCACCTTGTCTTCCCAAAGTTCTGGGATTACAGGCGTGAGTCACCACACCTTGCCCACCATGCTCTTTTAAACAACCAGCTATTACATAAACGAATCGAGCGAGAACTCACTCATTACCATGGGGATGGCACCAAGCCATTCATGAGAGATCCACCTCGATGACCCAAACACCTCCCACTTGGCCCCATCTCCAACACTGGGAACAAATTTCAATATAAGATTTGAAGAGGACAAATATCCAAACCATCTTAGGTAGCAAGTGCACCATCTCTCAGCAGGCTAAGCTCAGCTCTCAGCAGGCTAAGGCTAATGGGTCTTTGAGTGCTTCATTTACTTTATTCTCTGCCTGTTCTGCCTGGGTCTTACTGGATGGAAAGGTACCATGGCAAGCTTTTAGGGACAGTAGATTCTAGAGGGACATCAATAATTGGCTGTCTATGTCAGACAGGTGCCTGAAAAGTTGGAGTCACCATAACAAGCTTTTGAGGGGTGTGGGGATTGGATCCATTTGGCTAATTAATAATGATATTTAATACACACATATGCCTGCATAGAAAAGTTTGAACATGAAATTAGAGCTAATTAAAATAGAACATGACAACCTGAAGTGACTTTGTCTTGTTCTTGCTTTGGGTATATTTTTTATATCACAGGGAAAGGACTTTTAATTGTAAAAGTTAGCTACCCTTGGGTGGCCTAAAAAATGAATACCTGTCTAAAGATACAACAATCAATGCTCCCCTTTCTTTTTTTTCTTTTTCTTTCTTTCTTTCTTTCTTTTTTTTTTTTTTTTTGAGATGGAGTCTCGCTCTGTCACCCAGGCTGGAGTGTGCATTGACAAAATCTCGGCTCACTGCAACTTCTGCCTCCCAGGTTCAGGGAATTCTCTCACCTCAGCCTCCCAAGTAGCTGGAATTACAGGTGCCTGCCACCATGCCTTGCTAATTTTTGTATTTTTAGTAGAGATCGGTTTTCACCATGTTGGCCAGGCTGGTCTTGAACTCCTGACCTCAGGTGATCTGCCTGCCTTGGTCTCCCAAGCTGCTGGGATTACAGGCATGAACTACCATGCCTGGCCTCCCTTTTCAATATTTCTTACTGAATTACCACTTTAATCTTCACCCTTTATTCCTTTGCTCTCCTTCTTATCCTAATTACCAATATATATATAATATTGAATGAAAATTTTAGTTGCTTTGCTTGAGGAAGAATATTTGGTTACAGATGTATGAACTGCTGTTGGGCTTTTGTTTGGCTGAGTGGATAAAGTAAGCTGAAAGCAATAGCAGATAACTCGGGCAATTTTTGCTGAGGATATGTGAAGGAAGGGCAGAGGAGTGGTGGTGAGCTATCAGAGAGATAGCTCTGGAAGGATTGTTCAAGGCAGAATTATTGGAGTGAAGGGCTCAGCAGAGGCTCTTCACTGTTTCTGTTTCTGTGAGATCTGTAAAATATCCATGACTAGTAAATTTGCTGTGGAATTGGTCTGTCTTGAGATATATTAAAGAAGTCCTGAGTCCTTGGCTGTGGGACATAGCAGAGACTGCCTCTGGAGATCCACATCATTGGGATTCCATGGGGGAATGTGTGTGGCAGGAATTTCAGCATAATGAGCAGAAACTGGCCCTCCCACAGAGTCTTTCCCCTCTCATTAAGAAGAGTGCTCCTCCTTTCTTCTGTGAGCAGGCCAAATCGATTTGATTATCAAGGGCCAAGTTCATGGGAAGGGGGGAAGGGTAATGAATAGGTTGGGGCACTGTTGCTTTGCCTAACCTTGTTAAAAGAAGCCCGATTTTGTTTGGGAGGCAACTCCCAGCCCCAGGCAAGAAATCAGGATTAAAGTAATTACAGTATCCTATTTCTCTTTGCAAGTGATTGGTTTAGGGAACTGGGCATATGACCTGATTCTGGCCCGTGCGATGCAAGGGGGGATGTTTGCTGGGTGACTTCCAATTTTCTTCCATAATAAGAGAGGTTTGTATTACCAGAAGGTCCCTTCCCATCAGTCCTCTTCTTTCCTACTTTGATTACTATGGTGTGAGGAAATCATGGCTGGAGCTTTGGCAGCCATTTTGTGACCCTGAGATGAAGGCCAATAGAATTGCAGGGAGGTTACACAACCTTGGAGCTACCTATCTCTAGACATTTTGTCAGGTGAGATGAATAAATACATTTGTGGTTAAGCCACTGTTAGGTTTTCTGTTATGTGCAGCTGATAAAGAACCCAAGTGCTCCCCCTCCTTGGTCATAGGCTAGATGAAGTTAGACGCTTTAGTCCTCACCTTGTGGGCAGAGCTGGAGTTTCCAAGTTGCAGCCCAAGGCGGCTGCAGAATTGAGGTAGTGTTCTGGGGTCATGAAGGGTTTGCTTTTGTTGCTAGGCAGCATGCTGGGGTCTAGTCCTTACAGAGCTCTCTCTCTCAGCATTCTTTACCTGTCTCCATACTTCCTCCCTCCATCTTCTAGGAGCTGTCTCTGCCTGTGGGGATGGACAGTAGCATCTAGTCTAGAGGAGCCCTCTGAGGTAGGTCACACTCCAGTTGGAGTTGAGTGTGTTCCACTTTGGTGGGGATCCTTTCAACTTGGACAGGCCACCCCCCCACCCTTGCCCTGCCCCCTAGCTCATGGGCATAGATGCAGTGCACCACCTGCAATCACCTCAGGTCACCTCTGATAAATATTCCACCTGTCGGGTGGTCTGACCGCTTCCTTCCAACCAACATCATCTTCCATACCATGCCCCACACATTAACCTCCAGTAACATTCATGTGTCTTATTTTGAGAAATGTCTGTTCAGATCTTTTGCCCATTTTTAATTAGATCATTAGATTGTTTTTCCTACAGAGTTGTTTGAGCTCCTTATATATTCTGGTTATTAATCCTTTGTCAGATGGATAGTTTGCAAGTATTTTTCCCCATTCTGTGGGTCGTTTTTCACTTCGTTGATTGTTTCCTTTGCAATCGTGGCTACAGCATTTTTTTTCTTTCTTAAACTTTTATTTTAGGTTCAGGGGTACATGTACAGGTTTGTTAATACAGGCAAACTCACATCATGGGGGTTTGGTGTACAGAGTATTTCATCACCAGGTATTTAGCATAGTATTTGATAGTTATTTTTCCTGATCCTCTTCCTCCTCCCACCCTTCTCACTCAAAGAGGCCCCAGTGTCTGTTGTTCCCCTCTTTGTGTCCATTGGTTCTCTTTTATTTTTATTTTTTTTTGAGACAGAGTCTCTCCCTGTTGCCCAGGCTGGAGTGCAGTGGCGTGATCTCGGCTCACTGCAACATCCACTTCCCAGGTTTAAGCAATTCTTCTGCCTCAGTCTCCTGAGTAGCTGGGATTACAGGTGTTCACCACCACGCCCAGCTAATTTTTGTATTTTTGGTAGAGATGGGGTTTACCATTTTGGCCAGGCTGGTCTCGAACTCCTGACCTCAAGTGATCCACCCGCCTCAGCCTCCCAAAGTGCTGGGATTACAGGCGTGAGCCACCACATCTGGCCTGATTGGTTCTCATTATGTAGCTCCCACTTATAAGTGAGAACACGCGGTATTTGGTTTCCTGTTCCTGCATTAGTTTGCTAAGGATAATGACCTCCAGCCCCTGCATATGCATGTTGCTGCAAACGACATGATTTTATGGCTTTCTTATGGCTGCATAGTATTCCATGGGGTATATGCACTACATTTTCTTTGTCCAGTATACTATTGATGGCCGTTTAGATTGATTCCATGTTTTTGCTATTGTGAATAGTATTGCAATGAACGTTCACGTGCATGTGTCTTTATGGTGGAGTGATTTATATTCCTCTGGGTATATACCCCATAATGGGGTTGCTGGGTCAAATGGTAGTTCTGATTTTAGTTCTTTGAGGAATCACCATACTGCTTTCCACATTGGTTGAACTAACTTACACTCCCACCAGCAGTGATAAGTGTTCCCTTTTCTCTTCAACCTCACCAGCATCTGGTGCATATTTATTTATTTATTTATTTGAGACAAAAGCTCACTCTGTCACCCAGGCTGGAGTACAGTGGCACGATCTTGACTCACTGCGATCTCTACCTTCCAGGTTCAAGCGATTCTCCTGCCTCAGCCTCCTGAGTAGCTGGGATTACAGATGTGTGCCACCACACTTGGCTAATTTTTGTATTTTTAGTAGAGATGGGGTTTCACCATGTTGGTCAGGCTGATCTCGAACCCCCGACCTCGTGATCCACCCACCTCAGCCTCCCAAAGTGCTGGGATTACAGGCATGAGCCACCACGCCCAGCCTATTTTTTTGACTTTTTAGTAATAGCCATTCTGACTGGTGTGAGATGATATCTCATTGTGGTTTTAATTTGCATTTCTCTAATGATTAGTGATATTGAGCATTTTTTCATATGCTTGTTGGCTGCATGTATGTCTTCTTTTGAAAAGTGTCTGTTCATATCTTTTGCCCACTTTTTAATGGGGCTGTTTGTTTTTTTCTTGTAAATTTTTTTAAGTTCCTTATAGATTCTGGATATTAGACCTTTGTCAGATGTATAGTTTGCAAATATTTTCTCTCATTCCATAGGTTTTCTGTTTACTCTTTTGATAGTTTCTTTTGCCACGCAGAAGCTCTTTAGTTTCATTAGAGCCCATTTGTCAGTTTTTGCTTTTGTTGCAATTGCTTTTGGTGTCTTCATCATGAAATATTTGCCAGTTCCTATATTCAGGATGATATTTCCTAGATTATCTTCCAGGGTTTTTATAGTTTTAGCTTTTACATTTAAGTCTTTAATCCATCTTGAGTTAATTTTTATAATGGTATAAAGAAGGGAGGGTCCAGTTTCAATCTTCTGCATATGGCTAGCAAGTTATTGCAACACCATTTATTAAATAGAAAGCCCTTTCCCCATTGCTTGCTTTTGTCAGCTTTGTGAAAGATCAGATGGTTGTAGGTGTGCAGCCTTATTTCTGGGCCTCCATGCTGTTCCATTTGTCTATGTGTCGGTTTTTGTAACAGTACCATACTGTTTGGGTTACTGTAACCCTGCAGTAGTCTGAAGTCAGGTCATGTAATGCCTCCAGCTTTGTTCTTTTTGTTTAGGACTGCCTTTGCTTTTAGGGGTCATTTTTGGTTCCATATGAATTTTTTTTTTTTTTTTTTTTGAGACAGATTCTTGCTCTGTTGCCCAGGCTGCAGTGCGGTGGCGTGATCTCGGCTCACTGCAAGCTCCACCTCCTGGGTTCACGCCATTCTCCTGCCTCAGCCTCCCGAGTAGCTGGGACTATAGGCACCCACCACCATGCCCGGCTAATTTTTTCTATTTTTAGTAGAGATGGGGTTTCACCGTGTTAGCCAGGATGGTCTCGATCTTCTGACCTCGTGATCCGCTCACCTAAGCCTTCCAAAGTGCTGGGATTACAGGCATGAGCCACTGCACCCGGCCGGTTCCATATGAATTTTAAAATAGTTTTTCCTCATTTGGTGAAGAATGTCTTTGGTAGTTTAATAGGAATGGTATTGAATCCATAAATTGCTTTGGGCAGTATGGCCATCTTAATGATATTTATTCTTCCTATCCATGAACATGGAATGTTTTTCCATTTGTTTGTGTTATTTCTGATTTCTTTGAGCAGTGTTTTGTAATTGTCATTGTCATTGTCATTTTATGACCCTGGTTAGCTGTATTCATAGATATTTTATTCTATTGGCTACAGTATTTTCTTGACACACAAGTCATTTAACCTTTCTATGTCCCAGCTTCCACACCAATAGATAATTATATCTACATTTGATTGCTATTGTGGAAACCAGATGAAGTGAAAGTGCCCAGGTCTCAATTGTGCATTGCTGCTTCTCTTGCCTTGACCTGCTCGAGTTATGCAGGTTATATGAGGGTTTAAGGAATTTGGCTCAGGGTAGAGCAAGTTTCTTTTTTCATTTTTTTTTTGAGATGGAGTCTCACTCTGTCGCCCAGGCTGGAGTGCAGTGGTGTGATCTTGGCTCATTACAAGCTCCGCCTCCTGGGTTCACGCCATTCTCCTGCCTCAGCCTCCCGAGTAGCTGGTACTACAGGCACCCAACACCACGCCCGGCTAATTTTTTGTATTTTTAGTACAGACAGGGTTTCACCGTGTTAGCCAGGATGGTCTCGATCTCCTGACCTTGTGATCCACCCGCCTTGGCCTCCCAAAGTACTGGGATTACAGGCATGAGCCACCACGCCCGGCCGCAAGTTTCTTTTAGTGTTTTGAGTAACAACCTAAAAAGAATGTTCAAGGCCCTAGCTGAGTGCAAAGCTGCAGAGGAAAACATGCAGCTGGCTGGGTCACAGAGGGATTAGGCCCCGTGTGTTTTTCAGTCAGAACAGAGAAAAAAGCAGGAAGAACTGAGAGACCCCACAACATGAGATGATGTATGTTAAAATTTGTTACCATTTACTAGAGGCCAGCACTTTAGGTAGAGAGTTCAATGGCAAAGTTCTTATTATCCTCACTCATTATACAGATGAAGAGCTGAAGGATAAAGAGGTGAGCTAATGGCCCAGCATCACACAGCTGGTAAATTGTAGAGCTGGACTTTGAATCTAGGTATCTGTCATCAGAAGCCCTGCTCTAAACAATAAGCCAAGTGTTGCATTTAACATACTCCCCAGAATATAGGAAGCGCTGGAGAAAGATTACCTTTGACTATAATCATTTATAAATGCACATTAAGTCTGTAGTACCAGTAGATACATTTGTTTAAAATTCCTTAAAGTGCCCCAGAGATGGTAAAATAAGATAGTGCAATCCAGCAGATATAAAGACACTTAACAGTGTTAAAAGTTGGTTTTAGTTTATAAGATAACTTGTATAGGCATACCTTGAAGATATTGTAGGTTTGATTCCAGGCCACTGCAATGAAATTTATATCACAATAAAGCAAGTCACTTAAGGTTTTTGGTTTCCCAGGGTAGTAGGCTGGGCGTGGTGGCTCACATCTGTAATCCCAGCACTTTGGGAGGCCAAAGCAGGCAGATCACCTGAAGTCAGGAGTTCAAGACCAGCCTGGCCAACATAGCGAAACCCAGTCTCTACTAAAAATACAAAAATTAGCCAGGTGTGGTGGTGCGTGCCTGCGATCCCAGCTACTCAGGAGGCTAAGGCAGGACAATCGCTTGAACCTGGGAGGTGGAAGCTGCAGTGAGCTGAGATGGCGCCACTACACTCCAGCATGGGCGACAGAATGAGACTCCATCTCAAAAAAAAAAAAAAAGAAGTTATGTTTATACTATACTGTAGTCAATTAAGTATGCAATAGCATTGTGTTTAAAAAACCTAACATAAACAAATAATTTTTTTTTAATATAAATATATCCCATGCAATATTTGGGCTATGTTTATACTAAAAAAGTATTTGTTTATGTAAAATTTAAATTTATATGGGCCTTCTGCGTTTTTATTCACTAAATCTGCTTGCCCTTGCTTGGGAGTCTGTTCTGTCTTCACTGAATGAACAGGCTCCTGTCCTTTGGCTTCTCACTAGGTTTGATCAATGAGAGACATCAGCAGGAGAGAAGGGGACAGGAAAAGAAGGAGGTAGGGGTTTATTTTTCTCTGGTCCACTGCAGATTGGCTGTGTTCCTCCTCCTCGACCACAGCTCTGGGGTTGGGTAGCTGCTCCCTCCCTTGCCCTTTCAGGCCTAGGATTGGTACCAGTTCCCTGCCCTTGCTGACCCTAGGATACTGAACTATCCCGTTTTGGTTTCCCCAAATTCAGTCCACACCTTTGTAGATGAGATTCCTTATTAAATTCTTGTCAAATTGTCCAGTTTGTGGGTGTCATCTGCTTACTGTTGTAC
Source organism: Symphalangus syndactylus (assembly GCF_028878055.3). NCBI lineage: Eukaryota > Metazoa > Chordata > Mammalia > Primates > Hylobatidae > Symphalangus > Symphalangus syndactylus. The sequence goes on from NC_072431.2 coordinate 97,988,948, forward strand.
CCCAACTGATAAAGGCATGCGATGTTTTACACCTGACATGGTTTGGATCTGTGTCCCCACCCAAATCTCATGTTGAAATGTAATCCCCAATGCTGGAAGTGGACCGTGGTGGGAGGTGATTGGATCATGGGGAGTGGTTTAGCACCATCCCCTTGGTGCTGTCTTGTGACAGAGTTCTCACAAGATCTAGTTGCTTAAAAGTGTTTAGCACCCTGCCCCCTTGGCCCTGCTCCTGCCATGTAAGACACCTGCTCCCACTTTGCCTTCCGTTATGAGTACAAGGTCCCTGAGGCCTCCCCAGAAGCAGATGCCACCATGCTTCCTGTACAGCCTGTGGAACCGTGAGCCAATTGAACCTCTTTTCTTTATAAATTATGCAGTCTCAGGTATTTCTTTACAGCACTGTGTGTATGAACTAATACAATGTGTGAAGAAGATACTGTTAATATATCTATTTTGCAGATGACAATAATGAGGGTCAAAGAAAGGTTAGGTAGGTTGCCCCAGGTTTTGCTCCTGCTAAATGGTGAGAGTAGGTATCAAACCTAAATCTGTCTATTCCAAAACTCAGTTCACTACTATACTATGCTTTATTAATGAGCTCAAGGAGGCTGGAGCTGCTGGATAGTTTCCAAGAAGCTTCATTGTTTATGCTTTCCTACTGGCATGCAGAGGCACAGACAGAACTGTGAGGCAGACTACATCATGGCCCCAATTCAGTTTCTTTTTTCTTTTTTTGAGACAGGGTCTTGCTCTGTCACCCAGGCTGGGGTGCAGTGGCACGATCATAGCTCACTTCAGCCTTGACCTCCCAGGCTCAAGTGATCCTCCCACCTCAGCCTCCCAAGTAGCTGGGACTGCAGGTGTATGCCACCATGCTCAGCTAATTTTTTGATTTTTAGTAGAGACAAGGTCTCAGACTCCTGGCCTCAAGTGATCCTTTCCCCTTGGACTCCCAAAGTGCTGGGATTGTAGTCAGGAACCACTGCCTGGGGTTTTGTTTACTCCTTCTTGCGCTTGGAGCCTACTTCCTTGCCTCTTGACTTGCTTTGGCCAATAGAATGAGGCAGAAGTGATAGGTGCCATCCATAAGGCCTGGTGGACCCAGCAAGACTTGTAAGATCCGGGGAAGAACAGATGAGTGGAATACAGTGGGGAGTGATAGCCAGGGCCTCAGGTAGGAAACTGGGGGTCTGGGTAACCGGATTGAGACAGAGAGGTATAACAATTTCTTATTGGCTAGTACCACTCAATATTCAAGGCCTGATGAAGAAGTGTATTTTGTAAAAACAAAAACAAAAAAACACAAACAAACAAACAAAACTGGTTGTGGGAAGCTCTTCTTAGTTTAATCTAATTTCTACAAAATTTTTACTTTTCTGATTTGTAAAGGGAAGTAACAGTAAATCAAAGAAAGTCCCTATTATTATGACTTAAATGTTTAAAAATGTTAAGTAATTTCATGGATTTATCATTTTGCTGGGTAGGCTTTGAGAGCATTGTCTTAAATGATGACCGCAAGACAGTTCTAAATACCATTTCCTGAATCTAAGGGGCTTGCATCTACTTTGAAGGCAGTGAAAGCTATTCTGGAGGGTTATGGGTATATATATACGTATATGTGTACATATACGTATATATATACGTATATGTGTACATATATACGTATACATATACGTATATACGTATATATATGTGTATATATATGTGTGTGTGTGTATATATACACACACACACACACACACACATATATGAGTTCATTAAGGTCCCACAAGGTCCCACAATAGGCTGTTGGCAAGCTGAGGAGCAAGGAGAGCCAGTCCGAGTCCCAAAACTGAAGAACTTGGAGTCCAATGTTAGAGGGCAGGAAGCATCCAGTATGGGGGAATGATGTAGGCTGGGAGGCTAGGCCAGTCTTTCCTTTTTACATTTTTCTGCCTGCTTTATATTCCCTGGCAGCTGGTTAGATTGTCCCTACCAGATTAAAGGTGGATCTGCCTTCCCCAGCCCACTGACTCAAATGTTAGTCTCCTTTGGCAACACCCTCACAGACACACCCGGGAGCAACAGTTTGCATCTTTCAATCCAATCAAGTTGACACTCAGTATTAACCATCACACCCACCAGGTAGGGCAGTGACTGCATCATATTCATCCCTTTATTTAAAGCATCTGATGCAGTCTCTAGTATGTAGTTAGTGGTTGTATAAATGTTTATGGAATTGAAGTGAATTTTAGTCTTTTCTATTTGAGAGGCTAATATTCAAACAGACAATAGCTAGACCATATATACAGTTACCTGCACTAAATACAGGGAGTCAAGTAACAACCTCTGTAGCAATGGCCCTAAGTGCCAAGACTTGATTAATAACTGACAGCTTCCCTTTTTTTTGTTCCCTATTATTTCTAACTTGGGACCAACTGGAAAAAGCCAAACATGCTCCCCTAACCAACTGCATAGAATTTTCCACTTACAGTTAGCCTTCCTAGAGCTTTCCATGCCAACAGCTTCAGGGCCCACCTGAAGCCTTCCCTTTTGCCACCATATGCTTTCCACCTCCTCTGCCTTTGTGCTGGTGGCTGACTCTTCTGCTATAGCAAGCTCTGAGTAAGTAGCCATTGCTGTTTCTGATTTGGTGGTTTTCATTTATTTCTACATGTTTGGAGTAACTGCTTTTCTTAATAAATTGAAATAGAAGGATTTAAATTATTTTAATTAAATACAACAAACATTTACTGTATGCCCAGTGTATGCCAGGTGCTAGGCTATTTCCTATGTATGTCTGCTATCGTTTTGTATGTATTTATATATGGAAAATGACATAAGGTATGTATTGACCTTAGTAGTGATTAATTCATACATGCACACACTTCATATAATGTATAACATTAAAATAATATTTTCCCATATATACGTTTCCTATAATAATATGGATAATTAAAAATAACATCATTAATATTTCTGTTTTCTTTTGGTTTCCTTTAGGATTCTGTTTCCTGTTTCCGACTTAGACTCTGGCTCAAAATTGAATGGGTGGGGACAAAGCAGAATCATCAGTCCTGAATATGCAGATGTCCTTTGATGTCTGAGGGAATTACACACATTAGGTTTACTTTTCCAGCTTTATTTCCTATGACACGGTAGTGACAATTAAGAGCAATTGAAACACTTCTGCTCGTAGTCTTTAGACTTCAATCACAGGACCATTGGTAGAAATTCAGCTACAGTAAAACCCATGGGGCCTTCCTGGCAAATTGGTGGCATACGTACCTCTGTCTCCTTACCTCAGTCTTTGGCAGACATCTTTAATCCATCACTGCACTTCTGCCTGAAGGAGGCTCCTAATAACAGTGCTGCAGGCAGCTACTGCCAATCAAATGCAGGGGTATACTCAGTGAAACTGATTTGCCATGTCTGCTGTAGAGTTGTGTCTCAGTCTTGATCTAACAAAAGCTCAGATGTTAAAGTTATCACGTGAAGAATGGCTGAAGAAGCTGAGAAGGAAGACTCAACGTGACTTTCAGAATTGGTTTTTTAAATTTAGGTCTACATTTTAATTTAGATTGGGTTCTTTTCTTTCTTCTTTGATTTTTGGAAGTGGTTTGATTTAATTTAATTTAACATAGCTGAGGCAAAATTTAGAAAATTAAATAAATAGGAATGTATTTGAAATTCTGCATTTAGGTTCAAAGGCCCACGTACCAAGTGAAGGAAGCAGATTCCACAAAACTGGCCTGGGGGTTTGGTAGATGATATTCTTAGGACAGATTGACAGAAGTCCAGCATCTGCTAGATTGTAGGAAGTAGCAGTTCCAAAGCATTCTATCCTGATTAGACACACCTGGATTATGATCTTTGGTCTGGGAATCCTATTTTAAGAAAAGCATTAAAATAACAACAACCAGAGAGTATTAAAGGAACACTACGGAGGAAAACAAAGAATCTGAACAGTCTGTCATATGGGGAAGATCTGATGAAGATGATAACGGTTGGTTTGAAAAAGAGAAAGCAGATGTGAGCACAATTACTGTCTTCACATATCTGCAATTTTATCACATAAAAAAGGAACAGGCTGATTTTGGAGAATGTTTCTTTTCTTTTTCGTTTTGCATAATTAGATTTTTAAAAAATTGTGGTAAAATATACATAACATTAAGTTTACTATCTTAACTGCTTTTAAGTGCACAGTTCAGTAATGTTAAGTACGTTCCCTTTTTTTGTGTAACCAATCTCCAGAAGTTTTTCATCTTGCAAGAGTAAAATTCTATGCCCATTAAACAACTCTCCATCCCTCTCTCCCCCTAGTCCCTGGCAACCACCATTCTACTTTCTGTTTCTATGACTTTAACTCCTCTAGACATCCCATGTAAGTGAAATGATACTGTATTTGTCTTTTGATGATTGGCTTATTTCACATAGTGTAATGTCTTCAAGTGTCATCTATGTTGTAGCGTGTGTCAGAATTTCCTTTATATATGCCACACTTTGTTTATCTATTCATTCCTCAATGCCCATTTGGGTTGCCCCCACCACTTGGTTATCATCAATAATGCTGCTATGGACATAGGTGTACAACTATTTCTTTAAGACCCTGCTTTCAATTCTTTTTTTATAATAATAATAAAAAGAAAAAATAAAAATAAAAAGTTAATAAAAAGTGTGTTAAATTTTTCAATTCCCCTTTGTAAATACTTACGTTGAGTTTATATGTTGAATTATACTAATCACTAAATTTCTAAAATTAAAAAAAATTCTTTGGAACATATACCCAGAAGTGGAATTGCTGAATCATATGGTAATTCTGCTTAATTTTTTTGAGGAAGTGCCATACTGTTTTCTTTAGCAGCTGCACCATTTTACGTTCCAGCAACAGTGCACAAGGATTCCAATTTCTCCACATTCTAGCCAACACTTGTTATTTTCTGCTTATTTTTGGGATAGCAGCCAACCTAGTAAGTGTGAGGTGATATCTCTTTGGGATGAGGAGTGTTTCTTAAACTATAAAGACTCATTCCCCTTTTGAAAAAAAAAATTCCAGCCCTTTTAAAATGATATCTGAAATTTCAGAATAAGTGGAATATTTTGTACCAAGAGAAATTAAAACAATGATGTATCTTAGTGTGCTTTTCCGTATCCCACATACTCCTTAAACTTCACCAAGCTGGTCTTCCTCCTTCCCACAACAAATCTTTCCATTAGAAAGCCTAGAGCAGGAGTTGGCACACTGCAGCCCACAGACCAATCTGTTCTAAAAAAGTAAATCTAGAAAACAATTTGTATAAGAACGTCCAAGAAGATTTTGGAAAATGTTATTAAAACCTATAAATTTAAGATGAATAAATACAGGAATAGGTCAGTAGATAAATGTCCATTTATTTATTTATAATGTTATTTACAACATTACAAATTATAAATTACATAAATATATTAATATATCATAAGAATGATTTTGATAGCAGCCATCCTATTGAATATGAAGTGATATCTCATTGGGATGGGGAGTGTTATGGTTTTTTAATGTATAAATAAATCATAACAATGATTTATTTACATGTTTTACATTTATAAATATTATATGAATTATATATTAAAATATATGTATATATAAATTATATATAAAATTATTATAAATAATTAAGATCATAAAAGTATATTAATTTGGTAAAATGTGAATATATTGGACTGGATATATATAATTGGACTGACTGGTTATATATAATACTGGTATATATAATTAGAACATACTATTCTAAAAAGTAGGCCAGGCGTGGTGGCTCACGCCTGTAATCCCAGCACTTTTGGAGGCTGAGGTGGGCGGATCATGATGTCAAGAGATTGAGACCATCTTGGCCAACATGGTGAAACCCCGTCTCTACTAAAAATACAAAAATTAGCTGGGTGTGGTGGCACACGCCTGTAGTCCCAGCTACTCAGGAGGCTGAGGCAGGAGAATCGCTTGAACCTAGGAGGCAGAGGTTGCAGTGAGCCGAGAGCGTGGCACTTCACTCCAGCCTGGTGACAGAGTGAGACTCTGTCTCAAAAAAAAAAAAAAAAAACAAAAGTAATAGAAATCCTATCTTGGATATTATCCTATGTAATATAACTAGAATTCAACATACACTTCATTTCTCTTAGCAAGGGGGAAATAAAGGATATGTCAACATTATGGGTGGCTTAAATTTTATGCTTTGTGCTTTTTTGTAGTTTCTAAATCTTCTCCCATGAATGTGTAAATGAGTATCACTTCAATAGTCAGAAAATGATTATATTATAAAAGGTAATGAATTTCCATTACTGAGGCATTGATTAGGAGCTGTATGTTTGTTTGTTTTTTTTTCTTGGAGGTGGGGTCTTGCTGTTGCACAGGCTGTAGTGCAGGGGCTATGAATGCATGTGATCATAGCACACTACAGCCTCAAACTCCTATGCTTAAGTGATCCTCCTGCCTCAGCCTCTCAAGTAGCTGGGACTACAGCTATGTGCCACCATGCCCATTGAATTGTACATTTTTTTTTTTTCAGAGACCTATAGAAGGAGGTCCTTTCTACACTGGATGGTAAGTTGGAATTGATGGCCCAAAGATCCAACTTAAATATTTTTTACTTTTATGTTTATAGTAGTTGGAACATTAGTTAGAGTCAGAAGACCTGGGAGTGGCTCACACCTGTAATCCCAGCACTTTGGGAGGCTGAGGCAGGTGGATCACATGGTCAGGAGTTCAAGACCAGCTTGGCCAACATAGTGAAAACCCGTCTCTACTAAAAATTCAAAAATTAGCTGGGCATGGTGGCCCGTGCCTGTAGTCCCAGCTACTCAGGAGGCCGAGGCAGGCGAATCATTTGAACCTGGGAGGTGGAGGTTGCGGTGAGCCGAGATCTTGCCACTGCACTCCAGCCTGGAGAGTAAGACTCTGTCTCAAAACAAAAAACAAAAAAACAAAAAAAACCTTGGAGCTAGACCTGTGTCTATCCCTATTCTCCACTTAGGTTTGCAATCCATTTTAGCTTTTAAGCCTTTGTTTTGTTTGAATATAGAATGAGAGTGAATAATACCTTTAACCTTTCTAATTACAAGGATACTGCAAAGACAAATGAAACAATGAAGCATCCAGCAGAAAAACATCCTGTTTTTTTTTTTTTCTTTTTTAAATACAGACAGCGTCTTGCTCTGTCGCCCAGGCTGGAGTGCAGTGGCGTGATCTTGGCTCACCGCCAACCTCTGCCACCTGCAGCGATTCTCTTGCCTCAGCCTCCGAGTAGCTAGGACTACAGGTGCGCGCCAACACGTCCCGCTAATTTTTTTGTATTTTTAGTAGAGACGGGGTTTACACCATGTTGGCCAGGCCGTTCTCAAAATCCTGACCTCAGGTGATCCACCCACCTTGGCTTCCCGAAGTACTGGGATTACCAGTGTAAGCCACTGCGCCCAGCCGTTTTTAAGAGCAATACTTGTGATGTTTATTTTTGTACTGCATCCAGAGGCTTAGCAACGATGTTACAGTTCCAGAGCTCTACATCCTGACCATTCTCCAGCTCTCAGATTTCCCTGGAGCAGGTCACCCTCTGACCTTTCAGGCTGAATGACACATATTTTTCCTTTTATTTGCCAATGCCTGTGTTACAGCTCAAGCTCCCAGCATTATGTTATAGTCCCATAGTCCTGACTGGTCAGGAGCCATGTGGAGACTATAGCCATAACAAGCCGTAGGTGCTCAATCAATGTGAAATGAGTCCAGCTGAGCTGCTTCTTTGCTCCTGTGTGTTCTGACTTCACTTGAAATCTTTTGATTACCTTGATTGGGGATCTTCTTGGGAGCCCTCTGAACTTTCTTGGAAATTGTCTAGACTAACTCAGCAGAGAGCAGTTTTAATAAGGCTGACAACAAGACAGAGCTGTGAAACTGGTGAAACGTGGTAGCTGTGGTTGTGCTGGAATGAGATGGAGCCTGGTGTGGAAGATTTGGGCTCTTTTCTGAGCTCTTCTGTCATTGGCATGTTGGTTGACCCTAGTTTCCCCAACCTGACCAGGCAGGAGCTGGACTCTGGGATCTTTAAAATTTTGTGGGGAGCTATTTTCTGTGCTGAACCTATGATTCCAAGTTAATGACCTAGGTTTCAGTCTGGCCTCTGTAGGGTCTTAGGGAAATCATTTTGTATCTTTGAATCTCAAGAATTACATGAAATCAAGTATGGGTAATATCCAGGGCTATGTCTAGTGTCTGGTAGGTTCTCATAGTATTCTTGTCTGCCTTCCTCCCCTTTAGTCAAACAGGGATAAATTAATCTTCAACAAAACGTTAACTGAGACTTAGAGTGCCCTCTCATAGGGCACTTGTGTTCTTAGAGGAAACTCTTAAAGATGGTGTCAAAATAAATCCAGACTTAGCAAGGACAGCCTTTATTCAAAAGGATTTTTGCTGGTGGGGTGTGTCTGTGGGGGTGAGAAATGAGAACAGGGAGGGACTGTTGCAATAGGGAGAATTACTGACCATAAGATTTGCGATTGTCTCAGGAGTTAGGCGAATAAGGGTTTTCTTTTATAAAGAGGAATAAACAAGGCTAGAAAGAACTGTGGTGTGGGGAAGTGGGATGAAAGAGTGACATGACCAGATAGTACATCAGAGAACATTTTACCCTGAGGTCAGCGTGTTCTCTGGAGGGGCTGCTGGTCGAGGTTGAGAGTGGGTCAAAGTTCAGAGGCTTGTGGGAAGGAGAGAAGTTTAACCAAGTTAACTTCTTTTTTTTTTTTTTTTTTTTGAGATAGCCTTGAGATAGCCTTGCTCTGTCTCCCAGGCTGGAGTGCAGTGGTGTGATCTCGGCTCACCACAGCCTCCACCCCCTGGGTTCAAGCAATTCTCCTGCCTCAGCCTCCCGAGTAGCTGGGACTACAGGTGTGCACCACCATGCCTGGCTAATTTTTGTATTTTTAGTAGAAAGGGGTTTCGCTCTGTTGGCCAGGCTGGTCTCGAACTCCTGACCTCAAGTAATCCATCCGCCTCATCCTCCCAAAGTGCTGGGATTACAGGTGTGAGCCACCACATCCAGCCAAGTTTGGTTAACTTCTTATTTTGTCCTATTGATCAGTAAGGATGAAACAGTTCAGCTAATCATTTATGAAGCAAAAAATGGGAATTTGGAAGGTCTGTGTCTAGCCTTGTCATAGATAAGCAAGGAAGTATCTGTGAGTCTTTTCTCAGTCATGTGGGGAAGGGTGGTTTTTTGTGCTAAACCATTTTCCACAACACAAAAGGATGTTTGTGCCCTCCCCCTCATTCATATGTTGAAATATTAATCCCTAAAGTGATGGTATTTGGAGGTAGGACCCGGTTAGAGCCCCCATGATGGGATTAGTGCTCTTATAAAAAGAGGAGAAGACATGGGATCTCTTTTCCTATGTGCACCCACCAGGGAAAGGCTGTGTGAAGATGTAACAAGGAAGAGGTCCCTCACCAGAACCCAGCCATGCTGGCACCCTGATCTCAGACCTCCAGCCTCCAGAACTGTGAGAAATAAATGTTTGTTATTTAAGCCACCCAGTCTCTGGTATTTTTGCTATAGCAGCCTGAATTGATTAAAACAGTAGGGGATGTCTTTACTATCCCTGTTTTCCAGAAGCACAGGGCTCAGGTAAAATTCAACATTGTCAATGGTTAAAACTTTAGGATCCAAAGACATAAATCCCAATTGGTGACTTTCAGGTTCTTGAAGGATGTTGGCAGGTAGGTCAGATCTTTCCAATACTCCTCAGTGCAGATTCTGCTCAGCACTTGGTGGCACTCTGGAAGGAACTCCGGCAGGTTCTTGGTGGATGAGGCCAGAGGCCTGAGAGAGGAAAGGAAAGGGCCATGAGAATAAGATCACCTGCAGCTGGCATGTTCACTAACAGCTTCCTCTAACCAAGTTCCAGCTGACCATACACAGCCTTTTGTTTTAAAATGCAAGTGGAAAAAGAAGATGAGGAAGATTGTTTCAGTTTTCCATGCATATCCTTTCTCATTGAAATGAGAATTGGAAGAACCTCATCAACAACCAAACAACATTAACAACCAAACTCTTAGCTGAGCTGAACCCCCCTTCCTGAGGAGGGGTGTATGTCTCTCTCTCTCTCTCTCTCTCTGTGTGTGTGTGTGTGTGTGTGTGTGCGCGTGCGTGCACGTGCGCGCATGCCTATACGTGCCAAGGGAGCAGGCTTTTCCTAAACATAGGGATAGGAAATGATAGGAAATGGGAGAAGACATTATCCCCAGAGTTGCAAAGCCCTTCCAGAGCATCCCTCCTTATGGAAGAACTGGGTTGTGGGGTGCAGCTTGCTCAGGAAGGGAGACAAAGGGAAACATAAATGACTATAGTCTTTTTTTCCTATTTTGAATGCCCCACCTCTTACAGAGCAAGGGCTCAGTGAAGAGCTGAATATAAAACCTGACTCTGCAACTTACTATCAGGGTGACCTTGGGCAGTCATTTGACTCTGGATGATGAATTTACTTCCTTATCTGGAAAAATGTAGAAAACTTATCTTAAAGGGTCATTAGGCAAAGTGCAGGCCATGTAGCAGGTACTTAACAGATGGATAATAATAAGAAGGGAAGGGAAAGGGGAAAAACACTGGCATTCACTGAGCTCTTACTTTGTAATGGATGGGGCATTCAAAATAGATAAGAAGAATACGGCCTCAGCTCCAACCAATCAGATAATGGCCATGGTATTCAGGTCCCTTGTTGCACCAGACATCAATCCCTTAATTGCCAGATATGAGATGGATGTGTGTGTGTGTGTGTGTGTGTGTCCATCCTGGGGAAAGGCCTGGGTTAGCCAGGGTGATAAGTGGGTTTAGGGCAGCAGCTATTTACCATCCCCTACAGAAGTATTATATTTATGCATTTTCACAACCAGTACAGCCAAGTGGAATATATCACTTGGGGTAGGTCCAGAACATTTACTTCCTTCCATGACCACCTTTGCATTATTGCTAATGATGCCCATGTCTGGTTTGTAGGAAATTCAAGTCATGGTGCAAGAATAGGAAATGCCTGCCCAGGGAGCTTTCTTTCTAATAGAGTATTTGCCCAGAGTGAGGATTTATACCAGGGCCTATTAGTTCATCAGGTGAGCAAGAAAAGAATAAAAAGTGATTTTAAAAGTTACAAAGAACATAGCCATACAAACACATGTTGTGATGGCTAATCTTATGTGTCAACTTGACTGGGCCATAGGGTGCCCAGATATTTGTTTAAACATTATTCTTGGTGTGTTTGTAAGGGTGTTTCTGGATGGGATTAACATTTGAATTAGTAAAATGAGTTAAGCAGATCACCCTCCCCAATGTGGATAGGCCTCATCCAATCTGTTAGATGCCCAAATAGAACAAAAAGGAGGAGTAAGAGAGAATTCATTCTCTCTGCCTATCTTTGAACGGATGCATCTATCTTCCCCTGACTTTGTGATTGGACTCAGATTGGAACTTATACCACTGGCTTTCCTGGGTTTCCGACTTGCTAACTATAGACTGTGGGACTTCTCAGCCCCCCATAACCATGTGAGCCAATTCCTTATAATAAATCTCTCTTTATGTATATACACTGTTTCTTGGGAGAACTCTAATACACATAGGAAGGTGGGTCCCTGATATTGGCAGAGGTGAGAAGACACTCCCGGAGCCCTTGCAAGGTGTGGGTGGTCATGGTGTGGGTGCCTCTAAATGTTGGAGGGGCTTCTATGTAATGTTGGCTCAGGGCCTAGGATTCGAGCTTCTGCCTATTTCATAGGAAACAAGGCCAAGGTGAGTGAACTGTGCTGTCCCATTGCTGTCTCATCCCGGTTAATCCTCCAACTTGTCTCTTCTCTAAATACCAGTTGAGGGTTTAAAAAGGACTTTTTTATCTTCCCCTCCCATTTTGAGGTTTGTTGATCTGATTGGTTCAGTGGTTCAGAAAGCGTCTCCATGATAATACTACTTTACATTTACTTGTTTGTATGCCATTTTACAGATGACAGTGTCAAGAATCACATCGTTCTGTCACAGAAAGAGCACTGACACTGGATGGGGAAGAGGAAAGTTTCCCAGGCAGGCTGAGAAATACCGTAGTAACTCTCCCCTCACACATTCCAACCTCAGATATGCTGTGTATTGCACAATTGTCTTGCTTCAAAATTCAATGCCTGCAAACCTTTGGAATGGGGAGCAGTGTGGACAGGAGACTGGTTCTAGAAAGAGGAGTCCCAGGCACAAGACCCAGCTCCACTGCTAACTGCCTATGACCCTGGGCAAGACCTAAAACCTTTCTGGACAACCTCTTTTAGCTGAAACATCATCCCAGGCTTCCCTTCCTGCTTCTGCTCTACATAGTAACCACCACACTGCAGGCAGAGAAGGGCCAGTGACCTCACCCCAGCCAGCAAAGCAGGCCTATTAATAGGGCCCCAGGCTGCCCTGGCTTCCCGTCTCGGGCGCCCCCAGGGCCGGCTGACGCCTCCCAGCTTGCTCTCTCGCAGAGAACTAGCGGAGCTGACTTCCCGTGCACTTCCGCCTCCCTCTCTGGTGTCAGCCCCCAACAGGAAAGGTGGGCTCTAGGTGAAGCACAGCCTAGAAGAGCAGTGATACTGGCTTTAAGAGGAGATATTGAGAAGAAAACAAGTCTCGGTCCCTTCTCCGCCCTCGCTAAACGTGCCATCTTCCCGGGGGCAGAGGTGGCCCAGACGTGCGAAGAGGAACAGGAAGGACCCTCCAAGCTTTTGGCCTCAGGTGAACCAAGTGCAGAAAGTGGAGAAAAAAGTATCCCTCGCCTAATGCCACGCCCCTTCCTCCCCTTTACTGTCCCAGTAAAGCCTCCGGACAACCTCTGTATAGCGACTCCCCAAGTCCCACCCACCCCGTACTGTTAGGCAGGCGCGGACATCGCTCGCATTACCCTCCGTTCCGGTCCCCCGCGGGTGGGCGCGCAGCCCTCGCTGCAGCCCGCAGGGTCAGAGGAGGAGCAGACGGCTGGGGGCGCCCCGGCACCAGGAGGGAGTAAGCCTTCGGCGGGCGAGGGCCGTGGATCCCTCGGGGAGCCCGGGCCGCTCACCTGGGTCCGGCCCGGCCCGCTGAGATGGGCTCGGTCTCCTCCGCGCTGGTGCGGTCCCGCAAAGGCGTAGTGCAGTCGGGCTCGTCGCCACCGCAGCCTGAGGCGCCGCCGGCTGCTCCCGTTGCTTTCGGAGACCCATTCGCGCTCCCTAAAACCCAGAGTCCCGGACCCCGGCGTGGGGAGACACTCTCCCTTCCCGTAGCCTGTGAGGCACTGCCCGCGGCGAAACGTCTGGAAGAGCTGCCGAAGTTGGCGAGGCAGGAGCTGTCCCCGGTGCTGAAGCGTGCAGCGAGTATGTCCCAGCCCTGCTGGCCACGAAGCCGCAGCGTGGCGGGTGAGTTTCCTTATCTTGCTTAAGAATCTCAGAGAGCTGCTGCCTGGAGACTTTCTGGGGGAAAAGAGAAAGTGCTATCTCTCGCAGGATTTCGCGTTTCTCGTCCTCTTGTCATAACTTCTTTTACAAGTTAGGATTGACTTCTGGGTTGAATAGGAGGTTATTTCAGAAGGCTCATCTTTCACAGAGGTTTAAACATAGCTGGCAAGACAGTTTACACCCTAAGGATCCCTTTCCCCAGCTTATTACCGGGGCCGGCACCATGGGGAGAAGGCTTTCTTGTTGTCTTGGAAAGGCAAGGATAAAAGAAGCACCTTTTCCTGTCTCCTCCCACGGGAATTGGGAAAAGGGCCAGAGATTCCTGCTTGTCCAAGACTTAGTTACACATGTGAAAGGACTTGAGGTGTGCAGCTGGGGGTGTCAGACTTGCCTTTAGGGTAGATAACATAGGAGAAGTGAAAAGAGCACACAAGATTTGAAGTCAGAGGTGGACCTGCTGCTTTCATTGTGATCTTGGGCAAGGTACTCCCCCCGTGCCTCCGTTTTTTTATCTGTGACACAGGGGTGATAATAATTCCGTCTCACTAGGGAGCTGGAAAATCTGACCACACAATGTAAGTAGAAAGGCTGTGAAAACTGTAAAATACTATGCAAATATTCCGTATTACACATGAACCAGATCTTTGAACATCTTCAGCTGAGGGAATAGTGAAACTTAACTCACTTTAAAAATTTTAGTTTGAGATATTCAAAGATTCCATTTCGTCGGGGCAGATCCTGTGTTGTGCAAGTGGGAGGAAAATGCCTTAGTTTGTATATGTGATTAAAAAAATCACTTACACTGGAAATGTTGCTAAATACATCTCTGGACTTTTGGTCTCATACATGAATCCTCACTTCACCCCAAGCAAATTTGTGGTGCTCACGGGGATGGTCTGTTGACTTTTCACCAAGGATTCAGTAGGTTAAGTGGATAGTGAGGGGGACTGGCTTACAGTTAAACTTACTGAAAGGTGAGGATCCATATATCCTTAATCTCTTTAAAGTTTTCAAAATATTAAAAGAAGACACAAACACTCTGTCCTTTCAAGGGGAGATTTATCATTGTAAAACATGTTTATTTCTTCCATCCAGAAGACATGTCTTTGTGGTATTAATGGGAAGAGAACCAGATCAGGAGTCAGGACACCTGGGTTCTGCTAAGCTCAGTATCCTTGGGTGGGCTACTTACATTTTCTAAGCGTGTACAATCTGCTCTTTTAAAATGAGTACAGCCAGGTGCAGTGATCCCAGCCCTTTGAGAGGCCAAGGTGGGTGGATTGCTTGAGCTCAGGAGTTCAAGACCAGCCTCGACAACATGGGGAAATTCCATCTCTACCAAAAACTCAAAACATTGGCTGGGCATGGTGGTGCATGCCTGTAGTCCCAGCTACTTAGGGGGCTGAGGCAGTAGGATAGCTTAATCCCAGGAGGTCGACGCTGCAATGAGCTGAGATCATGCCACTGCACTCCAGCCTGGGTGATAAAGTAAGACCCTATCTCAAAAAAAAAAAAAAAAAAAGAGTACAAATATAGTTACACCATTTTCTATGCCATGAAGCTCAAAGGAAATTATGGAGGCAAAAATGGGTTGCAAATCATAAATATAGTACAAGAGTAAGGCATTATCAAGGAAAATTCATATTTTTAAATGTGCAGATACATATTTAGTTTTTATAAAATCTGTCATGGTCCACCAAATATAGGATGAAACATGGGCTTCCTTTGTGAAACTCATTAATATGTACATTTTTTTGTGTGAGAGATATCAGTTCAATTACAAACATATGTAACCATGAAAGGATATTACCACATTTTTTCTCCTTCCTTCCTTCCTTCCTTCCTTCCTTCCTTCCTTCCTTCCTTCCTTCCTTCTTCTTTCTTTTTTTTTGAGACAGGTCTTGCTCTGTCATCCAGAGCACTGTCTGCAGTGGTGCGAGCACAGCTTACTGAAGCCTCAATCTCCTGGGCTCAAGCAATCCTCCCACCTCAGCCTCCTGAGTAGTTGGGACTACAGGTACATGCCACCATGCCCGGTTAATTTTCATATTTTTTGTAGAGACAAGATTTCTCCAGTTCCCCGTCTGGTCTTGAACCCTTGGGCTCAAGCAATCCGCCCGTGTTGGTCTCCAAAAGTGCTGCACCTGGCTATTTTTCTTCTTCTGCTTTCACTGGTTTGGGCAGGAGACTTGGATATTGCAATTTATTCACACATTTATAATGCCAGAAAACCAATTTCTAGCAATTTTCATTGAATTAATTTCTGTTCTGGATTTGATGACACCTTGGAAATACTTTTAACTTTAACTTTTTGATTATACAAGAATTTTTTTCAATCCCTTCCATTTTATTTCATAAGAAACATATGCGATTAAAAATTACATTCTGAGTTTTATATCACCTAGGATACTTATGCAAAATTATTCTATTTCTATATTTTGATCTTTTTGAAAAGAGTGATATTTGAGCTCACATCTTTGAAGAGAGGTGGATTTAGATAGCTGGAATTGCAGATGAGGCTCGTTTTTATCATCTGTAAAAATGAAATGAATTGTCCTTAGCTGTGAAGCTAGGTAGCCTTTTACTGGTCTAGATTGAACTTCTCCAGATATTGTGTGGAATAGCAGAGAACCTGGGAGTAAACTAGTTATGCTGCAATCTAAAACTTGTACTTTATAAGCCAAGCTGAACATATATGAATATATATATAATATAATGTCTGTATGTATAGGTATATATACATAAACAGTATTGCTGGATGCTATTTTATAAGATTGTGGGATGGATGCTTCTATTATCACTTTATAGATGAAGACATTAAGGCATAGAGAGGTTAATTAGTCACATAGCTGGTAAATGACATACTTTAAACACAGGTTGTCTGGTTCTAAAACTTGTGTTCTTACCTTTTCTCTATGCTGCTTGTCTTAAATTCTGTGTGCTTATTTTCCTTTTGTTAACTCTTTAGTTTATTTATTTATTTATTTTTATTTTAGTTTTGAGACAGGGTCTTAGTCTGTCACCCAGGCTGGAGTGCCGTGGGACCACCTCGGCTCACTGCAATCTCAGCTCACTGCAAACTCCACCTCCCAGGCTCAGACGATCCTCCTATTTCAGCCTCCTGAGTAGCTGGAACTACAGGCATGCACCAACACACCCAGCTAACTTATATATATATTTTTTGTAAAGACAGGGTTTCACCATGTTGCCAGGCCTGGGCTCAAGTGATCTGTCTGCCTTAGCCTCCCGGCCTGGGCTCAAGTGATCCACCCGCCTCAGCCTCCCAAAGTACTGGGATTATAGGCATGAGCCACTACAGCTGACTTAGTTTATTATTAGTAATGTCTTTTGAAAGTTTTATCTTGTTCCAGCTATGGTCAGAGGAACCAAGGGAAAGTACTTTGGTCCTGGAAGGGAGGTGTCAGAATATTAACAGAGAAACAGTCACCTTGGGTATTACTGGGATGGTAATTAAAGCCAGGGAACTTGAATGGGAAAGTACAACTCAGGGTACTAAGTCAGCTGTCTCTCATGGAAATTTAACTGTTTTGAGCCTATGGGATTTGTTGTGTTAAAGATGTTCCACGACTTCTCTGTCATCATGTTGTGAAGATTAAACGAGATAACATACCAAAGCCCATGTGGGGACCTGGCATATGTCAGGTGCAGATGTTTTGTACGTTTGTCTGTTTTCAAAGCTTTGTTTTCAGATCTTACTAGTGGAAAAGAGGGAGCACCTTAGCACATTTTCAATGAGAAGCTACCTCAGAATAAACAAGTAATTAAATAAAACACATTACAAACAACAGTTCACAGCTATTCTTTATTGCTTAATAATCTGAAGTTGATTATGAGAGGCTCCTAATGTTTGTTAGAAATTCCTCTGGTTGGAGAGCGATCTTGACATTATTGATTAAAGTGTTTTTTCTGGTTAATGATCTGTGTATTAAAATTATTGAAACTCTTTTCCTTTTCAATTACTGTCTTTTCTTGTCTTGCTGTTTTAATATTTTGAAAAGATGTGTCAAGTGCTGATTTCAATATGTAGCCAACATTCATCAAATAGCAGTGTTAGAGCATTGTCTTGCTGACTTATTGCTTCTTGGTTTCCATCTACGTCTTCTGTAACTCTTGGTGAAGTCCACTATTTGCCTTTAGCTGGGTCCTCTCAGATACTAGGATCAGTGGATTTCAAACATTGGTGTTTATCAAAATCACCTGGAGAGATAATTCCAGAAGCTCAGGCTTGTTGCCATGGGATAGGACCAGAGTCTTAGCATTTTAACCAAATTTCCCAGGTGATTCTATTACTAGCAGAGTGTGTATCACAGTCACCCAGGAGCTTGCTAAAACACGACAATCTTGGGTCCTTCCTCTCGACTTTCTGGTTAGTAAGTCTGACAAGCAACCTGAGAGTTGCATTTCTTCTTTTTTGTTTTTTGATACAGGTTCTCACTGTCTTGTCCAGGTTGGAGTGCAGTGATGCAGTCACAGCTTACTGCAGCCTCAACCTCCTGTGCTTAAGCAATCCTTCCACCTCAGCCTCCTGAGTAGCTGGGACCACAGGTGGAAGCCACCATGCCCAGCTAATTTTTTGATTTTTTTTGTAGAGACAAGGTCTCACTATGTTGCCCAGGCTGGTCCTGAACTTTTGGGTTCAAGAAATCTTCCCACCTCAGCCACCCAAAGTGCTGGGATTACAAGTGTGAGCCATCACACCTGGACTTGAGGGTTGCATTTCTGACCAGTTCCTAGATGCTGTGAATGCTGCTAGTCAAAGGGTCACAGTTTGAAAACTGCTGTTCTACGAGTAGAAATCACTGGGAGGGCGAGTAGATATTGGGTGTATTATGTTAGCCATCGGGATCTGGGCAGTGCTGTGGAGGAAAGAGATTCTGGATTCAAGTCAGATTATTCTTTATCTAATCTCTCTCCTTCACCTCCCTAGCCCTTTTGCAACCACTCTCTTGCCAATTTCTAAAACATCAGGATACTTATGATCCTTTACCAGTGATGCTTTTAATCTGGGATTAACATTTTAGGTTAAATTTTAGCTTAATTGAAAAGATGACCAATGTGAAAGTAAAACAAATCTTTTGTGATTTTAAAGATTGGTGTATGCTGTCATAAAAAAGAATGAAATCATGTCTTTTGCAGCAACATGGATTTAGCTGGAGGCCATTATCCTAAGTGAATTAATGCAGAAATAGAAAACCAAGTATACATGATCTTACTTATAAGTGGGAACTAAACATTGGATAGGCAGGAACACAAAGATGGCAACAATAGACACTGGGGACTACTTGAGGGGGGACGCCAGGTCGGGGGGAAAGGGTTGAAAAACTACCTTTTGAGTACTGTGCTCACTACCTGTGTGACTGGCTCAATTGTACCCCAAACCACAGCATCATGCAATATATCCAGGTAACAAACTTGCACATATACGGCTTGAATCTAAAATTAAAGTTGAAATTATAAACAAATGAAAAACAAAGATTAACTCAAAAAATAATAATAAACATTGGTGTGTAGATGGTGAAGTAGTGACACCACCTGTGCCTTAACCTTCAACATTTGTAGCACCTACAACGTGTGTCCCTGTGCTGAGTTAATCTAAACAGACACGAGCAGCCTTCTCAAGCTTAGGTTAGTGACAAGCAATACCGATGAGAACGCACTGTGATGGGCAAGTGTGGGGCCCC
Source organism: Symphalangus syndactylus (assembly GCF_028878055.3). Lineage (NCBI taxonomy): Eukaryota > Metazoa > Chordata > Mammalia > Primates > Hylobatidae > Symphalangus > Symphalangus syndactylus. The sequence goes on from NC_072431.2 coordinate 98,008,085, forward strand.
TGTGGGTGTGGCATTACTTCTAGGAACTGCTTTCCCCAACACACTTCCTTTCACCTAGGATGCAAGTTGGAGTCCCAGAGTCTTACTAAGGCAGAAAAGTCTCGGGCTCACTTTCTTTTGATTGTCTTTCCTGGCGGTTACTAGAGTCATTGCTTTCAAAGTCAGTCTCAATTTGGGGCAGAATCAAGTAACCTGCCCAGCCACCAGTGGTACATTTGCTCCTGCTGGGTGTAAGATGTGGGGAAGAAATGTTAGGAAGCTTCTATACAGCACTTTACAGCTTATAAAGCCCCTAGACAGCTTCTTTAACATTTGATCTTCAGGACAGTTTTCTGAGGTAGATGGGACAGATGGCCTTATTGTTCTCTTTTAATAAGGGAAGGGAATTTAAATCAACTTTTTATTTATTATTGATGACATGATTTATCCTAGATCACTTGCAGTTAGACTTTCAGGAGTCCCATCATTACTTCTTCCAGGCAGCCTGGTGCCAGAGAAGGAGGCTCTGGAATCTCGATCGTTGGCTCCCATACTTCCTGGCTATAGGCACTAATTTCTCTGAGCCCATTTTCTTATCTGGAAAATGGAAACTGTATTGATCTCACCTAAATAAGGCAATTTATGCAAGGTACTTGGCACATGCCTTGGGACTTGCTAGTCATTTAGTCAATATTGGTTACACACACATTAACGGATCATCCATGTAGGTGAATCTGATTTGCAATCCAGTTCTCCTTCCACAATGCCATGATGATTCTTCCATGGAAATTAAACAATAACTGGAGTGAGGAAGGTAGGGAAGAGAAAGGGAGTGGGATGAGAGAGAGGCTGAAGGCTGCGGGGAGGCCAGCAAAAACCACAGAGCAGTTCATGTGGCCTTAGAGGGTTCAGGCCTTCGATCACCTACTTCTGAGGTAGGACACAGTCCTGCATATTTATGTCATCCTTAGTGTTATATTTTCTGTAATTTACTCAAATTATTCAACCTAGTGATGTGCATGTGTGTGTATTAGTTTTAATCTGCCTTCTAGGGGTGAAAACCCTGACTTTGAAAACTACCCCTCTGTGGTGTTCACAGCATCCTTTTGAGAGTCCGAGTGACTTGCTCGTGGATAGACTGAGAGCTGGAATAAGGTGAGATCATGGATATTCAGGGCTTTAAAACAGCATGCACACATCAGACACTGATTTGATTTTTGTGGAATGGCTGAGATCAGGAAAACGGACTCTCACATTTAGCCATGGTTGGAAGCAATTGAAGCTAATGAGCAAATCTTATAGGAAACAGATGTGGGCTCTGCTCAAACTTGCCCTTCTCAGATATCACCTCCACTTTAAACTCCTTGAACCTGAGTAAAGATATTTAAAAAAATATTTTAACCAGTTATTAATTTTAGTTTGTCAAATTAAAAAAATACAAATGATAACTTGCATTTGCACAGTTTTCACATTACTTGAACAATTACAATCTTACTCGAATCTCACGACAAACCTTTGAGGTAGCTAAGACAAGCACTATTATTACCACCCCCCTCTTTTTTTTTTTGAGATGGAGCCTTGCTCTGTTGCCAAGGCTGGAGTGCAGTGGTGCCGTCTTGGTTGACTGCAACCTCCGCCTCCTGGGTTCAAGTGATTCTTCTGCCTCAGCCTCACTAGTAGTTGGGAATATATATATGCCACCACACCTGGCTATTTTTGTATTTTTAATAGAGACAGGGTTTTGACATGTTGGCCAGGCTGGTCTTGAACTCCTGACCTCAGGTGATCTGCCCACCTCCGCCTCCCAAAGTGCTGGGATTACAGGTGTGAGCCACCATGCCTAGCCTATTACCCCATTTTTACAAATAAAGAAACTGAGGTTCAGAGTAGTGCCAGGACTTGCTCCGGTCACACAGCGGACAGGATGAGTTAGGATTAGAAACCAGATCCTGGCCTCTGTGTGTGCATCTTACATCTCCGCACTGGCGGTGTTTAAGCTGTCATGGTGGAGCACAAGCTCCAAGAGAGCAAGAGGCATGCTCTTTTGCATCTATGTTAGCAGCAAAGCCCTGGGTTTTTCCTTCTCAGCCAAGGAAAAATGTGGCCAAGTTGCAAAATATTGTCATTTCCCAGAAGGAGGGAGCCGAAGCCCAGGGCTGGGCAGCCACTGCCAGGAAGGTTGGGAACATTCTTTAGTCTAGAAGTAGCAGGAGCCTGCCGTGCCTTCCACTCACTGCCAGAACAGTAACTAATTTCAGGTTTATCCTCAGATGACTGGATTTTTGTGAAGCTACTAATGAGATCACCCCATACCCCAAGGGCTCACTCTCCTGAGGGAGCTGAAGTTAACCTCCAAAGGAGCCTTGCCGGGTAGGGAGGGAGTAGTTAGAGGGGCTGCTTTTTTGCTGTCTCTCTTTCTGCCTGTTGTTCTCTATACCTACTATTTTTTGAGTATTCTTTTTAGCAAGTTCTGTCTTATAAATATTCTGGAGGATACTAGGAAATTGTTAACTTGAACAATATATGAATTAAAGTAGAAGTCTAAATTCAGTAACAGGCTCTTTCTTCCAAGCTTTGTTCCCCAGTATTTTCTTCTCCCCAGCTTGTAGATTTCAAACTTGCCCTTCTCAGATATCACCTCCACTTTAAACTCCTTGAACCTGAGTAAAGATATTTAAAAAATATTTTAACCAGTTATTAATTTTAGTTTGTTAATTAAACAGGTTGCCATTTTTTCCTCTGCCAGTCAGAGTACTGGGCTCCCTTACTGATGTCAGAGATCTTCCTAAGAGACCTCAGTAAAACTGAAGACAAAATGGGAAAAAAGAAGCTATTAGATCAGTACACACATAACAGATTCATTTATTCTTCTTGGTATCTGAGTGGGTTTTGCTTGCAGCCTAAATGCTCCAGGAGTTGGGTGGACCTCATTTACATGCTGCTTTGAAGATTATATGCAGGGCAGTTCGGAAAAAGTTTTTCAAGCCCTGTCTGGCTGCTCTTTAGGACTTTTATTTTTAATTTTTTGTTTGTTTGTTTGGGACTTTATTACTTCCTGGATTTTGACACCCTGATAACTCAGTACCTTCTTCTGGTCCAAGAGACAAAATGTTACAAATATGAGAGCATCCCTTCCAAAATAAAGCCTCTGTTCTGAAGGAAAAAGTGAATCTTAGTCTTGAAATGTGTGCTGCTGTATCTTCCCATATCTGATTATTGTCACACAAGGATGCTATTTGGAAAGTGACTTTTTTTTAATGATTGAAAAGTGCAGATAAAACAATCATATCATTATATTTCATAAGAACAATAGATGATAACATTTATTGAGCACTTACCCTGTGCCAGGCATACTTTATGCACCAGCATTAAAACTACGAGATAAGTGCCATTGTTATCTGCTTTTCTTAGATGAGGACAATGAAGCTTGGGGAATTATCTGAGGTTGCACATCTAGTGAGTCTGGGGGTGGGATTTGAACACAGGTCTTAAGCCTTGTGCTGAACTGCCTGAGACATCAGTAGCAGCTTGAGGCTGATAAAAAAAAAATTGGCCGACTTGCTGCTGCCATGGAAAGAAATAGTATGAGAGGAAGACCATAGTACTGAGGAAGTTTCCAGAAGTAAGTCTGGGTGTGATGGTTCACACCTGTAGTCCCAGCACTTTGGGAGGCTGAGGCTGGAGGATCACTTGAGCCCAGGAGTTTGAAGCTGCAGTGAGCTCTAAATACCACTGCATTTTAGCCTAGGTCACAGTGTGAGATTCTGTTTCAAAACCAAACCAAACCAAAACAAAACAAAAACAAACAAACAAACAAGTTTCCAGAAGTACATTTTATAATATTTTAATGTTGCAGTCTAGATATAATTGGCAAATAAATTGATAGGTCAACAAGAGATAGCATTCAAATTACTACGTTGAGTCACATGATTTCTGTTTGGTTAAAGTTGAAATACAAGTAAAATAATAGAATTGCAATATCAAGAAAAACTTGAGATAAACGAAGAAAGCGCCTAAAAGATCATCACCTTAATACAACAGATACTTTGACGCTTGCTTATAACCCTCTTCTTTTTTATGTGCACAGTATGATTTTTTTTTTTACTAAATTGGGATTATAGTACCAAAAAAAAAATAGAACTTTTCCCTGGGAGTTAATATTGCTTAATAGTTACAAGGGCAGGCTCTGCAGTGAGACAGATGGAGTTAGAATCTGGGCTCTGCCCATGATTAATGGGGCAAGTTACTCGAACCCTGTGAACTTCAGATTCCTCATCTGTAAAACGGGGATGCAAACAATTCCATTTATTGAGTTGTTTGTGAGTTTAAGGGCTTAATGCAAAGCTCTCAGCATGGTGCTGGGCACAGAGTCAATGCTCAACAGGTGTTTTTATTATTAGACGTGTGAGATTTTATTAGCAGTAGTGGGATGTTTTTAGTAGGGCTTGCTTACCACTAGGGCTAAGCAGTTATCACTGGTTAAAAAAAAAAAAGTCATCACTTTCTAAAAGAAATCAGTTACAACTGGGATTCACTCCTGCTTTGTACCAACTTTTCTGGGTGCCCTGAGCACCCAGCTTGTTCTTGTTTGGGGCCTGTGCCACAGAATTGACTATGACCGCTGGGACCACTCAGCTCGTGGTAAATGCTTCTCACAGCTTTGGTCCTTTTGAGCACACAGGCTAGATTAGTCTGTTCTAAGGGGAGGTGGCAGCATTTAAAAGCATTGTTATTCTCCTGAGTCTGTGCTATGTGTCGGCTGGGAGAGCCAGGCATGTGGTGGGTGTTTATGGCTAGCTCCCATATGTGGCGGTTCTCTGGGCCTCTGTAGACCCACTGGCGAGTTGCCCCTTGGTCTCTCCCAAGGACACAGCTTTTTACCTAGCTTGGATGCTAAATTAGTTTTCTTGGGATTCTGAAACAAAGTACCACAAAGTGGTTGCTTAAATATGTAAATGTGTTGCATCAGGTTCTGAAGGCAATAAGTCCAAAGTCAAGATGTTGGCACGGTTGGTTCCTTCTGAGGACTGTCAGTGAAGGAACTGTCCAGGACTCATCTTGGCTTGTAGATGGCTAACTTGATGGTCATGCCTCTGTAGACCCACTGGCGAGTTGCCCCTCGGTCTCTCCCAAGGTCATAGCTTTTTACAGTTGGCAATTCCTCCTCATGCTGAGATGACACCCGCTCCTCTGCACTCATTTCCCCATAGACCTGTTCTGATTTAGAGAATTGTGTTTTAACCATACAGACTTGACCCCCAGACTCTTCACTTTTTCCAAAGGATGTGTGCAGACCTGAGCCTGAGCCTTGCCCCATCTCTCACCTGCCCCAATTCCTGACAGCATCCCTGAGCTTCATCTTTTCTGTCATCCCATGCTCACCTTCCCTACACCTTGAAGAGATTGTGGACTGAATGAGAATCAGGAATGGGTGGGTGGCAGGGGATGAGGCTAGCTGATGAAATTGTACGTATTGTTTAATCACAAGTTTTAAAAAAATTAGCCACATTAAAACCACCACGTCAAAATGGCTGTGAAATGGCCATCAAAATGTTTCGAGGTGCCTAATGCACTGGTCTGTTTCTCAGTAGGGAGTGGCCTCTTGGTGAAACCCCTCCAAGCTTACATTGTGAGTTTCCTGGAGGAACAGGGAGGGGGGATGGCCCCACATCCTTCCCTCTTCCAGGGCAGGGAGTGCCCAGAGTCCCTTCTCATCCTTATCCTTGAATATGAATGTCCGGGGCATTCCCTGACCACCCACTGAGTTTCTGCGTCCAGGGGGAATCAGAAATGGGAGGTTCTGGGAGCACTCTCCAACCTTAGATGAGTTATACTCAATGTGTCCTGCTGGCGTGGCCCAGGCCCTTACATGTCAGCACCTGTCAGCTTGTAAATCCATGAGCTCATGACCAACTCCCAGGCTCTAGTGGCAGGCACGTCAAGTCACATCACATCTGAAGGCTGCCTGGGAGAGGCGAGCATGTGCTGGCATCAGGGAGGGCACCGTTGCCCCTCCACCCTGGTGGAGCCTGGCACCTGGGCCCTCCGTGCTGTGCTCCTGGTCACACCGCCACTCCCCTTTCAGAATTCTCAGCTCCTTTCCCTAAGAACCAGCTCCTGCTCAATTCAGGGAGAAAGGGTTGGAGGGGGCACTCTTCTTTTGCAGGGATTTTATTTACCCTTCACATGACCTTGGAGATGACTAGCCTGTAAGCCAGCCAGCCAGAGTTGTTGCTTTTTCCATTCTGTCACTTTTTCCACAGCCACACTAATTGTGTGCTCCCGAGGGAGAAGGGAAGAAGGTAGGCGCCTTGTTCCCTGGCCCGTCTCCCGCCACCAGCCTTTTGTTTTGTTATCCCCAGTCCTGGGATTCAGGCTCCCTAATGTAGGGAAAGGGAGGAGGGTAAGAGAGGTCGATGAGGAGGGGCCCCAGACTCTTGCCTGCACTCCAGGCTGCTTCTAAAGGTGTCCCATAATGAAACGATCCCCAATATAAGGCAGGTCCTCTTTTTTTCCTCTTTGAGAAGATTCCTCAAACATCTATTTTTAAATTAAAAAACATTATTTATTTATTTGTTTTTGAGATGGAGTCTCGCTCTGTTGCCCAGTCTGGAGTGCAGTGGCGTGATCTCAGCTCACTGCAACCTCCACCTCCTGGATTCAAGCTATTCTCCTGCCTCAGCCTCCCAAGTAGCTGGGACTATAGATGCCTGCCACCATGCCTGGCTAATTTTCGTATTTTTAGCGGATACTGGGTTTCGCTATGTTGTCCAGGTTGGTCTCGAGCTACTGACCTCAAGTAATCTGCCCACTTCGGCCTCTCAAAGTGTTGGAATTACAGGCATGGAACACTGTGCCCAGCCATATTTATTTAGTTGTAGAGACAGGAGTCTTGCTAGGTTGCCCAGGCTGATCTCGAATACTTGGCCTCAAGCGATCCTCCCAAAGTGTTGGGATTAAGGGCATGAGCCACTGGGCCTGGCCAGAAGTGTATTTTCTTAAATGACCTACTTGAATGTACAGACTTTGAAGGGGCTAGAAAAAGGTCCCATGTGTCCTTTTAATATTTATCTTATTACTTTTGTTACATCTATTTAAATATCTCAAGTTGCATAAAATACATTAACTTAGAATATTACTTTTCCATTTTATACTCCATAAAATAATTTTATTGAATCTTTTTACAAGCGTTTTTTTTTTTTATCATTGGCATCATTGTTTTCTCTAAAGCCATTTCTGAGTCATCTTCACCTGTGTCTAAGTTGTTTTCATTACTGCACTTTTTGAATCTGTGAATGATGCTGTCACTGTCACATATTACAAGGGAAGCACTGATAACTGTTCAGGCATCAGTCAGATTCCTCTCTCCACTTTTTGTGAAGTTGCCGTTCTAATCAGCTGGAAAGGACATACTTGACGCTACCGAATGCCAACTTCTTTTAATATTTCAGAATGAGTTGAAAATGGTTTCATTCTCTTTTTAAAATGCACGCTTGTTGCAAAAATGTCAAATAATGTGGAATAAAGTGCTAACAAACTCACCAGCTTAAGACAGCTACTGTGAACATTTTGGTGAATGTCATTCCAAGCATCTCTTTAGGCACATATACACATACTGTATATGTATACATTTTATACAAATGGTATCAGATGAAACATGCTATTTTATAATGTAATGTTTTTTATTTTTATTTTGTGGGCATTTTTTGATATAAATATAGTTATACATCTTTTTTTAATGAGTGCTCTTCTGTGTAGGTAGTATAATTTACCCCCTACCCTTTATTATTTTTTATTTTGTAATTTTTCCTTTTTTTTTTTTTGAGGCAGGGTCTTGCTTTATGGCCCAGGCTGGAGTGCAGTGGAACGATCAGAGCTCACTGCAGCCTCAACCTCCTGGACTCAAGCAATCCTCCTGCCTCGGCCTTCCTAGTAGTTCAGACTACAGGCACACACCGCCACACCTGGCTAATTGTCAAATTTTTTATAAAGATGGGGTCTCACTTTGTTGCTGTGGCTGATTATGTACTCCTGGCTGCAAGTGGTCCTCCTGTCTCAGCCTCTGAAAGTACTGGGATTACAGGCATGAACCAACGCACCCTGTCCCTCCACCCTTTAATTGATGGATTTGGGGGCTGATTACAGTTTTCTTTATTATAAACAATTCTGTGATAAACATCCCTGGATTCTGAGACATAGTTTAATGACCTTCTCTAATCTTATCAAAGGTTATAAAGGATTTTTTCATGCTTCCTTCTAGGTTTTTTAATTTGAAAAATTATTTATATTTTACAGAAGTAACAATCTTTACTATTTTAATCATTTTTAACTGTACAGTTCAGTGGCAGTAAGTACATTCATACACACTGCTGTACAACCATCTCCAACATCCATCCATAGCATTTTTTTCATCTTGGCAAACTGAAACTCTGTGCCTATTAAGCAGTAACTCCCTATTTCCCACTTCCTGAAGTCCCTGGCAACCACCATTCTACTTTCTGTCTGTAAATGTGATTACTCTGGGTCCTGTGTGTAAGTGGAATCATATTATATTTGCTCTTTTGTGATTGACTTATTTCACTTAGCATAATGTTTCAAAGATTCATCTGTGTGGTAGGATGTGCTAGGATTTTTCTTCCAATGTTAAAACATTTTATTATTAAAAATTTAAAACACACAGCAAGGTTGAAAGAATTTTATAGTAAACACTCCTATCATCTACCACTCAGATATGACCATTAACATTTTATGTACTTGCCTTATCACATATCTATTTATCTATCAATCTGTCTGCCTATCCTTTCATTTATCTTAATTTTGTACATTTAAAATTAAGTTGCAGGTGTCATGCATTCCCCCCTACATAAGCCCACAAGCATACCACTAACTAGAGTTTGATATTTGTTGATTTTTTTTTGTTTTGATGTAAAATTTATATACAACAAAATGTGAAAATCTTAAGGGTACATTTGCTGAGTTTTGAGAAATGCATACGCTTGTGTAACCCAAACCCCTATCAAGGTACAGGCCATTACCCTCATCCCAGTGAGTTTCCTCACGACCCTTCCCAGTCAATCTCTGCTGTACTCCCATCCCTAGGTGTAATGACTATTCCAGTGTTTTTTTTTTCTGTGCTAGGTTAGTCTTACTCCTTCTAGAATTTCCTATAAATGGCATCAATCATACAGCACAGATGCTATTGTGCAAGCTTTCTATGATGCTGCATGTTTTTGAGATTCTCTGTTGATGTGCATGTCAATAATTCATTCCATTAAATTGCTGAGCAATATTTCATTGTATGACTATATAGTTATGTCCTGCATAACGAAGTTTCGGGCAATGATGGACTGCATATGTATGTCAAAGAAGATGCTAATCGAGTTGAAAAATTCCTGTTGCCTAGTGACATCACAGCTGTGGTGATTACTCACGTGTTTGTGGTGATGCTGGTGTAAACCTACTGTGCTTCCAGTCACATAAAAGTGTAGTATATACAATTATGTATACTACATAACACTTGATAATGATAATAAACAACTATGTTACTCATTCATGTATTTGCTAAACTTTTTTTTCTTTTTTTTTGAGACAGGGTCTCTCTCTGTCGCCTAGACTGGAGTGCAGTGGTGTGATCTCTGCTTACTGCGAACTCCACCTCCTGGGTTCAAGCGATTCTCCTGCCTCAGCCTCCCAAGTAGCTGGGATTACAGGCATGCACCACCATGCCTGGCTAATTTTTGTATTTTTAGTAGAAACAGGGGTTTCACCATGTTGGTCAGGCTGGTCTCGAACTCCTGACCTCAGGTAATCCACCTGCCTTGGCCTCCCAAAGTGCTGAGATTACAGGCATGAGCCACCGCGCCCAGCCGTATTTGGTCTGCTTTCGATGCTTATTTTAGAGTGTACTTCTTCTACTTATTAAAAATAAAGTTACCTATAAAACAGCCTCAAGCAGGAGGTGTTCCAAAAGAAGGCATTGCTACCATAGGAGGTGACAGCTTCATGCATGCTCTTGTCTCAGAAAACCTAGTAGGACATGATATGGAGGTAGAAGGCAGTGATGTTGATGATCTTGACCCTGCGTAGGCCTAGGATAATGTATTTGTATCTTAGTTTTTAACGAAAAAAGTTTAAAAAGTAAAAAAAAATTAAAATATTTTAAAAAAGAAAATAGCTTATAGAATAAGGATATAAAGAAAATAATATTTTTTGTACAGCTGTACAATGTGTTTGTGTTTTAAGCTATGTGTTATTACAAAAGAGTCAAAAAGTTAACAACACTTAAAAAGTCTATAAAGTAAAAAATTACAATAAGCTAAGGTTAGCTTATTATTGAAGAAAGAAAAAAATCTAAAACAAATTTAGTGTAGCCCAAGTGTACAGTGTTTATTGAAGAAAGAAAAAAATCTAAAATAAATTTAGCGTCGCCTAAGTGTACAATGTTTATGAAGTCTACCGTAGTATACAGTAATGTCCCAGGCCTTCCCATTCACTCACCATTCACTCACTGACTCACCCAGAGCAACTTCCAGTCCTGCGAGCTGCATTCACAGTAAGTCCCTTGTACAGGTGTACCATTTTAAATCTTTATACCATATTTGTACTTTTCTTTTTCAAGTGTTTAGCTATGTTTAGTTCACAGATACCATTATGTTGCCATTGCCTACAGGATTTAGTGCTGTAACATTCTGTATAGGTTTGTAGCCTAGGAGCAACAGAAGATACCATATAGCCCGTGTATGTAGTAGGCTATACTGTCTAGGTTTGTGCAAGTGTACTCTATTATGTTCACACAATAATGAAATTGCCTAATCCCTGTTATTAAGTGACGCATGACTCTACTATGGTTTGCTCATCCACTTCTAATCTTTATATGATTTGATTTGATTTTCATTTAATTTGGTTTGGAGTCTATCCTGGTGAACCATGTGAGTTAAAAGTTTAAATTTTTCCAGATGGCTATTCATTTGTCTCAACAGTATTTATTAAAATGTCTATTTTTGCTCGTTGATTTGGGATGCTAAATTTATTATATAGCAACTTCCTGTATACACTTGGGCATATTTCTGGATTGTCTATTCTGTTCCATTAGTCTATGAATCAGTCAGGTTAGGTTCCTGGTAGGAAACAGAATTTTGCTCAAATGGTTCAAATAAAAAGTTTAATGAAGGTGTAGTCAGGGTTAAGGGAACCTGTAAGGGATGTTGAAGCACCCAGAGACTAGCAAAGGTGGGCAGCCATCACACTTGTGGGCCTGAAGGAGCAAGGGGTGGAATAGAGTTATCAAGGGCCTGTGAGAGCTGGAACCTGGAGAAGGAGGTGCCCAGCAGAGGCAGTGCTATGGAGGGAGCAGAGCCACTGCCTAGAAAACGGAGGAGCAGGGAAGAAATGCTCTCAGCTCTCTCTTCTCTCAGCTTCTGATCTCCTACCAGTGCCTCCCATTGGCTGAACCCATAGGAAGCCAGAGGGCAAAGGAGGCGAGGACACAGGGCAAGGCAGAAAAGAGAAGAAAATGATGGGTAGGTAATGGCCAAGTGGAGAAAGAGCAGCACAGACCACCTGTCTGTTCCATGCCAATACCACTCTGTTCTAACTGTTGAAGCTAGTTCAGCTCATTGCCATTGTTTCCTTCCTCCTCCTCCTCCTCCTCCACTTCCTCCTCCTCCTCCTTCTCCTCCTCTTCCTCTTCTTTTTCTTCCTCCTCCTCCCCCTCCTCCTTCTCTTCCTCCCCACCTTCACCCTCCTTTTCCTCTTCTTCTTTTAAATTCAGAGATGTGGGTCTCACTCTGTGGCCCAGGCTGGAGTGCAGTAGCATGATCATAGCTCACTGCACTCTGCCTCCTGGGCTCAAGCGATGCTCCCACCTCAGCCTCCTGAGTAGCTAGGACTACAGGTGTGTGTCACCACACCCACCCTGGTTGCTTTTTTAAAAACTACTTTATATTAATTTTGTACTGCTCTATCTCACCGAACTTTCCTATTGTTTGTAGTAGTTTTTTGGTACGTTGTCATGAGTTTTCCAGATATATAATCATATGTAATAGTTTTATGTGGTTATTTCTAGTTTTTATGCTTCTCATTTTCTCTTGTTCAGTTATATTCATAATTACATTCCTATTACCCCTGACACCAGGTTAACTGGTAATGGTGAGAGTGAGCCTTCTTGTTTCTGACTTTTATTAGAATCTGTATATATTTGTGTGTGTATATATAAATACACACATAAGTTTGTGTATATATGCAAATATGCATATATGTATATATGTATGTATACATATATGGAAAATGATACTATATTAAGGAATATAAGATTATGTTAAGATATATGTGTGAATATATATATATGAAATTATTCAAAGATTCATATTTTATTTGGCTTAAAAATTAATAATAGGAGTTGAGGTTTGTCAAATGCCCTTTCAGTCTCTCAGGAATCAGTATGACTTTTCTCCTTAGTTCAATAAATACAGATAATCAATATATTTCCAAATATTGAACCATATCTGCCTTTCTAGAATCAACTTTACTTGGATATGATTTTATTTTTTTATTATTTATTATTTTAATGTTCTGTTGCATTCTATTGCTTAATATTTTATATTGGATTTTTGCAATGATATTCTTCAGTGAAATCTGTCTTTAGTTTTTACTGTGTGTGAAATATTTATATCAGGTTTTGATATCGATACAACACTGTCATAAAAATAACTTAGAAGTTTTCTTTTCTCTTTTCTTTTCTTTTTTCTGAGACAGGGTCTCTGTCTATTGCCCAGGCTGGGGTGCAATGGCTCAATCTTGGCTCACTGCAGCCTCTGCCTCCTGGGTTCAAGTGATCCTCCCCACTCAGCCTCCCAGGTAGCTGGGACTACAGGCACATGCCACCATGCCCAGCCTAATTTTTTGTATTTTTTTTTTAGAGATGAGGTTTCGCCATGTTGCCCAGGCTGGTCTCGAACTCCTGGGCTTAAGCAATCTGCTCGCCTTGGCCTAGGATTACAGGCATGAGCCACTATGCCTGGCCTTTCCTTTTCTTTTTATACTCTAGAAAAATTTAAATACCATTGAAATTACCTGCTCATTGAAAGTTTGTATAATTCTCCCAGAAAACCCTTGGGCTTGGTTCTTTTTCAGGCGGCAGTGTTTTGACAACTTTCTTCTTCAGAAACTGGACCACTTAAATTTTTGATTTCTTCTGAGGAATCTGTAGGCAAATTCTATTTTCTTAGAAAATTGTCTTTTTCATCTAGACTCTAAACTTTATTAATTTAGAGTTGAGTAGTCTTTTATGTCTCTTTTTTAAAATTTACTTTTTATTTTTTTGAGACAGAGTCTCGCTTTGTCACTCAGGCTGGAGTGCAGCGGCATAATTTTGGCCCACTGAAACCTTCGCCTCCTGGGTTCAAGCGACTCTCCTGCCTCAGCCTCCCAAGTAGCTGTGATTACAGGTGCCCACCACCATGCCTGGCTAATTTTTGTATTTTTAGTAGAGACAGGGTTTCCCCATGTTGGCCAAGCTGGTCTCGAACTCCTCAGGTGATCCACCCACCTCTGCCTCCCAAAGTGCTGGGATTACAGGCATGAGACACCATGCTCGGCCCTTTAATGCCTCTTTTAATTTTGTTTAATGTTTAAGCAGGATGCAGGTGAGCTCCGCCACCAGATATTTACCAGGGAGTGGGCTGTGCACATTCCTCCCAGGATCCTAAGTTCCTGATTTCTAGATTCTGCTGTTATTTATCTCTTCCCTCTGTGTGTGGTTGCCTGCACTCGTTCCACTGCACCCTCACTGGATGCTGTCCTGATTCCATCATTCCCCTAAATACCACTGACTCAGGATTGTGAGTGTAGCAGTTACTGGAAGCTTTAGGGATGGAGCAGGTAGGTCACAGTACAACAGGCAACTTAAAGCTGTATACTACATCCTCTGTTCTTTTTTTAATGTAGCCTCTTGGCGTACCTCTTGTTGCTTTGCTCTTTTCTCTTTCCTGCCCAGTATCATCTTTCTTAACCCTGAACATTCTTCTTACTTATTAAAGATACTTCTCTAGTTCTGAGATTTATTCTTACTCCTTCTCCTCCAGATAATATTCTGGAGCTTATCTTTATCTTTTCACAATTAAAAACAGTGAACCCCAGAAACAGTGGCACAAATACAAATCTCTTTGAAGACTTTATCCCTGCAGGTCTGCTGCTGCTTGGGTTTGAGGTCCACACTACCTGTGCAATCCGGGATACTGTACAACAGAAGAGGAGTTGGCTTGGTTGTGGCCTGGGATCCAGGCAAAGGAAGTAGAAGCACTTGCTGGAGAGCTGGATCCTCAACCCAGGCTTCACACATAGATAAAGCTTCAATGAAATAAACACTCCATCTAAAATTACAAACCTGTAAGGAATCAAGCCACCCTCAGCTGAGATATTTTAAGTGAGAAAAGCAAGATACCTAGAAATGTAAATAGTAGGATTCCATTATTAAGAAAACACACCGGCTCTCTCACATACACATTCTCACAGGTACCCCTGTCTCTGTGAGCTTGCATGTGATTACATGAGCATCAGCAAAATACAGGATCCTTATCAGTTGTTCCCATGGCTGATCTGAAGGAGGGCATTGTAGGAAGAGGATCACGGGGGAAGGCAAACATGACAAAGAGGCCTGTGCAACACTGGCTCATGCTTCTTCTTCTCATCCAAGTTATCTCCCATGCAGTGTTTTGATTGGAGGCTGTTCCTCCCTCTGTCCAGCTGAAATTCAGAAATGATAAGATTTAGATATAACACAATTGACAACTTTTTCCTCCCTCTGTCCAGGTGGTTTTATTTTTTGGCACTGAGTCTTGTTCTGTCACCCAGGCTGGAGTGCAGCAGCACGGTCTCGTCTCACTGCAACCTCTGCCTCCCGGGTTCAAGCGATTCTCCTGCCTCAGCCTCCCGAGTGGCTGGGATTATAGGCACCTGCCACTACGCCCAGATAATTTTTTACATTTTTAGTAGAGGCAGGGTTTCACCGTGTTGGCCAGGCTGGTCTCGAGCTCCTGACCTCGTGATTCGCCCGCCTTGGCTTCCCAAAGTGCTGGGATTACAGGCATGAACCACCGTGCCCGGCCTGTTTTTGTTTTTTAACTACCAGTCACTTGTGCGTTGGGGCTGAGTGGTGGGGTGAGGAAGTAACTCCCTTGCCATCATTGGGAAGTTTCTGAGTTTAATGTAAAGCATCCCTGAGTCTCACCAGGACGCTGCCTATCTTCCAGAGGTGGGAGGCCACAGCGCTGCCTATACAGCTGGTCAGATGCAGGGCCCAAACCCTGTGCAATCCTTGCTCTTCATTTCCAATTTCCATCAAGGTCACACCCATACCATGCAGGGTTTGGACTGGAGAATGTATCTCCCTGCCACCTTGTCTCAGCCAAGAAACACCAAACAGCAGCAAGGAGCAGCCCACAGTCCCAAAAGCATATGCATTACACAATAATTGGAAACCCTTCTGAAAAATATTGCTTTTCATTAACCTTGCTCAGCATTTTATACAATTGGATTTTTCTGGATTCCAATTTTTTTTTTTTTTTGCATTATGGAGGGGTTTTGGTGTAAACATCAATATATTTTGCTGAACAAGAGGAATTCTGTAGCCAGCTTTCAGTAGCAATTTTTTCCTCCCTCATATACTAGAAATAGAAGTCATCAGTGGCATCTGGGAAAAATCAGTGTCCTTCTCTTAATTGTTCTCTCTGTGGATTGTACCTGAGTGAATTGTATTGGAAGATTTTACTTATTCTCCCCACCAACCTGGAGCCCTGAAGAGGGACTTTCTTTTCTTCTTTTTAAAATTACAATGCCTGGCACTGGGTTGGGCTCATTGTAGAGCTTAAGGAGTGTGGTGGAGAATTCCCAGAAGGAGCCTAATGGTGCGGGGGAAAGAGGTAGATGAAACCAACGTGCTAGTCCTGTTTTTGCCTCTAGTGTGCTTTTAGGCCTCTGTGGGGTAAGGCACGTACCTTCTCTGGGAATCTGTTCCTTTTCTGTAACATGAAGATACTAATACCTGTAACGTCTACCTCAGGGGGCTATTGAGTTTACCAAGGACTGTAATGGACATGAAAGGTTCTTTGAAAAGTATGCTGAGCTACATGGCACAATCACTTACTGCTCTAATGCGTGAGGGATGGGTGTTCATCTAATGGATACACAGCTACACTAATAGGCTTTTGAGTTCCATCCAACCTTTATAGTGGAATACATATCCTGCAAAAACTCTTCTTACACATGCCTAGAATAATTGATAAAGCACAGCAAACATCTTTCTAAATGCAGAGCTGAGCTTACAGGAAGTTAAGGGAACCTCTCTTGGGGGCCAAAGTAGTAGGCAGGGGTGAGGAGACACTGCTGATCTCAGTAACCCAGGTTTTAACCACTCTGGAGGACAGGACACAAGGCCTCAGCCTCAAGTTAACTGGGAAGTTGCAGGTGAAACCCCTGCATAAATCTAGGACCCTCATGTAGGAACACGCTAAAAGAAGTTTTGCTCACCAGCAATAACAAAAATAACAAGTTAGGCCGGGCATAGTGGCTCACGCCTGTAATCCCAGCACTGAGGCTGAGGTGGGCGGATCACCTGAGGTCGGGAGTTCAAGACCAGCCTGACCAACATGAAGAAACCCCATCTCTACTAAAAATACAAAATTAGCCAGGCGTGGTGGTGCACGCCTGTAATCCCAGCTACTCGGGAGGCTGAGGCAGGAGAATCACTTGAACCTGGGGGGCGGAGGTTGTGGTGAGCCAAGATTGTGCCATTGCACTCCAGCTTGGGTGACAAGAGTGAAACTCCATCTCAAAAAAAAAAAGAAAAAAAAAAAAAAAGAAAAAATGTTAATTATCTTTTAATCCTGGGTTTGGGTGGAGGAAATACAAATCTCTTTGAAGACTTCATCCCTGCAGGTCTGCTGTTGTTTGGGTTTGAGGTTCCCACTACCTGTACAACAGAATGATACTGTACAATAGAAGAGGTGTTGGCTTGGTGGTTCTTTGGGATCCAGGCAAAGGAAATGGAAACACTTGCTGGAGAGCCGGATCCTCAACCCAGGCCCCACACATTCCACAGATAAAGCTTCGATGAAATAAACACTCCATCTAAAATTACAAACCTGTAAGGAATCAAGCCACCCTCAGCTGAGATATTTTAAGTGAGAAAAGCAAGATACCTAGAAATGTACGTAGTAGGATCCCATGGGGAAAGGCAAACATGACAAAGAGGCCTGTGCAATGCCAGTTCATGCTTCTTCTTCCCATCAAATTTATCTCCCATGCAGTGTTTTGACTGGAGGCTGTTCCTCCTTGTTTTCCTGTCTCAGTCAAGGAAAACCAAACAGCTCCAAGGTGTACCCCCGCCCCACATGCACGTAGAGACATGGGCACAAAGATTATGGAGCATTGCCTCTGTCACTGAATACATAAATAACAGCTATTGAAAAATAGGCTGGGCACAGTGGCTCACACCGAGGCAGGAGGATTGCTTGAGCCCAGGAATTTGAGATCAGCCTGGGCAACAGAGTGAGACCCTGTCTCTCTTTTTTTTTTTTTTGAGAAGGAATCTGGCCCTGTCGCCCAGGCTGGAGTGCAGTGTTGCGCTCTCAGCTCACTGCAAGCTCCGCCTCCTGGGTTCACGTCATTTTCCTGCCTCAGCCTCCCGAGTAGCTGGGACTACAGGCGCCCGCGACCACGCCCGGCTGATTGTTTTTTTTGTATTTTTAGTACAGACGGGGTTTCACCGTGTTAGCCAGGATGGTCTCGATCTCCTGACCTCGTGATCCACCCACCTCGGCCTCCCAAAGTGCTGGGATTACAGGCATGAGCCACTGTGTCTGGCCGACCCTGTCTCTTAAAAAAAATAAAAAATAAAAAAATTAGCCAGGTGGAGTGGCATGCACCTGTGGTCCCAGCTACCCGGGAGGCAGAGGCAGGAGGGTCTCTTGAGCCTAGGAGGCTGAGGCTGCAGTGAGCTGTGTTCATGCCACTGCACTCCAGCCTGGGTGACAGAGACTCTTTCTCAAAAATCAAAACCAAAACAAAGACAAAAACAAAAACACACAGAAAAGCAGTAGAAATTAAACACTTCTGTGGATATCACAGTGAACAGCTTCCATTCATTTATGGCTTGCTCTGTGGCAGTCACTTTCTAAATGCTTTATATGTATCTCCTCCTTGAGCCCTCACAGCAACCCTATGGAATAGGCACCACCATGGCAATTCCCATTGCAGCCGTGAGAAAAGGGAAGCACAGAGAGCTTAAGGAACGTGCCCAAGGTCTCAGGTCCACTCCTTGACTGAGCGGCCCGAAGTCAGACCCAGCAGTTCACTTTGAAGCCCAGGCACTTAGTCGTTGGGCTAATATGTACATATGCATGTAGATGGAGGATGTGATGCAACAGTGCAGATTCTCGTGTTGAGGGTGGTAACATGGGTTATTTTTGAATTATTATTATTGTGATTTCATGTGTCCTTAATCTCACTATCCTTGAAATAAAAAAGAAAAAAGAAGAACTGGAAAAAAGACATCTTCTATATTTTGTCACCCCTCCCCACCAAGCCCTCAGCACCCAATTCTGCAGGTACTAAATAAGAATGTTACTGCACGCATCACTGAATCTGTTAATATAAAACAAAGCCAATTCAATTTACGACGATTTAGGGAGCTCCGTGCCAAAGCGTGGGGGTATAAGAAGTGTTAATTGAATTGAATCAAATTGAATCATAGAGTAGTTTTAGGATGATTGGAGAAGGGTGAACTCAGCCAATAATTCTACAAATTTAGAGAGGAGAAGCATGTGATTGTCACAACCTTTATGCTTCCACACCTGAGGTCTCCTTGAAAGATTAAAGTGATGAGTGATTTTAGTGCTAGTTTACATTGATGACATGACTTCTTCCTTGTGTCTTCAAGCCTTAACATACACCCTGCCCGCTCTCACTGCCCAGGAGCCAATGTGGATTATATCATATGAAAAAGTGGTGAAGCAGAGGATTTAAGTGCCACAGTCTTAGGACTCAGAAAAGGACAAAGGGATGTTAGAAATTTGGGGAAGTGGAAATCTACAGTGGAGAGAGGGGTAAATAAATGATGCCTTAAAGTCACACAGCTGTTCAGGAAGCATTGAATCCAGGTCTCCTGGCTAGTGATCTTTCCTCACATCTTGGATTTTTAAAAACGTCTATTTATTAATTTAGTTGCCCTGTTAGAGAACATTAATGGTCAGCAAATTCTGTCCTCCATGGAGAACTGAAATGCTTTTAGAAATTCGTGTGATGATCATGGAGTCAGACTAGAAGCAGCTGATGATTTAAAAGCTGGGACTCATTAACCTGGGATGGTCCCAGGCTCTCACCTCCATTTCAGGTGGGCGCACCCAGCAGTCCTGAGTCTCCTGCCCCGAATGTTGCAGGAATAGGACAGGCAGGGCACACACCAACACATTCTTGCCCTTGTTGGGGTTCCTTGTAACCACCTTCTCATAGCACTTTCTGTGGTCAGACAGGGCCCAACATAATTAACTTTCTTTAACTCTTATCCTGACAACTCACCTTCAGCATCTTTTTAGGCACTCATCTTGGAGGGGGTTTTGATAATAACTGCTACCATTTATTGAACCCAGGTGATATGCTAACGTTATATAAATACTATTTCTATTTCAGAGATAAAAGAGGCTTGGAGAGGGTGAGTGTGATGGTGAATTTTATGTGTTAACTTGACTGTGCTAAGGGATGCCCAAATGGCTGGTAAAACATTATTTCTGGGTATGCCTGTAAGCATGTTTCTGGAAGAGATTAGCATTTGAATCAGTAGACTGAGTAAAGAAGATCACCCTCACCAATGTGGGTGGGCATTGTCCAGTCTGTTGAGGGTCTGGATAGAACAAAATGGTGGAGGAAGGACTAACTTGCTCTCTCTACTGGGACATCCATCTCTGCTTGCCCTTGAAAATCAGCGCTCCTGGTTCTTGGGCCTTCAGACTCAGACTGGGACTTATGCTATCAACTGTCCTGGTTCTTAGGCCTCTGGGCTTGGGCTAAAACTACCCCACCAGCTTTCTTGGGCCTCCAGTTTGCAGAGGCAGCTTATGGAACTTCTTGGTCTCCATAATGTATGAGCTAGTCCCTCATAATAAATCTATTTCTATCTAGTGATTATGTATATCCTATTGGTTCTGTTTCTCTGAGGAATGCTGATTAATACAAGTGAGTATGGAGCCAGTAGAATGTGGTTGTTAGAGCCAGGAATTTGGAGCCAGACAGATCTGGATTTCACTTTAGGCAAATTACATATTTTTTTTAGTGCTTTGCTTTCCTGGTTTATTAAATAGGGAAAACAATATCTACATTTATAACAGATATGAGGATAAATAGATCATGTATATAAAAGTGTTTAGCAGACTTCTTGATACTTAGTAAGTCCTTGATAAATGGAAGATAATATTATTACTTAATAGTAAAATCTATATGCTCAAAGTCACATGCTACCAAGTTGATACAAACCAGGATCCGAACTCAGGTCCAGTTCAAACTGAAGCCCATATTCTCCTACACTCTGTTGAAAGACTGCAGACTCTCTGACATAGGCGAGTTGCCCCCTTCAAGGTGGGAAGGAAGCTTGTTTGCTCAGCTCAGGAGCCTGGATGTAGCCTCTACTTCTGCTTCTTTTAGGCTGGTAAACTATGTGAAAATTAGCTGAGGCTTGAGCACAGAATCTCCTCGGTGAGGGACACATACATCAGGGGAGCCCAGGGCAAGCTGCGGTGGGACCACACAAAAGCATCAGAACATCTGTTTCTATTTATTTCCTCGTCTGGTTTACATTTCTATTTTTTTTCTTTCTTTCTTTTTTTTTTTCTTTTTTTTGAGATGGAGTCTTGCTCTGTTGCCCAGGCGAGAGTGCAGTGGCGTGATCTCGGCTCACTGCAACCTCTGCCTCCTGGGTTAAAGCGATTGTCCTGCCTCAGCCTCCCGAGTAGTTGAGGTTACAGGCACGTGCCACCATGTGCTAATTTTTTGTATTACTAATTTTTGTATTACTAGCTAATTTTTGTGTTACTAGTAGAGACGGGGTTTCACCGTGTTAGCCAGGATGGTCTCGATCTCCTGACCTCATGATCTGCCCGCCTCGGCCTCCCAAAGTGCTGGGATTACAGGCGTGAGCCACTGTACCCGGCCTACATTTCTATTTTTATAAACTTTATAAAAGTCATATTATGCTAGGAGAATAGAATATGTCTGTTACTTATAAATACACACATACACACATACATACATAAAATACATTGGAAATACATATCAAAATATTTTTACTTGTTCACTGGTACAATCAAAACACTTTTGAGACCATTATTTTAGACAACAGTGCAAACAAGGTTATGACCATGACCTTTAACAAAGTGTGAAAAGTATACGGGCAGCCTATGTATGCCGGGAGCTTGGATGGAAAATACATTTTACTCAAGATGTTTTGCCACTTAGGCAAAGTGAAGATGTGTTCTCAGAGTCACAGTGAAGAGCATAGGTCGCCTGGGTGACTTTAGCTTGTGGGGTACATGTGACAGTGGGAGCTCACTCGGCAGGAACTATGTCAGGGATAAGGAAGGGGACCTTCTATACTGTGGCCCTGCAGATACAAATACCATCTAACGGTGTGTCACAATCTCACTGTTTTGCCATTCGTGGCTTCATTTCCATCATCTGGCTTGAGTATTTTCAAAGTCCAGTCGGGGCCATTCTGTGACAAAATCATAAATGTCAGAGCAGGGAAGAGCCTTAAACACCTTCTAGTCCAGTGTTTTCCAGTGTGAACTCTGAGGAACACCAGCTCCATGAGAAAAGAAAACTTTCCATGGCAAACACATTTGGAAGCTGCTGGTTAAACAAAATTAAACTGGTTTCCTCACTGCTGGACTTCTTAAATACTTTGTTCTAGAAATGTGCATTGTAACTCTAACAGCCAAATCTAGCCTGCAGTATTTTCCATCTGACCACAAACTCCCGTTGTTTTTTTTTTTTTTTTTGCATAGAACATCTCAGTGGGACACAGTTGGGGGAAAATGGATGAGGAAATTCAGATTTAGAGAAGAAGACTGATTTGTCAAAGGTCATGCTTTGAGTTGGAGGCAGAGTTGGGATTCAGATTTAAGTTTCTTCATTTGTCCATTCATGCTATTAAAACCATTTTCTGTGCTAGACACGTCTGTGCCAGGCACTGTGGTATAAATCCAAGACAGAGTCTTTTCTGTTGAGGGCTTTCACTCTTGTTGGGGAATTAATAATAATACAGTGTGAATACAGGGACATATACACAGTGAACTATGTTTCTCAGAGGAAGGAACAATGAAATTTCCAGGTTTAGAGCTCTACCTACTTTATGGGACTATCCTAGGACTTTACAAATGAGAACCTGTTCAGTACATATAAGGATCTTCTATGGACGGAACTGTATCCTCCCTGTACCCCTCTAAATTCGTATGTCGAAGCCCTAACCCACAATATAACTATATCTGGAGAAAGGGTCTTTAGGAGGTAATTAAAGTTAAATGAAGTCAGGCCTGGTGTGGTGGCTCATGCCTGTAATCCTAGCACTTTGAGAGGCCGAGATGGGAGGATTGCTTGAGGCCAGGAGTTCAAGATCAACCTGACCAAAATGGCAAAACCCTGTCTCTACTAAAAATACAAAAGATTAGCTGGGCATGGTGGCACATGCCTGTAATCCCAGCAACTTGGGAGGCTGAGGCATGAGAATCATTTGAACACAGGAGGCAGAAGTTGCAGTGAGCTGGGATCGTGCCACTGCATTCCAGCCTGGGCAACAGAGGAAAACTCTGTCTCAAAAAAAAAAAAAAAAAAAGTTAAATGAAGTCATAGGGTGAATCCCTGAACCAAAAGGACTGTGGCCTTATAAGAAGAGGATGAGCGGATGAGCGAGATCTCTCTGCCATATGAGGACATAGTGAGAGGCACTGCCCGCAAGCCAGGGAGTAGGCTCTCACCAGGACCCAACCATGCTAGCAGCCTGATCATAGACTTCCAGCCTCCAGAACCGTGAGAAAATAAATTTCTGTTGCTTAAGCCACTCAGTCTATGCCATTTTGTTTTGTCAAAATAATACAGGATCTTACAGGGTCTGACTAGTACGGGATCCCACAAAGCATTTGGATCTATTGTTCCAGTCATTCTAAATCTAAGAATTTATTCTAAGAATACAATCCAACTTGGGGACAAAACTCTGAGGACACACAAAGGTGTGTGGGTTATGGCTTGATCAACTGTGAGAACCAATTGAGCACACCTCTTCCCAGCTCCTCATCCAGTGACTTCACAATGGTAGCTTGAGAATAGTGACATCGTTCACTGTGTATATGTCCCTGTATTCACACCATATACTGAATACCGTGGAAAACACCACAAATCAGGGCCCCTCCCCCAGTTAAACATTTGCTGGGTAAGGGTGTTCACTATTTGTAATAATGAAGAATCAGATGCAAACTAAATGTCTAGAAAGAGGAAAAGTTACCCTGTGAGCTGGTGATCTGTTTAATCCTCCAAGCCCACTTTCCACCCTTATCTAATCTGGGAGGCTGACCTTTATGGTCTGCTCTTACTTTCTGTCTTCTGTTTGGGTTGTGCCAATGAGAATGTGCAGAAGAACGGAGGATGGAAGGAGAGTAATATCAGGTCATTTATTCCCCCAAGTTCCCTTCCTGTAGGGTCACCGTTAGCTGGCTGTCCCTCAGCTAGGATCACAGTTCCGGCCGGGCACCGTGGCTCATGCCTGTAATCTCAGCACTTTGGGAGGCCAAGACGGGCAGATCACTTGAGGTCAGGAGTTTGAGATCTGCCTGGCCAATATGGTGAAACCCCATCTCTATTAAAAATGGAAATATCAGCTGGGTCTGGTGGCGTGCACCTGTAATCCCAGCTACTTGGGAGGCTGAGGCAGGAGAATCACTTGAACCCGGGTAGCGGAGGTTGTGGCCAGCCAAGATTGCGCCACTGCACTCTACCCTGGGTGACAGAGCAAGACTCTGTCACAAAAGAAAAAAAAAATCACAGTTCCTACCAAGTGATCTTGGAAATCATCCCATATCAGTTCATACAGATCTTCCTCACTTTTTCTTTTTCTTTTTTTTTTGAGACGGAGTCTCGCCCTGTCACCCAGGCTGGTGCAATCTCCGCTCACTGCAAGCTCTGCCTCCCGAGTTCAACTCATTCTCCTGCCTCAGCCTCCCAAGTAGCTGGGATTACAGGTGCATGCCACCATGCCCGGCTAATTTTTTTTTTTTTTTTTGAGACAGAGTCTTGCTCTGGCGCGATCTCGGCTCACTGCAAGCTCTGCCTCCCGGGTTCACGCCATTCTCCTGCCTCAGCCTCCCGAGTAGCTGGGACTACAGGCGCCCGCCACCACTCTCAGCTAATTTTTTTATTTTTAGTAGATGAGGGGTTTCACCGTGTTAGCTAGGATGGTCTCGATCTCCTGACCTCGTGATCCACCTGCCTTGGCCTTCCAAAGTGCTGGGATTACAGGTGCATGCCACCATGCCCGGCTAATTTTTTTTTGTATCTTTAGTAGAGATGAGGTTTCACCATGTTGGCTAGACTGGTCTTGAACTCTGACCTCGTGATCTGCCCACCTGGGCCTCCCAGAGTGCTGAGATTACAGGCATGAGCCACCGTGCCTGGCCCTCACTTTTTTTTCTTAAACAGTTGCAGATGTTCCATAATTTATTCAACCATGTTCTCTCCTATAGGCATTTAGATTGTTTCCAATATATTGCAATTACAAATAAAGCTGCAATATATAACCTTGTATATATGTATTTTCATATAGTTTGGAGGTGTATCATCAAGTTAAAGGTCTAGAAATGAGATTGCTAGGCAAATGCACATGTAATTTTTAAAAATTTGCCAAATTCTCTTCTACAAGAGCTGAACCAGTTTGCATTCCCACTAGCAATGAATAAGAACTTGTATTTGCCTCCAGCCTTGACAATATGTTGTCAAGCTTCTAAATTTTCATCTATCTGATATGTGAGAAATGGTATCTCGGGGTAGTTATGGTTTGCATTAAAAAATTGTGGATGTCACTACTAAAAATACAAAAAGTTAGCCAGGCGTGGTGGCGAGCGCCTGTAGTCCCAGCTACTCGGGAGGCTGAGGCAGGAGAATGGCGTGAACCTGGGAGGTGGAGCTTGCAGTGGGCCGAGATCGCGCCACTGCACTCCAGCCTGGGTGACAGAGCAAGACTCCGTCTCAAAAAAAAAAAAAAAAAAAAAAAAATTATGGATGAAGTTTAATATATTTTTGTTTAAGTTTTCTGTTCATGTCTTTTACTTATTTTTTTCTGGGTTTCTGGCATTAATCCCTCTCAATTTTTAAGAGTTAAAAATATATTAGGATATTGGCCCTTTGTCTGTTATATGTTATGAACATTTTCTTTTTGGCTTTGGTTATGATATTTTTTGTCACATGAAAGTATATTTCAGTATAGTAAAATTTATAGACATTTTCCTTTATTGCATCTGGATTTTGAGTCATAGTTAGGAAGCTTTTCCCTACCTGGAGTTTGTAGAGAAATTCACCCATGTTTTCATGTAGTATTTGGTTTCGTTTTTTAATTTTAGGTCTCTGATCCGTTTTAAGTTTTTCCTTGTTTATGGTGTGAGGTATGCATCTAAATCAATCTTTTTCCAAATGGTTATGAAGTTGTCCTTAAGTCATTTGATAAAATGTTCATCTCTTCTCTAAATGATTTGAGATACCATCTGTATCAAATATTAGATTTCCATATATACTTTTGACTGTTTTTGCAGTTTGTTCATTACATTTCCCTGTGATTTATTCTTATGCTGGTTTCACATTGTTTTTATTTTTTTGGCATCAGTTTTAAAAAAACATTTTACTATAACAAACATACACAAAGTTGAAAGAATTTTACGTGAAACTCATGTATCTGTCTGTATTCTACAGTGAACACTTTATTACATTTGCCTTGTCACATACTTATCCATCTCTTATCTCTCTATTCATCCATCAATTCATCTTATTTTTTCATGCATTTCAAAGAAAGTTGCAGACATTACAACACTTCCCCCCCCATACTTCAATATGCATATCCACTTTATTTTTTATTTTTGTTTTTTGAGACAAGGTCTCACTCTGTTGTTCAGGCTGGAGTGCAGTGGCATGATCTCTGCTCACTGCCACCTCGACCTCCTCGGCTCAAGCGATCCTCCCACTTCACTCTCCCTAGTAGCTGGGACTACAGGCACGCACCACCATGCCCAGCCAATTTTTGTATTTTTATAGAGACAGGGTTTTGCCATATTGCTCAGGCTGCTCTTGAATTCCTGGGCTCAAGCAATCCACCTGCCTCAGCCTCCCAAAGTGTTGGGATTACAGGTGTGAGCCACTGCACCTGGCTACATATCCATTTTAGTTATGGAAGCTTAATAGTATGTTTTACTCTCTGGTGGGGCTAGTCCACCCTCATAGCTTTTCTCTTTTGGGTTTTCATAGCTATTTTGTGATTCTTTTGCCATATAAACTTTAGTATCAACTTATCTGGCTCCATTATTTTAAAAAAGCTTGTTGATATTTTTATTGTGATTGCATTCACTTTTAAATTAATTTAGGGACAATTGAGTTTTTAAGATACAATACTATGTTGTCTATCCAAAAAGAAAATAAGTTTTTCCTATAAATTAAATTTGAAGGCAAGAAGAAAAAGTAAAGAAAGTAAATATTTTTTTTAGAATTGTTCAATCAGGAGTCTTTTAAAGTTTTCCTCATAAAGGTTTTTCTGAGAATCCTTTTAATTATATCTCTAACAAATATCTCTGTCTGCTACTCATGAAGATCAAGAGTCTGTAAAACAACTTCTTGGCTTTGTAGCTCTAGCTAACTAAAATGTTTCTTCTTGTACCGACCCAGTAGTTTTTTCTCTGTAATTTATAGCCTTACCCCAGGTTTTAGTTTAGGTCATTGGAATAACAGATAAAAACTATAAGTTCACTTCCCAGCTTGCTGATAGGATGAAGATCAACAGTCTAAGCCCATCCTCACTGGCTTCTGTGCATCTGTCCACCTCCTCTGCCACTACCCCCTACCTCACTACCTTCTATCCTAGCAATATGGAATCACATTATTTCCTCACCCATATCCCTTTTTATGCCTTTGTGCCTCTGCTGATGCCTCTGTTTATAGTTTCTTGCCCCTCTCATCTTTCTGGAAATCTTTTACTTTTCTCTGTAAACTCAGTTGAAGAGTCACCTCCTCCAGGAAGCCTTCCCTGACCTCCCAGAGCACACTTCTCCCTGTACCTGTTTTGACTGCTGCACTTACGACATTGTGAGGTAAGTGTTTTACATGTCTTTTCCTCCTTGATGTTCATTTCTCCCCATCTTTGTATTACTAGCATTGAGTACAGTTCTTGGCACATAGCATGTGCTCAAATATTTATTGAATAAGTGAATGATTATAGGCCAGATTTCTCACCTTTTCCATATAGCAGTTGTCTCAATTCATTTTGCCATTGCTCTAAAGGAATACCTGAGGCTGGGTAATTTATAAAGAAAGAGGTTTATCTGGCTCACAGCTCTGCAGGATGTACAAGAAGCATGGCACCAGAATCTGCTTCTGGAGAGGACCTCAGAAAGCTTCCAATCATGACAGAAGACCAAGGAGGAGCCAGCATGTCACATGATGAGAGAGGAAGAGAGAGAGAGAAAAGGGAGGAAGGTTCCAGACTCTTTTATTTATTTAGATATTTTTTTCAGACAGGGTCTCGCTCTGTCACCCAGGCTTGAGTGCAGTGGCATTATCATGGTTCACTGCAGTCTTAGCATCCTGGGCTCAAGCTATCCTCCCACCTCCACGTCAACCTCCTGATTAGCTGGAACTATAGGTGTACACCACCATGCCTGGCTAATATTTGTATTTGTTGTAGGGTTGGGGTTTCACCATGTTGTCCAGGCTGGTCTTGAACTCCTGGTCTCAAGTGAGCCTCCTGAGTCGGCCTCCCAAAGTGCTGAGATTACAGGTATGAGCCAATGTGCCCAATCCGGACTCTTTTTAATAACCAGGTCTCACAGGAACTAAGAGTGAGAACTCACTCAATCCTGTGAGAATGGCACCCAGCCATTAATGAGGGATCCTCCCCCATCACCCAAACACCTTCTAGTAGGCCCCACTTCCAACATGAGGATCAAATTTCAACCTGAGATTTGGAGGGGGCAAATATCTAAACCATATCAGCAGTCCTTCAAATAATTGGACATCCCTGTTATGCCTTTGCTTCAGCCTCCTTTTTAAAAAAACTCTTTTGACTGTTTTCCCTATGACATTCTTTCCAGATAATCCTGTATTGTTTGAAGAAACATTTAATCAGAGAGACATTTCATAGTTTCCCACAACTAGCAGACCATGCACCTAAGCCTCAGGGGTCTCTATGTAGAGGCAGATAACTCGGAAGCTTTATGTGTGCCTATTTCTCAACAATTAACTTGTCCACAACAGCTTTGTACAATGACCGATCTGTATGATGTCACTTCTGAGTCACTAGTAACCTGTATTTTTTCTTTTATCAATCTGAAAAAAGCATGAAGGGTATATATTTCCCACAAATGTTGAACTGTTTGTGGCACTGGGAAAATAGCTCATCGAACATGGTTAAGGGTAGACACAAAATGGAGTTGAGTGTTGATGTTCCTGGCAAAAGACAAAATAAGACAAAATATGTGACTTTAGTGTTGGAAAAAATTCAGGTGAGATATTTGGCAGGAAATCTGAAGAGGCCTCCAAATTCAAGTGGCATAAGGATATATTTTTAAATTAAATGTATTGTGAACGTAACCTGGAATTAGAAAAATATAAATAAACTATATAAAGTCTAGGTCTATGCTTTCTAAAAATGCCAGCTATTTTAGGCTCCTAGAATTGAAGGCAGTATATTTTCTGGAATTACTCAGGAAATAACCACTGAATAGGATGACTGATCCATCCTAGGAAAATGACAATAATTAACAATTGAATTAAGGGCTAATAGTATTCCTTTAAGTCATAGCCTTATAGATTAACTTAAATATAAAAATAATTAAATGATAGACCTCAGGCTTTTCTGTAGGTCTCTGGAAACTTAAATATAATAGGTGAGAAGGAGAAGAAGAAATCTGTAAACAAGGTAAACTTTTTATTAGTTCTAGTAGTTTTTAGTGGATTCCTGAGGAATTTCTAAACACAGGATTATGTTGTTTGTGAAGGAAGACAGCTTTACTTTTTCCTTTCCAATCTTGAACGCTTTTATTTGTTTTTGTTGCCCAATTGTACAGACTAGAAATTCCATGACAATATTGAATGGAAGTGATGAGAGTGGATATCCTTACCTTGTTCCTGATTTTAGGGGGGAAATCTTTCATTATTTGTATGAGTTCAGCTGTAAGTTTTTTCTAGATGATCTTCAGCAAGGTGAGGAAATTTTCTTTTATTCTTAGTCTGAATGTATATGTGTGCTTTTTCTGTTTTTTTTTTGAGACAGAGTCTTGCTCTGTCGCCCAGGCTGGAGTGCAGTGGCATGATCTCGGCTCACTGCAACCTCTGCCTCCAGGATTCAAGTGATTCTCCTGTCTCAGCCTCCTGAGTAGCTGGGATTACAGGTGTGCACCACCATGCCTGGCTAATTTTTGTATTTTTAGTAGAGACGGGGTTTCCTCATGTTGGTCAACCTGGTCTCGAACTCCTGACCTCGTGATCTGCCCGTCTCGGCCTCCCAAAGTGCTTGGATTACAGGCATGAGCCACCATGCCCGGCCATATATATGTGCTTTTTAATCAGAATGGATATTAGATTTGGTCAAATGCTTTTTCTGCATTGATTGAGATGATCATGTGGCTTTTGTCCTTAATTCTATTAATATAGCATACTACAGTAATTGATTTTTCACATGTGAAACTAATCTTGCATTCCTAGGATAAATCTCACTGGGTTGTAATGTATAATTGTTTTTATATGTTACTAGATTCCATTTGCTAGTATTTTGTTGGGGATTTTTGTGTCTCTATTCATGAGGGATATTGGTGTACAGTTTTCTTTTCTTGTGATGTCTTTGGCTTTGATATCAGGATAAAACTACCTCACAGAATGAATTGGGAATATCCCCTCTTCCCATATTCTATTTTCTGGAAGAATTATGTGAAGAATCGGTATTATTTTTCCTATAAATGTTACGTAAAATTTACCAGTGAAGCAACCTAGACCTGGGCTTTTTATTCTGGGAAGATCTCTACTATGAATTCAATTTATTACTTATAGGTTTAGTCAGATTTTCTAGCATGTTTTTGTAAGAATTTCTTCATTTCATCTAAATTATCTGATTTGTTGTCATAAAGTTCTTTATAGTATTTTCTTTATAATCTTTCTGTAAGGATGGTAGTGATATTCTCCCTTTCATTCCTGATTTCTGTAATTTGAGTCTTCTCTTCTTTTTTTGGATAGTTTAACTAAATTTTGCTAATTTTGTTGATCTTCTCAAAGAACCAACTTTTTAAAAATCAATATTTCTTTATTGCTTTTCTGTCTTCTATTTCATCGATATTTCGCTCTAATCTTCATTATTTCCTTCCTCCTGCTTGTTTTGCCTGCTCTTTCTAGTTTCTTAAGGTAGCAGCTTAGGTTATTGACTTGAGACCTTTCCTTTTCTCTAATATATGCATTTAAAGCTATACATTTTCCTCTAAGCATTGCTTTGTCTTTATCCTCCAAATTTTGATATAGTATGCTTTCATTTTCATTCAGCTCAAAATATTTTCTTACTTTCCCTGTAATTTCTTCTTTGGCTTATTGTTTGTTTAGAAGTATGTTGTTTAATTTCTAAATATTTGTGGATTTCAGATTTCCTATTATTGATTTCTTATATAATACCATGGTGGTCAGAGAGCATACTTTGCATACTTTCAACCTTTTAAAATTTAGTATGTTTTTTTATGCCCTAGCATGTAGTCTACCTTAAAGAATGTTCTCTGTGCACTTGAAAACGATGTGTACTTAGTTGTTGTTCAATAGGCTGTTCTATAGATGTCTTAAATTGTTTGATGATGGTGTTTGAATTCTCTATACTCTTGCTGACTTTTCTGTCTAGCTGTTTATTGATTATTGAGAGTGGATGTTGAATGTATCAACTACTACTGTTGAGTTGTCTGTTTCTCCCTTTAATTCTGTCAATTTTTGCTTCATGTGTATTGGGGCTTTGTTGTTAGGTATGCATAGAATTGCTATATCTTCTTGATTAATTGAGCTTTTCATATAATGCTTTCTTTTGCTCTGGTAATATTTTTGATCCTTAATGAGCCACTTCAGCTCTCTTAGGATTATTGTTTGCATGGAATATCTTTTTCCATTTTTAAACTTTTTAGTTTATTTGTCTCTTTGAATCTAAAGTGTGCCTCTTGTAGACTGTGTATAGTTAAAAATTTTAAATGCAGTCTGACAATTTCTGCATTTTGATTAGAGTATCTAATGTATTCATATTTAATGTTATTATTGATAGGGTTGGATTTGTGTCTGCCATTTTTGCTATTTGTTTTCTAAATTGCTGGTGTCTTTTTTGTTCTTATGTTCCTCTTTTATTGTCTTATTTCCTATTAAAGAGATAATTTTGAATGATTATTTTAATGCCTTTAATTTTATTTTACTATAATTTTTTGAGTTTTATTTTATTTTATTTTTTTCTGACAAGGTCTCACTCTGTTGCCCAGGCTGAAGTGCAGTGGCATCATCATGGTTCACTACAGTCTCGACCGCCCAGGCTCAAGCAATCCTCCCACCTCCACCTCAGCCTCCCGAGTAGCTGGGACTACAGGTCTGCACCACCATGCAGGACTAATTTTTGTATTTGTTGTAGAAAGGAAGTTTTGCCATGTTACCCAGGCTGGTCTGAAACTCCTGGGCTCAAGTGATCCTCCTGCCTTGGCCTCCTAAAGTGCTGGGATTATAGGGATGAACCAGTGTGCCTGGCCAAGTTTTTTTTTTTTTTTTCAATGATCACTCTAGAGCAGGATTCTTCTGCCTTTGCACTACTGACATATTTGGCCAGATCACTGTTTGCTGTTGGAAGCTGTCCTATGCATTGTAGGGTGTTTAGTAGCATTCCTGGCTTCTTCCCATAGATGCCAGTAGTGCCCCAGGTTATGACAACCATAAATGTCTCCAGACATTGTAAAATGTCTTCTTGGAAGAAAAATCATTCCCAGTTGAGAATCACTGCTTTAGGGAGTACAATATGCATCTTAATTTATCACAATCTACTTGATATTAATATTAATTTAATATAGAAATGTTCTCAAATATAGCTCCATTCCCTGCCCTCTACTTTTTGTTATTATTGTGTATATGTGGGTATAGTCTATATATGTTTTAATCCCAACAATATGATATTATAATTGTTGCTTTTTATGTCTTTTATAGAACTTAACAGAAAAAAGGAGAAAAATATATTTATAGAACCTTTTATGTTAACTTACATATTTGCAGTCTCCGGTACTCCTCATTACTTCCTGTGGATTTGAGTTATCACTTGGTATTATTTCCCTGTTTCAATATAGCCCGATTCCTTAGGCTCAGAGAGAGAAGACATGAGGATGAAGGATGCTAAGAGAAACTTTGTGTCAGTTGGAATTGAATGGGAATCCTGATTCACTGGGGAGACCTGGAATTTAGACAAGTTTTTCAAAATTTTTGAGGCTTGATTTGTGCATCCCTAAAATTGGAGATATGATAATACCCATTTTTTGAGATAGTCTTGAAGATTAATGAAAATATGTTTTAAATGCCTGATCAGTTGTCATTGCTTAACGGATGCTATTATTAGTATCATTCTGCCTGTAGGTTATTTACAGACAAAATTCAGATTTCTTCATAACAATTTATGCCACATGAAGGGGCCAGGTTCCAGGTCTGTGAGTATGCAACCCACCTGGATTGGCCTGGATTGACCTGAACTTGGTGCATCCCATGAAGTGTCATCATTTTCAACTTTTCTTGTTACATAAGAAGTCAGCTATCAGGCTGGGCGTGGTGGCTCATGCCTGTAATCCCAGCACTTTGGGAGGCCAAGGCAGGCAGATCACCTGAGGTCAGGAGTTTGAAACCAGCCTGGCCAACGTGGAGAAACCCCGTCTCTACTAAGAATACAAAAATTAGCTGAGCATGGTGGCACACGCCTGTAATCTCAGCTACTCGGCAGGCTGAAGCGGGAGAATCGCTTGAACCTGGGAGGTAGAGTTTGGCGCTGAGCTGAGATTGCACCACTGTTCTCCAACCTGGGTGAGAGAGTGAGACTCCATAACAAACAAACAAACAAAAAAACAACAAAAAAACCACACATACACACACACACACACACACATCAGCTATAAGTTTAAAGGTTGTTCCACTATAGATAACCTGCCTTTCATCTAGCTGATTATATATTTTCCTTAAAATATTTACATCAATATAATTTGATGGCAATAAACTCAATATAATTTGATGTTTTGCAGTTTGAATACAATGCATTTAGCTGTGATTTTCTTTTGGTTCATTCTGGTTGGGATTTACTAGTCAACCTGGCATCACTTTCAATGAAATTTTTGACTTCAGAGTTTTCTGTCCCCATGGGTAGCATAGATTCCAACTCCAAATTCACATGAGTAAAGGCTTGTGATTAACCAAACACCGCATGTTCTCACTCATAGGTGGGAATTGAACAATGAGAACTCATGGACACAGGAAGGGGAACATCACACTCTGGGGACTGTTGTGGGGTTGGGGGAGGGGGGAGGGACAGCATTAGGAGATACACCTAATGCTAAATGACGAGTTAATGGGTGCAGGAAATCAACATGGCACATGGATACATATGTAACAAACCTGCACATTGCGCACATGTACCCTAAAACCTAAAGTATAATAATAAAAATAAAAGAAATAAAAAAAAAAAATAAAGTTATTGATATAGTTCAATTGAAAAAAAAAAAAAGAAAGAATTCTCTAGACAGTTTCTTCCTCCCCTTTTGGGTCCTGTTCTACCCAGATTCAAGGCCAAAATCTCTACTGTTTGTACTGTTTGCTCACACTGTAGGGAAGGTTAAAAAAATACACTGTATACACTGACAATAGATTTTTTGTCTTAATTTTTTTTTTTTTTTTAGAAATGGGACCCATTCTTTCTCACAGGCTGGAGTTGCAGCAGTGCAGTCATAGCTCACTGCAGTCTTGTCCTCCTGGGCTCATGATTCTCCTGCCTCATCCTTTCTAGTATCTGGGACTACAGATGTGCACCACCATGCTCGGCTAATTTTTAAAAGTATTTTTAAAGACAGGGTCTCATTATGTTGCTCAGGCTGGTATGTTGGTTTTTTGGAGGTCCTCTAATCTAGTCTCCTACCCCATTCTGGCTCCAGGCTTTATTTCTTGTTCTTCCATGTTCATGTGGTCCATAAAAATCAGTCCCTAAACTTCTAGGGATTGACAGATGACTCCAGAGAAGATGACAGTTTCAGTACTTGCTCATCTCTCTTGACTTATGGTTTCTCCTTGTTCCTGACCTCTGAACATTTCTTTTATTCTCATGCCAGCTCAGCTATGTAAGTGAGAAGAGATTTTAAAAATATCGTACTAGCATTTTAGGTGTTCTGTACCATTTTTTTTTCTTTGACAACCAAATCTGTCATATTGCTGAAAATAAAAGTCAATGTATTAATTCAGAAAAATAGTCTGGCTATTACATTGGTGTGATTTTGATATTTCTCCAGCACAATAGCCATGAAGAACTTACAATCTATTGAAGGAGGCAACATTAAACTGTTACATACTACATTAATATGCGATGGTCATCTATACAGGGTAAATGGGGACACAAAGGCATAAGTGTAGAGGCTAGGGAAGTCTTGGAAGAGCTGACTGGAGCTGCCTTTTGAAAGAAAAAGGTGGAGGGACAAAGGAAAGAGTGGAAGGAGCTGAGTCAGTAAGGGCATGAAAGTGTGAAACAGCCCCTTTCAATCTCACAACCAGAGCTGCTTGGCCATCGTCTCTCAGACAGGTCCCAGTCCTGTTCTTGGGGTTTCAAGGAGCCCAGGCCAGTAGCTTGTTGCATCAGCAGGCAGCAACCTCATGCCTGGTTCTGCCAACCTTGTGCCTCTATTTCTATAATTAGCTTGGTGAACAAGGCCAGTTCCCATCTGTATTTCTTGTTTCCCATACTCGCTCCAGCCTGGGGCTTATCTGACTCCCTGGGGTTTAAGTCTTGCCAGATTCTCTCTGGTTCCCCTGGGCATGGTACCACATGTGACTATAATCTAGCTCTCTCCCTCCACTCTCTGCCAGACATCGTTCCAGGCACTTTCCATAATGTCCTTTTGTCTTCTTTCCTCAAATGCTCTGTAAAGGAGACTGGGTTTGGATTTCAGCGGAACAAAAACCCAGGATGGGCTTCCTACCAGCTTCTGTGAGAGAGCTCTCTTCTCCCCAGCAGGTCCCAATCATGCTTGCTTGTGAGGGACCTTGGGAGGGTAATAGACAGACTCAAGAAGTGGAGTGCCAAGGAACACCCTACTCCCTGTCCCATATTTCAGCCTTTGAAATATCAGAAGTATTTCAAAGGCTGCCAGAAAGAAGAAAATTGCAGCTTTGGCCTCTTTGGCATAATGGAGAAGGAAAAATGAAAAACCTTCCTGCCTAAGGCTCCCAGATATGTCTCTAATATAGAACTCTCTTCTGAAACTCAGATCTATATATTCAACCGTGTACTTAGTGTCACTACTTAGAATTTCAGAGGAGCCTCAAAATTGCATCAAGTACAAAGGTGAATTCATGTTCTCCCCCAAACTTGGCTTCTCCTTCTGTGCCCCATCTTGATGAATGCCACCTTCGTTCACTCAGATGCTGAAGCCAGGAATTGAAGCATCATCCATGCCTTTTCATCCCCACAAAAGCCTTATAATATTCCATCTCTTCTTATTTATTTCTGTTCCATTTGCCACTTCCTCATCATCACTTATCAAACTAGTATCCCCGCCTCCTTTGTTCTGCTCTGTTCCAATTTATTCCCCAAACTAGCTAGGGTGACTACTTTAAAATCTTAGTACCAGCACCATTGGCATCATGTGGGAGCTCATTAAAAATGCAGAATCCCATTTCCATGGGTCTCAGATCTATTGAATCTGAATCTGCATTAAACAAAATCCCCAAGTAATGCCTGAGTGCGTTAAAGTTTAAGAAGCATAATTCTAAAATAAATATCTAATTCTATCTCTTCTTTTTAAAAATCTTTACAGTTCTTTACTGCCCTTGGGAAAATTACCCTCCTTAAAGTACCCCATATAACCCTTTAAGCTCTAGTCCCTGTGTACCCATGCAGGTTGTCTCTCCACTCCTTGCATCTGACTTCTCAGCAATGACCTGCTCTCAGTTCTTTGACAGACTGAACTCTGTGTCTTACCCAAAGCCTTTCACATGATTTTCTTTCTGCCTGGCATATTCTTTCTCTGAGACATTTCTTTCTAAAGGAAATCTGTGACCGTACATATCTGATTGAGGTTTTCCTTCCATGTGTTCCCATGGTACCCTATACTTCCCTTATCTTGCAAATTTCTTCATTTATTATTATTATGATGTTTACTTTCTCAAAATATATTTATTCAATACCTGTCTGCTTCATGCTGGGATGGAAGCTGCTGAGAATATCCTGGATTATAGGTGTTATTTTCATATCCATCTCCCCATATAGACTAGAATCTTTGTGTGGACTGAAACCGTGTTTATTTATTCACCTGTGAATCTTTAAAACCTAGCATTATCTTGCCACAAAATGACACTCAGTACAAGCTTGATAAATACCTGGTGAGCTCCAACTATATAGATGGTGAATATGGGAGATAAAGGAAATATTTGGTGAATGAGAGGGCTCTTTTTGGCTTCTGAGCAGTCCCGTGTGTGTACAAGCTTCTCAGATAGGTGAGTAACAAATAAACCTTTACTTCCTTTGATCTGATTGTGTTCAAACAGATCTATTCTGAGTCTTTTGGAGACTGGGGAATGAAGGCAATGGGAACTATTTTCTCATTTCATAATTTCAAAGATGCAGAAACTGAGGTTTGGAGAAGTTAAGCAACTTGCCAGGGCTTTCACTGATTGTAAGAGCTGGAGCAGACTCCAAAGGGGTCAATCCAGGAGTGGCTGACTCCAAAGCTTGGACTCTTTCCAGTGTCAGAAACTGAGTAAAAGTCAGGTTGGTCATTTCTGTCCTGACCAAATGAATGGGTGAATCAGTCTCCATCCATCCATCCATCCATCCATCCATCCAGCATTCTGATAATTATTATATCAGGCATTTCACATTCAAAAGGCAACTATTTCTAACATAGAACAGTCTTTCCTGGTCTTTTCCATTGACAGCAGAATCCCCAAATAGACTTTCCCTTGGTCCCTGCTGTGTGAGATCTGAAGTCTTTTTGCTTCTCTACAGAATGCCAGATCTAGAAGAGACCTCATTAGTGGCCAGCTAGTGCCATTCTTTCTTCTCATCAAGACTCAGAGAAACAGAGTGACTGACCAAAAGTCACACAGCAATTAAATAGCGGAGCTTGGACTCAAACCTCAGCCTTTGAGTAGTCAGTTCAGGGCTCTATCACTGGGCTTTTCTACCTTGCATACAGCAGGTGTTCAGTTAATGCTTGTTGATAGTCTTGTGATTGTTACTCATGGCTGAGAACTCGTAAAGTGCATGTAATGACTCAGACCTCAGTCACAGGCAAGTCTCTTATGATTTTTAATAAGCATAAGAGAAGTTCATGTTTTGAGCGTGATTATCTGTTCAAGTTTCCGCAATTAGTGTCAAAGATAATAACTTGATTGTTATTATTAAATGAATAGTCCTGAGATGCCCTAATGTTAATTTTGAACAGAAACATCTGCTGGCTGAGGGCTTGCGTCTTGACTGTGTGTGTATGTGTGTGTGTGTGTGTGTGTGTGTGTATTTGAATGTAACATTCAATTGGGGAGATGTGTTTCAGACTTTTCTACCCCCTGTTGTCTTTGAGATGCATGAGGAGGAAGCAGACAGGTCCACAGGGTGGGAGAGGTCTGCCTGGCGACAGTGAGCAAGGAGTAGGGGAGAGGACACAGGTGTTGGAGTCACATGGACTGGTTCCCATTTCCACTCTGACCTTTGGAACATCTCTAAATTTTTCAAATTCAAATTTGTAAAGTGGTTTTGATTGTACCTCCTTCATAGGGCTCCATAAGGTGAAGTATGGGAAGTGCTGGCACACTGAAAGTGACTTAGGAACGGATAGTGAACTGTAGACTAGAAACTGGTAAGGTGAACTGGTAGGGGCTTGTGGACAGGCTAATTTTGTAGGCAGTTATCCAGCTGCCAGCCATGTTCCAAGGGATAAGCAGACTGAGCTTGGCATGAGACTCCTGGAACAGGCTCTGCCCAGATATCCAGATGGTCAGCATCTGGAGGTCTCTCAGCCTGTGGCACAACTAAAGGCCTTCTCATCTCTGGAGAGAGCTCTGGCAGGACTCAGCTCTGGAGACAGGGATACAAGGTAGGGGGGACAAGACAGAGCCTTAGGACTCTTTTTACCGAAGAGTAAAACAGGCATGAAGATACCAGAATTGGGACCTGCTGGGACCAGCTCTTAGGGCAGGACAGAGCCCTATGAATAGAGCTGAGCCATAGTCAGAGCTAAGGTGCTGGATGATAAATCCAGGGAGTGAGGCAGGATGGTGGCGCCTCATCAATTTCTCCAGGCTGGACAATGAGCTCCTGGAGGAAGGTGGATTGTGGTGGTTAAGAGAGCAGGTGCTGGGCCATGCTGCCTGGGTTCAAATCCTGGTTCTGCCATCTACTAGATGTGAGATCTTGGGCAAAATAGTCAACCTTTCTGTGCTTCAACTTCTGTGAAATGGAAATGATAATCATATCACTTGCCTTATGGTCTCTTTCAAGAATTCAATTAATTAATTTATGTAAAAATGCCCGAATCAGTGCTTGGCATATGGTCATGCTTGGTAAATATTTAGAGGGTCTTCTACGTTTCAGGCACTGTTTTAGGCTCTGGGAATGTGGCAGGACACATAAACTTTCGTCTCGCACAGAGCCGATATCCTGGTGGGGATAGTGGTAGGGAGATAGATAATAAACATGCAAACAAATATATTCTGTCAAGGATAATATGTAAGGCAGGCTAAGCAGGGCAAATGGGCTGGAGAAGGCTATTTTGGACAAAATGGCCAGGGAAAGCCTCTCTGCCTAAGAGACTTGAAAAGAGATGTGGATAATGGAGAGAACCATGTGGAAACTGGGGTGGGCTTCAAAGGGAGCTTTCCAGGCTGAGGAGAGAGTAATTGAGGCCCTGAGGTAGAAGTATGCTTGGGCTTTCAGAGAGCAGTAAAGATGCCAGGGTGCTGGAGTGGGTGAGCCAGCAGAAAAGGAGGGGTTAGAGCACAGAAATTGTTGGGGTAAATTCACATAGGCCTGGATGAGCCACGATAAGGATATTGGATTTCATTATAAGGGAGATGAAATGCCATGGTGAGGGTGAGTTGAGCAGAGCTGTGAAACTTCCCCCAGGGTGCAGCGATGAACAGTCTCTCTGGCTGCAGAGTGAAGAGGCAGGTGGGGTGGGATTTGGGGTAAGGG
Source organism: Symphalangus syndactylus (assembly GCF_028878055.3). NCBI lineage: Eukaryota > Metazoa > Chordata > Mammalia > Primates > Hylobatidae > Symphalangus > Symphalangus syndactylus. The sequence goes on from NC_072431.2 coordinate 98,047,770, forward strand.
AAACAGGGCCAGCCTTCGATGCTATTGCAATAGCACAGCCTGGAGAGAGTGCTGGCTTGAACTAGAGAAGACTAGTGGAGAATGGTGGAATGGCAAGAGGTAGTCATCTGCTTGTATTTTGAAGGTAGCGGGATGTGGAGTAAGAATGAAAGAAAGAGAGAAGTCAAGAATAACACCAACACTTTTGGTCTCAGCAAGTGGATAAATGGAGTTGCCATTTCCATATGAAGAAGACTGGGGGAGAGGAAGGCACTGAGGGGGAGAAACAGCCTTCTGTTTTGGATGTGTTATGCTTGAGACATTGAACTGAGGTTGCCAGGAGAGAAGTCGGAACCGGAGGTGGAAAACTAGGTGTGATTCACATGGGTGTGGTGTGCAGTAGAGCTGCAAATGGGTCACCTGGGGAGTGACAATAAATAGAGAAAAAAAGACTTCTGCAAACTCAGTCCTGAGGCACCCCTGCATTAGAGGTCAGGAAGCTGAGGACAGCCCTCACAAGAGGCTGAGAAGGAGTGGCCAGTGAGTTGGGAGGAAAATGAGGAGCGTCGAGTCCAGAAACCGGAGAGGTCCATGTTTCCAGAAGAGGGTGGAGATCAAGTGTGTCACAGGCTGTGGGAGTGAGGTGAAGACTGAGACTTGACCTTGATTTGGGAACACAAGGTCATTGTTGACCTTGAAAATGGCAGCCCAGTGGAGTGGGGAGGATGAAAGCTCAATTGGGCAGGTTCAAGAGAGGATGGAGGCTGGGCACGGTGGCTCACACCTGTAATCCCAGCACTTTGGGAGGCCAAGGCGGGTGGATGACAAGGTCAGGAGTTTGAGAACAGCCTGGCTAACATGGTGAAACCCCATCTCTACTAAAAATACAAAAAAAAAATTAGCTTGGCATGGTGGCATGTGCCTATAGTCCCAGCTATTAGCTTGGCATGGTGGCATGTGCCTATAGTCCCAGCTACTCGGGAGGCTGAGACAGGAGAATCACTTGAACCTGCGAGGTGGAGTTTGCAGTAAGCCAAGATCGTGCCATTGCACTCCAGCCTGAGTGACAGGCTCCATCTCAAGAAAAAAAAAAAGAGAGAGAGAGAGGATGGAAGCAAGCAGAGGACAATAATTGTAGACATTTACTTTGAGAAGTTTTACTATAAAAGAGAACAGAGAAATGGAGCAGTATCTGGAAGAGAATATGCGGGAAAACAAGGGTGGGTTTTCCTTTCTGATGGAAGAAGCAAAAAACGTGTGCTGATGAGAATGATCCAATAGATAGGGGGAAAACTGATAATACAAGAGACAGGGAGCAATGGCAAGAGCTAAGCCTCTGAGTAGCAGCAGGGGATGGAGCTGTGTACCCTGGGCAGGGGATGGCCTCAGACCGCAGCTCACACCCAGCAGAGGAGCCCTGGCAACACTGATTGGATGTTTCCCAGGGAAAGAAGCAGCAGAGGCATAGAATTCTGCAGAAAATACAGAAAGACTAATTCCAGGGACCAGTGGTAAGTGCCGTTTATAGCTTCACATTTCTGGACTTAGAAGTGTAGAGTGAATTTGATGAACTTATTATCAGAAACCAGACAGGGCAGCCGCTAATAGCAGCTGTAGGAAATTCTTGGCTGCCAAATTATGCAGTTGTCCATCAGCAACTCAATTAAAGCACTCAGCCAGCAGTGGTTTGTCAGCTGTGTTTGTATTAAAAGGGGCCAGAGAGAAACCCTCAGGAAAATTAATGAGATGAAAGTCCACCAGTGTGCTTTTTTTATCCATTCTAGGCAACTCTTGTAGGGGTGGAATTGGGCTGCTTTTTTCAGCATTGCTGGGAACTGACAATCAGAAAGCATGGCCCTTCAAATAACAGACAACTTTCTACAGCTCATGGACAATGGTCTTGCTTTTTTATCCCAAGGCACAGCTTTTTTTTCCTTTTTCCTCTTTGAGGATTCTTGAGTGGCAGGAAGGAACCACTTCTGTGCAAAACCACTCTGTTTTCCAGCCCTAATTATGGTTTATAACCTTGCAAACTGGCTGGGATAACTTGTGGCATTGCCCTCAAACAGGATGTTTGGGGATGTTGGTGCTGCCAGGAGCCTCAGTGAATCAACATGCCCTCAAGGGTATCACAGTACAGTGAATGCGGAGACCAGCCACAGGGAGGAGTCAGGGAGCATGAGCCTTCTCTCAGGGAACTGCACGTCTTTCAGTGGAGCTGGAACTGAAGTGAAATGGAGCTGGAGCAGGAGAGGTAGGTAGGCAAGAGAACGCATTGTAAGTAACATTAAAGAGTTTGGACTTCATAATAAGAGCAATGGGGAGCCTCTGAAGGTTTAAGAAGGTTAGTGACATGGTCAGATTGTAACTGCCTGATAGGTTATTCCTGCTGGCTGCACCGAAAAAGACCACAGCATTGCAGTAAAGAAAGAGTTTAATTGATGCAAGGCCAGTAGATGAAGTTATTACTCAAATCAATCTTACTGAAGGTGCAGAGGTTAGGGGTTTTACAAGGGGAAGGGGTGCGGGTGGCTAGGAAATGAGTGCTTGCTGCTGATTGGTTGGGGTACCATCACAGGGATGTGGGAAATGATCCTCCTTCACTGAAGTGCTTCTGGATGGGGTGGGTCTAGTTGGTGGGTCCAGTTGGAGTGATGGGTGTCAGACATGCAAAAAAACACTGAAAAGACATCTCAAAAGGCAAATATTAGGTTCTACAATAGTGATATTATCTGCAGGAGTAACTGGGGAAGTTGCATATCTTGTGACCTCTAGAATAATTGCTGGTAACATTTATGTCTAGCTTTAGCAGAATTCAGACTCCTCTTCTCCTCCTAGCCTGGTGGTCTCTCATTAGCTTTACAAAGGCAGCGGACTTTTGGGGAAGGGGTATTATAATTTAAACTATAAACTAAATGCCTCTCAAAGTTAGCTTGGCAGCTTGAAGGCTAAAAGCAAAAGGGGGTTGGCTAGATCAGCTATCTCCCACTGCCATAATTTTCTACTGATACAATTTTTACAAAGGTGGTTTCAAGACCGGCATTTGAGAAGAATCTTTCTGGCTGCTGCTGTGAGGAGTGTGGATTGGAGAGGGCAGGAAGACTGGTCAGATCTCTGCATCTGCCTGAGTCAGGGAGGAGGTAGAAGGAAGGTGGGGGGCTGACATAAAACACAGTAAATGCATCCAGTTGGTAGGATTCCTAACATGGCTGTTAGAACACAATGCCTCTGAAGTAACAGAAATCCAATTCCTTTCAGTCCTCTTATGGACCACTTGCTCTCCCAAATGTAAGCGGTTAAATGCTGCTCCTCCCTTCCAGAAATAGTCTGTTCTTGTAGGGATTAAGGGAAGGGATTTTCTTTCTTTGTGGACTCTTGTGCACCAGAAATCACAATCCCAGTCCATGGGCCATTGACACAAAACAGACAAGGAGACTCAGATGCTGTCTCCAGTGTTTCCTTCTCTGGGGCCACTTGGTTTGCTTGGTGAGAGGCAATAGAGTATAGTGGTGGAGGGCATGAATTTTGTAACTAGACTGGCCTGAATTTAAATCCCAATTCCACCATTTACTAGTGACCTTGGGCAAGTTACTTAATCTCTTTGTGTCTCAATTCTCCATTTCTAAAATGGGAACAATAATAGTAACCTGTATCACAGTGTTATTGTGGAGACTAAATAAATTAATATCTGTAAAGCACTTAGAATAGGGCTTGGTCTTTCTAAGATTTACGCCTCAGCTATTATTGATGACTTGGAACATTTGAGGATGGAAGGGCAGGGATAAAATGCTTCTCAATGACAAGACAAAGCAGCTGTAAAGAGATCCACCAAAAACTTCTTCCCAATTGAGATACCAAAGAGGCAGTGATGGGGAACCATACACTACTTAAAAATAGCTAATAGGAAGTGCACATTAATCTAACATAAGTGTTACAGGCTAACTCTATTGCAATGTATTGTGGTTATAATAGTGTTATGAACAAAGTGCTTTGGGAAAACAGAGGGAAGCATCAATACTGGCTTTGGTGAGAGGGGTGAGGTGGGGAGTGTGGATAATCAGGTTTCCTGAACTCCTTCCCAGAGATGCAGCTTGGCACACTTGGGACTAATTGGACCACCTCTGGGCAGTATTCACTTTGCTCAGCTATTGACTGTCCTGGAGTCGTTGTCTAATTTTTTTTTCATTTCATTCCCTAGCCTTACCGGGGAGTAGAAAAAGGCAGGGAGGGAATGGCTACAGCAGAGAACACAGTGATTCCTACCTGGGTCCGTGGGAGTACACATGGTGGAGGGATGGGTTGGGTTACTGGATCTTTAGAAAGGGGAAGTCGGCCGGGCACTGTGGCTCGCACCTGTAATCCCAGCACTTTGGGAGGCCGAGGCCGGCGGATCACGAGGTCAGGAGATTGAGACCATCCTGGCTAACATGGTGAAACCCCGTCTCTACAAAAAATACAAAAAATTAGCCAGGCGTGCTGGTGGGCGCCTGTAGTCCCAGCTACTCCGGAGGCTGAGGCGGGAAAATGGCGTGAACCTGGGAGGTGGAGCTTGCAGTGAGTCGAGATCGTGCCACTGCACTCCAGCCTGGACGACAGAGCGAGACTCAGTCTCAAAAAAAAAAAAAAAAAAAGAAAAGAAAAGGGAAGTCATACTATTGATTTATCCAAAGAGACATGTTCTTAGGAAGCTGGAGCAAATGCTGATTTAGTCCATTAGATTAGCTGCCATGGAGGATGCCCCGTGGAAAAGAGATGGCCTCGAGCTTAATGGGAGAGAAAAGGTAGAGGAGTCTCCGGTGTGGTGGATATACCACGAGCAGAAACCATCCCTTCTGAGGATTCAGGGCTCTTTGGTAAAGACCTTAACTGACCCTGCCAGCAATCCCAGTGGGTAGGCCAGCACAGTACAGAGGCATTGCATTTTGTGAGAATTTGAAAAAGCATGATACCACATATTAATAACAATCTTACTTTATGCATGAAATTAATATGATCCTCCCAAGGGTAAAAATCCAGCAGGAATCACATGATTTCAAAGCTGGACTGCAGATAAAATCATAAAGGTCTTTTTGCTAATGCCACGTGGTTACATGAGTTCAGCTGGTAAGCAGAACTACCTGCCACTGTTTGTTGGGATTGGTTGTGAATTTTTCTTTTTTCTTTTTTTTTTTTGACAGAGTCCCGCTGTCACCCAGGCAGGCAGGAGTGCAGTGGCGTGATCTTGGCTCACTGCAACTTCTGCCTCCTGGGTTCAAGCAATTCTCCTGCCTCAGCCTCCCGAGTAGTTGGTATTACAGGCACACGCCACAACCCTTGGCTAATTTTTCTATTTTTAGAAGAGATGGGATTTTGCTCTGTTGGCCAGGCTGGTCTCAAACTCCTGACCTCGAAGGGATCTGCCTGCCTCAGCCTCCCAAAGTGCTGGAATTACAGGTGTGAGCCACTGCAGCAGGCCTGGTTGTGAATTTTTTAAGGTTCAAATGATATTAGGTCTTCAAGAATTCATCCCTTACATAAAAAGCAATGGTCTTACATTATCATGGCCCTAATTCGACAGATGGGATAGAGGCTGAAGGAAGTTGTGTCACTGGCCCAGGCCATCAAGCTGTTGACAACAGAGCAGAGGCTAGAAGCCAAGTTGTGTGACCCCTGGTTCAGGGCTTTTCTGAGAACACTCTAGAGCAGGGATTCTCATCCTGGCCACTGTTGGCATTTTGAGTAGAATTCTTTGATGTGGAAGCTGTCCTAGGCATTGTGGGATGTTTAGCAACATTTCAGGCCTCTACCCAGAAGGTATTGTTGTTGTTGATACAACAGCACCACCCTGTAAATTTGGAAAATCAAAAATATCTCCAGACATTGCCAAATGTCCCCTGGGGGAGAGGGGTACAAATTGCCCCTGGTTGAGAACCACTGTCCTATATCACGCCTTGGTGGGGGACTTGCTGGTTTTCTTCTGTTTGCCCTCCTGGCATTAATCCCTTCTCCCTGTTCTGCTCATGGAGGCTGACCTGTAGGATTAAATCAATGGATTTTCTGCCCTGCGCCTTCTTGCTGAGTTCAGTATATGGAGGAGCTTGAGGCCACTTGAGGCTGGCAGGGTCCTTGACTGAAGGACTGTTCTTCTCTCCAAAGAGGTGATTCTACATAGCTCTCTTCTTGGTATTACCTTCTCTCCAGGCCCCGTGAGCCTAGAGGAGGTAACAACTGGCTGCTAGTAGCCCTGGGATACTGTATGAATCTTAGGATACATCCTCACTCACAATTTTATAAACAGTTCCTTTGAGTCATTCTCACATTACCCTTTTTATTATCTGTTTCCTGATAGAACTCAAGAGATTTCAAGAATCTGGGCAACTGGGAGTCCTGGGAACTCAGTTGTGCTTGTCCACCATCAGAGATATTGTGTGACTCACCGTTTTGCACTGGGTCTGTCTGGAGCTGGGTACCATGGATGTGAAATAGACTGATGAGCTGGGATACAATTGAATTCTTGTAATATCAGGGATTCAGAACATCTTCTGTTTTGCTCAAAACCGCAGATAAAGTTTACCTTTTGAACATCTGTTCTGGACTATTGCTGCATAGCAAAGCACCCCAAAGTCTTAGTGGCTTAAAACAACAACAATTGTTATGATTTGGTAGATAAGAAATTGGAACAGACAGAGCAGGCATGGGTTGTCTGTGCTCCACAATGTCCAGGGCCTCAGGTGGGAAGATGAGAAGGTTGGGTGACTTTAGGTTTGGGGCTAAAATCATGTGGTGGCTCTTTCACTCTGATGCCTGGGCAAGGATGACTGGAAGACTTAGATTACCTCCCCATGCTGCTTGGCACCCTCAGAGTAGCTGAACTTCTTACATGGTGGCTCATGCCACCAAGTGTGAATGTTCCAGCAAACAATTGCCTTTTCTCTAGCCCTGGAGGTCACATAGTGTCACTCCTGTCCATACTATATTGATCAAATGAGTCATAAGTCTACCCAGATTCAAAGGGAGAGAACATAGTTCTCTTTTCTTTTCTTCTCTTTCTTCCTTTCCTTTCCTTCCTTCTTTCTTTCCCTCCCTCTTTCTTTCCCTCCTTCCTTCCCTCCCTCCCTCCCTCCCTTCTTTCCTTCCTTCCTTCCTTCCTTTTTCTTTCTTTTCCTTTCATCTCTTTCTTCTCTCTTTCTCTCTCTCTCCTTCCTTCCTTCCTTCCTTCCTTCCTTCCTTCCTTCCTTCCTTCCTTCCTTCCTTCCTTCCTTCCCTCCTTCCCTCCCTCCCTCCTCCCTCCTCCCTCTTTCCTGCCTACCTCCCTTTCTTTATTTCTCTCTCTCTTTCTCTCTCTCTCTCTCTTTCTTTCTTTCTTTCTTTCTTTCTTTCTTTCTTTCTTTCTTTCTTTCTTTCTCTCTCTCTCTTTCTTTCTTCTTTTCTTTTCTTTCTTTTCTTTTGAAAGAGTCTCACTCTGTTGCCTAGCCTGGAGTGCAGTGACGCGATCTTGGCTCACTTTGGCTCACTGCAACCTTTGCCTTCTGGGTTCAAGTGATTCTTCTACCTCACCCTCCCAGGAGCTGGGATTACAGGCGTGCACAACCACGCCTGGCTAATTTTTGTATTTTTAGAAGAGATGGGCTTTCGCCATGTTGGCCAGGCTGGTCTCAAATTCCTGATCTCAAGTGATCTGCCTGCTTCAGCCTCCCAAAGTGCTGGGAATACAGGCATGAGCCACTGTGCCCAGACAGGTCTCACTTTTCTATGGGAGGAATGTCAAAGAATTTTATGGCCATTAAAAATGTTTTATTGAGATATAATTCACATACCATATCATACAATTCATCTATTTAAAGTATACAATTCAATGGTTTTGGCATATTCAGGAGTTGCACAACCACTACCATGATCAACATTATAATATTTTTATCATGATAGAAAGAAATCCCATATCCATTAGTAGTCACTCTTCATTTTCCTCCCAATCTTCTCCCTATACCTGCTCTAGGCAACCCCTAATCTACTTTCTGTCTTCTTAGATTTGCCTGTTCTAGACATTTCATACAAATGGAATCAAATAATACACTGTCTTTTGTGACTGGCTTCTTTCACAGTGTAGTGTTTTCAAGGTTCGTCCACGTTGTAGCATGTATCAGTCAGTACTCCATTCCTTTTTGTGGCTGAATAAGGTTCCATTTTGTGGATATGCTACATTTTGTTTATCCATTAATCAGTAGACAGACATTTTGGTTGTTTTCGCTATTGGCTCTTATGGGTAATGCTGCTATGAACATTCATGTACAAGTTTTTGCATGGGTGTATGTTTTCACTTGCCTTGGGTATACACTTAGAGGTGAAATTGCTGGGTCACATGTTAATTTCATGTTTAATCTTTGAGAAACTGCCAGACTGTTTTCTAAAGTGGCTACATCATTTTGTATTTGCATTAACGATATGTTAGGGTTTCAATTTTTCCACATCTTCTCCTACATTTGGAATGCATAGCATTTTAAATTTGAGACATCTTGGTGGATATGCAGTGGTATGATATTGTGGTTTTGATTTACATTTCCCTAATGGTTAATGATGTTGAGCATATTTTCATGAGCATATTGGCCATTTGTACTTATTCTTTGAAGAAATGTCTATTCAGATTACTTGCTCATTTTTAATTGGGCTATTTGTCTTTTTATTATTGAGTCGTTAGGGTTCTTCGTATATTCTATATGAGTCCCTTATCAGATGTATGATTTGTAAATAGTTTCTCCCATTCATTTTCTTGATGATGTCCTTTGAAGTGCAACAAATTTTAATTTGATGAAGTCCAATTTATCTATTTTTTTCCTTTTGTGGGTTGTTTGGTGTCATATCTAAGAAGGTTTTGTCTAACCAAAAATCACAAAGATTTACTTATATTTTCTTCTTTTTGTAGTTGTAGCTTTTACAGTTAGGTCTATGATCAGTTTTGAGTTAATTCTGTGTATTGTGTGAGGAAGGGTCCAACTTCCATTTGGATGTAGATATCCAGTTGTCCCAGAACTACTTATTGAAAAATCTTATTCTTTCCCCATTGAATTGTCTTGGCACCCTTGTCAAAAATTAGGCTGGGCATGGTAGCTCACGCCTGTAATTCCAACACTTTGGGAGGCCGAGGTGGGTGGATCATTTGAGACCAGGAGTTCAAGACCAGCCTGGCCAACATGGTGAAACCCCATCTCTATTAAAAATACAAAAGCTAGCCAGGTGTGGTGGCAGGTGCCTGTAATCCCAGCTGTTTGGGAGGGTGAGGCACAAGAGTCGCTTGAACTCAGGAGTTAGAGGTTGCAGTGAGCTGAAATTGTGCCACTGCACTCCAGCCTGGGTGACAGAGCCAGACCCTGTCTCAAAAAAAAAAAAAAAAAAATCAATTGACCATCGATGTTTGGGTTTATTTCTGGACTTTCAGTTCTAGTCCATTCACCTATGTGTCTATCCTTATGCCTGTACTGCACTGTCTTGATTACTGTACTTTGTAGTAAGTTTTGAAACTGGGAAGGGTGAGTTTTTTGACTTTGTTTGCCTTTTTCAAGATTGTTTTGGCTGTTCTGAATCCCCTGCCTTGGCCCTACATGACTTTTAGGATCAGTTTGTTAATTTCTGCGAAAAAGATATCTAAGATTTTGATAGGGATTGAATTGACAGGGGAATATTACTATCTTAATAATATTAAATCTTTTCATCCATGAACATAGAATGTTTTTCCGTTTATGTAAGTCTTTCAACAATGTATTGTAGTTGTCAGAGTCAAAGTTTTACAAATATTTTATTAAATGTATTTGTAAGTATTTTGTTTCTTTAGTCCTAAGTATTTGTAAATGAAATTGTTTTATTAACTCTATGGCCAGTCGTTTTTTGAAATCACCATGGTACCCGTCCATGCCCTTCATTCAGTAAATGCTGACTGAGTAAGGTACGTATTGTGGCCAGGAAATCTGCCAAGAACTAGGAATATAATGGTCAGCAAAAGCAGGCACAGTACTTAATTACCTGGGTATATAAACCAGGGGGAGAACAGACATTAATCAAGTAATAACTCAAACAAGTTGTGATTACTCATAGACTGAGAAGTGCTATGAAGAAAATTTGGTTGCTTTGTGGGCATGTAACAGGGGTGCTCAAACTGGCTTGGGGAATCTAGGGAGGTTTCCCTGAGGAAGTGATATTTGAGTGGAGGTCAGAGCGATGCATAGGAGTTGGGTAGGCAAAAACAAGAATTTTGTTTTGTTTTTGTTTTGTTTTTTGGTGGAAGAAGATAGGTAGAGGACAGTGTTAAAGGCAGAGGAAACAGAATAAAAAAAGAGCCAGAGACTGGAAGGAACACAGTGAGGGTGATATAATGTGAGGTGATGCTGGGGAGGCAGGCAGTGTCTGTAGGCCAAGTTCAAGAAGGTGTAGATTTGAGATCAACTTTTTTTTTTTTTTTGACTTCTATATATGAGTGAGAATATGCAGTGTTTAACTTTCTATTTCTGGCTTATTTCACTTAATATAATGTTTTCATCTATGCTGGTGGAAATGGCAGGATTTCATTCTTTTTTGTGACTGAATAGTATTCCATACATATCATATTTTCTTTATCCATTCATCTGTTATCAGACAAAAGATATTCTTATTTATTTATTTATTTATTTTTTATTATTATACTTTAAGTTCCAGGGTACATGTGCACAACGTGCAGGTTTGTTACATGTGTATACATGTGTCATGTTGGTGTGCTGCACCCATTAACTGGTCATTTACATTAGGTATTTCTCCTAATGCTATCCCTCCCCCTTCCCCCCACCCCACGACAGGCCCCAGTGTGTGATGTTCTCCACCCTGTGTCCAAGTGTTCTCGTTGTTCAGTTCCCATCTATGAGTGAGAACATGCGGTGTTTGGTTTTCTGTCCTTGCGATAGTTTGCTCAGAATGATGGTTTCCAGCTTCATCCACGTCCCTAGAAAGGACATGAACTCATCCTTTTTTATGGCTGCATAGTATTCCATGATGTATATGTGCCACATTTTCTTAATCCAGTCTGTCCTTGATGGACATTTGGGTTGGTTCCAAGTCTTTGCTACTGTGAATAATGCCACAATAAACATAAGTGTGCATGTATCTTTATAGTAGCATGATTTATAATCCTTTGGGTATATACCCAGTAATGGGATTTCTGGGTCAAATGATATTTCTAGTTCTAGATCCTTGAGGAATTGCCACACTGTCTTCCACAATGGTTGAACTAGTTTACAGTCCCACCAACAGTGTAAAAGTTTTCCTATTTCTCCACATCCTCTCCAGCACCTGTTGTTTCCTGACTTTTTAATGATCGCCATTCTAACTGGTGTGAGATGGTATCTCATTGTGGTTTTGATTTATGGTTCTCTGATGGCCAGCAGACACAAGATATCTTGAATCTTGGCTATTGTGAGTATACTACAGTAACCATGGGGGCACAGAAGTCTCTTTGATATACTTATTTCCTTTTCTTTGGATAAATTACAAGAAGTGGGATAGCTGAATCATATGGTAATTTTATGTAGCTTTTTAAAGGAGCCTCCATACTATTCTCTAAAGTGGCTGTACTAGTTTAGATTCCCACCAACAGTGTATAAGAGTTCCCTTTTCTCCACATCCTTGTCAACATTTGTTTTTTTTTTTTGTCCTTTTGGGAACAGCCATACTAACTGGGATGAGATTATAACTCACTGTGATTTTGATTTCACTGATGTTAAGAGATGTTGATAATTTTTTCCATGTATTTCTTGGCCATTTGTATGTCTTCGTTTGAGAAATTTCTGTTCCAATCTTTTGCGCACTTTTACATTAATTTGTTTTTGCTGTTGAGATGTTTGAGTTCCTTGTATGTTTGAGTTCCTTGTATGTTCTGGATATTAATCCCCTGTTGGATGGATGGGTAGTTTGCAAATATTTTTTTCCATTCTGTAGGTTGTTTTCCCTCTGTTGATTTTTTTCCTTTGCTGTACAGAAGCTTTTTAGTTTGATACAATCCCATCTGATTATTTTTGTTTTTGTTCCCCGTGCTTTTCAGGTCTTATTCATAAAATCCTTTCCCAGACAAAGATCCTGAAGCATTCCCCCTCAGTTTTCTTCTAGTTGTTTTACAGTTTTGGGTATTACATTTAGGTCTTTGATCCATTGAGTTGATTTTTGTATAGGACGACATATGGGGGTCTACTTTCATTCTAGATATGGTTGCATATCTTCTTGGCTGTACTAGATATGTGTCTGCCAGGGACAATCCATGGGGCTGTTCCTCAGACCTGGGATGTGGTCTCACTTTACTTGGCTGGCCTGAGGGTATGTCTGCTGGGGACAGTCCCTGGGCTGTTTCTCAGGCCTGTGATGCAGCCACATGGTTTCTCAGCTGGCGCAGGTGCATGTCTGCTGGAGGTGGCCCACAGGGCTGCTACTCAGGTACAGGATGTGGGCTCATGGCTGCTTGACTGGCTTGGAGACTGGCCCACGAGGGGTGGTTTATGATGCTGATTCTTGGGCCTGGGACATGGGCAGACAGCTATTCAGCTGGACTGGGAGCACAAGGGCAGCCCATGGAGCTGTTCCTCAAGCCCTGATTGCAGGTCCAGGGTCACTGGGCAGGCTAGAAGCTTTTCTACCAGGGACTTTTCACTGTGGGGCTGTTTCTCAGGCTCTGAGTGTAGGCGTATAGCTGCTCTGCTGGACTGGGACCATGTCAGCTGCTCAGAGGCTTGAAGGCCTCTCCCACTTGAGGAAAGCATGGAGCAGTTTGGCCAGATCAAGGGCAGGTTCTGCCAGACTGTTCCTCTGACTAGAAGCAAGGGTAACGGGAATTAATTTCCCTGCTGTGCTGCACCAGAGTCACAGCCCATCCTGGGCCCAAGCTCCATGCTGCCGGGGTTGTGATATTCAGCTACCAGTGTGGGATTGGCATAATGACAAGGAAGCCCCAGTGCTGGAGAGGTGCAGTGGCTAGTGGCCCCCAGAGGAGGGCACACTCCAGAGGTGGCTCTGGTCTCAAGTTGGTGCTGTGCTTTAGCAGAGTGGCTTACAGGAGATAAGTAGTGGGTTGGGAGTGCACACCTTGTGGGCCTCATCTGGGGTGATGCAACTGCGTGAATTCCCAGCAGCTCTCCAAACCGGGCTCACGGCTTGCAAGGACTGTGGGATTCTCTGGTAGTAAGGGCGGTAGGTGTTTGCAGTGGAAACAGGGCTGGTGGGGATCTCCTGCTTACCTTTTTCACCGCATGAGAAGTCTGTCCTGGCTCCAGGCAGTTCTTATCCATGTGGAGGAAATGGGGCTGCAGAGGCCAGTGCTTCCACGCTGCCCTCCTGCACTGTCAGTTACCACAGGTACACTCCAGCACTCTCCCTCCTGGTGCTCCTGTCAAATTGTAGCTGTTTATTTGTTGCCTTGGTCCTTTCTTCTTGTTGAGATGTGCACCAGTCACCTCTAGTCAGCATTTTGCTAACCAGATCTGTACTTAAAAAAATGAATTTAAATTAATATCACTTTGAGAATTAACTTTGACTATTTTCCAGTACCCAGTAAGGTAATACAGGATATGGAAACCTCAATGGGGAATCCTGCTCAAATGGATGCATCCAGGAGACCCACACTCCATTTATCCACTATTCATAATAGTGGGTGGCTGCAGTGAGTGTAGATTTGAGAGTTCAGATGCTGAATCCCAGATGTCACTTATTAGCTATATAATAACCTTGGGCAAGTTACTCAGCCTCTCTGTGCCTCAGTTCCTCCATTTATAAAATGACAATGATATCAGCATGTAGTCAATAGAATTGTTATGAGGAATAACTAAGTTAATATGTGTAAAACACATAAAACAAATCCTGGGGCATAGTAAGTGGTCATTAAATGTTGCCTGTTATTTACAGGTATTATTAATTTCAAGAAAAATAGATTTTTAATGAGGGAAGTGCTGATCTTGCCATCAGTAGCTTTTAAGTAGCAGCTAATGTGAACAGCATCAGCTAATGGTGAAAAAACAAATGTGTGTGTGGTATTTAATCTATTTAATAAAGTATTTTAAGCACTTTACAAGTACTCATTTAAATGAAATTGATATGCCATTTATGCATCATTCTGATCCATTTGTTAAAAAGAAGAGCCTCAAACACACTGCTTGGAAATCTTCCTTTAAGTGTGGAAAGCAATCGAAGTTATTTCTTTAAATACGTTTTGAGATTCAGCCTGACTTTACAAGCAGTTCAGATTAATTTAGGTTTCACTTCACAGTTTGGGACCTTTGTATCCTAGCAAATATTCTGGGTTTTAACACAAGGCTTTGTAGAAGGCAATAGAAGAGCATGGTGGAGATGTACTGGCTTGGAATCCCAGCTCTGCTGGTTACTTGCTGTGTGGCCTTGGGCACATTATTTGAGCTTCTTTGAGACTGTTTCCTCATTTGGAAAATGGGGCTAATAATGAAACTTACCTTATGGGGTTAAATAACTTACACTTATATACAATGAGATGATCATACATTTTGGCTTGTTCTAGGATGTTCCCTGATTATGCCGTGGTCACAATGTTACTAATAAAGATGCCCCCTTTCACTTTCAAAGGTGTTCCTGGCTTAGACAATAAAGTATGTGGTCACTATATTTATAAAGGAAGCTGAACGGTGCCTGGCACACAGTGAATGCTCTATTGATACTAGCTATTTTTATTATGTGTTTGCTGTGAATGAATTTGCTTCATGATTGGCTTCCTTCTTCTCCCTCATCTTTGAGCAGCTTCTCTTCCGGAATGGATAGGATGATCCACCATAAAGGTCATGTGTACTTGGGTCTTCCCCTGACTGCCAGGTGCCACCCAGCCACACTGTAGTTGCTTTTGCATTGAGTTCATCTTTCACCTTTGGAGTGTAGTGCGTTTGCTCAGGGGAGTGCAGCAGACACTGCATCAGCAAAGCAGGAGGCATCGTGGGCTGCTTCTGGTGAGGATGCTTTCTCACCGTGACATCTGCTCCTTGTCACCTTTGAGAAAAGGCAGGAGAGGAGGGTGTGTACGAGAAGTGTAGGGCCCAGGCAGGTGATTACTGCTCTGCTGTTGTGATTTGGGCTTTTGCTCTCGAAATCACCTGCAGTGGACATCTGTGTGGCTGTGTATCCCCCTCTTTTCAGACTGAACTCCATCTATGATGGCCACTGTGTGGCCTAAAATATCCAGCAGAATTGAGACATAAAGAGATCAAAGTGAGGGAGAAAATAGTGGGGATATTTTGCTCCTGGTGACTGAAATTCTAAATTAATTGACCAAAGCCACTGAGAGAGACAGGGCTGAGATGTGACCTACTCAAAGAAGGTGCACGAGGGATCCAAGCCAACATTTTGAACAGAGTTGGATGCAGAACACTGTCCCTAGGATACCCCATGAAGAAAGATAGCCAGATTCTCCCCCATGTCTCTTACATACACCCACACCCACACATGCACAACGACCGCACACACACACACACACACACTCCATCCATGCACACACGCCTCTGAGACATTACACACATCCTCTCTCTGGTTGGGATGTCTTTCCTCTCTCCATCTGGGTAGCTCCTTCCTACTCATCTTCCAATTTGCCTGACCCCGTCGTTCTCCCCGCCCTGGGGGAGTGCCCTCCTCTGTGCTCCTGCCACATTCCTGCCCCTCTGTTGTAGCACTCACTCTGTTGCATTGAAAGTGCACATTAACTTGCCAGTCTCCACAGTGCAGAGCCATTTATCCATCTTTGCAGCTCCAGCCTCTGGCACAAAGCAGACGCTGTTGAATGACGGACTAAAGAAACCTAGGCTTGAACTCTTTCTAGGTTCTTGAGGAGTAAAGAGCAGACACATTTACTTTTTTATCCAGTGAATATTTCTGAGTACCTGCATGGTGCCAGGCTGAGAGAGGGCTGTTTGGGAGGAGAGCAGCATTGGTAAAGACATGATTGAGATGCACCGTGGCCACTGGTATGAGAGAGAGATGTGCAAAGTGCCAGGGGAGCACAAGGCAGGAAAGGAAGGAGGCACTGCTGCCCAGGTGACTTAGGGAAGGTGTCACCAAGGGCAGCTGAGGTGGACCTTGAAGAGGCAGAGATCATAATTTCCCCCAGGGTGGAAGGGCAGAGGGCACAAGGAGAGCAAAGTCCCAGTGGTGTGCACGCGTGGCATGTGCGAGGGTCAGGAGAAGTGCGCGCAGGGCGTGGGAAGGTGTGTGTCACTTCCCAACATATCGCTTAAAAAATTCAGCCACCTAGCAAATGTAATAAAGAAGGATTGCTGTACTCATAAGCCATCCAAAAAACAGCTACCCAACCAGAGCATTCTAATTAGCAAAGATGACATATAATCCTGCTGCTTTGGGTGTGGTTCTACAGACAGGGATGAAGGGGCTGGGATTCTAAATGCTGTCTCCAGCATCTCATGGATTAGACATCTTAGGGCATCCTGTCTTTGCACCTACCTTGAAAGGCTGCAGATAGGACCTGGAGGCAGAACTCAGCTGGATGCCTGCTTGAGCTCCTACTACCTGTGAGAACCTGCACAGATGGCTTCATCCCAGCTTTCCCAACTGTACAAAGCTATGAGTACTGAATGAGGCCTCGGGTGTGAAGGTGCCCTGCATGGTGTCTGGCACTTAATAGTTGTGCAGTTACATAAGTACCTTCTTTTCGCTCCCCGTCCTCCCCTTTCCTCCATGCCTGTAAAATAGGATATAGCTAATACCTCCTTCCTACGATTGTTTTTAAGATTAAATGAATTCGTACCCATAAAGCTCTTCAACTGTGCCTAGCATACAGTAAGTGCTCACTTAGTGTTAGCTGCTGCTGTTGTTGTTATTATTAGGTCATCTCATGGGTTACTATTGCCTTTGTCTTCATATTTTCCGATCCCAAGTCTTTGAGTTTAGACAGGGAAATTTTACGTCTTCAGAGAGCAGAAGCAAATATACTTTTCTTTCTATCACCTAAAGGATTTCCTCAAGACCAGCCGCATAATCTGCTGGGCTCAGTGCATGATGAAAATGCAGGGCCCCTTGTTTGCAAATTAGTACAAATTTCAAAATGGGGTCAGAACAGCATCAAACCAAGTGTGGTCCCTTCTGAGAGTGGAGCCCTGTGCCATCCCACCTGTTACACCCCATGAAGCTGGCCCCCGGTTTCTCCTCCTCCTCCAAAGCTTTGACTTTGCAGCATCTGAATGGACAAGAACCAGAGCAGCGCTGCACACTCTCCACCGCTTCCCTTTGAAGTCAGATCACACAGGTTCACAAAATGAGAAAGACCTCTGCCTTGAGGCAAAGGAGGAAAAAGTGATACTGCCCTCACTTGTGTTTTATCGTCTCACAACCATTGGATATCTCTCACTACCATCTTTGATAATGGTAACCATGACAACAGATAGGGGTGGAGGGCTTGCTTTAGGTCTCTCATCTTACTAATCATGTTTTGTTCCCAGACACCTTATAGATCACAAAGACAATGTTTCATGGTAAGCATAGATGCCCCATTCATTGTTTCTTTTCATTCCAGATTGGTCAGCCCCCATGTCCCATGATCAGGAGACTGAGCTGAGAGTTGGTCTCTGCCCGCTAAGTGGTGGCCACTGAGCACCAAGGGAGAGTCTGGCCTTTGCTGGGCTTGGTGTGGAATTCAGAGTCAGGGAAGATATCGTCCTTGTTCTCCCAGAAATCTGCAATCAAGTATGGTGGCCATGCTTGGTTTAAAATAAATGCAAATGTAGCTTATCTGTAATTATAGGAGGAGTCAATGGAGGAATGGATGTGCTTGGGTTGGTGCATTGGAGAAGACTTCCTGAATGGGGTGGGGTTTGAGTTGATCTTGAAGAATGGGTGAGATTTGGATGGGTGCTGGGGAGGGAGGAAGGCATTCCAGGTGGAGGAACTGCATGAGCAAAGGCTCTTCCATGAGAATGGAACAGTTGTGCTGGGAATAGTGAGGAAATTGAGCTGAATGGAGTAGAAGAGACCACAATGATTTGGGTCAAAAAATAAGACAGCCTCTTACATTTATACAATTTATATTTAAATAAGATAAAAAGAATGATCATTTATAGAAACACAATAAAACATAGTGATTAAGAGTGCAAGCTTTGGAGCTGGATTCATGCATGCATGTGTTTATTCATTCAATGAATGTTAACTGAGCACTTACTATGTGTGCTAGGCACTCTTATAGGTATTGGAGACATAGAGGCAACAAGGCAGGCAAAGTTTCCTGCCTTCAGGATTTACAATTTAGTGGGAAAGATAGATGATGAATAAAATAAATGAGTCATATACATATACATATATTCACATATAATATACACATACATACCGTTAAGGAGAACCAGAGCCAGACAATAAAGTGCTAAACACAGATTTTATTTAGAAATTATTGCAATAGGGGAAAAGACACCTCAGTATTGAACTGAGCTCAATTCTGAATACAACATGGAAAAATGGGGATTTATAACCAAGGAGCAGGGTTCGGGGAAAGGTAGGGTAGTTGGTGGATGAAAAATTACTAAGAAGAGACATCAAGGGTAGAGAAATTTCTTGCTAAACTGACTTAACTGGATTTTTGCTGAAGGCAGGCGAAGAGCTTGTATACCAAAGGTGGGGGATGAGGAATTTGATCAGATATCAAGGGCGTCAGATATCAAGGGTGGGGATTCTCGCTAAACCACTTTGGCAGGATTCGATGCAGGCCCAGCAAGGACAGGAGCCAAGGTCAAGGCCTAGTTGAGAAGAGAGCTCAGAAGACACACACACACACACACACACACACACACACAATGTTAGATGATGAGATGATGAGGTATGCTATGGAGAAGAATAAAGCAGGAGAGGGAGATATGGAATGCTGGATCTAAACCCCACTTTGCTGTTTGCCAACTGTATGATCCTGAGCAAATTACTTACCTTTCCTGTGTCTCAATTTCCTCACCTGTAAAATGGGAACAATAGAAAGTTCTCATTCATAGGACGGTGAAGACTACAACACTGCCTGCACCCAGTAGTGCTCAATGACTGTGGTTGTGCTGCATGTGCCCAGCTCTCTTCCTGACTCTGGGGATGCAGAGTTATCCATGCAGGCTCAAGCCAGTCTCTGCCTCACTTTCCACACCCCTACTTGCCCACTGTCTAGTCTCTTTACAGAGCTCAGCAGAGTTCTTTACAGAGCTCTGAGTCGATCCTTACCACAACCTGTGAAGGAGCTGTGGTCTATATAATCAGCTCCTCTTGCTAATGAACACACTGCAGCTTGAGAGGGGCTGCGGTTTGAGTCTAATTATATTGTGCTGCTATTTGGCATATTTAGAATTATTCCTTTCCAATTCCCATTCCTTCTGTCTTTTGAAGTCAATATTAAGTTTCAAAGAACAAACATACCTGTCAGGGTTGTAGAAGGAAAGATACTCTTGTGTTTGGCAAGCTTGTTCTGGAGGGCATGGGCAAAGTCTTGTTTTGGTTTGGGAATGTTTGTTAGGTTGTGGACCTGTAATGAACAGACTTTGACAGACACTGCATGGGAAGGGGAGGGGGAAAACAGAAAGTTAAATATAATAGAAGATAACACAGTTGAGATAGGAGCAGTGCCTGGCACGTTCTCTTAGGAGACAGTGTAGCTCTCCAGTCCAAAGCATAAGGTCAGCAGGCCTCTGCTGGGGTCACTGCCTGCCCCACGGAAGTGCCTCTGCAAATTAGAAAACTTTAGAATTGCAAATTAGATGTAAGACACAAACTCATGAACACTTTGAGTCCCCAGATGAAGCTGGACACTTCTGAGATCTTGGGCCTAAAGATGCAGATCCTCCCCACTGAGCAGGATCTAAACCCCGGGAAAATGCCAGCTGATGTCTACCTGATAGCTTGGAAGGGCCATTGATAGGTTGCAGGCTCCAGTGATTTACGTGTTACCACAGTGAAGGCATGTACTCACCAGATGGCACTATAGATAACGAAATGCTGGTGTTAGGTCCTGAAAATCATCTCCAGGGAGGGAAACAGAACAGCGGGCTGGTTACAGTGAGTTTGAGGGACCTGCTGATTTCACAACTTTCCCCCTGAGCTGGGCACCCAGTTTAGCCCACCTAATTCTATTTGCATATCCACTTTCTAAGCCTTTCTCAACATTTTAGTTCCTCCAAAGTCCGTTAGGTTGAGTTTCCTGTTAAAATGTTTCCATTCTGAAACTGGTGCTCAGAGCAAACAACAGAAAGAAGACAGAGCATATTTTAAAAAGGTAGCTGAAATTTAAATTCAAATGTGTTTTATTTTATATTTTCTCTGAATTACACACTGTTCAGCCACAATACAGTCACTTAAAGGTTTTTTGTTTGTTTGTTTGTTTGTTTTTGAGATTGAGTCTCACTCTGTTGCCCAGGCTGGAGTGCAGTGGCGCGATCTCCGCTCACTGCAAGCTCCGCCTCCCGGGTTCACGCCATTCTCCTGCCTCAGCCTCCCAAATAGCTGGGACTACAGGCGCCTGTCACCACAACCGGCTACTTTTTTTTGTATTTTTGGTAGAGACGGGGTTTCACAGTGTTCGCCAGGATGGTCTCGATCTCCTGACCTCATGATCCACCTGCCTCGGACTCCCAAAGTGCTGGGATTACAAGCTTGAGCCACCGTGCCCAGCCTAAAGTTTTTATACACAAGTGATATGCTCAGAAGTGAAGACAGGCTTTTTCCAGATTAGGAAGGAAGTGGTGTGTGTAGATCTTGGCAAAAGCTAAGTGGCATTCATCCAGCATGTCCCCTCCAGAAGTCTTCATCCGGTGCGCATGCACTGTACTCTCCCTTTTCAGACCCGGGGATGAATTTCCCTCTCTTAGCTATGGAAATGAGCCTGGAATACACTTATTCATAGTTCATTTGTAAAGTAAATGAGTTGTATGTATAAAAAGCAGATGCAACTGATTCAATATAAATCTGAAAAATCAAGGCTGGAATAGCAGAAGTAGGTGATTAGGTGACTATGGCGTATTAAATAAAATAAACTAACAAACCATCAGCTAATTTGCAGGGGTGAGGAAGCTGATGTTTCCCTTCAAAGGGATTCCTGACAGACTGTCCATGGTACTTCTTTTGTGGCCAGAGGAGCTGGAAGACATTTTATAATTTTCACGATGATTTGTGAATATAATTCTATAATGTGCCCATCTAAATGAGATTCTAAATAATTAAAACACCTGGGTTAAGGAAACAACTATAATTCACTCAGGGCTCATGTCTTCATGGTCTTGTGTCCACTTTTAACAGCTTTCTAGGCAGCAAGGTTTTGTTTTACTAAGCAAGTATTTCTCTCTTACTGTCATCAAGGCAAGAACATTGTAATTAACAAGGAGCAAACCTTTTTTCTCTTTGCTCTCTGAGTGCATGAGAAACACTACGTTGCTGATAAAGATATTGTGGGGTCTTTGCCAGTGAACCAGTGTCCTAGATGAAAACACTTCTGATTTCCTGGAGTTCTAAAACCTGAGTATTGGCTGGAGCCTTGGTGGTCATCTGCTCAAACGTTTTATCCCTGTCCCCTACCATATCTCTCATAGATCATCCATCCACTTTCTGATAGCGCTGAGAATTATTTTCCATCTAAAAGTGTTTCTTGGTTTCTCCATTGTCTACTCTGTGCATAGGTTCCCCCTATTGTCCAATTACCTATCAAGATATTATCAATGGATTTTCTCTCAATGAGGAACACATCCCAGTGAAATGAAAAATGATAGCCAAATGGATTTTACTTTAACATTTGAGAGTATAATGGGAGAACTTTTGGAAATAAATTTGTATCTTAGCTTAAATGAGAGCTTTGAGAAAATCCATCAACAATATTTATCAAAACTTGCAGCTCCTTCAGAGTGTATGTATTGCATTTTCATTCAGTCGCCATTTGTTGAGTCCCTTCCTTTTGCCAGGCTCTGGGATAAACCAGGGAGTTGCAAAGATAAATAAGTCATAGTCCCTCTCCCTGCGGAGCTCGGCAGGTGAATAAACAAATAACTATGATACAGCACACTAAAAACTATCTTAGAAATAGGAACAAACTGCTAAGGCAACTTAAAGGAGGGAATGCTGAGAGAGTAGCGCCATTTATGTTGGATCTTGCTAGATCTTGACACATGGGGAGGAATTGATAGGATTTGAGGGGAAGCAGAAACAGGGAGAAAGATTTGAGGGGATGGTGGGGGACACATTGCAGAAAAGGGAGGGGCACTGTAACACTCCAAGGAGTGTGTGCCACGATGCCTTCTCTTTGGTTTTAGTCAAAACCCTCTCAACCTAGTGAGCTGCTGCAGTGGATGTTTGGAGCGTGCACTGCCCCTCTTGGGCAGGGCTGCGTGTTTTCTATTTACTTTAAGTGTGCGTTGAGGGCTAAGGGAGGCTTAGCCTGCTTCTGGACTGAGATGGTCCCAGCCGTCTTGCCTTCCCATAGAATCAGAAGCTCAGAGCTTCTCTTATTAACTGCCAGGGCAGCTTTCATGTTCGCGGAGATTGACTTTCACACTCGGGACTCCCTTTACTTGAGCCAGCTCTGGCTTTCTGCACTGCTTTGTGGGTGAAGGAGCTGTGGTTAGTTACCTGGGACCCTTCTAGGGCTTTAAGAGCCTTGGGGTGTTGAGAGAGTGAGAAAGCCAGGGGTGGGTTCCTGCCAGGGATGAGAGCTCCCGACTCTGAGAGAAGTGACCAGGTGCCAAGCTCTGAAACAAGACGAAGTCCTCCAGAGAGGGAAACTCCAATGGCCACTGAAATCAGAACTGCCCTTGCAAAGAAGATTTAGAATGTAAAAAAGAAAAAGCTTAAAGAGTCATCAGGGCCCTTAGGCCTTAGAGAGATCTTCTGGCCCAGGGACAGCAAGTGTTTCATCTTTTGTGGTGACTCTCACTGAATGCTGATAGTTGTCTGGAAGGCTGGGTTGGGGAGGCTTCTGCACAAATGAGGAAGTTGTGTGTGAGACCAAATTACACATGAGTGGCAATGACTGAGTGAGGATCCGTATCTCCCAATTCCTAGGCAGAACTCTGGGACAGCTTGTGTGGCGCTCCCAGACTCAGGAGCTTGGGCTCTTTCCCTGCAAGGATTTTTACAAACTTTGTTTTTGAAACAAGGTCTCATTCTGTCACCCAGGCTGGAGTGCAGTGGTGAGATCACAGCTCATTGCAGCCTCAGCCTCCTAAGTAGCTGGGAGTATAGGTATGCGCCACCATGCTCGGTTAATATTAAAAAAAAATTTTTGTGTGAGACAGGGTCCCACTATGTTGCTCAGACTGGTCTCAAACTTCTGGCTTCAAGCGATTCTCTTGCTTTGACCTCCCGAAGTACCAAGATTACAAACATGAGCTACTGCACCTGGCCCAAACTTTTAAAGTGAGAAAACTGCAGAGATCTCTGTGTGTCAACTAGATAACAGCATTCCAACAATTGTGATTGATGAAGGGAAAAAGAGGATTCTCCACATTTATCACTACCGGCCAAATATCTATATTCATCAAAGCTCAAGGGGTTGGCCTGGCATCTGGTATATTTTATTCTCCTGAAATAATTTGGCAGTTAAGTTTTTTCTGGGGGTTTTAGATGTCCTAAGACTCTACAAGGATCATAGAATCATGCTTTGGGAGGGATCTTGGAAGTCATAGAGGAGAAAGAGAACAGGCAAATGCAAACGGAATGAATATGCCAGAAGTTCTCCTGTTGTTGTCTGTTGCTCCCTGGACTGGGGCCTTCCCTCGGTGATTTTGGTCCTTTGCGATCCTGGATTGATTTTCAAGAAGACAATAGTTGTCTAACCATGGACCTGAGGAGATTGTATTGTTGTCATGATATTCAGTTGGGTACACTGGGAGTGAGGAAGTGGATGTTTTCATTTCAGCTTCCAAATGGATATTTCTAACATAAGACAAATACGAAAAAGAGAAAAATACCTTCTTCTATAGTATCAGTTCATAAACTCCTCCAAGCTCTAGTTCCTCTCATGCAAGAAATGTAAACAATCTCAAAGACAATACATGCAAATAAATTACAAGGAAAATAAAAAAGAATGGAGGCAATACCTGTAGACTAAAAAGATTTAAAAATATGTTGGTCAAATGCCATCTGTTGACCTTAGTTGGACCCAGAGTTTTTTTTAACTAGAAAAAAAAAAACAAAAAACAAAAAACAAAAACTACAGGCAATACCTGTAGACTAAAAAGACTTAAAAATATATTAGTCAAATGCCACGTGTAGACCTTAGTTGGACCCAGATTCTAACAAACTAGAAAAAGAACTTAGCAACCACTTATAACATTTGGGAGATGATTAGATATTAGAACACAATATTGGATGATATTATGGAATTGTCCTTTGTTTGGCTTAGTTATAATAATAGTATTGTAGTTGTGTTAAAAAGAAAGACCCTTTATGTTCTACATACATACTCTAGAACATAAAGTATGTAAGATGAAATGACGTGATGTCTGGAGTTTGCTTCAAAATGATACAGGAGGGAGGGATGTTGATGGGAATGTAGAAAGAACACAGTTGGCTGTGAATTGATGGTAGTTGGTGCTGGGAATACCTATATGGCAGTTCATTATATTATTGTGTTTAATTTTGAGTAAGTTCAAAAGTCTCAAAAGGAAGAAAAAGAAGAAGGAAGAAAAAGAAGAAAAGAAAAAGAAGAAGGAAGAAAAAGAAGAAGGAAGAAGAAGAAGAACAACAACAACAACAACAAGACAATACAAAGGAATGCCACAAGGCAGGACATGGATAAGCATCACATGAATACAAAGTAAGGAATGGATTATTGTCCACAGAGTAAAGGAACTTATTGGTAGCAGAATATTCTAAACAGAGGGGATTAAAAAATTCAACTTTAGGCCAGGTGTGGTGGCTCACACCTGTAATCCCAGCACTTTGGGAGGCTGACGTGGGTGAATCACCAGGTCAGGAGTTCAAGTCAGCTTGGCCAATATAGGTGAACCCTGTCTCTACTAAAAATACAAAAGTTATCTGGGCATGGTGGCATGCTCCTGTAGTCCCAGCTACTCGGGAGGCTCAGGCAGAAGAATCGCTTGAACCCAGGAAGTGGAGGTTGCAGTGAGCCAAGATCACGCCATTGCACTCCAGCCTGGGCAACAGAGTGAGACTCCTTCTAAAAAAAAAAAATTCAACTTTAATGAATAGAGGAGACAGCTCTAATTGACAAATGCATTACTTAATAGATGTCATAAAGGCCCATTTTAAAAATGTTTTGCTTTAAATGTTTTTAGAAAACACCTCTCCAGAGAGTGCAAAAGTTAACTTTAGCCCACACGTTTCCAAGTGAATTTAATTTTGGACCTCCCTTTTAGGACCAGAGAGGGAGAACTAGAGCCAGACCTGTTTTCCTCCACACTCTCCCAGTCCATTCCTTTCTCCCATCATAATCTATGTCTTTGTGAGAGTAAGTATATTTGTTCAATGTGACATCTGCCCCACTGGCCTGAGGTCCTTAAGAGCGGGGACAAGCCACATTCAACTCCGTGTGCCCTGCCAGGGCCCAGGGCTTGGTGTGCTGCAGGGCTCAATAGACATGAACTAAACTGAATGGAATAATATTTGGCCCAAGTCCGTGAACCTTCTGTGTATCGTAAGAAACTCCCAGGCGGCCACAGGTGACTGTGAGGGCTACTTCTATGGAGACACTTGGAAGGGGTCCCTGGCATTGGAGAATGAGTTTGAATTAATCCGCTTTGAAGGGATGGTCCATTGGTTGGTTCTTTGATGGCTAGACACCCTCTGTTGGTTCTGTTAGACTATCTTCTTCAAGGAGCAGTCTTATCCAAAGCTTTAGTTGTGTGAGAGAAGAGGATTTAGAATACTTGCTTTTTATAAGTTTAAGCAGTAACTGCAGTTCTTGGCTGCTTATTGCTCTTTGATCAGAGTTGGCCAGTATGGGTGAGCTCACTTGTTCAGAACAGGGCCCACTCAATGGTGCAGATAGAGTGACCATGCAAAGCTCTGGAATAAGAGCTTCAGTGAGTCACTGGCTTAAGATACATCTTTTGATGGCCCTCTGGGGAGTCCCCCTACCCCAGATAAGGAAATGAAGCTGAGTCTATTGTCTACAGAAGGCCACTGTTAAAAAGCACATTTGTGGCTGGGTGCGGTCGCTCACACCTGTAATCCCAGCACTTTGGGAGGCCGAGGCGGGTGGATCACAAGGTCAGGAGATCGAGACCATCCTGGCTAACGTGGTGAAACCCCATCTCTACTAAAATACAAAAAATTAGCCGGGCATTGTGGAGGGCACCTGTAGTCCCAGCTACTCGGGAGGCTGAGGCAGGAGAATGGCGTGAACCCGGTAGGCAGAGCTTGCAGTGAGCCAAAATCGCACCACTGCACTCCAGCCTGGGCGACAGAGCAAGACTCCATCTCAAAAAAAAAAAAAAAAAAAAAAAAAAAGAGCACATTTGTTTTGTATTTTTGGTTAGTTAGAGAGAGAAAGTCTTCAAGTGGGTAAAGAGTAAGCTAACATTTATTGAGCACTTATTGTCTGCCAGGTATTGTTCTAGTCTCCTTTACATACCTTTCTGTCTTTAAGCTATGGCCACCACCCATTCAAATGTTTATGGGATAAAATTGGTTTTAAAACCCAGTCCTCTTTCCCCCGTAAAGTCATTTGCAGCCATCAGATGATGGAGTCTGATGTTTGCTTTAGTAAACAATGGTTGCCACACTTAGAGTCTACTCTCATGATCATAGTGGCTCTGTGACCTTCATTAAATGAACAATCTATCTTAGGGTTGGACAAAGGTAAGGGTGCTTCCTTCATACATTGCTAGTGGAAATGTGAAATGGTATAATCACTTTGGAAAACCGTTTGGCATTTTCTTAACAAGTTAAATACAAACCCACCTTGTGGCCCAGCAATTATATTCCCAAGTATCCCAAGAAAAATAAAAACTTACATCCACACGAAGACTCACAAGTGAATATGCATAATGGCCCAAAACTGGAAACAATCCCAGCACTTTGGGAGGCTGACGTGGGTGAATCACCAGGTCAGGAGTTCGAGTCAGCCTGGCCAATATAGGTGAACCTTGTCTCTACTAAAAATACAAAAATTAGCTGGGCATGGTGGCATGCTCCTGTAGTCCCAGCTACTCGGGAGGCTAACCACATTTGCGTGGTTAAATGTACGGTTTTCTCTTGGGGAACAAATGATCACAAACATAGTGTTTAAAACAACTACATTTACTGCCTCCCAGTTGGGAGGTTGGCACAGCATAGTCGGGTCCTCTGCTGAGAGTCTCATGAAACTATAGTCAAAGCATTGGCTGGACTGCATTCTTATTTGGAGAAGAATCTGCTTCGGAGTTCATCAAGGTTATTGGCAGATTTTGTTTCCTTGAAGCTATATGACTGAAGCCTTCAGCTGTTTGCTGGCTTTCAGATAAAGACTGCTCTGAAATCATAGAGACCACGCACAGCTCTTTGCTGGGTGAGCTTCCTCAACACAGCGGCCGAATTCTTCAAGCCAGCAAAAAGAATCCCTGACTTTAGGGAGGGGCCTCGCTTTATTAAGTCAGGCCCACCCATGATACTCTCTCTTTTGATTGACTAAAGTCAAGTGATTAGGTACCTTAATTACATTTACAAAACACCTTTACCTTTGCTATATTCTACTCACACTGAAGGGGAGGGAATTATACAGGGCATGACCACCAGGGGACAGGATCCACAGAGAATTCTACTTGCCAAAATAAGACTGTTTCTGATTCTTTCTAATTCCAATAACAGAAACTGCAAAGTCTGTAAAGACTGAGAGGTCAATAAAGTTTCACTCTTCCTTGATTCCTCAAAAAATCAATACCTCATACTACTCAGATATCAGTTGCACTGTTCGGTACCTCAGCAGAAGGGGGTTCCAATTGTCTAATGTGTTCTCAGTCTCATGGCTAATCGTGTTCTCTTGGGTGTAGACTGAGGGATTTCCTATGCTGTGAACCTTGCCTGGCTAGGCTGGATGTGTGGGTGGATTATAGCGAGTAGAGGTGAGACGGATTCTTTTTAAAACAACTTCATTGAGGTGTGATTTACAACCATAAAATTTAGTCATCTTTAGTGTGCAGTTCAGTTTGTTTTAGTGCATTTACACATTTAAACTATCACCACAATCTAGTTTTGAAATACTTCCACTACCCTAAAAGTTCCCTTGGGCTTGTTTGCACTCAATCCCTGTTCCTACAGTCAGCCCCAGATAACCACAAAACTGCTTTCTGATTCTATAGTTTTGCCTGTTCTAGAGATTTTATATAAGTAAAACCATGCCATGTGTAGGCTTTGGCTCTGACTTCTTTTACCTTGGATAATGTTTGTAAGGTTCATCCATGTTATTGCATGTATCATTAGTTTGTTCCTCTTTGTTACTGCATGGTATTTTATTCAGGATTTATACATAATTTGCAGGCCCAGTGCAAAATGAAGACGCCAGGTTCCTTGTTCAAAAAGCAGGAAAAAACTGTCATTAAAGGTACCAAAGCATATAGCTTTTTCCTTTCTTCTGCAGTCTTGTTCTGAGCTTGCCATGGTGTTACTTGTTTGCTTTTTAATGTTTTCTCCCCTTCAGGCATGGAGATAGTCTCAAGGCGACTGAGACCCTCACAGGCACCTGGGGGCCCATGACTCACCAGGAACACATGTCCCACTGCTTGGTTACCTTTCCCATCAACCACTGGAGCAACATGCTGTAGCTTGGCTGGGGCCAGGGAAGCTGAACCAAGTATTTCCCTTTTGCATGGGGCAACTGTCCTAACCCTAAGTGGACAGGAGACCCCCCAGGGTGATGCAAACTCCATGCTGGGATGCACTGGGTAGCTAGATCTGGTGCATGTCTTATTAGATTTCACTTACAAAACACAAATTCAAAGATAAATTTATTAAGAATTTCAAGATGGTGACCATAGCACATCAAATCCTAAGTTCAGAGGCCCTTCTGAGTATGGGGCCATGTGCAACTGCACTGTTGTGTGCCCAAGAAGCTGGCCCTGATTTCATGCATGACATATCATTTGCTTATCCATTTACCAAATAATGGACTTTTAGGTTGTTTCCAGTTTTGGGCCATTATGCATATTCACTTGTGAGTCTTCGTGTGGATGTAAGTTTTTATTTTTCTTGGGATACTTGGGAATATAATTGCTGGGCCACAAGGTGGGTTTGTATTTAACTTGTGAAGAAAATGCCAAACGGTTTTCCAAAGTGATTATACCATTTCACATTTCCACTAGCAATGTATGAAGGTTTCTTCACATCTTCACCAATTCTTGTTATTATCTTTTTGATGATAGCCATTCTGCTAGAGGGTGTGGTGGCATCTCATTGTGGTTTTGATTTGCATTTTATTAATGACTAATAACACTGAAAATTTTTTCATGTGTTTATTTACTATCCATATATTTTCTTTAATGAATTGTCTATTTAAATGTTTTGCTCAGTTATTTTTAAATTGAGTTGTTTATCTTATTGGCTTGCAAGACTTTTTAAAATATGTTCTGAACAAGTCATTTCGGTTACATTTTGCAAATATTTTCTCCCAGGATATTACTTTTCTTTTCAGTTTCTTACTGGTGTTTTTTGAAGAGCAAAAGTTTTTAATTTTAATGAAGTCCAATTTATCAATTCTTTTCTCTTATGGTTTATGCTTTTGATGTCATCTGATTCTTTTATTACACTCCTCAAGGAAGAAATTGGAAGCCACATTGACAATT
This sequence comes from Symphalangus syndactylus, assembly GCF_028878055.3. NCBI lineage: Eukaryota > Metazoa > Chordata > Mammalia > Primates > Hylobatidae > Symphalangus > Symphalangus syndactylus. The sequence goes on from NC_072431.2 coordinate 98,077,475, forward strand.
GCCACTTGCTTACTTGATTTGGGATACTGGGGAGCAGGTGTCTCTTGATTCTATTATAGAAACACAAGAGAAAATGAGGGTGATTTTAGACTAACCAGGGTTTTGCAGCCTCTCCTTGCCTTCCTCCCCACTGCAGGTATGCAGCGCGTGTCTGCGAAGGGGCTCATGGGCATCACTTAGGAATGATTGACAGGAGTCATGTCCTGACAGTTCCAGTCTACACTTGAGAGAAAAAGACATCACCTGGAAATTTCAGGGATGGGGTATCCTTAGGCCCTATGCGAGGAATTTTTCCAGAAGAGCTCATCTGTGATCATAACAGAAGGGGCATGGTTTGAGGATGAAGTGCTTGGGCCTTTAGTTATCCTTTGTTTCAAAGTCTGAGTACCATTCAAGGTTAATGATTAGCATGAACCTCAGTTTTAGCTAAAACTGCAAGTGGGATGATAGGTGTGATTCTCATAAGTGATAAAGGGATGACTTGGGAAAATTTTATATTATTAATATCTCTCCAGTAGTTTAAAAAATATTTATTGAACCCCTATTATGTGCCAGGCACTGTTCTAGGCCTTGTGGATGCATCAATAAAACAAAACAGTCAAAAATCCTTGCTCTTGTGGAGCTTAGATTCCAGGAGACGGACAATATGTAAAACGAGAGGAAAATTATGCAGTATATTAGAAGTGATAAGTGCTATAGGAAAAAAATAACAGGGATTGGGGGAGGATCGGGGATGCTGGAGATGTTTTATATATAAAGGTGGTCCAGGAGAACTCACTGAGAAGGTGCTATCTGAGGTGGGGAAGTGATATATGGGGGAAAGAACAACAAAGGGAGAGGCCTCAGTTAGTGCAGAAGCCCCAAGGTGATGGTGCCCGACGTGTTCAAGGATTTATGTGAGGTCAGGGTAGAATGAACAAGGAAAAGCGAGGCAGGAGATGAAGTCAGAAAGGAAATCTGGCTAGATAATGTACCTCTTAAACCATCGTTAAGTTCTTTAGTTCTCACATAAAATATACTAGCTGGGCATGGTAGCTCATGCCTATAATCCCAGCACTTTGGGAGGCCTAGGCAGAAGGATCCCTTGAGGCCATGAGTTTGAGACCAGCCTGGACAGCATAGTGAAACCTCCCTCTCTACAAAAAAATGAAAAAATTAGCTGGGTATGGTAGCACATGCCTGTAATCCAAGCTACTTGGGAGGCTGAAGCAGAAGGATTCCTTGAGCCCAGGAGACGGAGGCTGCAGTGAGCTATGATTGCACTAATGCACTCCAGCCCAGGTGACAGAGCAAGATCCTGTCTCTAAAAACAAATAAATAAAAAATAAAAAATTAACATACAGTGAACTTGAACAAATTTTGTGCAACAATATCAAAATTTATATGCCATTTGCGTATACTATAGTTATATTTTCCTGAAGTTATTTCCAAAACAATACAAGGAATTCGGCATGTCATGAAATTACAGTTGACTTTTTAAAATGGCAAATGATCCTGGATACTGTGTGGATAATAAACGATAACAAATTGATCTAAAATATTATTACATAGCTGCCAAGAAAGATAAAAATACTGGCCTATGCATAAACAAATAAAATTTAAATACAGAAATGCATCTGTTTTCTTTGAAATAGGTTTTAAATTAATTAGTGAAAAATAGAGATTGGGAAATTACAAAGGATAATTTATTACAAAGCAGGCCATAAATGAGGAACTATGTTACAATGAAGACACAGATTTTAAAAGCAACTCACCTGAATATGTAATTTCTATATACAAATAAGATGCACACTTGATATTTTTATGTCAACTTGAGTTGTACGGAGTAATATGGATGTTGATTCAAAGAACTATATCACCATATGCCCTGGGAACAGAGGTTCCACATGTTTGGCAGATGAAGCTTGGACGCTCCAATTCTCCCTGTGGAGTGCGCTGGGCTCACCTGTGGTTTTGTATCCACAGCCCACCATCTGTGAGTCAGTGAAAGAGTCTGCAAGAGGTTCTACGAATCAGGTGGCAGTGTGACTTTTAGAGAAGTTATGGAATACACAGACCAAAACTTGAACAAATACTGTCAATCATTTCAAGCAGAAAGTTCTCCAAGCCTTGGTGTCCTACTTTGTCAAAATTGGATGTTTAAACGTAAAGAGAAAACATCCTGCCTCTGACAGAAAAACATTTCTGGCTTTTCTTGATGATGATGGGGCAGATCTAGAAGTAATTCTGGTTAAATTGACCTGTTTCTGCCTTTCCTGATGTTCACCCTTGCATTGTCCACAAGTCATTGTTGGCAGCCTCTAGTGGCCGATTCTAGCTGCTGAATAGCAACTGGCAACACTCGTGAGTAACTATTTCACAGGAGCCCTTCTTATTTCAGGAGAAATGCCTGCACCAACTGAGCTTGGGTAAAATCTGATATTTTCCTTTGATGATGATGCATATTCCAGAGTTTAATAAAATTACTCGAACCCTAATTTGGGCTTACAAATAAACAAGCACAAAATAAATAAGTACAAAAACGTGGGTGGAACATTTCTACATAAGAAACTAATACTTTCGGGTTTTTACTGTTCGAAATACTGCATGTTTGTTAACTTATTTAAGCCTCACAACAACTCTATGAAGTGTTATTATAGTCCCATTTTACAGAATGGGGAAAGTAAGGTACAAAGAGGCCTCACTTGCCCAAGATCACACAATTAGTAAGTAGAACAGGAATTTAAATTTAGGTGATCCTGTTTCAGACTCTTCTCCTAACCACTGCACCATACTGTCACTCATGTAGCCAGATATATAATGCTTATTTTATATAATGCCTGATTCTCTTTTAAAAGCAAGGCAAGATTATGTATTTGTTTATATTTGCTTGCAAACATACATATTTAAAACATATGTGATGAAAAACATACCTTTTTGATATATCATTTAAGGACAGTTATATAAAAGAAAGAATTATATATATGAAGCAAGATAATACATGACTTTGATTTTATGTAGGAAGAGTATTTGAAGGTTATTTTTTGTGGTGATGTATATATTTCAACAATAATATTTCCTGTTATTGATTAACTCAAGTTGTTCTTCAGAGTGGGATTGAACATGTAAAATTCTGCGTGTCTAAATCTCTGCTAGTCTAAGCTTGCTGAGAGCAGAATTGGTGTCTGATTTATGTTTGAGTACCGGTAGTGAGGACTCTAGCAATACCTGTTGAATCAATGAACAATGGAATGGATGAATAAATATGTCAGCTAACCTTTCTTCAAAGTAAATAGTGTTCATAATATTGATAGCAAACGATCATACATTATTCTATAATTTATTATTTTCTTAATATATAAATTATTACATATATTTATATACTACTAACCCTCTCTTTCCAGAGTTAGTATTATATAGATACTAACTATGCTAAATATACTAGCTCATTTAATCTACAGCAGCCTTATGAGGTGGGTGCCATTATTATTTACCATTTTACACATAAGGAAACAGAGGCAAAAAGTTTAAGTAAGTTGCTCAAGCTGGCAAGTGGCAGTGCTAAGATTCAAACCAGGAAGTTTGGTTCCAGAATTCGTGAGCCCAACCACCAAGCTACATGACCTCATGCAAACAGCCTTGAGCTGGCCTTGGCTGTGAGTGTGTTTTCAGTGCTGCAGGGTTACGCACTGATGGATTTTTTTTTTTTTTTTTTTTTTTGAGACGGAGTCTCGCTCTGTCGCCTAGGCTGGAGTGCAGTGGCGAAATCTCGGCTCACTGCAAGCTCCGCCTCCCGAGTTCACGCCATTCTCCTGCCTCAGTCTCTCCGAGTAGCTGGGACTATAGGCGCCCGCCACCACGCCCGGCTAATTTTTTGTATTTTTTTTTAGTAGAGACGGGGTTTCACCGTGGTCTTGATCTCCTGACCTCGTGATCCGCCCGCCTTGGCCTCCCAAAGTGCTGGGATTACAAACGTGAGCCACCGCGCCCGACCGCACTGATGGATTTTTAATTGCTTGGTGCTTATATGGAAAAAGTATTGGGCATGGACCCCCTTCAGCCCTGGGAAACTCAGACTCAGCATGCCCCTCCAAACTGAATCCACTGTGCCCACTCCCGAGTTCCCAAATTCACTCCTGTTCTGTGCTGTCTCTGTGAGTGGCAACAATAGCCTGTTGTTTGGGCTCTTTCTCTCCAGGTTGCCCCTGTTTCATCTGTGCTCCACACAGCAGTTCTGTGTGATTTTTTAAAAAATAGACTTTATTTCTAGAGTTGTTTTAGGTTGACAGCAAAATTGAGTAGAAAGTACAGAGTCCCTATACATCCCCTGCCCCTCCCACATACGTAATCTACCCTGCTGTCAACATCCCCCACTGGAGTGGTACATGTGACCATTGCTAAACCTACACTGACACATCATTATCACCCAAAGTCCATAGTTTACATTAGGGGCCATTCTTGGTGTTGCACAGTCTATGGGTTTGGACGAATGTATAATGACATGTATCTATCATTAGAGGATTATGCAGAATAATTTCTCTAAAAATCCTCTGTGCTCCACCTATTCATCCCGTCCTCCCCCTGTCTCCACCCCAACCCTTACTAACCACTCATCTTTTTACTATCTCCATTGTTTTTTTCTTTTCTAGAACATCATATAGTTGGAATCATATAGTATTTAGCATTTTCAGATTGGCGTTTTTCACTTAGTAATATGCATTTAAGTTTCTTCAATGTCTTTTCATGGCTTGGTAGCTTATTTTTTTTAATGCTGAATAATATGCCATTGTCTGGCTATAACACAGTTTATTTATCAGAGCATTTTTTAAAAACACAAATATGATTGTGTACCCTTTGCTTAAAATCCTTCAGTAGCTTTCCTTACAATAAAATACAAACTCCTGGCCGGGCGCTGTGGCTCACGTCTGTAATCCCAGCACTTTGGGAGGCCGAGGTGGGCGGATCACGAGGTCAGGAGATCGAGACCACGGTGAAGCCCCGTCTCTACTAAAAATACAAAAAATTAGCCGGGCGTAGTGGCGGGCGCCTGTAGTCCCAGCTACTTGGGAGGCTGAGGCAGGAGAATGTCGTGAACCCGGGAGGCGGAGCTTGCAGTGAGCCGAGATTGCGCCAACTGCACTCCAGCCAGGCGACAGAGCGAGACTCCGTCTCAAAAAAACAAAATAAAATAAAATAAAATAAAACAAAATACAAACACCTTTGCGTGTGTTTCAGTCTTCAACAAAAATAGCTGTGCGTTCCACTCCACCTTTATCTACCCCATGGTATCAGTTCTCCATCCTTCATGAACGTCTCTCTGCTCCTCATAGTGAGAGTTTGTCCTTTGCTTCACATCCTCCCCCTCTTCTCCACACTCACTCCCTGTTCTCTTCCTTTCTTTGGGGGCAACTTCAGCATTTATGTAGGTGATCCGATCAATATTGGGAGCTCTTTATTTCCTTGACCTTTTTAGCTCCAAAGACCTTTTGCTCAACCTAAGTCGTCAACGCTAACTGCCCCACCTCTGAAATCTAGATTTCAACCATCCTGCTCCCTGATCCCCTTGTATAGTTCCAACTCACATGTTTAATGCTCCCACTCTGACAAGTCCCAGCCTGAATGCAGCCTCTCCTTCACTGCTAGGACCCTCTTCTCATGCCCTTACTTCCCGTAAAGCTCATGCCTCTCTCTTTGCTCTATGGTCCTTGCCTAGAAAAAAATCACACAATGCTGGTTAAAGCTTGCTACCCACCAATTCTGCACCTGCTCACGGGCAGCTTCCCAGTGCTGCAGAAAACACAACCATGCCAGCAAGGCTTATTTCAAATGTAAGACCACAGATCTCAGATGGCCACCCTACACCCCAGGGTGGCCCTACCACAGTTCCCTACAAACATTCTTTTATAGCCCTCGTCTTGACCCTGCCAACTTTGACCCCATCCCCTCCTCCTGCTGTGCCTCATCTCTGTGCTGCTTTTCAAGCTAGAAAGTTCTGTATTCCCATGAGCTCCATTTCCTCATCTCCCAGTCTCTCTTCCGCTGACATTTCAATCAGGCTTCTGGGACTCGCTCTACTGAAATAGCTTTAACAAAGGCTTCAGTGCTCTGTCTTGTCATGGAGAGTTCCGTCCTCATCTTATTCAACCTCTCAGCAATATGGACTAATTCTTCATTTTTTGATTATTAAAAAAAATTAAAACTGTGGTAAAATACACATAATGTAAAATGTATCATCTAACCTTTTTAAAGTGTGCAGTTCAATAGTGTTAAGTACATTCACACTGCTGTGCAATCAGTCTCCAGAGCTCTCTTCGCCTTGGAAAACCCAAACTCTATACCCATTAAACAACAACACCCTCGTATCCCTGCCTCCCTGTCCCTGGTAACCATGATTCTACTTTTGGTTTCTATGAATTTGACTATTCTAGGCTCCTCATATAAGTGGAATCATACAGTATTTGTCCTATTATGACTTTTAAATTTTATTTTACATAATATCATCAAGGTTCATTGATATCATAGCATATGTCAGAATTTCCTTCTTTTTAAGGCTGAATAAAACTCAATTTTTTTTCTGTTTGTTGATCAATACCTAGCTTACTACTACTACTTTTTTTTTTTTTTTTTTTTTTTTTTAAGACAGAATCTCACTCTGTTGCCCAGGCTGGAGTGCAGTGGCACGATCTCGGCTCACTGCAAGCTCCACTTCCCGGGTTCACGCCATTCTCCTGCCTCAGCCTCCCGAGTAGCTGGGACTACAGGCACCTGCCACCATGCCTGGCTAATTTTTTGTCTTTTTAGTAGAGACGGGGTTTCACCGTGTTAGCCAGGATAGTCTTGATCTCCTGACCTTGTGATCTGCCCGCCTCGGCCTCCCAAAGTGCTGGGAATACAGGCGTGAGCCACCGCACCCGGCCTACTCTTGGTTCTTGTGAATAATGCTGTTGGGAACATGGGTATACAAATAGCTCTTTGAGACGCTGTGTTCAATTATTTTGGATACATACCCAGAAGTAGTATTCCTGGGTCATAAGGTAATTCTATGTTTAATTTTTTGAGGACTGCCTGTTTTGTATAGCAGTTGTACCATTTTACCTTCCTACCAAGAGTATACAAGAGCTCCAGTTTTCTACATCTTTGCCAACACTTGTTTTCTGGTTTTTTTTGTTTTGTTTTGTTTTAACTAGTAGCCATCCTAGTGAGTGTGTAGTGATATCTCCTTGGGGTTTTGATTTGCATATTCCTAATGATTTGTGTTAGTGAGTATCTTTTCATGTGCTTGTTGACCATTTGTATATCTTGTATATTTAGAGAAATATCTATTCAAGTCCTTTGCTCATTTTTTAAATCGGGTTGTTTTTCTTTGTTGTTGTTGAATTGTAGGAGCTCTTCATATAGTCTGGATATTAACCCCTTATTGGATAAATGATTTGCAAATACTTTCTCCTGTTCCTTTGGTTGTCTTTCCACTCTTCTGATTGTGTCCTTTGATGCACAGGAGTTTTAAATTTTGATAAGTCCAATTTGTCTGTGTTTTCTTTTGTTGCCTGTGCTTTTGATGTCATATCTAAGGAATCATTGCCAAATCCAATGTCCTGAAGCTTTTCTCCTGTGTTTTCTTCTATGAGTGTTTAGTTTTAGCTCTTATGTTTAGGTCTTTGAGTTAATTTTTGTAGAGTGTGTAAGGTAAGAGTCCAGTTTCATGTGTTTGCCTGTGAATATCCAGTTTTCTCAGCACTTGTTGAAAACACTCCGCTGCCTCATTTGTGAAGCACTTTCTTCTCTCTTGCTCTGTGACTCATGCTCCTGCTCTGACTTCAATGACTGGCCTTCATCTTTTTATTTTCTCATTGTTTTTTTCTCATCTTTTTGACCTTTAAAAACTGAATCTCCATTGGCTCAGTACTTGTCTTTCTTCTCCTCCGTCCTTTCCCTTTTCTCCTCTCCTCTTTGTAGATGATCTTATTCAATCCTGTGGTGTTAAATATGGGCAACCCCCAGTTCTCTATCTCTGTCCCTGATCCTGGACTCTAAGCTCACACACCCACTTGTCTTGATATTTGTAGTCAGATATCTAATAGGCATATTAAATGTACATTTATTGATTACCCCATCGAAATCTACTAACTTGTAAATTTCCCCATCTCCCTCTTTGCGGATCTTCCCAGATAAAGATGTATAGCAGTAAATACCTTTTTAATGTAATTTTTTTCATTCAACTACACTAGTTTTGGTTTTCCAGTTATCTTCTCTTGTAGCATGCTGTTCTTTCCTAACAAAGTACTCACAATACTAGTGTATGGTAATTATTTGTCTGCAGCAATTGTTTATCTCCCCGGCTAGGCTATCATCTTCAGGGTGTGTGTCTGCCTTGTTCAAGATTGACTTCCCAGGGCTCAACATAGTGTCTATGGGCCCTAGTAAGTAGTGTCTGCAGGGCACCTAGTAAGGGCTCAATAAATACTCATTGATTGAACAAGTGGAGTTCTGACGGAGTGTGGGCTGGCTTGGAAGGGAGGAGACCAGAGGAAGGGAGCCTCTCTAGGCAAGAGGCAGTGAATACTTGAGCTGGGAAAGTAGGGGTGGAAAGGAAGAGAGAGAGAGAGAGAGAGAGAGAGAGAGAGAGAGAGAGAGAGTTAAGAAACATGAAAGCAGAATCCGTGAATCTGAATGTCTGAGGATGAGGGAGTGAGGGGTGTAAGATGACTCAGGACCTGTGTAGAAAGTATGCTTCAATGATGTGGCTAGGGACTTGTTAAATCATGCTCACTGGAGTTGTTTGTTCAATATTACTTGTTGAAATGCTGTCAGCTTAGAACTGCATTAGGCAGTTCCTTACTGGCCTCTAGGGAATTCTCTTTTTTCCTATAACAAGTTTCCTATAGGCAGTTATTGGAATCAAGTGTGCAAATGTCAAGTGTGTAAAGGTTATAAGTTATTTGAATGTGGCAAGGGAAATTCCCTTTTCTAAAAGCTAAAGACTATTTTAAGATCCCAAAATACATCTAGTCTTTTAGGCTCAATCTTTGATCATCTGGTTTTGGAACTTGTTTTATGTTATTTAGCTTTGTTTTTTTCCTTCACAGATGTATACACATCAGCCTAAGTTCAGTGAACTCCCAGTTAAGAGAGTTCCTGGTTTGAGCCCACATGATAATTCCCATTTTCCTGTCAATTGTAGTAAGATTATGAGACTTATGTTTCTAATCACTAGTTTCAGCCTGTCATTTTTCCATTTTCTACACATTTATTTGACATAATAAGGGCAAAATGCAGTAAAATATTCAAATAAGTGTATAAACAATCTCTCTCTAATGGATTAAAGTGGGGATGCTGCTAAAGTTGAACTCTGAGCTGGCAGTGGGCATGATAGTTTGTTGGATAATATATAGAAGATTCTCCTACCCTGAGATCTCCTTCATGAAGTAGTTGCCTGCTATAGAGGGGTGCGAAAAAAATGGAACTCCACCTACATTTTGGGAAATTTGCAGGCAATCCTATACAATTGCATTAATTAGACTCTCTTGCCTCTATTAGATCCATTTCTTTCCACTTTCTATGCTCATTTCCTTGATAGGAACTTGTTATTGGCTGAACTGTGCCCCCCGATGAATTAATATGCTGAAGTCCTAACCCCCAGTATCTCAGATGTGACTGTATTTGGATATAAGGTCTTTAAAAAGGTAATTAAGGCCAGGTGCGGTGACTCACACCTGTAAGCCCAGGTGTTTGAGATCACTCTGGGCAACATAGTGAGACCCTGTTTCTACAAAAAACTTTAAAAATTAGCTGAGTGTAGTGGTGCATGCCTATGGACCCAGATACTTGGGAGGCTGAGGTGGGAGGATCACTTGAGGCTAGGAGGTTGAGGCTGCAGTGAGCCATGATCGCACCACTGCACTCCAGCCTAGGTGATGGAGTGAGACCTGTCTCAAAACAAACAAAAACAAACAAACAAACAAAAACAGAGGTAATTAAGGTAAAGCAAGGTCACTAGGGTGGGCCCTAATCCAATATGATTGGTGTCCTTATGAGAAGAAGAAATTAGGACACAGACACACACAGAGGAAAATCATGCAAAAATATAGGGAGAAGATGGCCATCTACAAGACAAGAAGAGAGGCTTCAGGAGAAACCAACTTTGTTGACACTTTGATCATCTTGAACTTCTAGTCTCCAGAATTGTGAGAAAATAAATTTCCATTCTTTAAGCCACTCATTCTGTGGTACTTTATTATGGAAGCCCTAGCAAACCAGTGCAGAGCTATTGGACCAAACACTCCTGGCCTTGGTGAGACCTCTAAGCAAGCTTCACAGAGCCTTCTGGGCCTTAGAGATGGGAGAGACAGTTCCCTTAGGGCCCAAGTGAGGAGCAGAGGATGTGAGTGGTTGGATGACTCATTCAGGGTCACACACTCAGGGAGAGGCCAGACTACGGACTTGCATTCTCTGCTTTCCACATTGACCCCTTAGGCAATTTGGACAGGTCAATTTTTTAGTCTGTTTGAGAAAATACTGTTCAGGGCCTAAAATATTGAATATGTCCATATAATCACTTGCAAACAGATGCTTATTCTTTCTTAGATTATGTGATGTTCATAAATATTTCACATGCATGGGCAAAATGAAAGTAGCCGGGAGAGAGCAGTGATAGGGGAAGAAAGATTTTACAAATATTTGCTTAGATTTCTGCCAAGATCTACAGAATACAGAAAAATTAAAAATAATATTTTCTTATTATTAAAGTAGTATATATTTATGGGGTAAAATTTGAAAGACAAAACATTTAAAGAAAGAAATGCATATCTCCCACAATCCTATCATTCAAAGATAACTACTATGAACATTTTGAATGGCTGTCCTCCCAAAATTTTATTATATGCATGTGCAAACATGCATAAACATTATGGAAATGAAATTACACTGTACACATACTATTTCATAGCCTTTGTGCTGTTTAAAGATATTTTAAGGACCTTTCCCTAAATCATCAAATATTCTTTGAAAATACAACTTTTATGGTTATATTTTAAATGTCCATTATATATTGGACTTTGGGGACATGGGGGGGAAGGGTGGGAGGGGGGCGAAGGATAAAAGACTATGAATAGGGTGTAGTGTATACTGCCCGGGTGATGGGTACACCAAAACTTCACAAAGCACCACTAGAGAACTTACTCATATAACCAAACACCACCTGTACCCCAATAACTTATGGGGAAAAAATTTTTAAAAAGTCCATTATATAAATGTGCCATACTTTATTTAACTAATATCCTAATATTGAGGCAAAAGAAGTCAATTTTCTAATCAAAAATGTGGACAAAATTTGAATGGAATTATGTTAAAAAATATCATTCAGAAAAAAACGTTTTTTAAAGGACATATTAATCTAAAATTAAAAAGATCCAAAAAATTAAAGATCTTTATTTATATAATTGCAATTGAAGTTGTTCTTTCTCAGTAATTACTTATTGTCAATGGCGATAGTTTAGTTTTACTGAAAGAAATTTGATCAGAATATGAATTAAATAGGGTAAAATTGATCCTTACGATTTTCTTTTTGAGACTTCTTTTAATTCAATCATTAATTGGTGGTTAATTTTATTTTTACTTTCAGTGTGTGTGCCTGAAAAGTGTCTGTTTCATGAATTCAAATATAGGGTTTCAATACGCTTTCTCCTTTATCTGCTTTGCTTTCTGAAATGACAGGGTCTGGGATATTTTTCAACATTTTCTGAAAATGCCCGGCCTATGAAACAAGTTCAAAAGGCCTAACCCTTAATTCTCGTTAAAACATGGAGGAAATAGGCAATGTTAATGTGTTTATGTTAAAATGGGTAAAACTGCAAGGTCAAAAATCTGCTACGTTGCTGCAACTGTCTAGCAGTTGTCAAGGGCTTAGTATATACCAGGCACTTTGCTGTAAGCTGTTTTGTTTAATTCTCACTCTCGTCCCATGATGTAGATAGTATTTCCTCCATTTATATAAGCAGAAACTGAGTCAAGGAGGCTAAATCAATTGTGGAGGAGTACATAGATAAACGGCGGGCTAAAGCATGTGTTTTTTTCATTACACAGCACACAATTTTTTGATGATTAGGACAGCTACTCAAAGTTTTTGGACTCCTATAATTAAGCATTCAGTGACATCTGATGATAAAATAATCAGACTTATTTTGTGGGTGATTATGGGAATCACTCTGGTTGTTTTGTGGTCCCATACTTAACATTATTATGGTACATATCCTTGGGGTTCACGGGTGTGTACATATACGCTTGTTTAAAACACTACATTGAAAAGGACATGACGATGCCTTTGCAAACCTTTCAAATACAGCCAAAAGTTGGGAGACAAATTCTGTGATAACAACATATCAGGGCCACAAACTTGGAAAAATGTTCAGAAAAATAGTATTTGTAAATGCAATGATTTTGTTATTTCTCATTCTTTTTTCATCCTGTTTTAACTTGCTTGGCACTGACTCTCTGGCTATGACCTTGGTTTACTTTGACTATGGTTTTGGTTATTTACTGCAACCACATTGCCTTTAGTTGTCATAGGCAAATACTCTTCCTAAGTGTTTTGGGTACATTTTTATTGATGTACAACATAAATACATAAATGCAGACAAATTGAAAGGTACATGTTGATGGGTTTTCATGAAATGGACTCTCCTGTGGAGCCACTGGCCAGATTAAGAAACAGAATATTGTTGGCATCTGAGAAACCTCCTGTTCAGGCCTATTCACCATGGTCCTCCCTAAAAGTATAACTCTCCTGACTTTTATCATCCTAGAATGGTTTTGCCTGTTTTTGAGCTTACTGTAAATTGAATCACAGAATACTGTATTTTGCATTTGGTTTCATTTTCAACATTATGCTTGTGAGATTCATCCATGTTGTTGTCTAGTGCATTTTGTTCATTCACTTTCATTTCTACATAGTATTCGTTTGCAGGAATATGTCACAATTTATTTTATTCATTCTCTTGTGGATAGACATTTGTGCTTTCCCCAGTTTTTGACTTATGAATAGTGCCCCTAAAAACATTGTGGTATGTATATTCTGGCACAAATGTGTACATATTTCTGTTGGATAAACACCTAGGAGTGGAATGGCTGGGTCATAGGGTGTGTGTATATTTAGCTTTAGTAGATACTAAAGCCAAATAAAAAAAAAAACCTGTTGTATCAATTTAAATTACCATAAATAATGTATGAAAGGGTTATTTGCTCTGAATTTGCCAACACTTGGTATTGTTAGTCTTTTTCATTGTAGCTCTTTGTTGGTTGTGTAGCAGTAGCTGATTATCAGGTTTTATTTTGTGTTTCTCTAATGCTAAGGAAGTTGGGCACCTTTTCATATGTTTATTGGCAATTGATTTTTTTGTGTGTGAAGTGCCTGTTCAAATCTTCTGTTCATTTTTTATTGGGTTGTCTGTGTTTTTCTTTTTGATTATAGATATCTCTCTCTGTGTGTATAATGATTTCTATATAATATATGGAAAATGCAGTGATTTTGCTATTTATTATTCCTTTTTCATCTTCACTCTTTTAACTGGATGCTTGGCACTGATTCTCTGGCTATGATCTTGGTTTACCTCGATTACAATTTTGATATACACTGTATAGGGAGATGGGTGCCAGAGTAAAACCTCACTTCCTTCCAAGCCCCAATGTGGGAAAGACCTCTTAGGTGGCATTGCTTTTAACGGCCCTTGTGACTCTGAGCCATATCAAGGCATAGGACTGGCCCTACCTCCTGGCCTGTTAGTCTGGACTTTGAAGCCTCATAGTCATAGAATATATACAATAATATAAACTCAGATTTTTCAGATGACCTTGTTCAGTCCCAAACTTGGCAGTTATTTCCCTTTTTCTCTCCTCCCCAAGTTCTCACTTCTCAAGTACCACTAAGTCCTGTTGATTCTATGTCCAAAATATGCCTCCCATTGGATCACATCGCCCCACTTCCACCACTCACACCTGGATTCAGCCACATCATCTATTCCATGGGCCAATGAGCTGGCTTCCTAACTCGCCTCCAACCTCCATACTTGCCCCTCCAACCCAGACTCTTCATGGCAGCCACAGTGAACTGTTTTGAAACATAAATTTGGAACCCCTACTTAAAATTCTTGATTCTCCCGGTTATTATTCCTCATGACCTCCATCTTTTCCTTTTAGCACCGATCGCAATTTGTAATGACATGTTTCTTTCTGCCTTTGTTTCCATGTCTGTCTTCCCCACTAACCTGTAAACTCCATGAAGGCAGGGGTCAGGCTTGCTTCGCACACTAGTGCAGCTTAATAAATTGTTGGATTTGAACCTAGTGTCTAAGTCAAGGCCACATGTCAATTCTGAATCACTGTCTCAGTGCCCCTTTCAAGTGGTGGCCCAGCCTCTTTTGGATCCTTCTGAGGATGGAGCTTCTCACCACCGCCGAGGCCACCCTGTCTATATTTAAAAGGAAAGTCATGCACCTAACTTCAGTGTTCAAAGAAGGGTTTTTTGCTTCCCTGTCAAACACAGGTAAGCGAGTTAAGATCTTATTGATCTGAGATGCAGTTGGCCCAGAGTGTAGGTCAAGGTCTTGCATCTTGCCCAGGATTTGGAGGACATTGCTGGTCAGAAGTGCTTTGACTTCTAGTCCAACCACAAGGAGACAGAGGATGAGGGAGGAGGAACTGAGTGTGCATAAGCAGAAGGAAATCTTCCCAGGGGACCGATGGCCTTGCTGAGTTGTTTTCATTGGAAAACTCCCCTCACATAGCAGATGCGATTCCCTGCTCTCTGGCCTTAACTTCTGTCCCACCCATAGTGTTTCTAGGGACTTCTGTTCTGGGGACAGAACAAGCTTGGGGATCGATCCTGTTCCCATGCCCTGCCATTGACCTCTCTCTCTGGAACTGAAGTCCAGAGTGAAGCGAATCATGGCCTGGGGCTCGGGAATGGGCCTTGGCCAGCTCTCAATGGCCCAGCTCCTTACTTAAGCAGGGGTTATTAATACAAACTCATCAAAGGGGTAGAAGGGAGTTAGAGATCCAAATGCATTGTGGGAAGAGATAAGACTGCAGTTTGAAATTCTGGCTATATTGAGGCCATGTCCTCAGGGTTTAGCTCGTCTATTAAGTAGTAATCTAACTCTGTGATGATATCAATTAATTTGATGTTTTCCCCAGTCTCCTTTGGAGAGTCTGTGCTTAGCACTGCGAGCTCGCCAGCGATTTTAGATCCAGCCCAGGAAAGGTCCTCCTCTGTTCTTCCTTTGATTCTAGCCATTTGCAGCCGAGGCAAAACTTACCAGCATAGCTGAGCATGGCTGTGGAGCCAGAGAGGGCTGAGTGCAAGCTTGAATCAGCCACTTACTGAGGCCTCGAACAGTTCACTCACCTTGCAGAGCCTCAACTGCAAATGGAGACAATGCCTACATCTAGAGTCATTGTGAGGATTAAAGATATGTGAAGTGTCCAGCACTGTGCTTAGGACAGACTAGGGGTGCTATACATGATGGCTCTTTATCCAAACAAAATCTCCATTTTGGGAAAGGTGGGCCAAAGGTATGGTATGTGTTCTGAATCTATTTGGTTGATCTGGGAGATGCTATATTCACTCTTGATTTCAGGGCAACGTCTGCTGAATTGCTGTAATACTGCCAGGCTCCTTGGCATCCCTGATGGGGAGACAAAGGCAACGTGTGGACAATGATTTGAGCAAAGTGCTGGAAACAGGCTCCAAGCCTGAAGCTCTTAGTAATCCATCCTGAGTTCTTTTCCACCAGTTTTCGGCATAAAGGACAATGCAAGCTTGAATAATTAGAAACCCCCACATTCCCTGCTGTATACACTAGTTGCAACTGAGTCCTCTCCTGAGCCCTTTGACCAACACTAAAAATAAAGGGAAAAAGAAATAGCTAAGCCTTGAAGGGGATATGCTGATTTTTTCTGGGTAGTAGAAGTATAGATGACCATTATTTTTCTCTTATTAATTTTTCAAAAAATTTAAGTGATAACTTATTAGCATTATTATCAGGAAAAATACTCCCACAAACTTTCTGAACTAGAAAACTGGACAAATGAATGGAAGTGCTGCCATACCTCTGCAGTAAATGTAAACCTACATAAAGTGGCCCAAAGCAGGGAGCAGGAGTCTGAGGCACCTCAAGGTCACCTGCACTGGATTAAAAGCTCATTGGCAATTGAGAGAGAGCTCCAAGGTGGTCTCTGCTGAAGAGTACACAGGGCCTATCGCCTCCATAATAGGTGCCCAGTAAACAATGGCTATGTCGATGTATAAATGAGGCCTCTCCTCTGAGCATCTCAGAGCATTTTGCTTTATCAATTTTCCTCAGTGTAAAAGAGCTGCTTAACTTAGGTCTCCCCGAGAGAGATACTATTTACTTTTTATTTATTTATTTGAGACAAGGTCTGACTCTGTCACCCAGTGGCGTGATCACAGCTTACTGCAGCCTTGACTTCCTGGGCTCAAGCTGTCCTCCCACCTTAGCCTCCTGGGTAGCTGGGACTACACGCTTATGCCACCACACCTGATTACTTTTTTCACTTTTTCTAGAGATAAGGTTTTGCTGTGTTGCCCAGGCTGGCCTCAAACTCCTGAGCTCAAGTGATGCTCCTGCTTTGGCCTCCCAAAGTGCTGGATTACAGATGTGAGCTGCCACGCCTGGCCAGCGATATTATTTATTAAGTCAATCAGCTGATAAAAATTTATTGATCTCCTAGTGCCAGGTACTGGACATGCAGTAGTGACCAAGAAGGCCATGTCCTTGCCCTTGTGGACCACACAATCTAGTAGGGAAAATAGGACATGAACAAGCGAATAAAGAAACAAGCTATGTGGAGATTGTGTAAGCGCTGCAGAGGAGATTCACTGTTGATATGGAGGCCAGTTAGGAGTTCTCACCTGAGGATGTGACTTGTAAGTTGGGACCTGAAGGAAGAATAGTAGTTAGGCAAGCAAGGGGTGGAGTGGGGATGGGGGGCGGAGGATGGGGTTGTGTTCCAGGCAGAGAGAACAACACATGCAAAGATCCTGAAGTGGAAGAGGGCCTGGCTTGTTCAAGGAAGAGGAAGGAGGCAGTGTGTCTGGAGCACACTGAACATGGAGCGTGGTTGGTAAGGTGAAGTTGGCCAGGCAGGTCTGCAGCAGGCAGATCATGCAGGGACTTGGAGGCTGTGCTTCCGAGTTCGGGTTTATTCTGAGTGTAGATGGGAGCCATCACAATATTTTAAGAAGGGAAATAGTGTACTCTTACTTGTGTTTGATAATATTTCTCTGGTTTTTATTTGGAGAATGGATTGGAGGGAGGCAAAAGTGGAAGCAGGGAGACTGAAAGGCTATTTAACTAGAACCTTAGTGAGACAGCTTTGTACACCACTAGAATGGCAAAAACAAAAAAGAGCACAAAATCAAGTCCTGGCAAGGATGTGAACAATGGAACTACTCTGTACTGTGATGAGAGTGGTAAATGATTTAATCATTTTGGAAAACTGTTTGGTAGGATCTACTAAAGATAAGTACATATATCACGTTTGAACCAGAAATTCCTCTCCTGAATATATGCTCAAGAGAAATGCCTACAAATGTGCACCAAGAGATGTGAAGGAAAATGTTTATAGCAGCCTATTCATAACACCCTCAAACTGGAAATGATCTAAATATTAGCAGTACAATGGATAAATAAAAGGTGGTATGTTCATCTGAAGAAGCACAATTCAGCAGAGAAAAAGGGAACTATGTCTATGTGCAAACAACATGGATGAATCTCACAAACAGACTTTTGAGTGAAAGAAGCCAGACACAAAAGAAGCCACACTACATGATTCTTTTTTTTTTTTTTTTGAGACAGAGTCTCACTCTGTCGCCCAGGCTGGAGTGCAGTGACATGATCTCGGCTCACTGCAGCCTCCGCCTCCTGGGTTCAAGCAATTCTCCTAACTCAACCTCCTGAGTAGATGGGACTACAGGCATGTGCCACCACCATGCCCGGCTAATTTTTGTATTTTTAGTAGAGACAAGGTTTCACCATGTTGGCCAGGATGGTCTTGATCTCCTGATCTCGTGATCCACCCACCTCGGCATCCCAAAGTGCTGGGATTACATATGTGATTCTTTTTATATAATTTTGAAATAGAGAAAATGAATCCATGGTGATAGAAATCCAGGTAATGTTACCTTTGGGATGGCGATGAGTGTCTGGGAGGCGGCATGAGAGGGCTCCTGGGATGCTGGTAATGTCCTACTTCCTGATCCACGTGATGGTTACATTTAATCTGGGTGTGTTCAGTCTATGAAAATGGATCAAGTTGTATACTTACGATTTGGGGACTTTTCTCTATGCACATGTTATGCTTCAATAAAAGATTTCCTTGGAAAACAGAAAAAGTGAGAGACTATTGCAGTAGTTCACAGAAAAATACATTTGACTTGGGTAAGGACAGTAGCAGTCGAGGCAGTCAGAAGTTGTCAGATTTTGGCAGTTTAGCCAATGGAGGTTATTAATGGATTACGGAGGTGTTTCTGAGTTCTTGTGTGCATATGTGTCTTGTGAGCAAGAAAGGCTAAGTAGGAATGAACATGTTTTGCTCATATTATTAGGTTGATTATGGTGCTATTTGTGGGACATCGATTTTTGCACTAGTTTCCAATGCCTGTTGTCTAGGGACCTCAGCTCATCCCTAGTCAAGAACATCACTTTGGTAATTCTCCCTTTCCTTTTCTGCATCATTCATTTTCCCTCTAGATTGTTATCATTCCCATCAGCATGCAAACATGCTGTTATTGCTGCCACCTTAGAAAAGGTTCTCTTGATGCCTTTTATCTATCAGCTGCTACCCCATTGCTCTGCATTTCTAAGCAGCAGATTATCTACAAATAGTTCTCTGGACTCTCTGTCTCCAAAATCTCCCCATTTTCTCTCAAACCTACTCTAATCCAGGTTTTGCCTTTTCTCCTCTGTAAAAACTCACTAGTTAGGGTAACCAGTGACCTGAACATTACTAAGTCTAATAGTCAAGTATTAGTCCTTTTCTTACTTGACCGGTCCTAGGCATTAAACTTAGCTGACCACTCTTGCCTTCTTCACCTGGTTTCCGAGGCATTGTAATCTCTGGATTCCTCACTGGCTGCCCCTGTACAGCCTCCTTAGCAGGATCTTCTAGTCCTTCCAGATCTCTGAGTATTGACTTGCCCTAGACTTTAGTCCTTGGTCTCTTACTCTCTTTCCATGTGATTCCCTTGGTTATCTCATTCAGTATCATGGCTTTAAAAACCATCCATATGCCAGCGACTCCCACATTTATACCTCTAGCTCAGACTCCTGTCCTGCATACCAGACTTGCATATGCAACTGCCTATTCAACATTGGATAGAGTCTAATCTATGGTTGTCTAAATGACAGCTTGACCTTAGCATATACAAAACAGGGCCGGGCGCGGTGGCTCACGCTTGTAATCCCAGCACTTTGGGAGGCCGAGGCGGGCGGATCACGAGGTCAGGAGATCGAGACCACGGTGAAACCCCGTCTCTACTAAAAATACAAAAATTAGCCGGGCGTGGTGGCGGGTGCCTGTAGTCCCAGCTACTTGGAGAGGCTGAGGCAGGAGAATGGCGTGAACCCGGGAGGCGGAGCTTGCAGTGAGCCGAGATTGCGCCACTGCACTCCAGCCTGGGCGACAGAGCAAGACTCCGTCTCAAAAAACAAACAAACAAACAAACAAAAAAAAAACAAAACAGAACTTCTGCTTTGCCTCTCCAAAGCCTTTTAGTCCACATTTTTCTGTCTTGGTTTTTGGCAATTCCATCCTTCTACTTTCTCAGGCCAAAAACATTGAAGTCATCCTTGATTCCTTTTTTTTCCCCTCACAACCGTGTTTGAACTGTCAGCAAATCTTGTTACCTCTTCCTTTAAATTATAATTAGAATCTCACTACTTCCAACCACCTCCACTTCTCCACCCTGATCCAAGCCACCATCATTTCTTGTCTGAATGACTGCAATCATTTCCTAAATGGTCTATTCTTAGCCCAGCAGCCTGCTAAGTCAGATTATCTCCCTCTTGGTCTCAGAACCCTCCAGTGTTTCCTCATCTCACTCAGGGAAAGTAAAATTCCTTTTAATTGTATAATCTGTCCCCTCCTCTGTTATCTCTTAGACCTTGTACACAAAAGTAGTGGGTAAAACACTGGAAGAGGAATCGGTGGCTACTGCCATTTACTCATTCAGTCATTCTTTCAACAAATGTTTATTGGGAGCCTGCTATGAGTGCTTTTCTAGGTGCTTGGGCTACGTATACCTGTGGCAAATTAGATAAAAAGTCCCTGCATCTTAGATCTTGGATCTTACATGATTTGTTAGAAGGAAATCAGTGTCAGGGGAAAACGTGGAACAGAGGAAAAGGTGGAACAGGATGAGAGAAATCCAGAGTGCTGGGGAAGGGGATGGTGGTTTCAAATAAGGTGGCCTTGTTGAGAAAGTGACATTTGAGCAAAGACTCAAAGGAGGAGAGGGAGACAGCACTGCGGGCAGCAGTGGTAATGAGATCTTCAGACAGTGGCCATGCTGGGAGTTGAGCAATGGATGCTTTCTTCATGGTGACGCAGGCTGCAGCTGCCTTTGTAGTTCATGTTACCTATAGCCAAGAGGTGGTAGTGGTGGTCACAGTTGAGTCAAATAACTTGGGTCAAAACAATAAAATCTCTAGGTAGCTTTGATGAACGTATTATTTGTTAGTGCTCTACTTCTTTTAGAATCAGACTCCCAAAGTACATTGAGGAATAGTTTTCAACAAGAAGGTTCCTTGGTCAAATAAGTTTAGGAAATGCTCCCATCGTGGAGTTTCACAGAGTGCATCAGCATCTTTCTTTTTTTGAGATAGGGCCTCCCTCTCTCACCCAGGCCGGAGAGCCGTGGTAGGATCACAGCTCACTGCATCCTTGACCTCCCAGGTTCAAGCGATCCTCCCACCTCATCCTCCCAGGTAGCTGGGACTACAGGCGTGCACCACTGCACCCAGCTAATTTTTAAATTTTTTATATAGATGAGGTCTTGCTATGTTGCCCAGGCTGGTCTCTAGTTCTGGGACTCAAGTGATCCTTCCACCTTGGCGTCCCAAAGTGCTGGGATTACAGGCATGAGCCACCATGCCCAAACTTGCATCAGCATCTTAAATGTTCTGAGGAGTTCTGTGGTAAGAAACATGTTTTGTTCTTTAGCTCAGCATTGATTAAGCTTATTTAGTTGTGGAATCCCTGCCTTTTTTTAGTAGAACTTTTAGTCAAATTCCATAGAACTGTTAACTTGGGAATGCTTATGCAGACAGATTGACACCAACCAATCTGGGAAGATTTGATTGAATTCTCTCTGGGAACAAAGTGCTTAAAGGAGTTGGAAAACAAAGCTTGTTGCTAGGGTAAGTGGGGTCCTCTGACTGGGAAAGTTAGAATAATTATGAGGTTTAAAAAGGCTGGGGTTGGCTTTAGGGTCAAGTAATCATTAATCAAACATTATCCAGAGCTTCCTATCTTGTGGCATGCTATGTGCAAGAATTGGCAAATTTTGTTTCTGTAAAAGAGCACGTAGTAAGCATTTTAGGTTTTGTGGGCCATATAATAGCATGAGAGCCACTATAGACAATAAGTTAATAAATGAACATGGCTGAGTTCCACTAAAACTTTGTTTATGGACATTGAAATTTGAATTTTACATAATGTACATGTATCACAAAATATTCTAATTTAATTTTTTTCAACCATTAAATCATTCTTAGATTGCATATCCTACAAAAGCAGGTGGCAGCCCAGATTTGGCCCATGGGCTGATGTTTGCTGACTCCTGCTCTATGCTCTGTATGTACCTTGAAGGAAGCTCACAGCCTAGTGGGAGACACATGTACAGAAAACCACAGTGTGCGATGGGAAGGGTTGTATTAGAGTTCAGCACAGGATGCTTGGAGCTTCCAGAGGAGGCGCTCCAAACCCATGCTGGGGTGGGGGATTTCAGTGGGTTGGGATGGAGCGCTAACACCAAAGGCTCTCTGGACTTTCTGCTTCATCCTCAGATCCTAATTGGGCATTGCCTGAAGGTTTTGGCTGGTTGAACTCAGGAGTTTCCTTTCCAGACCAGGCGTCTGTATTCCCTTAGAGTCTTTTTTCTCATGCCACTCTTTTCCGCCTGGCTCCTTGGCTTGGTTCCGTGGTTGACATCTCCATTTGCCCAGAGTTTGTTTTGGGGGCTGGCAACATGCCACCCTGCCTGCTGCAGCCTTCTGGAGATTGAGCACATGTTCTCTCCTTTCTGAGTGCCCGAGGCCTCTCTCCCCCAGGGGTGGGTATTTTCCTGCCCACCTAGGTCTGGGCTCCTTCAGTTTCTGGTTCACACTGCAAGAACTTCATGTGGTGGGGTGCTGGAGCTAGCTCAGACTGGCTCTTGAGACCAGTTGTATGTCTCAAGACATACAATCTCTTCTCAACTCTGAGTTGAATTCAGTGATGTCTGGTTGGTAGCCTGAAATCTGCCATCGTGGGAGTATTAACACCATGGAAACTGGCAAAGTAAATCTGCAAATACTTGGGGTGCTTTTATTTTGGCTTTTTCTATTCTGGAGCACTTTTTACCAGCAGAACATTCTTTGTAAACCCAGGGAAAGTTATTCTTTAAGTTATGATACAATCCTGCTCATGGATTTACAGAATGGTAGAGCTAGGAGAAATTTGATGTTACATGTCACTTTAATTTGCTAAACTAAAAAATGCCTCAAATCTCTCCCCACCCCTGTATCTTCCTGAGAAATTCCTACTAGACCCTCCCAGTCTTTGTTGATCCCTTTCCTCAAAGCACTGAAACATAGTAACCCTTTGTGTCATCTTCTGATTACATCTGTCTTTTTGTAAAAAAAATAGAGATGGGAGGCTGGGCATGGTGGCTCACGCCTGTAATCCCAGCACTTTGGGAGGCCAAGGAGGGTGGATTCGAGGTCAGGGGTTCAAGACCATCCTGGCCAAGATGCTGAAACCCCGTCTTTACTAAAAATACAAAATTAGCCAGGTGTGGTGGCAGGCGCCTGTATTCCCAGCTACTTGGGAGGCTGAGGCAGGAAATTGCTTAACTCCGGGAGGTGGAGGTTGCAGTGAGCCAAGATTGTGTTGAGGCACTCCAGCCTGCGTGAGAGAGCAAGACTCCATCTCAAAAAAAAAAAAAAAAAAAAGGAAAGAAAAAAGAAAAAATAGAGATGGGATCTTGCTCTGTCACCCAGGCTGGAGTGCAGTGGCGTGATCATAGCTTACTGCATCCTTGAACTCCTGGGCTCAAGTGATTCTCCTGCCTCAGGCTTCTGAGTAGCTGGGACTACAGGTATGCACCACCAGGCCTGGCTAACTTCTTTTTTATGTGTGTAGAGATGGCATCTTGTTGTGTTGCCCAAGCTCGTCTCAAACTCCTGGTCTCAAGTGATCCTCCTGCTTCGGCCTCCCAAAGTGCTGGTTTTGGGAGGCATGTAGGTCACTGTGCCTGGCTAACATGTCTGTCTTTTATTCAATTACGAGCTTTTTGAACGTGGGCCAAGAATGGCTGCTGTGGAGTAGTGATTAATTGCCAAGGCTCTAGAGCCAGGCTATCTGTGTTCAAATTCTTGTTTTACCACTTATAATCTGAGTAACCCTGAGCAAGTTACTGGATAACTCAGTTTACTTCATCTGTAGAATTGGGGTAATAGTAGGACATTCCTTATAGAGTATAAGGACTAAATAAATTAATATACATAAAAGTTCCTAGGCCATACCTGCCCCTAGTAGGCCTTCAGTGAATTCAACTATTATTATTACTCATTTTGTCTTTAGTTCCCATCATAGTGTCTGGTGCATGTCACATAGCACACATTTAACACATGTAATGTACTTATTACATGCTAATTATGTGAACAATACTGCAAAGAGAGGTAGAGAAGAAGTGATCTTTGTGGGCTGGATTAAGGAGATTTGAACAACTGATCGGGTTTGAAATGGGAACTTCTAGGGTTTGTAGAATGTGGATAGATAGGTGGATTAATTCAGGAAGCATTCGTAGAAAAAACACTGCCCTGGGAAAGTTATGCCAGTTGGTAAGTATAGAAACTGATTTCATCTCAATTTAGTAGCAGACCTGCTATCAAAATTCCATCTCTCTCCTTCCCAGTGTCTGCTGAGGTTTTAGGAATATAATGGATTTTAATTAATTGAACAATTTACTTGAAGAGAAGCAGGAAGAAGTCAGGAATGTTCCTTAACTCTGGGGCATCTATTTTATGCATGCTGGAGAAATTAAGATAATAGAGTAACACTCCCACAGCCACCCAAAAGTAAGGGGCATCTATTTTATGCATGCTGGAGAAATTAACATAGTAGAGTAATATTCCCACAGCCACCCAAAAGTAATTTTACAATGGTTTTGAGATTCCAACCCCTTGATTCTTCTCCTCCTACATTTATTGTCATTTTGCCTTTCATAAATTGTTCTTCCTTTTGAAACTCATCTGCGCTGTGTTTTTGTAAATCAAGTCGGGCTAACAATGCAGGCTCTGCCCTGTGATTGTGCTTAAAGAGAGGCTGTATCACAAAAGAAATGAGGGGTCTTAATTTGTCTTTTTTAATGACCTGCATAGTGATTGAGGTTGGTGTAATTCTCTTTGAGATTTTTGTTCTTTTGTCACTGAGCGATTGTTCTTCAGCTGATGAGAGTAGATCAGAGCAAGAGATGGGGGACTGCTGTATCGCAGGGATCAGGATTGGATTGTGAGATTCACCTTCATTCTCTCCCTGTTCCAAAATTGGTGGCCTGAATCAGGACTCTGTAGTGGGTGACCTAGGTCTGTGATGCACCTTTTATTTTGAGTCTCACTTTACTCCTCTGTAAACAGGGATTATGACACGTACCTCCCTGTCAAGAGGTCGTGGGTTTCAGGAAGATGCAGCTCTGGTGACAATATAGGACAGAGCCCTGGGGGCTTAGTAGGTGCTCAATAAATGCTTCTTTCCTTGCTCTGCTTTTCTAAGTTTCTTTCCCTGAGAGGCTCAATGTGTTTATATGAATAGTGGAATTTTCCTTAAGCATATTTAAATTGACATGGATATGTGAAAATTAACACATATGTGAAGCTTTTATTTTGCTTATGTGGAAGTGTGTGTGTGTGTGTATGTGTGTGTGCCTAAGCACCTGGTGGGGGTGCATGCAGTTGAAAGTGTGACAGTATTCCTAGAACAATTCCTTGCATAATCCCTTTAACTCTACCTTTTGTCCCCCACTTTTAAGTCCAGGGGTACATGTGCAGGATGTGCAGGTTTGTTATATAGGTAAACGTGTGCCATGGTGGTTTGCTGCACAGATCACCCCATCATTCAGGTGTGAAGCCCAGCATCTATTAGCTATTATTCCTGATGCTGTCCCTCCTCCCACCCCTGACCCTCCCACAGGCCCCAGTGTGTGTTGTTCCCCAGTTCTACCTGTTTTCCCCCATTCCATGAATGAAGCAAATCGACTAACCAAGAGGATAGAAAACCTTTGATATTTGTTACAAACATGCTACTTAAAATTCAAAATATACAAGCAGTGGTCATTCTAAAAATATACTGCACATACAAAATGAAATACAAACCTTAGTAAACTTTACAAAATGTTATTACAAACAAGGATTTGGTGAGGCAAAAATCTGTCAGTTGGAAGTGTGGCGAACTGCTGTGTGACAAATTAATGTTCACTGAATTGGCTTCAAGTTGCCCCACCCATCCCCTCCCCAATTTGGCTGTGTTGTGGGCAGGGAAGCTTTGCTCTGTCCCTAAGGCCATGCATGGGATTCTGGGAACTCTTTTATCCATCCCACCCATTTTTGGACTTTGAGATAAGTAATTTTTACCTATCTATGTTCAAGGGGCATAAAAACTATACAAAACAGAGAGAAAATACTTTTAGTCAACATGAAATAGGGGCAATTACACACTTAAGAAAATGTCTGTAGGAGCAATTTCACTTCAAAATCCACTTGACTTTTCAGCCTTCATGCTCAGAAGGGTCGCTGTTGGGAAGAAGAAAAGTGCAGAGACCTGTTGAAGACAGGGTTCCAATCCTGCTGCTTCTGAGCTCTGTGACCTTGAGCAGATTATGTAAGCTGAGTTTGTGTTTCCACTTGAAAGATGGGAGTCACTATAACTCCTCACAGAGTTGTGGCAAATGGCATTCTATAGCAGAGTTTGGCCTACTTTTCCCGTTTTGCCTCCCCTAGACCATGGCCCTCAGGATGCAGGAACATGTGTCAGGTCGGGGGGATCAATCCAGGGGCCTGGGGGAGCTCCGCTAACTTTTCCCAGCTGGTTCTCTCTCGGTGATGTCTTGCCCACAGCCCAATGGCTCCAGTCCCTTCTCGTGCTGGCTGGAGGGAGAAGAGTCAACAGCACCCAAGGGCACAGATGCCATCACTGGGGGAGTGTAGCAGAGCCCTTGGGAACACCAAGTCAAAGGGCAGGGGCAGGGTGGAAGGCCCGCCATGAAAGGGCTAGGCAGGGAGCGCACAGGAGCCAAAGAGAGGCAGAGGAGCTAGTGAAGTGTCCGAAAACGGTCTCCAAGGACGTGGTGCTCTGGTCATCTCCCTGCACCTCACAGATCACGTTTCGTTTCTTTACGGAAAGAGGCAGGCGTCGGGAGCAGGGCGGCTGCGGAGGACTGCAGCTCCCAGGTGACCCCGCGGAGGGCGCGGGAGAACGAGGCACATGGCTCAAATCCTCCCACCTGCTTCCTCTGCCCTTGCAACAGCTTAAGGGAGCACGGACGTGACAATCACCACGGTTCTTTTGAAATGACGAGGAACTAAGTCTCAATGCACCAACGCTGATTTCAGCCATTGCAGAGCGAAGATTTAAGTCCAGCCCTCCCGAACCTCAGTCCAGAGCCTGGAGTTTCCTAAGCGTTTCCAGTGCCCGAGCCCCAGCCGGGAAGTGAGCCGTGTCGCCCTTCCCGTAGAGGTCTCAGTCACACAGAAGGCCTCTGGCGTGGCTCTTTTTGTGGGTAGATACGCGCGCAAATGTAGTGCATCTTAATATTCTCGTGACCAACTGTGTCGTGATTTCTTGCTTTATTACTGCTCACGCGCGCAGCCCTTCACCCTGGTCACCGCTGGCAGACAAGTGGGAGGCACCTACGTCCTGGTGAAAAGACACCACGCTGCCCAAGAAGGCTTGTGCAGTTTTCAGAAAACTCCCCGCTCGCACGTCCCCTTTCACTTGTTCTGGGTCCCTGGCACCACACCCTTTTGTGTTCCTACTGCCCTTCCGTGTGTGGCGCATACCCAGCCAGCGATGCAGGTGTAAGCGCAGCTGTGTAGACCGCGGAGGGAGAGCCGCTCCCTAGAGGGCGAGAGTTGGGCAGGAAGAACCCGTGTTTTCCCAAAATGAGGTTCCTGGTGCTTGGGCTGAGCGGTTTGGGGAATGTTTAGAGGGAGGGAACCCCTCGAAACATGGTGAGGCCATTCGGGGTTTGGAGGGATTTTATCACACTCAGAAGAGGGGTTTGGTTTGGATTCTACATATCCTCAAGTTGCCCCTAGGTGTGGGGCCCTGGCAGCTGTGGAAAGTTGCTAGAGAGGTATCTCCCGGCCGAATGTCCCTCCTTGTTTGTGCTTAAGGAGCGCTGCAGTCATTAAAGCTTTTAAAGGAAGTTTCTTCGGAAAATTCAAGGGTTAAAACAACTTTATGTAGTGTTGTTACGCATTGGAAATAACGTGGGCAGTCTGGTGCTGGCACCAGAGCTAACTAGTTGTAATTGTTAGGGTTATCTTTTTCCCTCTCTGACCCTGTCTCTTTATGGTAAGGCATCACACCCTCCACGGACTATGTCAAATGAGATATTGTATGAAAGTGCATTAAAATGAATAAAGGGCAAAAACATGGTAACAATGACACAATGATACCAACAGCTGATATTTACTGAGTGGTTACTGTGTGCCAGACACTGCTCTAAGCAGCATTCACGTATTAAGTCACTTAGTCCTCACAACAACCATGTGAGGTAACTGTTATTATCCATGAGGAAACTGAGGCAGAGCCCCAGGTCATTCAACCAATAAGAACAGTGCCAGGATTCGACCCCAGCAGGTTGGCTGTGGAGCTTGCACTGTTCATGTCAATATTTTACTGCGTTAACATGGTTGTGGGTAGGATGAAAATGACATGAGCATGGTTACGTTGAAAATGACACTAATAATGTAAAAAAAAAAAACACTATCACTTTCTCTCATGTCTTTTTATCACTCTTGTCTAAAAAAAAAAAGACAATGTTATCTCCTTCAGGAAATTGTGGGCCAGGGGAGTGGGTAGAAGGGCCATCAGAGAGGGTATCTGGAATTTCACACCCTCTCAGTAGACAAAGAGAGGCAAAGGTGGATTGAGCCTTTGAG
The DNA here is from genome assembly GCF_028878055.3 of Symphalangus syndactylus. Lineage (NCBI taxonomy): Eukaryota > Metazoa > Chordata > Mammalia > Primates > Hylobatidae > Symphalangus > Symphalangus syndactylus. The sequence continues at coordinate 98,105,890 of NC_072431.2, forward strand.
AGGACGGGTCTCCATTTAGATCTCATATCCACTTTACTGGGGCTGGGCCTCAGTATCTTTATGTGTGTGATGGGAGTTGCTGTGAGGGCTAAATGTGATTCTGTAGGTAAGAGTCTGGCACAGTGGCTGGACCACGGTATAGATCCCCAAAAACATGAGTTGAGAATGAAGAAAACTACCAGAGAGGTCCACCAACTCTTCTGTTACTTCTTTCAATCTAATCATTAAACTAAGACCTAATCTTTACCCTTTTCCATTTCTTGTTCTTTCCAACATGTGGTCTTGCATTCCTGGCATACTGCAAAGTTCTACTTTCCTTGTGATTTGCTTCAGTTGTCATACATTTGGAGTCAATTCCTCAGGAGTGTGTGGAGCGCTGGCTGTGTCAGTGGCAGTGCCCTGTGCTTTGGAGGAGGGCTTCAAAACTAGAGGGAGAATAAATTAAGTCAAGAGGTGACACATGAGGAAAGACGAAACCAAATTGCCTCTTATTCTCACAAATGCTCTTTGTTGGCTTGAGAGGCAGTGTGTTAAAAATGTGGTTTCCAAATGCATGTGCAAGAATTTATCACAATGAAAAAAGCACCTTTTGGTAACTTAAATGCCTGACAAAAAAATCTCAGCATTAAGTCGTTAATACTCCCACTTGCTGCCAACTATAACTGCTTTCTTTTATCATGATAATACAGACTGTCTGATTCTCTGGTAGAGTTTTTGGGCAACAGTGTAATCAACATCGGGAAAAACTTGCTTGTAATTCTGAGATTTCAGTCATCTTGTCAATGTAGAGACTTTGTGCTTTCCCCACACACGAAGACTTTGTAATTCATGATCATTATTTAGAACTTCAGTCTCATGCAAGTCTGTGATCTACTTATTTTGGTATCAGCTTGCCGTGTATGGTGATTATGCCAAATATTTTCTAATAAAGTACCAATATACAAGGTATCTCATGCTGGCAGCATGGTAGCAGGAGTTTTTCATTGGTCCTGGTATGATTTGGAAGAATGAAGTCCCTTTTGCAAAGAGGAGCATGGAGTCTTTAGATGGCAGGTGTGCATTCTTCTTTATTCTATCGTTGGTAAACATGGACCATCTCATACTGATGTATGGAGAATAGTTACAGTGCATTCCTGACTTAGAAAGTTGACATGTAATTTCCAGGTTTCTTCTTAAGCTACCACCAGAAATAGAATAGTCATGTATTCATTCAACAAGTATTTATTAACCACCTACTTGATGCTAGGCTTTGTTCTAGGTGTTTGGGATATATCAGTGGTCAAAACGGACACAGCCCTCATGAGGTTTACAGTCTAGTGAGAATATCAGATTGGATGATTCATTGATCTGGCTTAGGACAATTTAGTTTAATATTTATCTTAAATTATAAAACATATGTATATTTTTTGAGATGGAGTTTCACTCTTGTTGCCCAGGCTGGAGTGCAATGGCATGATCTTGGCTCACCACAACCTCCACCTCCTGGGTTCAAGCAATTCTCCCGCCTTAGCCTCCCGAGCACCTGGGATTACAGATATGCACCATCATGCCCGGCTAATTTTGTATTTTTAGTAGAGACGGGGTTTCTCCATGTTGGTTAGGCTGGTCTCGAACACCCGACCTCAGGTGATCTGCCCACCTTGGCCTCCCAAAGTGCTGGGATTACAGGCGTGAGCCACCGCACCGGCCAAAATATTTTAAACAAAGAAAAGTACAGGAAGTAATTTAGATATCTATGTCTGTATTGACAGCTGACTTTTAAAATGTTTATTTTTCTATTTTCTAATTATGAGCATGCTAGAAAATTTGGAGGATACATATAAGAAGAAACTAAATTATAACCAATGTTCCTGGGTAGGAAGCCTCCAGGGTGCAGTCAGGATATGTTCATAAGAACAAACTTGAACTTGCTGGCTTTGGGAAACCAAGTAACCTATAATCCCAGCACTGGAATATAATCACCGTTACATTTTGATGTGTTTCCTTCCTTCCTGTCTGCTGTCTTCCTCCTTTCCTCTCTACCTTCCTTCCTTTCAATTTGCAATTTCTTTTTAATTCACAATTTAAATATTTTTTAAGCACCAAGCAGGCAAAAATCACCCCAAAACAAAAAGCCACAGCCCTGGGCTGCATTTGATCCCAGGGAAGCCAGTTGGCAACATCTGATTTAAACTTTTTGTCCTTGGCTATTCTCTCACTCACTGGGCTGTTCTTGCTCACCTTCCTGTCTTTCTTTAGTGCACTTTCTTTTTGACATAGTTGAGACTCTATTGCATCCTACTTTGTGTTTGCTCTTTTTCCTTAACATTTTGTTCTGTTACATTTTCTTCAGAACTCCAGCATCCTTATCATTGTCATCCTTGTCAGAGGCCACATCTGAGATATAAAAGTGGGGTGTGTGTGTGAATATCTGTGTATGTGTCTGTGTGTGTAGCTGTATCTGTGGCGATGCATGTTTGCTGGTGATAAGGAACATATTTATTGTCCAATTTGAGGTGAATAAGCTAGAAAAAAAGTTCTAGATGAATTTAGCCACCAGTGAACAACAGATGGAGGAGCATGTCTCTATTAGAGGTCATTTCAGCAAATAGCTGGATCTACTCTGTAGGTCTGTGTTCCCTTTTGGGCTGCCTATCTATTCTGTCTGGTTTCAGCGTTCTTGGTGCTCTTGGTAATTCTGTTGCCAAGGATGCCACTGAGAAGAGTTACCTTCTCCAGGGATTTAAGAACCACAGTAAGAAAACCTAACTCCATAATTCCACTCTTTGTTACTGAGGGTTTGAAATGAGATGCATGAGTACTAAGCACAGAGCTTAACCCATGATGGCCTGACTAAGGCTGGATCCCCTAAGAAACCACATTCCCTTCCTCATGTCTGAGTGCAAGTCCATGCCAGCTCTACCTCTAACCAGTTATCCACCTGGGACTTAACGCTGTGCAAGTGGTAACCTGGGATGCTCTGTATTTGTTCTAATTGCATGTTCCCCAAATCCTCATCAGGAGTCTTTGATGTGGCAGAGTTTGCTGGCCTGCTAAATATTAGTGACTGAATTTTTCTCTGCTATTCCCTTTGTCTCTTAATGAACTAGAATTTTTGTATTTCTGGGTACAGTATTTATGTTTTCTAGTTAGTGAAAGAAAAAAATCATGTTACAAGATGATGCAATTTTCACCTCCTCAGTAAATTATATTTTTATCTTACTTTCTAATGCCAGAGCTGTAATATAGTATTAAAATTGTTGATATATTTACACCTTCTGTAAGTGATAACAACAATAAGCCACATGAAAAGGGCCTTTCTGGGGAAAGTGGGCCCACTTTATAAAATTTATATCACAGTGGTAGGCTCGGGTGCTTTGAGCCTGTGAACCTGGGCTTAATAAGATAGAAAGGTTCCAACTCTGATGTGGCGGCAGATTATGACCTCAGTCCTGGGCATGCAGGGTTTAACCGTGTCTCCACCTGGTAAGTTGGTGGTCAGATTGAGTGAAAACAGTGGAGAGGATAGGGTTTCAAAGGATCTGTGTTTACCAAACCTTCTTTTCTTTCCTAACTTCATTTCCCAGATGTCACCCACCCCTTGCAGTTTGGTGGGGCCATATGACTAATTTCTGGCTAACAGAATGTGGGAGGAAGGGATGTGTGGTTTATTCCATGCCTGGTTTCTGAAATTCTTCACAGTCTTCCACCGTTTTTCTCTTCCTTCACTGGCCAGCTAGATGCAGAGGATACAGAGGATTCTGAGGTTCTAGGTGCTGATGAAGCTATGAGATGAAAGCCAGCTTAGTCCCTGAATAACTCCATAGGCCAAAACTCCACATCCTGCACCCCACAACCTATATTGGGCTTCGTAATGAGCAAGAAAAAAAAATCTTTATTGTGGTGTTAGGTCACTGAGAATTTGGATATTTGTTACAGATGCAAACTATTTGCACATAGTAGGTGTACAATAAATGACTAAGTGCTGTTTTTCTTGGTCCTGGGAATCACAGAAGGTCTGAATCCTCTCCAGGAAGTCAGAGGTGAGAAGAGTTGATAGAGCATGTCAAAGCCAAACCCTTGAGAGAGTCCGGAATCAGGTTGGGAAACCAGATGCATTGCCAATGGCAATTTGACACTAGCTCCTGATATTTCTTAGAGGATTAAGCCCCAGGTGCCCACAAGAGTGGCTTTATTGGTTGCTTTCCCTTCTCTGACTAACTTCCCCATTCCCTTTCTGAAACTTCCTAAGTCCTCTTGTATGTGTTTTATGCTTCCCACTCCTTATAGGAGAAGGTCCAAACTTCCCTATGTTTCCCAGTTTCCCCCAAGATTCTGTAGGGCCTGATGAGCCAAGGTAAGGAGTTTTTACTTTATTCTAAGTATTGACTTTTCTACAGCGACAGGGAGTCACTGAAGGATTTTAGGCAGAGGAAAGACATGACTACATTTTTATTTAAAAAGATCTCTTTGGCTCCTGGATAGACAATGGCTTGGAGCAAGAATGCAAGCTGGCTGTGGAGGTGAGAGGCTGTTGTGATAATTCATGTGAGAGACAGTGGTAGCCTGGACTAAGGTGGGGTTGTGTGTGGATAGGACCGGGCAGATGCCAGATATATTGAGGGAACATTTCTGTGTGGACTTAGTGACTGTTTAGATGAAAAAGACAGAGGGAAGAGTAATGACTCACAGGCTGCCCAATTTTGTTGTGGAGCAGTAGGGAGGACCATTTCCAGAGATGGCACTATTGGAGTGGAAGAGTAAGGCTTTGATAATATTCTGGAAATATTATGACCAGGAACCCAATTTATGGTATTAGCCCATTTTCATGCTGCTGATAAAGACATACCCAAGACTGGGTAATTTATAAAGAAAAAGAGGTTTAATGGACACACAGTTCCACGTGGCTGGGGAGGCCTCACAACCACGTTGGAAGGTGAAAGGCACGTCTTACATGGTGGCAGACAAGAGAGAATTAAGGATCAAGTGAAAGGGGTTTCCCTTTCTAAAACCATCAGATCTCGTGAGACTTATTCACTACCATGAGAACAGTATGCGGGAACCGCCCCTATGATTCAATTATCTCCCACCAGGTTTCTTCCACAACACGTGGGAATTATAGGAGCTACAATTCAAGATGAGATTTGGGTGGAGACATAGCCAAATCATATCGATGCCTGACCGAGGGACTGGGTGGGAGCTGCATTCAGCCCAGGCCCTGCTCACTAAGCTCTGTTTGTCCTGGCAAGGCGCTGCTTCCACCTGGGAGAAGGGTACCCTTTCCTAACTCTCACAGAGATGCCATATGGGCTCTGCCCAGGAGAGACTCTTGCCCTAGTGAGGTGGGCCCAAGGAATGCCTGAAACTCTAACGAGTCAGATGAGAAATGCTCCTTCTATGGAGACAGCTGGAAAGAGGGTGGTAAAGGTTAGCCTGGCTTGACAAGTATGTAGAAGCTTTGTCTGGCTCCCCTAATACCCCAAGGGAAACTCTGGAGGAAGGATAGGAAGATGAAGATTTCAGATTTGGATGAGTCAAGGCCAAGGTGACTGTAAGACCTACTGAAGAAAAAAAGATCACTATACTTGCTGCTTAGTGATCTGAGCTAGAAATAGATATTTTAGAGTCATTAACAGAGCTGGGAAGAGCAAAGAGGATTGCTCAGGAAAGAGGGAATGGAATGAGAAGATAAGAGTTTCCCCGGTTAACAACAACAGAAAAGGCATTGGCTGCAGAGGTAGCAGGAAAACCAGGAGGAAGCTGTGCCCTGGATGCCCAGGGAACAGAAGACATCCTGGCTGATGCAGCAGGTTCACAAGACAACATGCATTATGAGGACCATAACGCATCTGCTGAATGAAGCGAAGCATAGCTGACAGAAGTGTCGTGAAATGGGGAGGGTGATGGAGGCTGGGTCTTGTGGATGGAAAAGTGATTGAGCAGGCCCTGTGCAAGCCCCAGACTCTAGCTCTCAGAAAGCCCATGAGTTTCTGCAGCTCATGTGAGTGATGGAGACCTAGAACCTCTGGTCCCATTGCTCACAGGGTGATACTTTGGGGCCTTAGGCCCAGGGTTGAGTGAGCTCTAACCCTGTTCCTCTTGCCCCTGATTATGGATTAACTTAAGCACTCTGTAGAAAACAGAAGCGCAAAAGGGACCTAGTATGCTAGTGATGATGACGATGTTAAAAATAATAACATTGTCATGTTATAATAATATATATGATAATAATAAGTAAAATTGAATGTTTACTATGGGTTGAGTCCAGGGTAAGTCTTTTACATACATTATTATAACTCACACATTTCTTATGAGATAGGTATTATATGTCCATTTTACAAAAGAAAAAACTAAGACTCAGAGAGGCTAAGTCATTTTCCCAAGATCACACGGCTAGCAAGTAGAGGAGCTTTTTGTTTCATTTTATTAATTTTAAAAGTTATTAACCTATTTGCTATGGAGCCATGTTTTAAACTTGCTCTAAATCTCATCACAGAGAAAGACAGAGGATGAGTGGAGAGAGGGAATGGCTAATGGGGCTGGCTGTCCTACCCCAATCCCATCATCTCCTGGCCACACAGCCTTGCATTATACATCTTTGTTTACTTCTTAATTCATAAATGTTTTAGCGAAGGCCTACTCTGTGCCAGGGCTGAGGATGGAAGACCCATCTCTGCTACCCACAGACAATATCCTCATGAGGAGATGGGCAGGCAAACAGGCAGTATGAGTGTAGTGTGATGATTTTATGATGGGGACACAGAATGGGATCCAGGGACGCTTCAAGTGGGGTGGTTACCTCCCCTGAGGAATGTCAGGCAGAAAATGCTTTCTGGAGGACCTAGGAGATTAGCAGATACCTGAATGGTGAGGAGGGAGGTCTCTAGGCAAACCTGGTTGGCTGAGGGGAAAGACAATTCCAGGCTTGGTAGTCTGGATTAAGAAAAAGAAATTAAAAATAGCTGTTCTGGTCTCCCTCACCCCCACTGCAGAAAGTTTCCACTTATAACTCCTAACTTCAAAGGCTATGATAAAATTCTCCCCAAACTCTTAATGCAAAACAAGAATTTAATTTACTCTAATTTGCTACATAATGTTATGGGGAGATCTTTGGGGCCATTAGCTATTATTTTCTGAGACACTAAAGGCAGATACTTAAGAATAGTCACTTTCACAGATGCATGAATAATATGTAAACTCAAAAAAAGTTGAAGAATGAACAGGGGGCCAAGGAAAAAAATTGTCTCCTTGTGGAAATAGAATTCGGTAACCTCCATCAGGGCCTTCTGGGTACGTTTTTGGCACCTTTTTTGGGCCCTCAAGTGTGTAAGCACATGCTTTTTATCTTCCCCGCTTAATTAGATTGTCTCTGCCATTCCTGGGTCTAATTTATTTCAGAAACAAAAAAATGGACTATAGCGAAGCAATAAGGTAGAAGTAAAATGAAACAGAGGAGGGTACTGGTGACAGCTGAAGAGGAACTGCATCCAGAAACACAGACTTTCTGTGACTGTTTTCTCATTCTGATATCCAGTTCCAGGGACTGTTCTAAGACTTACTCTTCCTGTAAAATTCTAAAAGGAAGGGACTGTTTCTTGGTTAGCACAATGCCTAGTATATAGTTGGCACTCAGTAAATGTTAGCTTAATTCCTTCTTTTTCTCTGTTCATTTCTTCCTCCTCTGCTTCCCTTCTCGAAGGGAGTCTGTTTGGTAGATTAGCTACAACTTTTGGTTTCAAGCAATAGCAACTCACATTGGATCACTCACAAAAGGGACTACTGTATAGTATAAGGGTAGTAGGGTATCTTACGGAATTTGGGAGGAGCTGATTTTTAGATACCAGCTGGAAATGGACCTGGAATGAACTGGGACTTTTTCTTTACCTCTCACAATTCCTATTCCCAGAAATGGTATTCATCAGCCCAGTTTGGGTTCTATCAATTACAGCCAAAGGAGCAAGGTTGAAGTTCAGAAACTTCGCTGCCTGCAGCCAATGATTATATGAATGGGAAGAGGCCCTTTCTAGAATTTGGAATGGTTGTTAGACAGCTGCATAGGTGTCCTTGAGGTGTGTGCACGATGTTCTTATTGGGGCAACTTGGGTCTACAATTCTTGGACTATTGGCTGTTGGGAGAATTCCAAATAGTAGGTAGCTTCCTACCTGAGAATGGTTAAAATGCATTAGTGAGATGCTGAGGAGCTGTATTCTCTCTAGTATGAAAAATAAAAAGATGTTTTCTTAGAAACTATACTTTTTGATACATTCTATGTATGTTGTCTTATATTTTTCTAGAACTTTAAAAGTGAAAAACCAATGAGCAACAAGAACTTGCCATTAATATCCTTTCTCTTATATAGAAACATGTAGTAGAATCCACCATCAGATCCACAGAGCAAATCAAAAGACTTGATATTAGCACTAGAGTCAGAGGAGCATCCTGCCAGATTCTTTTTTTATATTGTGTCATATACAGTTGTTATATTTGAAGGACATTATTTGATCCTATGAACTGATGTAGGTAATGAGTTCAGCTCTTCCTCTACTTTCTTGCAGTGAAGTTGGGATCACACATTACTTCTTGGAAGAAATTAATCTTAACCTAATTAGTCTTAGCTATTGACTGGATCAAGCAATTATTAGGGATCTTCTTCCCTCCCTGTTTCCCTTGTTTGTTAGCATGCACTCTTAGTTCTTCCATGTTAGAATCCATTCCAGTAGTTAAAAAAGATAAATTTCTTTCCAAACCCAAATGTTAAAGTAAATATAATAAAACTAGAAGTTACCCAAACCCTGACAGATGTAAAGTATACTTACTATAATTTTAGGAGTCAATAAGTATTTTATGTAAAGGGCCAGATAGTAAATATTTTTGGCTTTGCAGGCCATATGGTCCCAGGCACAGCTACTGAACAATGGCTTTGTAGTCTGAAAGCAGCCAGAGAGAATATGGAAATAAATGAGCATAGCTATGTTCCAATGAAACTTTACTTGTGGATACTAAAATTCAAGTTTCATGTAGTTTTAATGTGTCATAGAATATTATTCTTCTTTTCATTTTTTTCAATCACTTAAAAATATAAAAGCTGTTTTTAGCTTGCAGATGCCACAAAAACAGGTGATGGGCCAGATTTCGTCTGCAGACATTAATTTGTCAAATCCTGCTCCAATTACCAAAGCAGATGATTGACACATCTGCTTGTCTGTCTTGGTTTAGTTTTCTTACTTCCCAGGCTTTCTTGAGTGAGCGTTTCTGAAAGAGCAAACAAAAGCCGTGCTTCTTTTGATCTCAGTCTTGAACTCATTCTTTCTTGACTTATGTAATCTTAGCATTCAGCTTCACTTGGTTTGGTGTGAGAACCCAAAGGCTGAAAAGGCTGCTTTAAGACTTTGCACTTGAAGCAGTGCATTTTAGTAGTTCTGTAGGTGTACAATCTCTAAAACCAGGGAGAGAGATAATAACTCTGGGGAGAAGCAGTTTAAAAACAGTTCTAATTATTCAGGCAAGTTATTTTTACCAGACTTTAGGGGACAGAGAAATGATTGCATTTTTATTATTTTCATAGGTTATATTTCAGAAAGCTTTTCTGTTAAGATGATTAAATACCAAATTTTAATTTCACTCACTTACGCAAGGAAAAATTTCCATTGCAATAGACTTTTTTTTTCTTTTTTTTTTTTGATAGTTTACTACAGGAGACTCAGGGCTTTCAGGTTCCTCAGCTGAGGACTTATTTTGGCACAAAAAAGACATGTGCTTCACTTAAAAGCTTGGGAAGATGGGAGAAATACAGGGAAAGGGGAACTATAAGAAACCTTTGGTGGTTACTATATTAAAAAATACATAATATTGTGGTCAGGCATGTGTCTCATTCCTGTAATCCCAACATTTTGGGAGGTGGAGGCAGAGGATGACTTGAGCTCGGGAGTTCAAGACAAGCCTGGGCAACATAGTGAGACCTTGCCTCTACAATTTTTTTTTCTTTAAAGCAGCCAGGTGTGGTGGCGTGTATCTATAGACCCCGCTACTTTGGAGGCTGAATTGGGAGGATCACTGGAGCCCAGGAGGTTGATGCCACAGTGAACCATGATTGCACCACTGCACTCCAGCCTGGGCAGCAGAGTGAAACACTGTCTCAAAAACAAACAAACAAAAAACCAAGCCCACATTATATTACATGTAATATATTATATATAAAATGTTACATATAAAAATTCTCTTCACCCATAAAATTAATCGCGGCAACAATAACTAAAATACGTTATTGTCACAGAGAAGAATTTTCCGTGCAGTCTACATAATAAGATCTGGGAGTCAGCTAGTGATTGCAACAACTGGATGCATACAGTGTGCCTAAGTTTTATGCACTTACTCCTACTTAATCCTCATTGTCAGAGGAGGAAAGTAAGACTCAGGGAGGTCAAGGCCATGTAGGTGGTAAGTGGTGGAGCCAGCTTTCAGACCCAGGTCTATCTGTGAGCAGAGCCCTTTTCATGCCTCCATGCTGTGACAGGTTCCAGGCGTGGGTATTACAGTCTCAGGGTCTACATGATGATTTTGAAACATCCCTAACTGCATGGCGAAATATGCCATTCTATGTGGCATGAGGTTCATGACACTGTTGGTTGCCTTTATGATTAATTAATCTTGCTACCAACCTAACCAGACCATGTGAATGTGGTTCTAGTTCTTCCCTGAGAGAATTTATAACTGAAGTGTCAACTACACTCTGACACAATTCCATGTCTTTAAAAACACATGGTGAATTGAAAAAGATTAAATTCCTGGGACATGCATTAACCTGGGTTCCAGTAGGCTTGGGGGTTTTAATGGGCCCCCGGAAGTTGTATGTAGAATATTGTACATGTGTGTCTGTGTGCTTTTTTTGGGACAAGGTTTCTAATCTTCATTAGGTTCTGAAGATATGTGGAACCATTACCCTCTAAACTCAACTGGAATCAATTAGGAATATACCTAGTTGATTCTTATTATTGGCAAGTGTTTGTTAATTGTGTCAAATTTTATCACAAAGATGAGGCTAAATTAATTGTAGTCTCACAATAGCTTGAGCACAGAACCCGCATTTCACATTGTTATACTGTGGATTCTTCTGTGTGACTCAGCTCTGGTCTCTTTTCCCGTGGGCATCCGCAGCCCCTGGCAGCACTGCAACTGTAAATCCTCAATAATTGCTTGCTGATCGGTGGGAATAATTTTCCCAGTATAAGCCTTGCCTAACTCGGTCATTCCAGGCACTGGAAAGGCCAATGGCTAACTTGGCATCGTCATAAATGGAAACTTCTGCCTCCAAAGTCCGCCGCTTCCTTGTGTAGCACTTTCCTCAAGCCCTACCCAGCCTCGGTTTCCTCTCCTGTAATAAGAGCGTCAGCTATGGGATTGGTAAGATATCTTCCACATCAGCAAATTCCAGGAGTCTATCACATTGGGCAAACCCAAATTCGAAAGGACAGGACAAGCTATTTGGAATGGTTGGTAAGGGGCGAGTTCTAATTCGATTGTATATTTCACATCATAGAGCCTCCGGTGACTTTGACAATTACCTTCCTGGCAGGGACAGTGGAGAAGAAACACTATGGGGCTCCAGGCCAGTGCTGGGGGCAGCGGCTAGGAGGAAGTGGGCGTGGCGATTTTTCCCGACTTCCTTGTTTGGAGTTAAACTTCGGCAGCACCTCATGGCTAAGGGGTTTGCTTTTCCATCTGTTGATGTGCTTTCTGGAAGCTCCCCGGTCTGCCAGAGAAAACATATCTAGAAGACGCACGACGCCAATTCAGCCATTCCCTTGGGTCCCCAAATCCCCCCAGCCACCAGAGACGGAAGGAGAAGCTGAAGTGGAAAACAGACGTGCCTGTGGCGCGCGGGCTCCGCGGCTGGCAGAGAGTAGCGTGGCCGGGCAGGGATCTCCGCGCCCACCGGTCAGCCCCGTCCACGCGCCCGGGCGCGCGTCCTCCCTTCCTGACACTCCTCTCGCCGCCTCTGGAACTCGGGTTGGAGATGGGGCAGTCGCGACGGCTCCTGCTTCCGCCGAGCTCCTAGCGCTTTAGCTGTTGACGTTGGGTCCCCGCTCTTGTCTCCAGGCGCTCAGCTGCCAGCGCGCGGCGGGGCTGAGGGTGACAGCGCGGCGCGGCTGGGGGAGGATTCGCCGCCGAGCCCCGGGCTGCTCACTCCGCCGTTGGGGGGACCGCGGACGCGGCTGGTCGCGCTGCGAGGCCCCTGCCCGGCCGGCCGAGCCATGACGGACGCCAGCAACAGGAAGGAGGGCTTCAAAAAATGCCGGAGCGCCACTTTCAGCATCGATGGCTACAGCTTCACCATCGGTGAGAACTTTCCACCCCTCTCGGACTCCTGGCTCGGGCAAACGCCCTCTCCGGTTGCGGTCAGAGTTCCTTTCTAAGCGGGCAGGGGGAGCTCAGGGGTCGGGCTGGGGCCGGAGGGTGCTAGCCGGGAGGGAGCCCCCGGGAGCGGCGACTGGATCGGGACAGAAGCCGCACCCTGGGCTGTCCCCCCTGGCACTCCTCGCGGGCTCCGACCCGGCGTCGCGCGGAAGCTGGTTTTCAGCATCACACCTTCCCGAACTGCTTGGTTTCCTGGCTGCAATTTTAATAACGCAGGCCGGGGGAAAGGAGGGGTGGAAATAGGGCTGGAGACGCTGCGATGGAGAGATGAAGATAGGAATGCCGAGAGAGGGAGACAGAAAGCGACAGGAAGATGTGGACATGATAGAGACACACAGAGAGAGCGGCAGGAACATCCAGACACGGGGACACTGATAGAAACACCTAGGCCCCAGAGATAGAGACGGTCGTCAAGACTGACTAATAGAGTGACAGAGACGTGGAGACAGTGACTGAAACAGGAGAGGAGAGGCTGAGAGATGCAGAGACGGGGAATTCAGAGAGAGAGAGAGAGAGGGAGAGAGAGAGATTAAACAACAGTTTCTATAAAAGTTGAAACAAAGGAAAAGGGACACATGAAGAGAGAGAACAGAGAGATTCAGAAAAATAAAGCAAAAAAAGAGGCCAATTCAGCCTCAGAGAGAGAGGCCGCAGGGAGGGGGGATCATGTCATGCTACCGAAAGTATTTGAGAAAAAGCTGTGGTGTCTCTGAGCTGCAGGTGGTGTTTCCCTCTCCTGCCCTTAGGACTCCCAGTGGCTCCTGTTTTCTTTCCCCCAAAACCCTTCACCAAGAGGGGGACCAGAGGGGGTTGTGGGGACCTTCAGGGAGCAGCAGGACCACAGGGTTGACCCTCTGGAGGCCTAGCATTTGAAGAGGTGGGTGCTTGATACTTCTGCCTTCTGCCCCATGCTGTGACTGTTTTGAAACAACTTGTGAGGGATTGCCTTCACATCTTCCTTGGAGGTGAGTAGAACCCAAGTCTCAGGTAGAGCCCTGGAGGCCTGCTTTTTGGGATGTCAGCCTTTGGAGAACAGCAGGACAGAGGCAGGAGCCACTCTGATTCCTACTTTTGGAAGTACTCAGGTTACTGTGGTCTTAATCCGAACTGAACGCCAAAGCTTTTGAAAATGAGAGGGTAGATTATTTTGCTTTTTGTGGGCTGTGTCTGCCTGGATGTGTATCAGGAAAGTACTAGGGCCAAGAAGAGACCAAGAAAAGGAGCTCATCTCAGGGCCACTTTTGTTCTTAATGAAGTAGCCCAAGGTTTCTGGGGCATGGACTGAACACTTGCCCTTCTCCAAACATACCAAATCCTACCCCTCTGAGCCTTTGCCTAGGCTGTTCCTGCAGGCAGGAATGCCATTCCCTCAACAAAGCATTGAGAAATCTTGTCTATGCTTCAGATCCCAGCTTTCACTTTCCACCTCTTCCACTCTCCATCCCCATCAGAAAGAATTTCTCCCTTGGCAATCCCTCCAGTCCCTGAGTTCTCTGTTGGAGCTCAAACCCTGCCTTGAATCAGTTATTTAGGCACCTGTTGGTAGTCCTCATTGCATTAAAAATTCCTTAAGGATGAGACTGCTTATGTATCTTTCCCTCTCAAATGGTGTTGGTGGATGCTAAGGGAGTGTTTGTAGAAAAGAATTAAAGGTTGCCAAAGTCAAAAGTGTTTCATTAATAGATCATTGTCATGTTAAATTGGTTTTCTTGACTCTGGTAAGAAAATTCTCAAAAGTTATACCAGGTTGTCCTTATGAGATCTTATCCTTCAAAGTGTGACTTTCTAAAATCCAGGATCATAGTGTGGTCCTTCTCTTCCTGACATTTGCCTTTTCTGTTAGAAGAGTTGGTCTAGCAGATTGGTATGGTCTGGTGGTCAGAAGAGACTAAAAATGAGCTGGTCGCTTCCAAGTGAGATAGCTGCCAACTTATTTCAGATTGCTGAGAATTTATTCATTCACTTCTTTCTACTTATTCTTCTTCCCTCCCCCTTTCCACATTTATTCAATTTTACTATACTAAGAGATAAAATTTAGCACAATGCCTGCCACATGGCAAACATTCAATAAATGGTAATTGTAATTATTCAAGGCACTAAGCTAGTATCATGGGGAGTTTATGAAGATAAATCAGACTTAGAATCTGTGTTCAAGGAATTTGTATTTTTGGGGCGATGTGATATGTTCATACGTAATCATTTTAAAAAGCAGAAATTAGTAAGTTGCTAGAGAGACATTTAAGAAATTTTAGGCCAAGTTTAGAAAATACAATAATAAAAAAGGACGAAAGAAAATCAACTGTCATTTTATCATCCAATGCTAAATATTAATATTTCTTGTATGTACTTCTAATATGTACATTGTTTTTATGAAATGAAATCATAATTGAAAAATGTGTTATTTAAAAAAACCCTATTAGTTTTGTTTCATGCTATATATAAATTATTTAAAAAATCAACTTCCTATTGTTGGCTATTTAGGTTGCTTTTAGTTTTCACCATGATAAACAGTGATAAAAAACGAAATCTTTGAGTATATCATGAGTCCTTTTTTTTTTTTGAGACAGAGTCTCGCTCTGTCACCTGGGCTGGAGTGCAGTGGCCCGATCTCAGCTCACTGCAAGCTCCGCCTCCCGGGTTCACACCATTCTCCTGCCTCAACCTCTGGAGTAGCTGGGACTACAGGCGCCCACCAACACGCCCCGCTAATTTTTTTTGTATTTTTAGTAGAGGCGGGGTTTCACTGTGTTAGCCAGGATGGTCTCGATCTCCTGACCTCGTGATCCACCCACCTCGGTCTCCCAAAGTGTTGGGATTACAGGCGTGAGCCACTGCGCCCGGCCCATGAGTGCTTCTTAAAGATAATCTTCTAGAAGCTTAATTGCTTAGTCCAAGAGTATGAACATTTTTAGGAACTTTAAAACATATTGCTCAACTGCCTTCTGAAAAGATTTACCAGCTTCTACTCCCACCAGCAATGTTTCGACAGCTCTGAAAGGTAGCTGTTATGACCCCTGTTTTAGGGGAAGAAACTCCTAGGACTCCAGAGGAAATAATTTGCCAGAAGGCACACAGCTAGGAGGTGGCAGAGTTGGGTTCAAACCACATCTGCCCTGACCCCTCAGCCCGGCGTTTGTCCCACATATCATGCTGCCTCCCACAGTGGACTTTATTTCTGCTGGAGCCTCGGGACTAGCCCATCATTCTGCAGCAGAGAGATCTGGGAGTTTGTTAACTTTGCTTAACCAGCCAAGGCTGGAGCAAAACCAGAAAGAGATGAGACCATTGCTGCATGTGGAACAGGGTGGGGTTGCTGCTCCCTGGAGGAAGATTAGGTAGAAGAAACAAGGTTAGTTAATCTGCCTCACTGGGCTCCCTCAGTCCCATTCTTCCCTGTCCCAGGACAAATTGTTTTGCATCCTCTTTATGTAATTTTCTCAGGTCATGAAATGGGTATGTGGTCAAAAGGTCTTGGAAACAAGACTAAGATTGAACACGTGTCACATTCAGAAGCGCTGACTTTCAAAGCACTTTGGTGCTTTGAGAGTTCCATCCCTGGGAAATCATTCAACTTATTATGATTGCAGCAAGTGATTATCCTGATGACATAATTGAAGGCCATATGTGGAAGTGCAAGTGTAAATTGACTCTGGTGAGGTAGTACTTGTGAAGGAGCATTTGCATATGAAGTGAATGATTGGGGTGCGTAGGTGCAGTACCTTGTATTTCAGAAGAACTTTCCTTCTGGAGTTTGGATGTCTATTTGGGTTTGTATTAAGTCATTCACAGATTCTTGCTCTCTCCAGAAGGCTGCCTGAAATACAAACAAACACCTCCCCCTCAAAGTGATGTATGTCTGCCAAAAACAAAAGCACACTTTTTCTTTTAAATCACCTGAGTGAGCCCCACTTGATCTCTTTTGATGCTCCTCCCTGTTCATTTTACAGATGAGAAAATGGGGCTGAGGGAGGGCCTGTCATTTCCCTCCTGCCCTCAGTGATGACCTGCAAGGCGTCAGAAGGAGGTGGGTGAAACCAGAGGCTCAGAGGGATGTGAAGTTGGCGGAGTGAATGTCAAATAAGCTGCTTCCTTCAAAAATGAACCTATTGGTGTTGTGGAAAATTCTAGGCCTGTACTGAAGAGGTGTTGCTAACAGAGACATGTTTCCTGTAGCAACGGCCACTGGCTTTTCTGCCTTGTGTTCCTCTCCTTGGGTTGTCCCAGAGGAGGAAAAACAAGAAGCCCCTAGACAGCAATCAGAGGCTCGAGGGGCTGGGAGTGGGGGTTCCCTGACTTACCCTTGGACAGCAGGGGACGGAGGCTAAGCTGAAGGGAGAGGTTTGCTCGTGGATGCTCCTCTCAGAGGGGATCTGGGCAGGCAGGGCTCTGTGGGTGGCTGAGGCCTGAGTGAATTGACTGCATACACTGGGGGTGTGGCCCACTCTCCAGCCATGGCAGAGAGGCCCCTGGCCTCCCCTGGGGCATATGGTTGAGGACTTTCTGAGCCCAGACTGGTCTCTGTGCTCTCTCAGCTGAGTGTCTTGTCTGCCTTCCATCTGCCTGCTTAGACAAGCAGGCAGTCTGGGTGGAAACAAGAACTTTGGAGCTTTTACACCTGGTTGGGAGTGATGGCGGGGAGCAAAGAACCCAGTAAGGATTCCAGGTAAAATATTCTATGGCCTCCTCCCAGTGCTCATGGACCTACTTCTCTCCCTCAGTCGTATCTCAGAGTAAGTCAGGTGCAGCAGGGTGTGGGAAGAGGAGTCTGCAGACGGAGGCTTGCAGTCTCTGCTCTGCTGTTCATCCTCTTCCATTCTGCACCATGGGCAAATCACATTATCTCTGAGCCTCGGTTTCCTCACATGTAAAATGGGGAGTAAGATCCTTAAGTTATGGCAGTATGGTGAGGATCGAGTGAAGGTATGCATGAAATAACTGCGCTGTTAACTCTAAAATGCCCTCCAAATGCTTCTTGTTATTAGGGAAAGTTAATGCTAGTTAAAACCGGTGTATGCCACTTTACAGCATTTGCACTTCGACCGAGAGCAGCCCTGTCTTTTGCCTAAGGAACTCTCACAATGGAGTTGCCATTGTCAGCAAACAATTAGAGTGCCCGCTTTTAGGGGGCCAGCTGAGAGGTTGTATTTGCTGTGGGAAACCCTGGGCTTTGGAGTCACGCACAGATTCTATCATGCCCATCAGGTGAGCCATTTAGCTTCTCTCAGCCCTAATTTTCTTCTCTGAATAAATGGAGGTAGTAACACCTTCCTTGTGGAAGGGGAGGGGAATGAAGGGCCATGCACAGTGCTTGGCTGTCACACTGTGGGTGTCCGTTCAATGTCCCGTCCCTTTGCCTGAAATCATACTGTGAGTAGAGCTGGTGCTGGCTGGGAGTGGGTGAGCATTAGTGGTGTGATCCCCAGGGTTTGTGGCTGCACTCTGTGGATGGGCAGCCCCTGACACCAGACGAGAGTAAGAGTCAAGTGGGTAATGGACACCCTGCTGCCCTCCTATAGGCTGATGCACTTTCTGAAGCCACACAGTGTGCCTGGCATGTCTACTCAGCCTCCACAGACCTGGACAGGGTCCACCTGGGGCCATGGGGAAGTTGGGAGTGGTGGGGAGAATAGTAACGAAGGAATGACAGTCCTGAGCTGGGCTTCGGGATCTGCCTGGAACACAGCAGGAGGAGGGGACCAGGATGGGTAAATTGCACTGAGTAGAGTCCAGAATATAACAGTCTCTGGAGTCAGATGTTTGTGGTTCAAATCCAGAACCCCATTTTCCTTTTGTTGTGATCTTAGAGAGGTGGCATTTCATGGCTAATGTTAAGACTCCTAATCTGTAAAATGGACGTAATCAATAGTATCTACCACGCTAGGGTAGGAAATCAAATGAGATAGTGCAACTAGAACACCTAGTAGGGCTGATTTATCCACTGGGTACAGTAAGCATAGTGATCAGACTGCAATATTTTTAGGATTCTGAAAATATTTTAATTTCTTTTAGAATTGAAAGAAAAAATAAACTTTTAGATTGAATGAAATATTTTACTTCATAGAGTTTCAGTCAAGCTCTAAAGATGTGCAGTACAACATCATACACCTAAAAATTTGCTTAGAGGGTAGATCTCATGTTAAGTGTTCTTACCTCGACAAATAATAAAGAAGTTAAGAAAACTTAACATTATTCTTCATTTCAATGCAATCCTAAAATATACTTTAAATTTTTAAAAATTCTTTCTTTGTGGAGGAAGGGACCCAGAAAAGCAAAAGTTTCTAGGGCCCATGAAATTCATAATGAAGCTCTAGCTTCTAGTACAGGGCCTGGCACAGTCAAGGCATTCAAAATTGTGAACTATTATTATTGGTGGGTTAGTGAATATTTGCTGAACATAACACTGAAGTGGACACTGTAGAAGGGCGGGGGAACCACAGAGGAGAAAAGCACAGACTAGTAGAAAACATATACTGGACTCAGAGATGGGGTTAGCCCCTTACTAACTTGCTCTTTGATCCTGGTAAGTCACTTAACCTGGGCCACAGTTTCTCCATCTGTAAACAAACTGGTTAAGTAAGGAAATCTCTGCGATTCCTGCCCCTCCCGGAAGAGGTGAGCTTTGAGTCCTGACCCTGGCCTTCCCAGAGTAGGTGAGATGCTGGGGAATGGCTAAGTGAGGTACACTGGGGATTTGTGATGGATGCTTTGTAGAGATCAGAGCGAAGAGGAGGCAAACTGCGTGCAGGGCTAGTTAAGAGCTCAGAGGTGAAATTATTCATGAAGTAAGCATACTAGGCTTTGTGTATACAGCATTGTACAGTTTTCTTACTTATAGTGAAGTTTAATAACCACTGAACTAAACTCAAGAAAGGACCAAAGGCAAGTCCATGTGTAGCTGCCCGGGCCTTCCAGCTATTTCACCTATATGCTAAGTATCAAATTCCAGTGGGAAATGGGGACTAGCTGGAGATTTCCAAGTGTTTCTGAGTGCCTGCAAGGCTAGCTCTATTGTGATGTGATATGAAACCTTTTTGGCTTCAATTCATGCTACTAGATTTGTTATGAAGAATAAACGTAAGAATGAATAACAAATTAATAATAGATATAGAAGCATCTAGCCTGGATCCTGCTTGATAAATGCTTGTTGGATTTGAGAGGCAGTCTGTGCAGAGGTTAAGAGTTGGATTCTGGAGTTTGACTGCCTTGGTTGAATTTTGGCTTCACAGTTTATTAGCTGTGTAATTTTGGACAAATTACTTAACCTTCCTGTATTTCAATGTGCTCATCTGTTAAATGTAGACAATTACATTACCTACCTCCTAGGGTGTTAGAGGAGTTAATACACATCAAGCACTCAGAATAGCACCTAGTACAAAGTAAGTTCTACAAAAATGTTTTTATTATTATATATTTATAGTTTATATCATTATAAGATATTTTCATAATATTATTAACTTGAAAATAATAATAACCAACTCTGAGTCCTGCTTGATGAAATCGCCATATATACTGTTGTTTGAAAAACTGTAAGGATGACTTTGTCTTCTGCTTTCTGTTGTTCAAAATTGGCATTTTTCATGTGCTTCACTTTTGTGTCTTTGGGTAATGAGCTCTTGATACCTTATGGTTGTTCTTCATGGATCCATGTGTTCCCATTTCCTCAGCAGGTTAACATCTTTCAGGATTTACTGTGTCACTTGTGATGGTTTTGCAAAGCGAGTCTCTAGCTGTCAGGCCCTTGTTAGAATGTTAGCTCTCCTAGGCCAGGATGCCAGGTGGAAAGGCAAGTGATACAGAAGACCTGAGCTCTAGACCCAGTTCTGGCACTTCCTATCTCTGTGGCTGTGGGAATGATCATTCACCTCTGTGACCCTTGGGGCCCTCATTAGTAAATGGGGATAGCAATTCCTTCTTTGTTGCGTTGTTGGGAGGGTTCAAGGGGATGAGGAATGTAAGAACCCAGTGTGCTCTAGGTGCCTGTTAATTGGTAGCTGTTGGTTGTGATGATGGAGGGATTCTGAAATCAGGGTGTAGGCAAGACTCCCAGACCCACAGCTGCTTCCCTGGACGGTGCTCACCCGCCTGCCCCTGGCTGCCTCCGCCAACCCTCCACCAGCCACTTATGTAGCATTCTGGCACGGCTGCAAGTGTGTCTTTGTTTTAGGGTAGGATTTCCGACCAGGCCAGGGATCTGGAGTGCCTGTCTCAGCCAAGCCGGGTGCTTCCAGCTGGGTTGGGGTAATTGGTGCCAGCTGCTTTGGGGAGAGCTGGTTGGCACTTCCTGTGCTGCTGGCAGACAGGCACTGTAGTGTGTTGGGACCTTGGCCTGAGAACCAGGCCTTCCCCAGGGGACCCTGGGCAGGCTTGGAGGCAGAGTTGCTAGAAGTTGGTTTTCACTTGGTGGAAGGCAGTGTCTTCTGGACAAGGGTCCAAAGCACCCAAGACTCTGCCCTGGAGTATTAGGTCACAGGTACTGCTGCCAGAGTTTGAGAAGAAACCACATTGCAGGAATTGATTTGCTGACTTTCTCTCTGCTTCCCCAAATTGCTGTGCTGCCTCTCTTTGTGGTAACTTCATAGAGTGGCTCAGGTATGATTCCATGGGCTTGAGGAGGAGAAAAGGAGAAGAAAACCCTTCTGGACTTACATGGACTAGTAACCGCCAGCATTATAGATAGTCTAATTCAGCTTTCACAAGCTGAAATTAGACCGATGGAGAAGTGACTTGCTCAAGGTCAAAGTAATAAGTAAGGGTTTCATTGCAGTTCAACTACAGGGCTCTTTCCTGGCTTAATTTTTTTTTTGGTTTTGCTGTGTTGGACCTGCTGAATTACATATTTCATTTCTCAGACATGAGATAATCTTAGAGATTATCTCAATAAAATTTTTGTAGTGTATATGGTGGAGAGAATATTCCTTCTTTATCTTTGGACAAAACAGAATGTGAATTGATAAGTTGTCATGTTCACCATTTATGAAATAGCTGACCACTTATTTATTTAGTTAGCTTTTAGAGACAGAGTCTTGCTTTGTCACTTAGGCTGGAGTGCAATGGTATGATCACAGTTCACCACAGCCTTGACCTCCTGGGCTCAAGCAATCCCCCTGCCTCAGCCTGCCTCTGAGTAGCTGGGACTACAGGTGTGCACCAGCATGCCCAGCTAACTTTTTTTTATTATTTCTAAAGATGGGGTCTCGCTATGTTGCTCAGGCTGGTCTTCAACTCGTGGGCTCAAGTGATCCTTCTGCTTTGCCCTCCCAAAGTGTTGGGATTACAGGCATGAGCCACTGTGCCTGGCCTCTGACCTCTTTTTTTACCTTTCTGAATCTTGTTTCTTAATTTTGTAAAGTAGGAATAATAATATCTACATATGATGTGACATATGTAAAGTTCGAGCCCAGTAATGACAATTGCAGGTGCTTATAAAAATATTGAAAAATACTGACTCCTTCCCCTTCCCTTTTCTTCTTCCTAGTTCATGCCAAACCTGAAGGTATTTCTGCTGGCTTAGATGTTTGCCCAGTAATCACAAATAGGGGAACCCTCCAGCCCTTTGGAAGTTTCATCTCTCTGAGAGGCCCCAAGAGAAAGCTGGCATTGTTTTTCTCTGACTTTGGGCCCAGGGAACACACATTAATGCAATAGGATTTAAGCGGTGAGTGGGAAAGTGAATGGAATTCTTTTTTAAAGTAATTAGTTTACAGTTTCTCAGAAAGGTCCACTGTATCTAGTGACTCACCTTAAACAGTTGGAAATTACTTTAGCTTTTCAAATTGTATCAAGTCAGTTAATATTGGAGAGGAATCAGGCTGGGCGCGGTGGCTCACGCTTGTAATCCCAGCACTTTGGGAGGCCGAGGCGGGTGGATCACGAGGTCAGGAGATCGAGACCACGGTGAAACCCCGTCTCTACTAAAAATACAAAAAATTAGCCAGCCGTGGTGGTGGGCGCCTGTAGTCCCAGCTACTGGGAGAGGCTGAGGCAGGAGAATGGCGTGAACCCGGGAGGCGGAGCTTGCAGTGAGCCGAGATTTGTGCCACTGCACTCCAGCCTGGGTGAGAGAGCGAAACTCCGTCTCAAAAAAAAAAAAAATATATTGGAGAGGAATCAATCATCTCTTAAAGAAGGAACTAGCAGGACTTGAGCCAGACTAGATCCCAACCATCTGCTGGGCCCCACAGAAACCCAGTTTTCCAACAGGATGCATTTTCTTTCTTTCTCATCTGGGTCATTCATGAGGCCAACCGTTTAAGACAGTGAAAAGTGTTTAAAAGATGCAGAATTTAGTCCAGTTGTGTAAGACTGTAAGCCTGGTCTTAGTGACTATTTCAAGGAGGCTATTTTTTGGGGTAGTTATGCAAACCATTGCCCCCATGTTGCTGATGATAATGAGAGGCTTTACTATTGGTAAAGCACTTTCCCAAACATCAGCTCATTTGATGCTACCAATTCCCCTGAAAAAGATCTGTGAGCAGCTCCATTTTACAGATGGAGAAACTGCTACTCCAAGAAGTCAGAGTGACTTGTTTCAGAACCATGACCCCAATCCAGTTTCTACATTTTGTTTTTTTAAGACGGAGTCTCACTCTGTTGCCCATGCTGGAGTGCAGTGGCATAATCTCGGCTCACTCCAACCTCTGCCTTCTGGGTTCAAGTGATTCTCCTGCCTCAGCCTCCCAAGTAGCTGGGAGATGGGGTTTCACCATGTTAGCCAGGCTAGTCTCGAACCCCTGACCTCAAGTGATCTGCCTGCCTGGGCCTCCTAAAGTTGGGATTACAGGTGTGAGGCACTGCGCCCGGCCAGTTTCTACATTTTTGAAAGCTTGGGCATCTGAACTAGAAACCTGGGAACCATTGTAGATTCCTTTTCCTGTGCAGATTCCTACCCTCACCTCATCTAATTAGTATTTAAAGTCTGCAGGCTTTTTGATCCCGCTGCCCTTCCATTTAAAACCCAGGAGGGAGATTCCCATTGCATGCAGGATCAAGCCCACATTCCCAGGTAGGACCCATGGGCCTTCCATGACCTGGCCTTTGCTTTTCTCTGGACTCGTACTTTGCAGTGCCCTGCCTGAGCATGGGCCGTAACCACTCACTTAGCCTGTCTTTATGGAGTGCATTCTTTATGGCAGCGATTGTGTTAGGCACTAGGAATACTATGTGAGCAAACAAGCCAGCCCTGATGACATGGTGCTGACAGCCTAGTGGGGCCCACAGACATTGGTATAACTGTGCTTAGTCCTCTGATGGCAAGGCCAGGGTGCTGTGGTCAGGCCCAGCAGGGGTGTCTAATCTGTCTGGCGGTTGGGATGGGCTTCCCTGGTGAAGGGTGTTGGGGAGGTGATGGGAGAGCCTCCGGGTGGATCAGGCAGCCTGTGCAGAGGCCCTGTGGCTGGAGGGAGGAGCTGGGCTATTGAGGGCTGTGAGAACATTAAGAAGAGCCTGGAGAGGTGATTATATGAGGCCTTATAGACCCACTGGAGGATTTTGGTTTTTTCTCCAAGAACAGTGGAAGGCAGTTTGGCCATTTTAGGGAGAGGGGACAAGATCAGATTTCTGTTTATAAACACACAATCTGGCTATGCTGTGGAGAATCAGTTGCTGAGTATTTGCTGAATGTTCTTGCTATTATGTATTAATAATAACTAGCCATTTCTGTGTGGCCTGCATTCTTCCTTTCTATCTGGGCCTTCCTGTAGCCTTCTGGGTATTAGTTCTCTCTTTCAAACAAACCAGGCAAACTTTTAGACTGCCAGAGCAGTAGGTGGTCCTTGGGGGCTGGAGGCTGTCTTAATTTTCCTAATTACTTAATTCATTTTTTAACAAAATGAAGATAGCATTATTAATTTTATTTGCCTATAAAAATGATCCATATTCATTTTAGGCACTCAGGAAAGAAAACCTCATTATCCAGAGATGACCTCTGTTAATATCCTATCCTTGGTCCACATGATATTCTATTGCAGTTCTATTTAAATGGGATCATACATGTTGTTCTAGTACCTGCTTTTAAAACTTAATTGTATATGTAGATATTTTAAATTAGTCAGCTCTCTTGGTCCCTCTAACTTAGTGCCTAGGCTCTCTTTTGTGTTTGTATCAGCTTCCTTAATCCTGAATGCCCCATGAGGCAGGTGAAACTTTTCTGAGTATTTCACAGCATGGCATATTTTGGCAGAGGTGTCTCACCAATTATATGCACACATATTTTATATACAGACACACACCCCTTCCACACACCATGTATACTACTATTTTCTTTGTAATTGAGCATTTGCCATATGCCAAACGCTCTTCTAAGGGCTTTCTAAGCACTAGCTCATTTAATTTCTCATTTTCGGATGAGGAAACTAACGCACTCATCCAGGGAAGTGGAGAGATCTGGATTTGAATCTGACGCTACAATGGTTATGTGAGAGCTTGATTATGCATGAGACATGCCAGAGGAAGTGCCCTTCTTACACCTGTGGGACATGCCTTGGGTAAAAATCCAAAGCACTTTTGGGACATCTAGCATCTCCTCTTAGCATCCCAATGAGAGGGTTTATGACTTTATAAGAGAGAAACTGAGTAATAAGTTCTTAGAGGTAGAATATTTCTTACAGTGTGTTTCAGCAGAAAGCTCAAACAACCACTCATTCCTTCCTTCTCTTACAAACATTAGTTAGTGCCTACTGACCTCCCTGCAAGTATAGGAAGATATTAAAGAATTTTCTCATCCTTGAAAAGCATGTGGGCTTGTGGGGAGACTGGCACTGACAAATAACATGCTGAGGCCAAGTGCTGTTTGAGGGATTTATAAAGGATGAAGATAATGCAGGGGGAGGGGTTGGCAAACGCTTGGACTTAGTTTTTTCCACTCTTGTTTTATCTTTCCCTCCCTTCCCCTCCCCTTCTCCTCTCTCCTCTCCTCTCCTCTCCTCTCCTCTCCTCTCCTCTCCTCTCCTCTCCTCTCCTCTCCTCTCCTCCCCTGCCTTCCTCTCTCCCCCCTCTCTTCTCTTCTCCCCAGTACCACTGCCTTCCCTTCCCCTCTCCTCCCTTCCCGCCTTCTTTCTTCTTCTTCTCCCTTCCTTCCTGTTCCTTTTCTCCCTTTCTTTTCCTTTTCTTCAGCTTTATTGAGGTGTAATCTACATATCATAAAATTTACCCATTTTAAGAGTACAATTCAACAAGCTTTAGTGAGTTTACAGTTGTGCAATCATCACCATGTATAAGTACTTCATTCTGTTTTATTTTGAATAATATTCCATTATATGAACATATACAGTTGTTTATCCATTCACTAATTGTTGGACACAGGTTGTTTCCAGTTTTTGGTGATTATGAATAATGCTGCTATAAATATTTACATACATGTCTTTG
This sequence comes from Symphalangus syndactylus, assembly GCF_028878055.3. Classification (NCBI taxonomy): domain Eukaryota; kingdom Metazoa; phylum Chordata; class Mammalia; order Primates; family Hylobatidae; genus Symphalangus; species Symphalangus syndactylus. The sequence goes on from NC_072431.2 coordinate 98,131,646, forward strand.
TGTGGACATATGTTTTAAGTCTCTTGGGTAGGTTCCTAGGAGTGGGATTGTTGGGGTGTATGGTAAATTATTGTATAACATTTAGGGAACTGCCAGACTTTTCCAAAGTGTCTGCACCATTTTATGATTCCACCAGTGATGTATGAGAGTTTTTGAATGGAGTTTTAAAGAAGCAGGAATCAGCCATGTCAGTGGTTCTCAAATGCTGCAGCAACAGGGCTGGCTGCATAAAAACCAAATGGAGAGTTTGTTAAGGATTTCTGGGCTCCATGCTCCGAAGATTCCAATTCCATAATTGTGGGTTGGACCTGGCAAGTGCATTTTTTCTTTTTTTCTCTTCTTTTTTGAGACAGAGTCTTGCTCTGTTGCCCAGGCTGGAGTGCAGTGGCATGATCTCTGCTCACTGCAACCTCTGCCTCCCAGGTTCAAGCGATTCTCCCACCTCAGCCTCCCAAGTAGCTGGGATTACAGGCACCCACCATCATGTCCAGCTAATTTTTGTGTTTTTGCAGAGATGGGGTTTCACCATGTTGGCCAGTTGGTCTTGAACTCCTGACCTCAGGTGATCCATCCACCTCAGCCTCCCAAAGTGCTGGGATTACAGGCATGAGCCACTGTGCCCAGCCTATCATGTGCATTTTTAGAAAGCTCTCTGAGTGATTCTGCTGTGTGCCTTGTTTAGGAATCACAGAGCTGGATGAGGTTGGGGATGGGATGGACAGGGGAGAAATTCTGGGAACATTCTAGACAGAGAAAACACCATGTATAAGAACAGTGTGATATGTGAGGATGATAATATTTAGCAGTAGGTGTGGCAAGAGAGAGGGCACTTAGGAGACCCTTGCATTGGTCAAGACTTAATAAGGAAGCAATTATTTCATTGACATTTCTGTGCGGTTTTCTGTGAAACTTTTCAAGGGGAACTAACTTTATTTGGAATACTAGGTACTAGGCTAAGAGTTTTATGCTTAATTTTCCAACTCTTTTGACTCATTATTATTCTCAGTTTATAGGTGAGGAAACAGAGGCTTAGGAGGTTAAGTAATAGAGCTGGGACTTGACACCAGTTCTGTCTGGCTCCTTCCACCATAGCAGTTTGCCCCTATTCTATGCAGAGCACCGGTGCTAGTGCCATGTGAATAGGGTCTTGGGATTTCATATTCATTGTAGGAGAATTCATTATGCATATTTTGTGATTGATTTTCCAGCTTGCTGTGCAGTCATTCCTATTTGCCTTTCTTTTCTATGGGTTAGAGGTGTATTAGATTTTCTGTAATGGAAATTACAATATTTAAATGTTCTAGGAGGATGCAAAATAAGATACCTTAGTTAAACACCGTGAGGCTCTAGTCTATGTTGGTGTTAATAAACGTCCTCTGGATGGTTCTTCCCGCCCTGGTCCCTGTTGATCAAGGTAATGTTTATTGACTGCGCCAAAACTTGACCCTGGTCCTCTGGTGGCAGTCAGTGTGAGCACTACAGAAATGGAAGATTAAAGCCCTCTGTAAACCAGGCATTGGAGTTCTGCGGTAGGGCTGTTTTCAAAGTTGGATGCGTGATGAAGGGAAACTTGTAGTAATTACTGAACAGATGCCCTTAATGAGGTCTCTGCTGGATTTCCAGCTGGCAGCAAAGCTCTGCATTGGGACGGGACCATTGAAGTCACTGGATCATTATGTGACATCACATCCTCCCCTTGTTGTCATAGCAGCTGTAATCATCCCACTGAAAGTGTCCCTCAGGGTGATGGCAAGCCACATCTTTCTTTTAATGTTGACCCATGGTGCTTTCTTTCATGCTAAGGAGAAAAAGAACCAGCATGCCAATGCTCTTCAAAAAGAGAAAAAGCTTAATTTCAGCATGTTACTACTACCATTGTTACGATTTTAACAATTATTGTGCAAGTTAAACATATGATTGTGGAAAAATTTATAAAATAGAGATTGGCAAAGAGAACACAAAAATCCTACCTGTCATATTAACATATAGACAGAACCACTATTAACATTTTGGTGAATATCTTCCTGAACAAAAAAAAGTTGTTTTTGCTTAATAAATATAGATATGTACATTTATTACTATTTATTCAAATATGGGACCATTACTGTATTGTAGTTTATTTTCTCCCCATCTGACAATGTATAATTAATGTCTTTTCATATCAATATTCTTATTCATCACAGTTTTTAAGGTATCACGATTGATTTAGCTGGTCCTCTGTTATTGGGTGTTTTAAGTTCTTTCTGCTTTCTTGCTGCCACAAATAACGTTACAGCAACTATCATTGTCTCTACATCTTTATAACTCCTTTTTGCCTTAGGAATTGTTGAGTAGAAAGAATTGACTATATTTGACACATTTGAAATGTACATTCTAAACCACTCCCACTCTCCAATGTCTTACCAATTTACAATTCCCCACATGAGGTATGAGTTTTCATGTTGGTGTTATGAACATGGGATTTTAACCTTTAAAGAGTTATAACTTGATAAGTAAAAAAATGGCATAAAGGCCGGGCGCGGTGGCTCACGCCTGTAATGTCAGCACTTTGGGAGGCGGAGGTGGGCGGATCACGAGGTTAGGAGATCGAGACCATCCTGGCTAACACGGTAAAACCCCGTCTCTACTAAAAATACAAAAAATTAGCCTGGCGTGGTGGCGGGCGCCTGCAGTCCCAGCTATTTGGGAGGCTGAGGCAGGAGAATGGCGTGAACCCAGGAGATGGAGCTTGCAGTGAGCCGAGATCGTGCCACTGCATTCCAGCCTGGGTGACAGAGCGAGACTCCGTCTCAAAAAAGAAAAAAAGACATATAACTGTTCTGTTATTTGACTGTTTGTGAGATTGAAACTGTTTTGTTCATGTGTTAATTGACCATCTATATTTCTTTTTTTTTTTTTTTCAATGGAGTTTGGCCTTTGTTGCCCAAGGTGGAGTGTGCAATGGTATGATCTCGGCTCACCGCAACCTCCACCTCCTGGGTTCAAGCAATTCTCCTGCCTCAGCCTCCCGAGTAGCTGGGATAACAGGCATGCACCTGGCTAATTTTGTATTTTTAGTAGAGATGGCGTTTCTCCATGTTAGTCAGGCTGGTCTCAAACTCCTGGCCTCAGGAGATCTGCCCACCTCTGCCTCCCAAAGTGCTGGGATTACAGGCATGAGCCACTGCACCCAGCTGACCATCCATATTTCTTTCTTTCTTTTTTTTAATTATACTTTAAGTTCTAGGGTACATGCGCACAACGTGCAGGTTTGTTACATATGTATACGTGTGCCGTGTTGGTTTGCTGCACCCATTAACTCACCCATTTACATTATATATTTCTCCTAATGCTATCCCTACCCCTGTCCCCCACGCCATGACAGGCCCCAGTATGTGATGTTCCCTGCCCTGCGTCCAAGTGTTCTCATTGTTCAACTCCCATCTATGAGGGAGAGCACGTTCTGTCCTTGAGATAGTTTGCTCAGAATGATGGTTTCCAGCTTCATCCATGTCCCTAGAAAGGACATGAACTCATCCTTTTTTATGGCTGCATAGTATTCCATGGTGTATATGTGCCACATTTTCTTAATCCAGTCTATCATTGATGGACATTTGGGTTGGTTCCAAGTCTTTGCTATTGTGAATAGTGCCGCAATAAACATATGTGTGCATCTATATTTCTTTAAAGAGACTCATGCTCTACTGCCTGTGCTAGCTGTGCAACTTATTTCTTTTATAAGTAGCACATTGCTGCCTTTCACTAGTTTTTCTATTGGGGTATTTCCTTTAGTTTAGTTTTGTTTTGTTATATGCAAGGTCTCACTCTGTCATCCAGAGTGTAGTGGCACCACCTTGGCTCACTGCAGCCTTGAACTCCTGGGCTCAAGTGATCCTCCTGCCTCAGCCTCTCAAAGCCCTGGGATTACAGGTGTGAACCACCATACCTGGCCTGACTTCCTTTAATTTATATGAAATTTTTATATATCAAAATTAAAAATTAAAATTCAGGCTATTCAGCCTTTGTGATATTTGTTGCAAATGATTTTCCCAGTTTGCAAATATGCCTTTTAACCTTATGTTCAGATGTTAAATTTTTAAATAAGCCAATCAGTTTTATTCATTTATAATTCATGTTTAGAAAAACTTCTACATTGAAGAGATTTTGAAAATATGCATCAATATTTTCTTCTAGTACTTTATAGTTTTATTTTTATATTCAAATCCTTACTTCATCTAAAATTCATTTTGTAATAAGGTAGAGATTTAATTTTGTTTTTTCCTTAAATTTACACACTTTTTTCTGCATATTAAATTAAATATTAATTTAATAATACTAATGTTACACACACATACATATTTGGGTCTGCTTTTGGAATTTCCTCTTTATTTTTAACATTTTTTAGAGAAAAAGTCTCACTCTGTTGCCCAGTCTGAACTGTGGTGGCATGATCATAGCTCACAGTAGCCTCAAACTTCCTGGTTCTAGTGATCCTCTTGCCTCAGGCTCCCAAGTAGCTAGGACTATAAGTGTGGACCACCACACTCTGATAATTTTTTGATTTTTGTGGAGACAGTCTTGCTATATAGCTCAGGCTGGTCTCGAGTTCCTGGCCTCAAGCAATCCTCCCGCCTCAGCTTCCCAAAGCAACAACTTCCCCCAGGCTATTTTTGCTCATTTTTATTCTTGATGAACTTTAAATTTGCCAGTTTTCATTGGAAAATTTGTAGGCTTTTTGATAGGGCTGTAGTCAAGAGCATAACTGCAACTTTCTATGTGGTCTAATTCTAAATCAATTTTTGTACATGTTTCATGGGCACTGAAAAATAGAGTATGTTTCTGTTTTCATATGTATCATCAATGTATTTATTAAATTAATTTAATTATGTTGTAATGATATAATGAAGAGTCATTATCCAGATTAGTAATTACATTAATACAATTATTTAGCTCTTTCTTTATTTTTTGGCTGTTTGATCTGATGAAGACAATTTGTTTATTAAAGAATTATCCTAAAATAATTTGTTCTTATGAATTTCTTCTAGTATTTCAGTTTTAGCTTTATATATATTTATTTTTTATTTTTTATTTATTTTTTTAATTATACTTTAGGTTTTAGGGTACATGTGCACAATGTGCAGGTTTGTTACATATGTATCCATGTGCCATGTTGGTTTGCTGCACCCATTAACTTGTCATTTAGCATTAGGTATATCTCCTAATGCTGTCCCTCCCCCCTCCCCCCACCCCACAACAGTCCCCGGAGTGTGATGTTCCCCTTCCTGTGTCCATGAGTTCTCATTGTTCAATTCCCACCTATGAGTGAGAACATGTGGTGTTTGGTTTTTTGTCCCTGCGATAGTTTACTGAGAATGATGTTTTCGAATTTCATCCATGTCCCTACAAAGGACACGAACTCATCATTTTTTATGGCTGCATAGCATTCCATGGTGTATATGTGCCACATTTTCTTAATCCAGTCTATTGTTGTTGGACATTTGGGTTGGTTCCAAGTCTTTGCTATTGTGAATAGTGCCGCAATAAACATACGTGTGCATGTGTCTTTATAGCAGCATGATTTATAGTCCTTTGGGTATATACCCAGTAATGGGATGGCTGGGTCAAATGGTATTTCTAGTTCTAGATCCCTGAGGAATCGCCACACTGACTTCCACAATGGTTGAACTAGTTTACAGTCCCACCAACAGTGTAAAAGTGTTCCTATTTCTCCACATCCTCTCCAGCACCTGTTGTTTCCTGATTTTTTAATGATGGCCATTCTAACTGGTGTGAGATGGTATCTCACTGTGGTTTTGATTTGCATTTCTCTGATGGCCAGTGATGATGAGCATTTCTTCATGTGTTTTTTGGCCGCATAAATGTCTTCTTTTGAGAAGTGTCTGTTCATGTCCTTTGCCCACTTTTTGATGGGGTTGTTTGTTTTTTTCTTGTAAATTTGTTTGAGTTCATTGTAGATTCTGGATATTAGCCCTTTGTCAGATGAGTAGGTTGCAAAAATTTTCTCCCATTCTGTAGGTTGCCTGTTCACTCTGATGGTAGTTTCTTTTGCTGTGCAGAAGCTCTTTAGTTTAATTAGATCCCATTTGTCAATTTTGGCTTTTGTTGCCATTGCTTTTGGTGTTTTAGACATGAAATCCTTGCCCACGTCTATGTCCTGAATGGTATTGCCTAGGTTTTCTTGTAGGATTTTAATGGTTTTAGGTCTAACATTTAAGTCTTTAATCCATCTTGAATTAATTTTTGTATAAGGTGTAAGGAAGGGATCCAGTTTCAGCTTTCTACATATGGCTAGCCAGTTTTCCCAGCACCATTTATTAAATAGGGAATCCTTTCCCCATTTCTTGTTTTTGTCAGGTTTGTCAAAGATCAGATAGTTGCAGATATGCGGTATCATTTCTGAGGGCTCTGTTCTGTTCCATTCATCTATGTCTCTGTTGTGGTACCAGTACCATGCTGTTTTGGTTACTGTAGCCTTGTAGTATAGTTTAAAGTCAGGTAGCGTGATGCCTCCAGCTTTGTTCTTTTGGCTTAGGATTGACTTGGCGATGCGGGCTCTTTTTTGGTTCCATATGAACTTTAAAGTAGTTTTTTCCAATTCTGTGAAGAAAGTCATTGGTAGCTTGATGGGGATGGCATTGAATCTATAAATTACCTTGGGCAGTATGGCCATTTTCACGATATTGATTCTTCCAACCCATGAGCATGGAATGTTCTTCCATTTGTTTGTATCCTCTTTTATTTCATTGAGCAGTGGTTTGTAGTTCTCCTTGAAGAGGTCCTTCACATCCCTTGTAAGTTGGATTCCTAGGTATTTTATTCTCTTTGAAGCAATTGTGAATGGGAGTTCACTCATGATTTGGCTCTCTGTTTGTCTGTTACTGGTGTACAAGAATGCTTGTGATTTTTGTACATTGATTTTGTATCCTGAGACTTTGCTGAAGTTGCTAATCAGCTTAAGGAGATTTTGGGCTGAGACAATGGGGTTTTCTAGATATACAATCATGTCATCTGCAAACAGGGACAATTTGACTTCCTCTTTTCCTAACTGAATACCCTTTATTTCCTTCTCCTGCCTGATTGCTGTGGCCAGAACTTCCAGCACTATGTTGAATAGGAGCGGTGAGAGAGGGCATCCCTGTCTTGTGCCAGTTTTCAGAGGGAATGCTTCCAGTTTTTGCCCATTCAGTATGATATTGGCTGTGGGTTTGTCATAGATAGCTCTTATTATTTTGAGATACGTCCCATCAATACCTAATTTATTGAGAGTTTTTAGCATGAAGGGTTGTTGAATTTTGTCAAAGGCCTTTTCTGCATCTATTGAGATAATCATGTGGTTTTTGTCTTTGGTTCTGTTTATATGCTGGATTACATTTATTGATTTGCGTATGTTGAACCAGCCTTGCATCCCAGGGATGAAGCCCACTTGATTATGGTGGATAAGCTTTTTGATGTGCTGCTGGATTCGGTTTGCCAGTATTTTATTGAGGATTTTTGCATCAATGTTCATCAAGGATACTGGTCTGAAATTCTCTTTTTTGGTTATGTCTCTGCCAGGCTTTGGTATCAGGACTATGCTGGCTTCATAAAATGTGTTAGGGAGGATTCCCTCTTTTTCTATTGATTGGAATAGTTTCAGAAGGAATGGTACCAGTTCCTCCTTGTACCTCTGGTAGAATTCAGCTGTGAATCCATCAGGTCCTGGACTCTTTTTGGTTGGTAAGCTATTGATTATTGCCGCAATTTCAGAACCTGTTATTGGTCTATTCAGAGATTCAACTTCTTCCTGATTTAGTCTTGGGAGGGTGTATTTGTCGAGGAATTTATCCATTTCTTCTAGATTTTCTAGTTTATTTGCATAGAGGTGTTTGTAGTATTCTCTGATGGTAGATTGTATTTCTGTGGGATTGGTGGTGATATCCCCTTTTTCATTTTTTATTGCATCTATTTGATTCTTCTCTCTTTTCTTCTTTATTAGTCTTGCTAGCGGTCTATCAATTTTGTTGATCTTTTCAAAAAACCAGCTCCTGGATTCATTAATTTTTTGAAGGGTTTTTTGTGTCTCTATTTCCTTCAGTTCTGCTCTGATTTTAGTTATTTCTAGCCTTCTGCTAGCTTTTGAATGTGTTTGCTCTTGCTTTTCTAGTTCTTTTAATTGTGATGTTAGGGTGTCCATTTTGGATCTTTCCTGCTTTCTCTTGTGGGCATTTAGTGCTATAAATTTCCCTCTACACACTGCTTTGAACGTGTCCCAGAGATTCTGGTATGTTGTGTCTTTGTTGTCGTTGGTTTCAAAGAACATCTTTATTTCTGCCTTCATTTCATTATGTACCCAATAGTCATTCAGGATCAGGTTGTTCAGTTTCCATGTAGTTGAGCGGTTTTGAGTGAGTTTCTTCATCCTGAGTTCTAGTTTGATTGCACTGTGGTCTGAGAGACAATTTGTTATAATTTCTGTTCTTTTACATTTGCTGAGGAGAGCTTTACTTCCAACTATGTGGTCAATTTTGGAATAGGTGTGGTGGGTGCTGAAAAAAATGTATATTCTGTTGATTTGGGGTGGAGAGCTCTGTAGATGTCTATTAGGTCCACTTTATGTAGAGCTGAGTTCAATTCCTGGATATCCTTGTTAACTTTCTGTCTCGTTGATCTGTCTAATGTTGACAGTGGGGTGTTAAAATCTCCCATTATTATTGTGTGGGAGTTTAAGTCCCTTTGTAGGTCACTCAGGACTTGCTTTATGAATCTGGGTGCTCCTGTGTTGGGTGCATATATATTTAGGATAGTTAGCTCTTCTTGTTGAATTGATCCCTTTACCATTATGTAATGGCCTTCTTTGTCTCTTTTGATCTTTTTTGGTTTAAAGTCTATTTTATCAGAGACTAGGATTGCAACCCCCTGCCTTTTTTTGTTTTCCAGTTGCTTGATAGATCTTCCTCCATCCCTTTATTTTGAGTCTATGTGTGTCTCTGCATGTGAGATGGGTTTCCTCAATACAGCACACTGATGGGTCCTGACTTCTTATCCAGTTTGCCAGTCTGTGTCTTTTAATTGGAGGATTTAGCCCATTTACATTTAACGTTAATATTGTTATGTGTGAATCTGATCCTCTCATTATGATGTTAGTTGGTTATTTTGCTCGTTGGTTGCTGCAAACTAGCCTCGATGGTCTTTACAATTTCAACTTTGGTGAATCTGACAATTATGTGTCTTGGGGTTGCTCTTCTCGAGGAGTATCTTTGTGGCGTTCTCTGTATTTCCTGAATCTGAATGTTGGCCTGCCTTGCTAGATTGGGGAATTTCTCCTGGATAATATCCTGCAGAGTGTTTTCCAACTTGGTTCCATTCTCCCCGTCATTTTCAGGTACACCAATCAGACGTAGGTTTGGTCTTTTCACGTAGTCCCAAATTTCTTGGAGGCTTTGTTCATTTCTTTTTATTCTTTTTTCTCTAAACTTCCCTTCTCTCTTCATTTCATTCATTTCATCTTCCATCAGCGATACCCTTTCTTCCAGTTGATCGCATCTGCTACTGAGGCTTCTGCAATCTTCGCGTAGTTCTCGAAACTTGGCTTTCAGCTCCATCAGCTCCTTTAAGCCCTTCTCTCCATTGATTATTCTAGTTATCCAGTCTTCTAATTTTTTTTCTAAGTTTTTAACTTCTTTGCTATTGTTTTGAATTTCCTCCCGTAGCTCAGAGTAGTTTGATCGTCTGAAGCCTTCTTCTCTCAACTTGTCAACGTCATCCTCCATCCAGCTTTGTTCCGTTGCTGGTGAGGAACTGTGTTCCTTTGGAGGAGAGGTGCTCTGCTTTTTAGAGTTTCCAGTTTTTCTGCTCTGTTTTTTCCCCATCTTTGTGGTTTTGTCTACTTTTTGTCTTTGATGATGGTGATGTATAGATGGGTTTTTGGTGTGGATGTCCTTTCTGTTTGTTAGTTTTCTTTCTACCAGACAGGACCCTCAGCTGCAGGTCTGTTGGAGTTTACTAGAGGTCCACTCCAGACCCTGTTTGGCTGGGTGTCAGCAGCGGTGGCTGCAGAACAGCGGATTTTCGTGAGACCACAAATTCAGCTGTCTGATAGTTCCTCTGGAAGTTTTGTCTCAGAGGAGTACCTGGCCAAGTGAGGTGTCAGTCTGTCCCTACTGGGGGGGTGCCTCCCAGTTAGGCTGTTCAGGGGTGAGGGACCCACTTTAGGAGGCAGTCTCTGGGTTCTCAGATCTCCAGCTGCGTGCTGGGAGAACCACTACTCTCTTCAAAGCTGTCAGTCAGACAGGGACATTTAAGTCTGTGGAGGTTCCTGCTGAGTTTCTGTTTGTCTGTGCCCTGCCCCCAGAGGTGGAGCCTACAGAGGCAGGCAGGCCTCCTTGAGCTGTGGTGGGCTCCACCCAGTTCGAGCTTCCTGGCTGCTTTGTTTACCTAAGCAAGCCTGGGCAATGGCGGGCGCCCCTCCCCCAGCCTCACTGCCGCCTTGCAGTTTGATCTCAGACTGCTGTGCTAGCAATCAGCAAGACTCCATGGGCATAGGACCCTCCGAGCCAGGTGCGGGACACAATCTCCTAGTGTGCTGTTTTCCAGGCCCGTTGTAAAAGCGCAGTATTAGGATGGGACTGACCCAATATTCCAGGTGCCGTCTGTTACCCCTTTCTTTGACTAGGAAAGGGAACTCCCTGACCCCTTGCGCTTCCCGAGTGAGGCAATGCCTCGCCCTGCTTCGGCTCGCGCACAGTGCGCTTCACCGACTGTCCTGCACCCACTGTTTGGCACTCCCTAGTGAGATGAAACCGGTACCTCAAGCAGAAATGCAGAAATCACCTGTCTTCTGTGTCGCTCGGGCTGGGAGCTGGAGACCGGAGCTGTTCCTATTCGGCCATCTTGGCTCTCCCCCGCTTTATATATATTTTGGTACACTATAACTTGTTTCATGGAATTTATGAGAATTATATATTCACTATCAATTTTACTGTTTTCTGATATAAAATTATTGGGTAAGTACCACTAACTGGTATTTACCACTGTCTTTCTACAAATTTACAATATCTTGTGTATGTATCTCTGTGTGTGAACATATTATATTCTCATTGTTAAAAACTCAACCAGACCAAAGCATTAAAATCTCCCCAAATCTACTTCCGATGTTTTAGTGAATCCCTTTTATATATTCTATTGGGTGTGTGTGCACATGAACACACACATTCACAACTTGCCATGGGATCATTCCGTGCATGCTGTTGTGTAATCTACATTTTTTGCCCACTTACAAATATGTCATGGTCACCTTTCTGTTGCAATAAACATGAAGTTGAATAACCATTTTAAATGAAGTTCTCAGTTCAAAATGTTTACACTTTTCATCAGACCAAGAAATTAGGTTTTTGCCCTCATATATTTACTTTACTTTCCTGTAGGTACAGTATTTTGGTTTTTTGACCCAAGTTTATAGTTTCAAAATTTTTAATAGAGGAGATTAATGTAATTGTTATAATTATTATATTTGCTCTTATTTCTGGCATATCAGCATTTTCTACTTAAAAGATGTTGTGTTGCTCTTTCCTTTATGTTTTCTTTTTTGGTATATAGATTATATTTTCTTTTAAGTTTTATTTTATTTTTAATTGACAAATAGTACATATTTATGGGGTATAATGTCATATTTCAATGCATGTTTATATTGTATAATGATCAAATCAGGGTAATTAGCAAATCTTTCACCTCAAACGTTGATCCTTTCATTGTGGTTAGAACATTCAGCATCCTCTTGTGTAGCTATTTGAAATATACAATGAATTATTGTTAACCACAATCACCCTACTGTGCAATAGAACACCAGGACTTATTCCTCCTATCTAAGTGCAACTTTGTACCTGTTGACCGACCTTTCCCCATCCTCCCTCCCTGGGCTATATTTTCTTTACCTTTTATCTTTTCTAATGTTTGGAAGACATATATTCTAGTGGTAGTTATTTTTAATTTTTCAAAAATGTTCTTTGATCAGCCTTTTCAGATTGTGAGAGTCACTTGTGAGATGGCACCTCTGGTGATAAAGTGTTGAACACACTCTGTCATCCTGCCTACTTCCTATGCTATGTTAGTGTATTTGATTTTGGCTTTTCTATCTGATCAGTTTTTATATTTGAGTTTGGTTTTTCAAACAGCTTTACTGAGGCATAATTTGCCATAAAATAAATTTATCTTAAGTATACAATTCAATGATTTTTAGTAAATTTTCAGAATTGTGCCACTCCCACCACTATCCAATTTTAGAACATTTCTCTCACTCCCCAAAGAATCCTTATTCCAGTTTTTATTGAGTCCACTTTTATATCCAGCTTTCTGCCAATTGTTTATCTTTTAAAACTAGTTGTATTTTTCATTATCAGTAACTTTGTGCCCTTTCTGGACAACAAATTCAAGAAGCTTTCTGGAAGCTCTTGTGTGTCTTAAGAGCTTGTGTATCTGAACATCCCTTTTCAACATGGCAGATACATTGGTGGCAGAAAATTACTGGATCATAACTTTTTTCTTCTTCAAAATGCTATAGGCGTTGAGACAGCATCGCCTTGGAGCTAGTCCAGCACTGGAGAAGTCTGAAGCCTGACTAATTTTCATACTTGCTAGGCAACCTGGTTTATTTGCCTTGGTGCTTATAGGTTTTTAAATTAAATTTTATTTTAAACTTATCCTTGTAAATAGTTTGTAAGCATGTGAGTAGATGTGAATCTCTTTTAATGGATTTTTCAGAAAACTAAAGGCCCATTTGATCTGCTTATGCAATTTGTCTTTAGGTAAGGAAGAATTTCTTCTACTATATCTTTGATTATTACTTTTTTTTCCATTTGTTCTGAGTTCTCCTTCAGGAACACTCGTTTTCCTCATATTGACTTTCCAGTCTTTGTCTTCCACAGCTAGAGTCATTTTAATTTCCATATTCTTTCCCTCTATATTCTGCTAGAACTTGGAGAGTCTGTTTTCCACACCACTAAATAGATTTTCTATAGCATCAGTTTGGTTCTAAACCTGTTTCCAATATGTATATTACTTCTGTAATCACATTATCTTCTTGGAATCCTTCCTTCTCTCCTGCATTTTTTTTTTTTTTGGCAACTCGTTGTGTTTAATTTCCATCTGCCTGTGTTTCAGCTTTTTTTTTTTTTTTTTTGCTATATAATCCAATTCCCTTTTCACACTTGTGGCATATTGGTATGCACTGCTCCCAGTGCAGTTTCCTGTTTCCATTAGGACATCATTGGTGCGTCCTGCTGTAATTAAGTGGCACCTTCTATCTCCTCCCACTGCCTGATTCTCTGGTACTCTGAACATGGACAAGCCAATTTCCAGTATGTGTTGTTATTAGGGTTCATCATGATGGTATATTGCCTTTATCTAAGACAAATGTGTTGTGCTACCATCAAGTCTCTTCTTACCCACATTAGTGTTATATTTTCTAGAATTTGTGGTTTCTGCTTAGATTTGGAAGAGGTGGAGATAGAGTTAGGGATGAGGATAGGAGAACAGACATGAAGCTGAGGAATGAAAGAGGAGGTTTGAAGCATCTTTCTCTTTCTTCCTTTTGTCTGGTGACCTCTGTTTTATTCATCGAAGCCAGACTGTATCAAGAGCTGAAGTCTCAGCTGCTGGTGTTTTAATTTAGTCCTGTCAGTTGCTCCCAGGTTCTAGTATTAGGCTGTGGTCAATTTTACTTCTGTTATTATTTTAAAAAATCTTTTTCTATATTTTTATTGCCATTTATCAGAAGTATCTGCTTTAGGACTTGTGGCTTTATACCATTTTGGGCCAGATTCATCATATCTAATTTTACAAAGCTTCTATAAAAATTTCTAAATGCCCATTGGCAATTTGAGAAGACTTAATAAAAGTGGGTTTATAGAAGATTAAAGAAACTATTCATGTATGAGTAGTGTCATATGCTGCTTATTGTTGGAAAACTTAGCGTGCATACAGATTTTTTTGTTTTTGTTTTTTGAGGCAGGGTCTTGCTCCATCACCCAGGCTAGAGTGCAGTGGCATGATCATGGCTCAAGCCCATCACGACCTCCCAAGCTCAGGTGATTCTCCCACTTCAGCCTCCTGGATGGCTAGGACCGCAGGTGTGCACAACCATGCCTGGCTAATTTTTGTATTTTTTGTAGAGATGAGGTTTTGCCATGTTGTCCAGGCTGGGAACTCCTGGGCTCAAGCGATCTGCCTGCTTTAGCCTCCCAAAGTGCTGGGATTACAGGCATGAGCCACTGTGCCTGTGCTGCATGCAGCTTTTGGGTTATATGGGGTATAGGGATTTTTTTCCCCTTATGAATGAGTTAAAGAGCAGAGTAGTACACAACTGTCTCATAAAAGCCAGGATTTTGTTCTTCCTGTCTTATAAAAGCCTCAATTTCCAGTTATTTCTCCAGTTGGTGGTAGTAGTGATCATAGTAACAGTAACTGATATTTACTGAGTGGTTCTTGTGGACCAGGTGCTATGTCACACCTTCACAGGCTCATTTAATCCTCACAACATCCCTGTGAGATAGTTATTATTAATATTATTATTTCCATGGAAAAGATTAAACAACTTTCTTAAGATCACAGAGCTCACAAGTGGCGAGCCAGGGTTGGAATCCAAGCTCTGTGGTTTCAGAGCTCCAACACCTGACCATTGCACAGAACAGTCTTGCAAAGAGCTGCCTTTCTTGCAGTCACCCAGCCCCCCTCCTAGATCCTCAGGTTCCATTCAATCTCTAAACTATAGGATTTAATCAAACTGTTTGATCTGGGGTAGAAATGCCTCTTATTTGTGCTAACATGAGAGCTGAAGGAGATGTTGTATGCTTGGAAAGTTTAAACATTTTTTTCTTCCTTGTTTTCTGAGTCATGATTAGATACCAATTAATATCAAGGTAGGAAGAAATGCACACTCATTCAAATCCTGTTTATGCTTGTTTTTGTCACTTCTAATACCTATTTCTTGTCTTTGCCTCAGTTTGCTTTGTTGTAAAATTGGGCTGACAAATAGTACCTATTTCTTAGAGTTATAGTGAAAATTAAAGAGCTAATACGTGTTAAGTATTTATAGCAGTGCTTGGTATATGGTAAATAATCAACAAAAATAGTTATTGTTGATATTATCAGGAGTAGTATTGTGATACAATTTTCTACTTACACTATGGCCATTTATACTCAAAGTAAATGAAAATATGTTTGCATTTTCATAAATTGGATATTGAGTTTTACCTATCTTGCAGTTCATAATTAAAGTATGCCAACTTGATAAGCTGATATCTACAGTTATAAGGTCGTACTAAGTGAGCATGCTTCTGTATTATGTCATCCTGTTAATGAATTTGCTGGATATTTTCAGCAATGGGAATGATATCTTGTCTTAGACATTCAGTTAAACAGAAGAACAAGTGATTCATCAACTCTCTGTGGTCGTGGGGTTTGGGAGTGCATGCATAAATGAACCACAAGGGGAACTACACATTCACTTAATTTCATTGCCCTGCTGCAACCACAACCCATTTCCAGGACCTGTTTGCAGGGGCAACCTGAAAGACTTAAGGCTTTTTTTTTTGGGGGGGGGGGGGTTTATTTTGTTTTCCCCAATGTTCCTGCTAACTTGCAGGTAGGGGAGGTCTTAGACAGAGGCTGGATATGGAAAGGAGGTGGAACTGTTTTCCTGCTGCTGGTATTTGTTTGATGTCAAATTCTTCCCTAAAATGTGCTTTTATGTTCACTGGCTTCTCACTTTTTGTTCAGCAAGATTTACTGAGAAAGTGCAAAGTATAGGCCATGGAGAGAGTAGTCACTGGCATGAGTGACTATGCAGGTGATGTACCTACAAGCTCGTCAGGAGCCTGCTTGGCTCATCAGGGCCACTGATGTCAGTAGGGGCTGGGTGTGGGCATCCTGCAGAGAAGTTTTTATTCAGAAGTTTCTTTTTTTCCTCATTAGCTTGGAAATACATGTCAAAGTGTTCAAGATCTTATCTGATGACATGTGTGAGCTTACTTTCTTTGCTAGCAGTAGAAAAGGCATCTATATAAAAGAGAACATTTTTGCATAGAACTGCAGCATCTTTAGGGGAAGCCCCTGTAGATTTTGGGTAAAAAGTTCTGGGTTTTAGTCCTAGATATGCACCCTTAACTGTGTGACTTCAAGCAATAATCTCTCCAATCAGGACCTAAATTCTTTATTTATAAAAAGAGGAAATTTAATTTGATCAGTGTGTTCTAGATGGTTCTGCAGAAACCTAGCGACTTGTAGAGTTGCTTTAGAAATTGGGCAGACATTTGATTCAAACATCAGTCATGAAATATATTTGTACCTAAAAACATTATATGCATGCCCTTGTTTTATGAACCATATCAATTTTCTTAAGCACATTAGCAAATTGTAAACACGTTAATTTATGTTGCAGGATGAACTATTTTTCTGATTCATCTTGGAATAAAGCTTCTCCTATGATTTCAGTTTCTTTGAAAAGTATCCTGAGATTGCAGGGTGAGTGGTGAAGCTCATCCGTACTTTCAAGTTTGTTCCTACTTACCAATCAGAAGTTTCTTAATTCTGTGTAGCTAACACACATCAGAAAAATACAATGGATGCTGAAGCTGATCTAGTCATAATAGTCCTTAACCCCTGATTTAAAATTTTCACATCCAACAAAACATCTAATTGGTCTCACAGACCCACTTTATAAAACTTTCACTTGAAAAATAAACTATCTATTAGGTGCGGTGGCTCACACCTGTAATCCCAGCATTTTGGGAGGCTGAAGTGGGAGGATCCCTTGAATCTAGGAGTTGAGACCAGCCTGGGCAACATATGGAGAACCTATTTCTTAAAAAAAAAAAAAAAAAAAAAGGCCAGGCATGCTGGTGCACACCTATGGTCCCAGCTACTGGGGAGGCTGAAGTAGGAGAATCATCTGAGCTCAGGAGTTCGAGGCTGCAGTGAGCTGTGATCATGCCACTGCACTCTAGCTTAGCTGACAGAGCAAGAGCCCATCTCAAAAAAAAATTAAATTAAAAAACTATCCTAAATAAATGCCATTATATCCATATTGGGGTTCTGTGTAAAATTTCATTGGAATGAAAGGTTCTACTGCTAAAAATGTTTGAGATGTTATACTAGATGTTTCTAAGACCCCTTCTAGTTCTAGAACTCTCTTAAGATTTAACTATCTTCAAGCTTTCCTGCTGTCCTCTGGTGTATGTTTCTGCCCAAGCAATCCTCCATTCTCCTCTTTGGTAATGAGAATGACACTCAAGTCATGCTTTGAGATCTCTGGAAAAGATGCAGCAGCGAGACTGATATTCTAACTGCATTGTTCTCAGGAACCCAACAAGGTAGGGGAACAATTTAATCTCAAGCACAATTTAAAAATCACTCAGTGTTTTTAAATTTAAAACACTTTTACATTTGATTTCTCTGAACGAGGCTGCCACATTTATGGTGTTGACACAACTGATTTTGGTAATGAGTCAGTTGGCATCATGCTGACTATAGACACACCTATAGCTGCGGTACCCCCACAAATCAGTGTGCAAGTCTTTGAAGGCAAAATTCAAACTTTACCCTCTGGTTCTCGTGGACCTCCTCTTCTGAAAACCCCCATGCTCATCTGTCTTGCCACCTGAGCCCTGAAGTGAATACTGTCTCCCTAACAAACAAATTCAAGGAACCATGAAGGAAGTCCAGTGGAGTCTGAAATTGAGTTCTAGTTCCCCTTACTGTGATAACCCTATGTCTACTGTGGCTAAAGAAATAGTGGGATGACTGTCCTTTGGGGTAGCCCAGCCATACTTTTACTTCAGAAGTGCTGTGATTACAGGAAGTTCTTGGTTTATGTTAATACATTTGCTCAAAGCACAGGACCAAGACTTTTTCAATTCATTTTAATGGACATCTTTGCT
The DNA here is from genome assembly GCF_028878055.3 of Symphalangus syndactylus. NCBI lineage: Eukaryota > Metazoa > Chordata > Mammalia > Primates > Hylobatidae > Symphalangus > Symphalangus syndactylus. The sequence goes on from NC_072431.2 coordinate 98,149,555, forward strand.
TTTCTCTAATATGCTTTGCAAAATGCTGGCTGCCTATTTCCCTGGTTCAGGGTACTGATATGAGAGGCTGAACACTACTGTCTGCCCTCTCACTGGGGCAGTCTTTGTCCTGTGTCTGTCGTTGCGAAGACTGTAACTACTCTTCTTTTTTGCAACTAATGTTATTTGAGTGCTGTGCTAGAAGTCACCTCCTGGGTATGCCCTAGCTGAAATAGATTTCTTCATCACCAGTAGCTAGAGCACTTCTTTAACAACCTGAAACACCGTCACTTCCATCTCCATTTCAAAGCCAATGCTATAGAGGTTGATAATTATTCCATACCCAGTATCATAGGGTTAACTAAGCATACGGTAGATGCTTAATAAATACTTGTTAATATTATAGTATAGACCTATTTGTTTTTGCTCAATGCATTCTTTTCCTTTGTCACATTCAATATTTATATACAATAAGAATAGCTCTGCAATTCTCAGCTTTTGTTTTCCAGTTCATTGCTTAATGGTGGCAATATGGCTGCCTCAGCAGTTATTTCCTCAAATCTCATTGACTAGAACTGGGTCACATGCACACTCCTAAATCAATCACTGGCTTAGTGGAAGGGGGTGTCATTATTGAGTTAGAACAATCGTAAGTCATTTCATGGGACTGGGTCCATTGCACCCAAACGTAGAATTCTGTTTGCTAGTCTTCAAAGGGAGAATGGCTGTTGATTAGATAGCCAAGAGTGACACGGGCAACTTAATTTTTAATATTTTGCTGGTCAAAAGTCAAAGTTTTTACAGCATAATAAATCTCACTGAAGGCAATAAACATCGGCTTTGAGACTCTATTGATTTGTGCAAATGAATGTTTAGAGTTTCCAGAATTCACTTAAGTGGGAGAACGACATCTTCATTAGTTCAATGAAACGTCACTTTTTTCCTGAAATTCCCTTGTGGAACAAATGGATGTATATGTACATGATCTAGTCTGGTAGGATGGTTGGAATGTTTGTCCTAGATGTGTGAGGATTTAATCATTTCTTAGGCCAGCTGCATTTCCCAGCACAGGCCAGTCAAGCCGGGTTGCAAGGCCTACCACTGAGTCTGGGCCCCAGCCTGCTGGCTGTGCCTCCTCACTATTCACCGCGAGCCCCATTGCAGTTTCACCCTCCTGATTAGTTTTCATTTCTCTGGCTGATCACACAAGGCATCTTAAGATTCAAGGTCTACAGGTGCTACACTGTTCAATCTACTGACCCAAGTTAATGAGCTTCTTCATTTCTCAGGCAATGTCCTTCCAAGGCTGAGCTGCTGCTGCTAAGAACAAGTGAGACAAAGTGGAGGTGACTTATTGGCATTTGTTGTAACTAACCCAATGGCAGAAAAAATGGGTTGCAACACCCCAGGAGTTCCTAAGCAAAACAGCCCAGTTTATCTCCCCAAAGTCTTCCCTTCATGGCGTCTTCTTGTATTTGCAGCAAAAAGTCCAGCTGCATGCCTCTGTGGATGTTCTCCAAGGTGGAGTAGATAGACCACAAGGCTGCCCCTCTGGCTCATGTTGATTTTCTTTGCAAGCATTTGCCCCATGTATTATTATTATTATCATAATGTGGAGGCCCTGTTGCTAAGACTGGGAGGGATGGTGCAAAACCTGTAACAGGCGTGTGAACTTCGTCCTGTTTTGTCTGTCAATAAGTTCTTCTGGGGCTGTCAGTTTTCTACATTTTCACAAGAACATTACTTAATTTCTATTAACTAATCTGCTACTATATCTTCTTCCAATATAGTAGATTTCCTTCTAGTAAAAACTACCCACTCACAGCATTATTCCTATTTTGGATATGATCGTGTTCCTGGATTAAATATTCTTATTTTTAAACTTTTTCTCCCCTACACTTCTCTTTAAGAAATGAAACCTCTTATTGTTTATCTGTTCTAGAATAGCGTGGCATTACATCTTCATATGAAATTATCTAAAGGAAATAATATGTATCTAATTTAGCACAATAAAATGTGCTGAAGTTAAAAAACAAACAAAAAGCAAAACTCTTTCCACTGGCTCCATCCCTGTCAAGTAGATTAGACTGTCCAGAAGGCTTGCCCAAGGTGGCGGACATTGTGGAACAATTCTCAAAAGTTATCTCATTTAACCCTCAGCAGAGCCCTCTTTGTTTGTTTGTTTGTTGTTGTTTTGAGATAGAGTCTCGCTCTGTCACCCAGGCTGGAGTGCAGTGGTGCTATCTCTGCTCACTGCAACCTCTCCTTCCTGGGTTCAAGTGATTCTCCAGCCTCAGCCTCCTGAGTAGCTGGGATTACAGGCTCCTGTCACCATGCCTGGCTAATTTTTGTATTTTTTTTTTTTTTTTAGTAGAGACGGGGTTTCACCATGTTGGTCAGACTGGTCTCAAACTCCTGACCTCAGGTGATCTGCCTGCCTCGGCCTCCCAAAGTGCTGGGATTACAGGCGTGAGCCACTGTGCCTGGTCACAGAGCCCTCTTTGTATGTCCGTTTTGCATTTGAGGAGACAGAGGCACAAGGTGGTTAAGCTGCTAAATGGCAAAGCTGGAATTTGAATCTGGATCCCACGTGCTCCAAAGCTCTCTGCACTGTGTATCCTCATGCCCCAAAAGATTCCAACCCCAGATCTCTAGGGTCACAGCATCCAGCCCCTGTCCGTAGGCTTGGGCGCCTTGGGCCTCTAGGCCAGCCACTATCTTCTTCACTATTCCTAAGCAGCTCCTTACATGTAGAGTTTCAACTTGTCCTCTACAAAGTCCTTTCCTCACAGTAAGCCACTGGAAATCAACCTCCTTTTCTAACGGTCTTTCGGGTGCCTTGATGGGTGGAGTGGTCACATTTGAAATTAGCTTGACTTCCTGAGAAGCCTTTTATACTTTTCTATTCTTGACTGATTGTGTATATATATTCTTACACAATCATCTAGAGAAAAAGCATTTTCTTGGGCCTTATAACCTCTTGCAGGTTTTTCCTTTTATATCACCCAGTGCTACTTGTTTATTGTAAAAAGAAAAAAAAAGAAAAGAAAGAAAGAAGGAAAGAAAACACAGTTGCACTAAAAGAAAAATAAATGAAATCACTCTAAATTTCACCACCTAGAGAGAAATACTGTCAGATTTTGGAGTATATTATTTTAGGTTTTTTTTTTACATGCAAACACTTGCATGTAAAATAGAACTATAATATACATATTATTTCATACTCTGCTTTAAAATCCTTAACTTTTCAATTGGGTGCCCTACTTTTATCACTTAACAATACCACACCTGTAATCCCAGCACTTTGGGAGGCCAAGGTAGGAGAACTGCTTGAGGCCAGGAGCTTGAGACTGGCCTAGTCAACATAGCAAGACTCCATCTCTACAAAAAATAAAAAAAAAATTAGCTAGACATGGTGTTGCATGCCTATAGTCCTAGCTACTCAGGAGGCTGAGGTGGAAGGATTCCTTGAGTCCAAGAGTTCAAGCTTGCACTGAGCTAGGACTGCACCATTGCACTCCAGCCTGGGCAACAGAGTGAGACCCTGTCTCTTAAAAAACAAATAAACAGGCCGGGCACGGTGGCTCATGCCTGTAATCCCAGCACTTTGGGAGGCTGAGGTGGGCAGATCATAAGGCCAGGAGTTTGAGACCGGCCTGGTTAATATGGTGAAACCCCGTCTCCACTAAAAATACAAACATTAGCTGGGCATGGTGGCGTATGCCTGTAGTCCCAGCTACTCAGAAGGCTGAGGCAGAAGAATCGCTTGAACCCGGGAGGCAGAGATTGCAGTGAGCCGAGATTGTGCCACTGAACTCTTGCCTGGGTGACAGAGCGAGACTCCATCTAAAAAGAAAAAACCAGAAAAACAAAAAACAAAACAAAACAAAAACATCAAAAAACAATATATCCTACACTCCCTGCCATATGCATATATACAGATTCACATGATCATTTTTAAGAGGTGTACATTATTCCAGTATAAACTTATTACTGGTTATTTTAGCCAAGGTTTTGCTACTCATAAACGTGGTCTGTGGATACTCACCTAGAAGCTTGTTAGAAATGCAGCATCTCACCCCCAGCTGGCTCAGAATCTGCTGTTTTCACAACATCCTCAGGTGGTTCATGTCACATTAAAGTGTGAGAAGCACTGGTTTAAGGCAGTCTTCACTGAGCAACATTGAGGTTGCTTCCTGTATTTTAACTATAAACAACAGTATGGTGAACATTTAGTGGGCATCTTTAAGAAGGCCTCTGCTGCTACTGTCACAGCTGTTGTGACAACAGGAATTCAGTCTGAGCGACTTGTGTTTTATAGCTCACTGCCTCTTTCAGGTCTCATGGTAAAGACTCTGTAAATTGTGAGAGGTTCTTCTATATTAGAAGAACTAATAATTTATTATCAGTTATTCTGATAATAAATTAGCTAGCTGGTCCCTTGATCTCTCCTGCCCCCTCCCTGGACAGCATTCAGGAATTCTTTCATATGCATGCATTTGAGGACCCAGGAAGAAAAGGGGTATGGGGATGTAAAGTTCAATGCTATTAACTAGTGAAAAGAGGCATATTATTTGTAATGTTACCTATTATCCTAACTGCACCTAAAAACTATAATAAATTCATTTTTTCCCTTCCAGTGAAAGGCTGGAGCTCAAATTATTGATTTTAAAAACAACCTAATGAATTTTACTGTAGGCAATTTTCCCTCATTTTCGCTTTGAGCCTCTCTGTGGGGAGATCAAGCTCATTAGTCTCTATTTTCTATTTTACATTTATTCAGTTAACAAATATTTATTGTGCACCAGCAGCCTTAAATCTCTTTTGGAACAAGGTAAGGTAGAAATAAATAAGTACAGGGCCCTTACTTTGTTTTTCTTGTGTCTTTATGTGCTATGCTTGATATGTATTATTCAATCCTCCTATCATTCCAGAAAGAGAGGTATCATTAGCCTCATTTTCTAGTAGAGAAACTGAGGCGGGAGATGTGGGTGATTTGCTCACAGCCAAGGGGTCAGTAAGCGATGGGGCCAACACAGCAGTTAAACCCAGGTCTGATTCCAAGTCCTGCCCCTGTAGTCACCAGACCACAATGAGCAAGACACCTTCTTGAGCCTTTTGGAAAATGCAGCAATGAACCATTCAGAAACTTCAAGACTGAACTGAACTTCAATTCCTGACATCAGGACTTAGGCTAAGTACCTTGGAGCTGGGCCTAGGAATGGACCTCCACATTTGGGTTCCAGGCCTGGTGTGACCCGCATGGCTGGTGGGTAACCCCCGACGTTGCCCTATGACCGCTGCACCTAGTGGCTGGTCCTGCTAACAGTGCCAGCCTGACTTTTCCTTCACCAAAGGTCATGAGTGTCACTTTCAGCACAGTCGTCCTCACTAAGCTTCTCTGAGCCTGTTTCCAATTCCGTAAAATGGGGAGAATAATCCCCAATTCCTAGGAGGGCTGTGATTATTATAAAGAATAATCCCTGTAAAGTGCCTGCACGCTTCATGGATGGAGGGGTCATAACTGTGGTTTGTGGCCGAGGCATGCATGGCCCTGGCTGGACAGAGAAATGAGGCAGTAACCGGGAGAAAAAGAAGTGATTTCTGAGGGGGTTTCGTCTCATTGTGATGTTCCATGCCTTCCCTGTCACTGCCAGGGGTGCTAGAGAAGAGACTTACTTTCAGATGGTTGGGGTACTGTCATTTGCTGGGCTGTTAGAGAGAGAGAGAGAGAGAGAGTGTGTGTGTGTGTGTGAGAGAGAGAGAGTGTGTGTGCGTGAGAGAGAGAGAGAGAGGCTGCATTTTCTGTAGTTAGAGGGAAAGACCTCACTTCTGCCTTCTTCCGGAAGCCCACCTTGGCCCCAGTGCTTGATGGGTCACCCCCTTCTACCTGACTCCCCTTTCTTCATCTGTTCCTTACGTGGACGTGCCCCCTCTTTTCACTCCACATGTTCTGACTGTTCCCATTCCCTCTGAGGTGTTTGTGCCACCTGTGCACCACAGATTCCTGGAGACGTCTCCCAAACTCCAGAGCCATGGCCAGCTCCAGCCAAGGACAGCTCCACCCAGTGTCCCTTAGACGTGCTCCCTCTCTGCCCTTAGGTTAAAATCCCCTAACCTCAGCCTGCCGGGGGCCTTTGCATTCCTTTCTGACCCGGTCTCCTTGTACTCAGCCTTGCTCAGGGTCGGGTCTCTAACGACGGGGAGGGTCATTGGCCAGGGGCTGCCGCTGCGCAGGGCTTTGGGTCGAGGCTCCGCCTATCTTGGCCAGGTGGCAGGGAAACTGAGGCAGGCGAGTTCCTGGGACATTCTGAACTCCTCTGACTGCTGACTTTGCTCCCAAATGGCCTTGCTGGACCATGAGAATGCCGGGTGGTCTAGGGGGCTTCCACCCAATCTTCTCTTCCTCTTCCTCTTCCAGCCTCTCCGGCACTCCCCCCACCCCACCCCCACCACTTTATTCGCAGGCATTGCACCTCTGAGATCTTTGCACATTTAATCCCGTGTTGGCATTTGAGGACCGAGGCTAAGACACTCTTGTTTGAGCTCATTTGCACTCTGTCTTTGCACTGCCCCCTGCCTTGAGTGTCCATCCTCACCGCTAGCTCAGTTTCTGGTTCAGGTCTCTGTTTAAGGGCCAGAACCTCAGAGAGGACTGCACTGACCATTTTGTCTGAAGAAGTCCAACCCTTACCCCTGGCCCCAGACCTTATCTATCACATCATGGATTTTAATTCATTCATAGCTTATCTGAATTATTTTTATTTGCCAAACTTGTATTTTGTTGTTTATTCCTCTCCCTCACCCATCAATTAGAATGTAAGCTCCGAAGGAAAGGCTTTTTTTTTTTTTTTTGACGGAGTCTCACTCTGTTGCCAGGCTGGAGTGCAGTGGTGCGATCTTGGCTCACCTCAACCTCTGCCTCCCGGGTTCAAGCGATTCTCCTGCCTCAGCCTCCCGACTAGCTGGGACTACAGGACACGGATTTTGTCCCACTTGTTCTCAACTGGGTTCCAGGGCTTATGGCAGGCTCTCAAAAGACGATTTCTTTTTTTTGAGATGGAGTCTCGCTCTGTTGCCCAGGCTGGAGTGCAGTGGCATGATCTCGGCTCACTGCAAGCTCCACCTCCCAGGTTCACGCCATTCTCCTGCCTCAGCTTCCTGAGTAGCTGGGACTACAGGTGCCTGCCACGATGCCCAGCTAATTTTTTTTTTTTTTGTATTTTTAGTAGAGATGGGGTTTCACCATGTTGGCCAGGATGGTCTCCATCTCCTGACCTCATGATCCGCCCCCCTCGGCCTCCCAAAGTGCTGTGATTACAGGCGTGTGCCACCACTCCTGGCCAAAAAACGATTTCTTAAATTGATTAATTTGTTCTCCAAGTCTTATTTCTGCTTCTGCTAATGGTGCTACTTCCTCACTCTGCCTTCACCTTAATCAGAAAGTTATTTGTCATCCTTGATTCCTCACCTTTGATTCCTTCCCTCGTTGGAAGATTTTATCTCCTACATATTTTCAAATCCACCCTCCTCTGCATCTCTACAGCCTCTTCTCTGTCCATGTTTCTCACTAAGATCATGGCTGTCACCTCTTAACTTACCTACCTTCGAAAGGTTTGTCTCTTGTAAATTTTTGAGATTGATCTTTTAAACTTGTACATTTGACTGTTCAAACCCTCTGGTGCCTAACTTGGATCATGATTTGAACAAATGTGAAAAACACATTGGACACCATTGGAAAGTTGAACATAGGCTGGCTATTAGATATTATTAAGGAATTGTTTTTTGTTGAGTGTCAGAATGGTCTTGTGGTTATGTTAAAACAGTCTTTATCTGTTCGAGATAAATACTGAAGATTTTATTGGTGAAATGATGTCTGGAATTTGCTTTAAAACATCGCACACCTTTGCTTCTCTTGATCATCTTCCTTGGTATTATTCTCCTTCCCTCTTACCCCCACCTGACCTCACACCTTGTAGGGGAGGTCTTCCAGATGTTCCTACAAATTCATTAAGAGCTTGTCCAAATACCACCTCTTTCATGTAGCCTTCCCTGATTGCTCCATTGGAAGTGAGGTCTTTCTCCTGTGAACCTGCATAATACCATGTGTTCTTCATTTCTGACAGCTACCAATCTGACACACTGTAAAGCTATTTGGATACGTATATGTCTCTGTTGGTCAGGATTCTTTTGGTTGCAAGTAAGAAGGGCTAAACTCAACTGATTTTGGTGAAAAACCTAATTTCTTGACTCATGAAACAGAAAGAAACTAAAAAGTAGCCTAGCTTTGGCATAGTCGGATTTAGTGGCTCAAATTATGGCCTCACGTTTGTTCCCTGTCTCTCTTTTTCTATCTGTTGGCTCTACTTTCTTTTGTGTTGGCTTTACTCTCAGGAAAACCCTGTCTATATAGTGGCGTCTATTACATTGTCCTTAAAAGAGAAAGAACATTTTTCTCCTCCTGTTATTCCAGCTTTAAGTCTATGACACAGTCCTGTTGGCCTGAATTGGATCATGTGCCCATCCTTGAACCAATCACTATGGCTGGGGGACAGTTGGATTCATGCATGCATTGGCCAGGTTTAAATCAGGAGGCCACCCCTGGAGCCGAAGGATAGAGCAGCTTCACTCAAACCTCATCAACTGAGAGAGATTGTATGTGCACTGCCCAAGATTGTTCATTACACGTTAGTAGCATTATAAATATCTGGGCTAAGGAGTAGTGAGACAGCACAAGGTGCTAGTGAAATAAATTCCCTTCCCTTTTGCTACTTTCTTGCTAAGGTTTCTCTCTCTGGAGTGGCCGCCCTGTCTGTTTTGTTAACTGCTTGAACCCATTACTACCCTTAATTTTATATTTCTGAGTGAGTTCTATCACAAACTGGACTGTTGCCATTGCTTCTTGGCAAAGCCATCCCAGATTCCAAAGGGAAATTTAATTTGGCTTAAAAAACAATAGAGGACATTGTAGTGTGAAACTGGGGGAACAAAAAACGATCTGTTTGGGCATTTTGGAAAAGCCTTCTTGAAAAGGAAAGGAGAAGTGCAAGAGGCTCCTCAGTAGAACTTTCGCTAGGCTATATGGTTGGTTGTTTTCTGGCTCCATGATAGGCTCAGACAATGTGGAGGCATGGGACATCTTGATTCATCACTCCAGGATGGATAGAAAAAAGGGTCAGTGTGGGCACCGAATCCAGTGAATCTGTTTGGATAATTGCTGGTGGCCTTCATCAGCCACTACTTGAGCATTGCACATGGGCTGCATTCAACCGAAGTTCTGGATGGCACAGAGTATTCCTGCATGATGTCTCCCATCCCAGTGGACACTCAGTTTGATGAGTAGACCTAACACTTGGATCCATTTTGGAGAGAACCAGAAGCTAGCCATGAAAATAGCAGAGTGTAAAAGGCATTGGTTTTTAAGTCAGATGGAACTAGGTTTACATTTCAGTGTAGTCGCTTGGTAGATGTGTGACTCTGAGCATGTTAACTAATCCCTCAATCTATAAAAGGCAATAAGAATATCTACCTCAAAGAGTGGCCATAAAGGGTCATTGAGATAATGTATATGAAGGGCTTGGCTATATTAATAGTAGGTGCTTGATAAATATTGGGTTCTGTTCCTTCTTTGATAATACCTATAACATTATCTTGCATAACTCCTCTACATAAAATCTTGAGCACCTGTCATTGTTTTAGGAATTCTCTAGTGGTTCTCAATTGTTTGAAATATAGAGGTACCAGCACCCTAGTGACCTGTAGAGCTTCTACAATCATAATTTTGCATCCATCGTGGTAAAGATCAGATCAGGCAAGAATCATCAATGGATATTCTATCTAGGGGGGTGGGTGGAATTTTCATGAAGGGTAGGATATTTACATGGCCTTAAAGACTCTTGCAAGGGAGAAAATAACACAGTGAAATATTGAGGAAAAATCTGACAGTACCTTGACCAGGTGATCAAAATGAGAATTACTTATGAGAGACTGATATTGTGTGCCTCTAGATGTGAGGCCCCAGAAGGAAACATTGTTTATGCTGAGTTCTGGCTGAGAATACAAAACCTCAATATAATCACAAGGAAACATCAGTCACACATAAAATCAGGAACATTCTTTTATAAAAAAAGTGTTGGGGGGAGGGTGTATTCTTGAAAAAATCTCAATGTCAGAAAAAACAAGAATAGGCTGTTGGAAATGCTCCTGATTACATAGGGCTAAAGAGGCATGACAATTAAATGCAATTCCTGACCATAGACTGGATTCTGCCTGGAGAAAAAAATACTATAAAGGATATTATTAGATCAGTTGACAAAACTGGAGTGTGTATGGGAGATTAAAGTACTGTATCAGTGTAAATATAAGAGGTTGATAATTGTAGTATGCTATCTCTATTCTTAGGAAATAGAACCTTAAGTATTTAGGGGTAAAAGGCCATAATGTATGTAACTTATCTTAACATGGTTCAGAAAAAGAAATAAAAATTAAATTAATTTATTCACTACACACACACACACACACACTCACACATGTATATATGCAGGGGGAGGAGGGAGAAGGCAAGGGAGAGAAAAGCAAATGAGGTAAAATGTTAATAGTAGGTGAATCTGGGTAAAGTGTTTATGGATATTGTTTGTACTATTTTTGTTTTTGCAACTTTTTGTAAGTTAGAAATTACTTCCAAAAAAGTTAAAAACAATACATTGTGCTCTTTCTACCTTTCCTGCTCCCAGAGACCTGGGTTAGCAGGGATGTTGGGGTGATGGTCATGAATGGGGTGTGTTGAACACATTCCAGGAGATCCTCATATCACACCAGCTCCACCTGACTGAAAGGAGGAAGCTGGACTCTGGCAATCATATTTGATATCTAAATTCATTAATTATAATTCAATGGTGATAAAACCAAGAATCTTAATTTTGTAGAGTCTTGAATGAAATGAACTTTGTAAGTGAGGACTAAAGTGGGAATAGAAGCCTTATGGGGCAAGGAGAGCATTTAGGTAGAAAGTTGAGCCCCTACACCTAGGCCTGCAAGACATATCATCTGCCTTAATTTTCTAAAAATCACCTTTAATCTTATTCCAAAATACTATCCCCAAAAGTTGTCAGAAAGTTCAAAGAGTTGTTACGGGGGCTCCCCCTTCCCGAGGCTCACAGATGTCCTAGGAATCAGAGCAGCACAGAGTGGGAGGGAGGGAAAGAAAACCCCAGCTGTGGTTCACTGGTTTACACTGGGTACCATGGACCTGCATGTCCCAGCTTGGCTCCCTGCAGTAGTGTTGGTGGCTTTGCTGCGTATCTGCCATAGTCAACACACAGAGACCCTGTGTGCCAGATGTGCTTCCATGCTGGGGCCTCCTGCAGTCTGTGGTCCTGCCACCACTCTGCTACACGGCAGGCCTCACAGTGATCCTCAGAGGAACCTGTCTTCAGTTTGGAATTCTTGCCCTCTGGGGGCTATGTCTTCTTTTTCTCCTTCAAAGGCAACCAGCACCCCCTGTTCCTTCCTCCCAGCACCTGCTCACTCACCAGCATAATGTTTTCATTGAGTTTAAGATTTTACAGAAGATAGGAGGGGGCCACAGACTTAGCTACCTGGTTATTTGCTTAGAATTGGGTATAAAGTGGAGGTGGGAATCACAGAGAACAAAATACAAATTAATGTCAAAAATTATTCTGGCATATAGCTTTTCATCTCCTGTGAATAGTTCAATTTAGAAATTAAAAAACTAAAAAATATTTCCATCCAGTGGGGGTGAATCAGGCGAAGTTCTACCTCTCTACCTGGTTTTTGATGGCTGTTTTTTCACCAACCACTAGATGTCACATCTAAAAAATAAATCCCAAAGCAACCCCAGGTGTGAACCATCCTTCTCAGGGTCAGCACACCATGTTTGTAAATATTTTGTTTTTCAGAATGGAAGGTTCAGGATAATTTTAGCCCATTAGCGTTTTTTCCCCTTAAGAACAATATTTTAAAACTGGTGGCATATTAAAAGAAAAATCTACGAAGTAGTGATATTGAACTGATTCTGAGAGAATGCATGATTTCAAAATGACATATCCACCAAAATGTCTGCCTAGCTTGTCTGATCCACATTGTTCTAACTATAACATTTATAGACACTTCTGGGCAGGTTCAATGTAAAAATCAAAGTTGACTTAATTCCTGGCTTCTGATCCAAGAGGCCAACAGTGAACTCATACATCATTGATGGGGACGTTCTGACTTCTGTCAATCCCACTGTAACCTCCCAATGGTTTCACCTTGCCTGCTGCCTAGACAGAACTGATTTATCAAGACGGGGAATTGCAATGGAGAAAGAGTAATTCACGCAGAGCTGGCTGTGCAGGAGACCGGAGTTTTATTATTACTCAAGTCACTCTCCCTGAGCATTTGAGGATCATAGTTTTTAAAGATAGTTTGGCGGGTAGGGGCTTGGGAAGTGGGGAGTGCTGATTGGTCAGGTTGGAGATGGAATCATAGGGGGTTGAAGTGAGATTTTTTTGCTGTTTTCTGTTCCTGTAGGTGATGGCAGAACTGGTTTGGCCAGATTACCGGTCTGGGTGGTGTCAGCTGATCCATCAAGTGCGGGGTCTGCAAAATATCTCAAGCACTGATCTTAGGTTTTACAAAAGTGATGTTACCTCCAGGAGCAATTTGGGGAGGTTCAGACTCTTGGAGCCAGAGGCTGCATGACCCCTCAACCGTAGTTTCTTTACTTTTCTTTTTTTTTTTTTTTTTCGGAGACGAAGTCTCGCTCTGTTGCCCAGGCTGGAGAGCAATGGCGTGATCTCGGCTCACTGCAACCTCCGCCTCCCAGGTTCAAGCAATTCTCCTGCCTCAGCATCCTGAGTAGCTGGGATTACAGGCACCTGCCATCATGCCTAGCTAATTTTTGTATTTTTGTAGAGATGAGGTTTCACCATGTTGACCAGGGTTGTCTTGAACTCCTGACCTCAGGTGATGCACCCACCTGGGCCTCCCAAAGTGCTGGGATTACAGGCATGAGCCACTGTGCCCGGCCAATTTCTAATCTTGTAGCTAATTTGTTAGTCCTGCAAAGGCAGACTGGTCCCCAGGCAAGAAGGGGGTCTTTTCGGGAAAGAGCTGTTACAAATTTTGTTTTAGAGTCAAACCATGAACTGAATTCCTTCCCAAAGTTAGTTCGGCCTATGCCCAGGAAGGAACAAGGACAGCTTAAGGGTTAGAGGCAAGATAGATTTGGTTAGGTCTGATTTCTTTCACTGTCATAATTTCCTCAGTTATAATTTTGCAAAGGCGGTTTCACCACAGGGGCAAGGAAGGCGAGATCACTCCACAGAGAAAACCCACAGAGGGCTGCCCTCAATGGACTGACCCCTCTGCTCGTGAGACAAAGTGAACAAATTTGAGGGCCATGTTTCACGGGGGCCTTCTCTGTGCCGGATGTTTCACACATACGTCATCTCACAGTGCTCAGGGCAGTCGTGAATACTAGAAATAATTACACATTCCTATTTTGCAAAAGTGAAAACCGAGAAAAGTTGAATAAGGTTTCCAGGGTCACAGAGCTGAGTGGTGGAGCCAGGCTTCAAGGCCTCTCCGCTGTTGACTGATTTGCTCATTGACTTTTGGTGGGACTGCATTCAGATAGTGCTCTTCACTTCATTGCCTCCATCTGTGACTTTAACTCTCATTTTCACAGACTTTCTGCTTTGAGTCAGAACCTGAAGCCAAGACCCTAAACACTGAAGTCTCCTCTGGTCAGGTGACCCCCATCAGTCTGCCTGGAAACAGGAAGAGCCTTGTAGCAGCCCTCTAGAGACTGGTTGGGCCCGGTCCTCAGTCTGATGACACCTGTTTGGGAACAGCCCAGTGTTTAGGTGGGATGAAGAATTTCTGGGCACCAAGCCATGGCTGGGTGAGAGAAAGGACATGCTGCAGGTTTGTGCCGGGTGTTTACCTCATGTCACTTGATGGGTTCCTGTAGCTGGAGGTTTTGAGACGTGAATGTGCAATGTAAACCCATTCATCACCTGCTTGGGGGCAGGAGGGGCTCGTGGGAGTGACAGGTGGCCTCTGTGGGCAGTGTTCTCTTACTCAACACTAATTGGGTCCATTTCGGCTTCTTTAGCAACATCATAGGATAGAAATATGATGACGTTAGCTGAAGGAATTTCTCTGGGGCTGGATGAGGAGAACAAATACAATCCTTCCTTAAGAGAAGTGATTTGTTTTGTTTCACTTCTTAAAATTTCAGCCCAGGGTAGGGAGAAACCCATGAGATTTTAAGCCAGAGCTGGATTAGAGTCCCAGGAATGCCTCCTCATCCCAGATGAAGCCATAGAGGCTCTAAAGGGTTTGGGAACTTGCCCCAGCTCCCCCAGCTGGTGCGAGGCAGAGTCCAAATTTAATCCAGTTGCCTGCCCTTCTTCCTAGAGCAGAGACTTGCCTGGGCCCTGAGCACAGTGAGACATTTGTCCTGTACCTTTTGGGCACTTATTCAGCCATACTAGCATGTAAGTGGAAATTAAAGAAGAGCTGATGATGGAAGGGAGATAGGAGAAGGAAGAAAAGAAGCTAGAGATAGAAAGCCTTGAGTTGGGGTCTCCGTGCTGCCCCTCCCCAACCTTGGCTCTTTCTTGCTCTCCATTCTGAGTATGGAAGAACAACTTATCAAAACTTATGTTTGGTAGGAGAAAAATGCTGATACCATCTCTTGTAGGTCTAGGGAGTTAGGAAACATACACCATGTGAAATGCCTAAAAATCAGGAATGTAAAAATATCTTTCCAGTTAATAAACCTTTACTCATGTTCTACCATGTGCAATAACCCACCAATGTCCAAACCATGAAGTGATATGGGGGGAAACTACTGAGGACCTCCTCAGTCCTGGGCACACCATGGACATTCCCTCCTTCAATCTTCCCAGCTGCTCCAAGAGGCAGATCCTATTGTCTCCAAGTCACACATGGGAAAACTGAGGCTCCAGGAGGGTGAGTGACTTGGGTCTTGCAGGCCTGGAAGGAGCTGGGCCTTTTGAAGGATTCCTTGAGGGTATGAAGAAAGATACCCTTGGGTAAAAGATACTTGGCTTGAGTAAAAAATCACAGAAGGCGGCAAGCTTAACCAAAATCAAGTTTTAGGAAGTTAGCTGCTGTTGCCTGCTGGGTTTCTTGGAGTTTCCATGTCTTAGCCAGTCTCTCTTTTTTCATTCATTGGCCTGGCTGTTTTGTTTTCTTTTTAACATGATGATTCCTCAGGGACCCCATAGTCTTGAATTCCCATGGCTGGTACAGATTGTGCTGGGCATGTGCACAGCTTGTTAATGGAGAATTTGGCAGGGCATGCCCTTACCCTTGTCCCTCTGCACATCAGTCACCCCCACGTGCAGGGCCCAGCTCTTGTGGGCAAGAAGGGAAGTGCATGGAACATGTGTTGGTGAATGAGTCATTGTCTTTTTCCTGTATGGAAGATGCAAGTAATAGTCAACGCCAATATTGATACCAGATCCAATACAGAGTTTCATCTCACAGCTTTGAATGCCTATAATGTGCTACACCTTTGGCTAGGATAGAACTTAATTCTGAGAAGTAGGTTTTATTATTCCCATCATATAATTGAAGACACATATAATCTAAGAGGTTAGGGAACTTACCCATGGTCCCCAGCTCGTGGGCGGCAGAGCCTAAATTCAAGTTCAGCTGCCCTGACTCTAAGTCAGTGTCCTTCTTAGAGCAGAAACCTGCCTTTGGCCCCAAGTGCAGTGAGGCATTTGTCTTGTACCTTTGGGGTACTGTTCCATTCATCTGCTGCCCCTGGAAACTCTGCAGAGAAACCTGGTGTCTTTGAATTGGCTTGTTTGGCTTTTTGGAGATTATCCAATTTGCCTGAGCATGTAGATGGATAGACAGCGTGTAACCTGCTATGCCCATTTCCTTGGCTGCAGGACAGTCCCTGAGAGGGCTGGTCTCTGCCTCTTTTGGACACATTGTCAGGAGTAATGAGGATATTTGGTTCTGCTCCCAGAGATAAAATGTGGCCATGCAAGTCAGAGAGCACCAGGCAGAGCCCTTGCTGGTGTCTGGTTGGTTGGGAGCAGCCCCCTCTTCTGGTGTTTAGCCTCACTAGGTTTGGACAATTGAAGTGATTGTGAACTTGAGTGGCTGCCTGCTGCCTAAGAGATAGCCACCACTTCTGTTTCATGATTGCTTAATAATTATAGTAGTAGTAGTAGTAGTAATAATAATAATAGCAATAATAATGGTAAGCACTCAGAATAATTACAAGGTGCCAGGCATTGTTTTAAGCATTTTATAAATATTAAGTCATTTAAATTTTCACAACAACATTTTAAAGTAGGTACACTCATTATCTACCCATTTTTGTAGAGGATACTGAGGCACAAATAAGTCACATAATTTGCCCATGGTCAAACAGTAAATGAGGGAGCCGGGATTTGAATTCATGGAGTTGGTTCCTGGAACATCATTTAAACATCAGTTAGTCTTCATTGCTCCTTTGCTCTGTTCCAAGAATAGGCTTAGCTTTGGAATAGAGGTGAATGGAGATGAACCCGACACAGGAAGCCAGGGCAATTTTTGGGCAGCACCACAGAAGTTGCCATTCCCCTTTCTCATTTGTTTTTTTTCTCCTTTCTCTGTCTAACTTCTTCAAAAATCTTTACTTGTTCATCGTCTCAGTCTTTCCTCATTTCTTCCACTGGTGTCTAGTCACTAATCATCAAACTGGTTAAGAGGCCTATCTGTGAGATCCTTGAGGTCAGAAACTGTGTGTCTGATAATCCTAGCAGCTGATGCATGAAATATGCTGGGCATATGCTTGTAGAATGCAGGGAGCAATGGATGGACAGATGGACTGATGAATTTCATCCCTGCTTCCCCAGGATCAACCTCAAAATGACCTTTTCTGGGGGCCTGCTCGAAGAAGGTAGAGACAAAACAAGAAGCTGAAACTAGGAGACTGGATTGGAAGTTGAAACAGTGGCACCCTATTATTGGTTTGGAGTTCACAGAGCATTTTAATATAGTTTGTATTTAATCTTCATAATGATGCATATTGTAGGTAGAATAGATGTTATTGCCTCTGTCTTACAGATGAGGAAACTGGGGCCAACAGAAGAGGTGACTTGCCCAAGGTCACATTACTCTCTATTCAGTAATTCTCCTACTACTCCATGGGACTGATCAGACCCAGAGCAGGGCGGGGGAACCTGGTGAAGAGCTGAGAAATCCTGTGGCCAGATGAGACTGAGTGGGCAACAGGAATCTGTTGGCTAGGCTGGCAGAGATGTTGGCAGAAGGAACTTGCTGCTTCCGGCAGAAAAACAGGCTCTCAGGGGAGCTGGCTGCCATTAGGCCCTTGCACTTATGCTTTGGAGGAAGGGGAGCTGGGGTGTGGATTCCAGGGCTTTGCCACCATACAACTGGCTCGGATGCCTGTTTGCCTCCCTCTTGGGCCTACTACTCCAGTCACCTGATAGGACAGTGACACTTCCAGGGCTGCAGTGGGAGCCCCTGGTTTGTGGATCCAAACAGGATGTTTATGCTAAACTTTTAGAAAACTCCATCAAACAAGCTGTTAATGTCATCTACGCACTTCAGAAAAAACTTCTGGGAGACATCTGTTTGCTAAAGTTCATATGTTCACATCCCCGAGGATTAATTTTTTTGTGTGAAGCTTGCCTTAGGTGAAGTGGCAAAACACACTGGAACTAGTTTGGGCAATTCCCATGAAATGCTTTCTGATTTCCTTCCCTGATCTCCTTGCCCTGTGTAACACTCTGCTTCAGTCTTTGAGCATCTCTAACCTCCTGAATGGTTTCTCCACTTTTAAGCTTCATACTCTGCTCCCCCTGCACACAGTTGCTGCAGTGCTTTATCCAAAACACATGTGGGATTTTGTCACTTCTCTGCTTAGACATTCGATGTGTCCTCTTTCCCTCATGCGGAATTTCTCACCATAGTCCACCAGCCCTTTCTGTGTCTGCACAAGTATCTGCACCAGCCTCTGCCACTCCTGACTGTGCATACTTAACTCTGGGTACACCACAGGATGAGCTAGTAATGCCCAAGCTTACCACCTATCGTTCTGCCTCTGTACTTTTCTTTCTATTTGGGGTGTCCTTTCTCCTCCTTCTATGTATTTTCAAGGCCCATCACAAGTGTACCCTCCTTGGTGAAGCTTTCCAAACCTTTTGTTTCCTTGCATGCAGGACAAATATCCTTTTCTCTTTGGCTTCCATGACCTTTCATAATATGTATAATGTGATACTTAGCGCGGTGCATCATAGTTGCTCCTGAGATATTCTCAGGGACAGAATTGGGGCCTGTTCAAATGTGTTCAGTCCCCAGTGCCCAGTGTAAAACTATGGCTCCATCTAATGTTTCATGATTAAATGATCCTGAAGCCAGAGGCCAAGTGTTTCTGATGCACTCTCAAGTTAAAAAGTTTGAGTGTGGCCTAGTCACATGCAAACTGAGGTCTATGCAAATCCAAAGCCCAGGCTCCTTCCCCTCCCCTGCGTCTGCTGCTCTCTCAGTGAGAGAGGGAAGGATGTGGGACAGGACCCCACTGGCAGAGAAATAAATCCAGGCGGTTTATCTTGGTGTCTCCCATCTGAGAGGCCTTGACTCCCATGAACTCATTAATGCTCTTAAGAGCTTTGCAAAGTGACGTCAGCCACCCTGGGTTCACGCGCTGGGCCCTTACTAGCCTCTGGGACCTCTTGTTATCAATGTGGGTGATTTCCAAAACAGAGACTTGGGTTTCTGAGCTCTTCTGGGAATACTTTGGCAATGGGGAAAGGTTCATGTTTCATCAAACTTAGGCTGGCTGCGTTTGGCAGATTCCTAAGAAGAAAGGAAAGACGTTTGTTTGACTTTTTGCAAGTCAGATTTAAGGGCATGAACTGGACTTTCTGGGGCAGCCATTATCTACTGAGTTAATTCGGGTGGGGTCTGGGGGAATTGGGAGAGGGGTGCTTGTTGGAAGCACAGAGTTGATTGCAGGGTCTTAGACCCCTGAGTAGTGCAGCCCTTCTTGGAGTGGAGTATAACTCCTCGGTAGCAGGGGTTTCTGAGATCTCCTTTGCCTTCTCCTCTCTCACTTGGGCATGTGTGTACACATTCATATACACACATGCATATACACATACATGACACACACACACACACAAACATACACACTTACTCTGCGTGGATTTCCCCAAGTTGGTGCTGTCTCTGATGAATAGTGAGAAAACATTATAATCTCTTGCTCTTCATTATCTACCTAGAAAACTGCATTTATTTATTGCTTTTGGAATATGATGACATCAGTGAAGGAAGATATCGGGCTTTCTGGCTATATTTTAAAGTTATGGAGGAAAAGGGAGAGGGTTGTTTTCCTGCTCTCTCAGGAGGTCTGATAGAGGAGAGTTGTGCTTTTTCCACCAGGGCCAACACACAAAGTTCTGTACCTTCTCATGAATGTGCAGGGGACTTGTTTCCTGGACCTGTCAGTTCCAGTGAGGTCACAGTAGCAAGTCAAATGTCACTGGCCTTGGTCATCACCTGCATAACATAGGACCTCCAGCTCCCTCACAGTCTCATCCTGTTGTTTCTAGAGGTATCCATGGAGGAGTGTCATATGGACAGAACTACTCTTTTGTTCTCTTTCACCTGCAACAATGCACCAACAATAACGTGTCCTCAAATGTACTCTTGGAGTCTAGCCCAGTCCAGATCCTCTGATACACCCCATATCGCCTCATTTCATTGTTTCAGTGGTGCATGAGGCCCTTTGGGATTCACTGTCCCTGCCCTGCCTTCTTCCATTTCCCTCATTCCCATGCATTTTCTCAGTAGTGAGCTGCCTACGTTTTCCAAATGCATCATGCTGATCCCTCTCCCTAGGATGGTGTTCTCAAGGCTTATCTCCTAGGAAAATCCCTTTTCCTATTTTAAAAGTGAATCAGTCACTGATCTCTGATCAGAGTCATTGATCTCTGATCAAATTCTCTGATCTCTGTCCCCTGACCTTAGAGTGGACCCTCCCTTTCCTGGGCTCTGCTTATCCGTGTGTGTCTGCGTATTGTGTTCGTTGTGCAGCAGCGCCCTTTATTGTTTATACATCATCTCCCCATGTCTGTAACCTCCATATCTAGCTCAATGCCTGGCACATTGCTTATGCCACAGAAATATTCATTTGAATTAGACTGAAATCATCTTGCCTTTCCCTGAATCCTCTCTTTCCCCAGCTGCATAAACTCAATTGTCTCCTGAAAGTAATCAGGACCCTTTGGAAATCCATCAGTTTAAGAGAGATGAGAGAGCAGTGAAAAGAACAGGCTATTATAAGCAGATCTCTTTCTACCTCTGGGGATTCATTCATTGTGAGACATTTGCATGAAGAATGGCAGCTATATTCTCTGGAAGGCCCGTAAGGCTGTTGGAGCATTGTGGGGTTTCGGTAAAGGCCAGTTCAGCTGTGAATGGCATAGAAAGGCTATTTACAGAAGCAACAAAAAAGATCTTGTTATAAGGTCACCAATAAGGTGGTGTTTAATAAGGACTGTGTTTAAATAAGGCTTCAGGGAGTCTGGATTCACTGTTTTTGGAAATGTGAATTCTACTTCTGGGGATGACGTTAAATTTCCACTTTATAATAGATGTTGATGCCTACTTCATAGGTTGTTATGAGTATTAAATATTGTTCTTTCTAAGATACATGATCTCTCACCAAGACATCTCCAATAGCCCCAATTGCCCCTCCCACCCCAAATCCATTCTCCATTCAGCAGCCAGAATGATCTTTGAAAAACACAACTCTGAATTTGCTACACCTATGCTTAGAGCCTTTTGATGGCTTCCTGTCCACTGTGCTACTCAAAGTATGTTCTCAAGAGCTGGTGTGTGAGCTGTTTGTTATGGTTAGGCCATGAGAAGGGACACAAATAGAGGTCAAGCATTTAAAAACTTTTACAGTAACTGGTAGAATAATTTTATATGTGTTAAAACTAGTGGTAAAACATTTGGGCTCATATTTTGTATGTCTTTTAATTTCAATTTTCCAGTAACTCATTTTTATTGTATTTCATGGAAGTGTCAGTCCTTGACACGTTGCAAATACGTAGTTTGAGCAGCACTGGGCTGCGAGGCCTGAGGGCTCTGGCCCTGCCTTCCTGGATTGATTTTTTAGTTCTCTCCCACCCTCCTCTGTGCTGCAGCCACAGTGGCCTCCTCAAACATTCATCCTCCTTCCATGTGGACCTGTGCAAATGCTGTTCCCTCTGCCTGAATGCCTCCTCCTTGCCTGCCCTTTCCGTGGATTTAATTCTTGCTTATCATTCAGGTCTCAGCTCACAGTTAGTTTCTCAAAGAAGTATCCCTTTCCCCCCAGACTAGACAGTTATATGCTCTCCTTGCACCTGGTTCTTCTCCTTCATAATATTTTACAAAATCATCAACAAATAATTAATTGTATGATTTGTTGTTCAAGCCCATCTTCCTACTAGAATATATGTTCCATGAGGGAAGAGATTGTGACTGCCTTGTGGTCTGTGCCTTACAGTCCCGGGATCTTGCGCAGTGCTGGGCACAGAGCAGATGGTCAGGAAGTAGTTACTGAGTGAGCAAATGAAGACTCTTTTGGAAAATATGTTTGTGCATTGTTTATATACTTATATTAGGGAGGAGTTGACTAAGAGTAGGCAAGTCAGAGAGGAGGAGACGTAAGTGATCTCATAATGTACAATTAGATTATTGGTCCCTGAATAATTGAAATTTGCATAAAATATTCATAACCACTAAGTATCCTGGCTCTGTAGAGAGGTGCAAAATGGAACCCTCCCTGGAGATATTCAGGGTTGTCCATCAATTGGGTCATCTTTGCAACCCCAGGGGGAGATCTGATTGATACTGTCAGACCAGATCTCACCTAAAAGGACCTCACTGTGGCTGGACCTGAGTGTGAGGAGGGGAGTAGCAGGTGACACCCTGGGCTGATGGCCATGGCTAACCTTTGTCAGCAATCATAAGGAGTTTGGACTTAGCTTTAAAAGCAAGGGGCTGCTAGAAAGGTTTAAGGGCAGACATGGTGGAAAATGGAGAATGGAGAAAGGGCAAAGGGTTATGAACATTCCAATGAGATGTTTATTATTCATGGATGATATTCAGTGTGTGTATTATTCTCCTCTGAGCCAGGCACTGTGCAGGTGCAGGGGTTGTGTGAGGGGGCAGGGTGGGGAGAGACAACTCTTGAGGCAGGAGAGCAGGTAGGAAATGGTGACAGCAATCCAGAGAAGACGCATGGTGGCTGGAACAGGGACTAGGATCATCCTGGAAGTGGTGGCTGGAAAGGCGCAGACAGGCTAGAGGCGGAATTGACAGGACTTGGGAATGGAATTGATTTGGAAGGCGAGGGAAAAGGAGTGAAAGATGATGAAGGTGCCTGGTCTGGAAAACCGGGTAGATGATGGTGCCCTTGCCTGAGTTGCAGCTCTAGGCCGCTTATGCTATGTTTAGAGTAGGCCACCCCAGCTTCAAACGTGCAGGTCAAAGTAGGGTGGGAGAGGACATAACAGGCCTAGTCCTGGGCTGCCGGATTCAGGTCTAGGTCTGTCTGGACTGTGGACACCCCAGCAGCAGGTGAGCAAATGTGGGAGTATATCCAGCTGGTAGAGGCTGGGGACAGAGGCCAGGGAACAGGGATAGTGTGACAGGGAATCTGTTGCCACAGTTTAAAGAAGTTAGCATTAGCCTGTGTGTGTGTGTGTGTGTGTGTGTGCTTGTGCTTGTGCACGCTCGCATGTGTGTGCTGATAATCCATCATTTTCTTTATCTGCATCATGCTTCACTAGAGCTCCCGACTTAATCCGGCTTGACTTGTACAAATGTCGCCATCTGGCACTAGATCATGCACCTTTTCAATCAAAAGAAGCAGAATGATTCCATTCAGAAATGCAAGCCCATGACAGGATGCCTTTGCGGTGTGTTACAGCCAAACCTGAACTTGTAATCAGGCTTTGAGGTATTTCTTTTTAGTAAAAAGCTTATTTGGGTTAACTCTGAAACAGATGTCATGCAGGAAAAGGTCTCATAGTTTGAAAGGCTTTACTCTGCCCGAATCATTAAAATGAACCCAAGGTCACTGGATGTGCTTATGGTGGGGCTGTGGGCTGTTGCTTCTGAGCTGAGTGGTAAGAGGATGTGGCTACAGCATTATCAGTGATCGTCATCAAACATTTTATTTATAGTCCCCACGACATTAGAGAGACAGCACTGACGTGTGATTTCATAGAAAGTGTATTAGGTAGGGAATTAGAGCCAACAGCAGGGTTTCTCAAAGTGTGGTCTGTGGACCACCTGGATCAGAATAGGCTGTGATGGGAGCCAGGGGTCTGATTCAATTGGTCTGAGATTGACCCAATAAACTCCATTTTTAACAGGCTCCCTCCCCAGGTGATTCTGATGCACACCTAATTTGAGAATTGCTTCTCAAAGCCCATGTTTTTGAGTCAGACAGACCTCTGGCTCGAGTTCTGCTGCCTAATGGCTGTGTGTGTGATCCAGGGTCTCCTTTTTCTGTCATTCTCAAATGCGTCATCTATAAAATGGGGATAGTAGCACTGTCTACCCCAGAGGCAGGGGGATGTAAGGATTCAATAAAATGCTTAACACAGTGCTTGGCAGGCAGGCAGTGTCTAATAAATGGGAGCTCTTGTGTCATTATTCAGCTTCTGACAGGCCAGCTGACCTAGGGCAGCTCACTTGTCTTAATACAGAGCTATAGATTGAAACATGCTCTGCATATGGTGGAGTGGCAGCCTGTGCACATTTGACTTAGGAAAAGTTAACTGTATATCCTGAATTTTTCTCTCTTTTATATAATTTAAAGGGAAATACAAATTTAAAATGTATATTTTGTATTTATATTCTTTATTTGATACTCTACCTTATTGCATGGACTATACAGTTGAATTAAGGGATTTTCAAAGGTAACCCTTGAGCACATGTGATTTTTGCCTCATGAGCTAACTTTAGAACCTCACCCCCACAGAAGGCATGACTCCACTATACTTAAAGACATGATGATTGACTTATTTTTGTGCCTTGATTTTTTTTATCTGCAAAATTGAAATAATGACATATCCTGGGCTGTGGAGTGGATATGTGAGATAGCATTTGTGAAAGGCACTTAGTTCTTAAAAAGAAAAAGTTTTAAATTAGTCCAAAGAAGAATTGACAAAAATAGTCGCCAGTGTGGTGGGAGGGCTCTTCAAGATCAACTCTCAGAAATGGATTTTGGGTGTCCTTTGTCCTATTGCTACAGGCATGAACAGCCCTTTTACTGAGTTAACCTGGTGTTTAAGAGGGCATCTCCTCCCTCAGTGTCCCATGCAATCGCTGAGGGGACACCCTTGTTTCCAGCACTGATGCCATATCCCTGATCCAAGTGAAGGTTGGACCTTACTGCTCAGCAGATCCTCTAAGGAGCAGTTAGATGCCTGCTTCTGTGGCCTTGCATTTACCACCTTAAGGAAAAAACACCACCAAGTAGTTCTCCCAGACATATTTTGTAGCATTTAGAAGCACCACCTGTAGTAACATGATCTAGGTTGTTTGGCTAAGAATTGATTGCAGAACCTTAGAATCTTGGAAAGGAATTTTTATGCCCTGATTGAACACATTCCATAGCACCCTTCTTGTCCAGACTCTGCCTGAACACTGCCAGCTGTGAAGGGTACCTTGTTATCCCCCCAAGGCCACCCACTCCTTTCTGATACCTTTGACCATTGAACATCTTTATACTGGTCCTGGATTTTGACTCCCAAGAGCTCCTGTTCACCAGCGTCTTAGGGAATATGTCTAGTCCCTCTTCTACATGACAGCCCTTCATACACCTGAAGACTGTGGACACTTCTCTTCCTTGCCATAAACAACTCCCCTGATACCCCTACCCAACATGTCTTATATCTGGTCTTCCCATACACAGCAGCATTCACGAACAAAGCAAAAAACAAAAGGAAGCTCTTCACAAAGTCTTTTCTCTCCAAATGTTTTGTTTTCCAAGTGTTGCTGACATTTTTGCTCATCAGTGTGATTAGAAGTGAATTATAGTGCAACATCTGGGTCAGAGAGCATTTGTTGCAACAGAGGGTCCTGGCATGTCTACTTGATGAGAGATAATAATGGTTCTTTGCAGAGGTTGTACTTTTCCTGTTATAAATCATACCCATCCTTCTAGGTATCTGCAGAGCTCACCTCCTCGGGAGGACTGCTGTCAGTCTGTGTCCCCCTTGGTCACCCCTGGCTTTGTATTTGTGTAATTCAGTGGGTAGTCTTTCTTCCAAGTTCTGGGAAATCCCTTCTGGGACTGAATCAAGCTGCTGTTTCAATTTTGCATGCTACATTTTAATTCCTTATTTCATGTTTATCTCTTGAGTCCCCTGTTAGGTTATAAACCCATTCAAGGCTGGGAATCTGGCTTGTATACCTAAGTATTTATAATCCAGTGAATTTCACATTCTTGGTGCACGTTCTTTGAAGAGGATTTGGTCTTCTCCTCCACTCTAAATTCTTTCTCATTGCAATGAATTCTGTCTGGAGTCCCCCATTGTTTCTATTAAACTCTGAACTTATATATCCCATTGCCAACTGGACCTCTCTACTTAGATGCCCCACAGGGACCTCAAACCCAACATGTATAATATTAAATAATTATCTTTACACCTTCATCTGAGCTGCCCAAGCCTACTCTGAGTGGCAACATGTCTTACTTCAAACAGCCATCCTGTGTTCCTGCCCACATAGTATATTGTTACTTACTGAGTTGAGTCAATTTCACTTTGGAAATGTCTATGAAATCCATTCCTTCCCTTCCATCTTTATTGCTATGCCTCCCTGGAGGCCCTCACTACTACCATAGTCTAGTACAGATGCCCATTGTACTAGTACTATGTACTAGTCTGTACATAGTACAGACTTATGATGGGGTTATGTCCTGATAAAACCATTGTAAGTTGAAAATGCATTTAATATACCTAACCTACTCAACATCATAGCCTGGCCTACCTTGAACAGGTTCAGAACACTTGTACTAGCATATAGTTGGGCAAAATCATCTAAACCAAAGCCTATTTTGTAAAACAGTGTTGAGTATCTCATGTTATTTACTGAATACTGTACTAAAAGTGAGAAACAGAATGATTATATGGGTACTTGAAATACAGTTTCTATTAACTGCCTACACTTTGGCAGCATTGAAAAATTGTAAGTCAAACAATTGTAAGTTGAGCCATTATAAGTTGGGGACTGTCTGTACTCACCATGTCACTTGTCTCTTCTTCTTCCAGGCCAAGTTTTATCCCACTGCTTCAGTGGGCTTACTATGGCCCACCCATCACCTTTGGGATAAAATTAATTCATTGCCTTAACAAATGATTCTTGAGAGAATTTGCCATGTATCATTCCCTATCCTGGGCATTGAGGGCACAGCAATGCATAAGACAGGAGCCCTTACCCTCATACAGACAGACAATAAATAAAAAAATTTGAGTTTGGCCAACAAGCCCTAGGCTCCCAAGACCTGGTCTGTGGCCCCTGCTTCATTTCGCACAAAACCTCTCTAGTCATTTCCAAACATGCCATGTCCATGAACTCTTCTTGGCCTTTTCATATGCTGATACCTTTTTTTATTTGTTAAAATCCTACTCCTCTTTTATAGGTTTAAGTGTCATCTTTTCTGTGGAGCCATTCTTGATTCTCCCAGTGTTATTCACTCCTTCTGGATTCCCACAGCACTAATTTATGTACTTACAGTATTGACCCTATAAGGTTATGATGATCTGTTAGCATGACTTCTCTCCCACTGAATGCTTCTTGAAGGCAGGGACTGTATTTTATTTATCCCTTCAGCCTCAGTGCATAGTATTGTGCTTGACACAGAGAAAGCACTCAATACATTTAATAAAAAATTGTAGCCACCATTTATTGTCATCTTACATGCCATGTATTGTGACAGGAGGTAATTAACATGAGTTATTTTGTTCTCATAACAGTCTTACAAGGTGGGTAATATTATTAAACCCATTTATATCCAAGGAAACATAGCTGAGGTCACACAGCTGATATTTAGGAGAGCCAGCGTTTGAACTTGTGTCTTTTGGACTCCAGAGCCTCTGTTCTTCATGAACATGCTTCCCTGCTTACAATAAATATTTTTTAAATGTGTCAATAAAGAATGTCATAGGTATTATAGATTTCCATGTTCTCACATTCTGTGTAGGCTCACTTTTGCTAAGTGCTTCTTCTCTGTGTTCTAAGAAGATTCCAAATACATAAACATTGACAAGCCATGGCCAGTAGCTACTTAGGGCTGTGTTCCCTGTGGCAGCATCTGATCTTCTGGGCTTTCTTGAAATTACCTAGTTGGCTTGGGGGTAGGAGAATACACATCTGCCCCCTGCTACTGCCTCCTACCTGCCTCCAATGGGGCAGAGCTCTTCTTTATCATAAGCATAAGAGTTAGTGCCTGATTGCTATGATCTGCATGTTTATGGCCCCTCAAAATTCATACGTTGAATGGCCAGGAATGGTGGCTCACGCCTGTAATCCCAGCACTTTGTGGGGCCAAGGCAAGAGGATTGCTTGAGCCCAGGAATTTGAGACCAGCCTGGCAAACATAGTGAAACCTTGTTTCTACTAAAAATAAAAAAATTAGCTGGGAGTGGAGGTGTACATCTGTGGTCCCAGCTACTCAGGAGGCTGGGGCGTGAGGACTGCTTGAGTCCAGGAGTTTGAGGCTTAAGTGAGCTCTGGTTGCACCATGTACTCCAACCTGGGCGACAGAGCAAGACTCTGTCTCAAAAAAAAAAAAAAAAATTCATGTATTGAAATCCTAACCTCCAAGGTATTACTATTAGAAGGTGGGGCCTTTGGGAGCTGGTTGGATAAGTAGGGCAGAGCCCTTATGGTTGAGATTAGTGCCCTTGCAAAAGAGACCCCAGAGCGCTTGCTAGTCCCTTCTGCCACGTGAAGACACAGCAAGAAGGCACTGTCTGTAGAAAGCGGGCCCTCACCCGACGCTGAATCTGCCAGTGCCTTGATTTTGGACTTCCCATGAGAGATAAATCTCTGTTGTTTGTGAGACACCTAGTTTATGTTATTTTGTTAGAGCAACCCAAACAGTCTAAGATGCTGATACACCTGGGAGAGAAAACATAGGGCCATAAACTGCTCAATAAGCTGTGATTGGCTTGTCTTAGGTCTTCTCTGGAGAGCAGAAGACAGGATAGTAGAGGAGGGGAAGATGGTGAAAGGGGAAGCAGAATGAGGATTGGGCTGGAGAAGGGCAGAAAATGGCATTAGAGAGCAAAGCTCACAGAAATGTATTCTGCTTCTTCAGAAATTGCCTTAGGATCAGCTTTGGGTAATCAGTGAGCTAATTGTATTGCTTAGTTCTTTTATAGATACAAGATATCTCAGGATTGGAGGGCATTTTAGGGGTTTTGTTGTTTCAGCTAAAGATAAACAAAGAGAGGGGCTGTCTGTCTGCTTGGGCTGACAGGATGGCAGTGCTAGGATAGGGTTACCATGGCTCCCACAAATTTATTTAGTTACAATGAGAAATTGAACTTCCAAGGGGACTAGGACACTGTATTGCTGTGAGTACATTTTCTCCCTGGGAAGTGCCCTTGGCATAGGAAAGAGCATGGCCTAGAGGGTCCCTTAGACCTAGGTCCTAGGTCCTACCCAGCCATACACTGGTAATGAAGGCCTGGCCCAGTCACATCACCTCTCAGAGCCTCAGCTTCCTCATTTCTAAAACAAGGACCAATGTGCCTGCCTAGCTGGGCCTTCCCAGGGACTCTGGGAAGTGACATGGGTTGAGCACCCAGCACCACTCCGACAGGCAGTGTGCTCACCAACTGTTTAGTGGGCAGCTGGGCAGGCTCTGGTGGCTCATGACACCCTCTGAGCACCATCTTTGAGGACAACATGTAGGACAGTGAGGTCCAGGAGAATATCACTTTCATAGTTGTATGAGAAAAGTCACATATGTTTTAAAAACACCATGCATCAGGTTTCTTTACAGCAGAACATCATGAGCTTTTATTGTCAATGTGCATGGTATATCTCTGTGATGGGGAGATGTGTGGAGGCTTTTTCAGTATTATCTGACAGGGTGTTCTTCCTGCATGGACCATCTTGTGGCACTGGTGTTGTCTAGAACACTCATTGAAAAGCTGTGCCCAAGATTGAGAGAGCCATTGATTAGGTGGAAATAATAAGCACCCACAAAGGAAAAAGATCCAAGTGAATTCCACTTTCCATGTTCAATGTCAGGACTCACAGATGCCTCTTCTTAAAATGCTGCTTCAGTGCAGGACTGGCTAGGTCAGAGCAGTTGGTTCTGGAATACTGAGAGTGCTTGAAAGGCCAGCTTTCATGTGTGATTTTGTCTGCATGGCCTTTAGGTACACTGAGTTTTAAGAACCTGTCTGGGCTCTTGCCTTCTTTTTTGTTATCCGGCACCTACTAATTGTCTCAGAGCCAGCAACTACATCCCAAGCTACCTCTATCCTCCTTCCTTGGGCCCTATGTGGCCACTTTTACATGTCCTCCCCTCTTCCTTTCCCCTATCGCTGCATGAAGGGAAAACACAGCATTAGTTCATTCATTCATTCCACAAATCAGGTGTGGGGGTGCTGCCTTCATTTCTGGCTTTTAGGCCTCTTCCTCCTACAATTCCATCATGTGTCAGAATGTAGAAGGAACTCACTGAGAGCAGCACGTGATGTTATCTTGTCTTCTTAGAGGAAGCGTATTTCATAGTAGCTTTTGTAAACCTTCATCTTGAAAGGCTTTTGAGATGTGCTTCATTCTTTCTACAGCCAGTTCAGAAACTCTTGTGTCTAAGTGTCTTTCCTATCAGGAACACCCACATTCTCTTGTCCTCTTACTGCACTGATTTGCTACTAAGAACTCAATAGTCTTTGCTCTTCATAACTACCTTCAAATGCACATATTATTATACTCCACCTTTACATGCAGAGAAACTAAATTTTGGAAATATGACTTCTCCCAGGAAAAGAGGCAGGATTTAAATCCAGGCCTGCCTGACCTACCTCTGACTGTTGGTCACTGGAAGGACTCTTCCAGATCCCATTATCACCACCTCCCCCTCCAACCATGATGTTCCTGATATCTTGACTTTTCTCCAGGTCTGTGTGATGGAAGCACTACTTCGTTTTGTGATGTCTGGTGTGCACTTTGAACCATTTTGAGTCTACTTAAGCCAGTCCTATGACAGGTGGGTTGAGGAGAGTATGAATAATTGAAAACCACAGATAATTTTCACCTCCCATTTTAACCATTGTCATCAGCTTCCTCCCTCTCACAAACATCCCCCCAAGCTGCTGGTCTCTAAGGGCTCAGAGGACTAATTTGAGTGTTCCCCATTCTCCCTGCCTTGTGAACAGTATGTGCACCAGCCCAGGAAGACTGAAACCCCCTAGTTATGGAGGGACCTCTTCAGATGCTCATTTGTAGAAAGCTCTGTCTCTGAACCATTTTCTTAAATAATAAACCATGCATATATTCATTGTGCAAGAGTGTATAGTACCTGTGTGATCTACGCAAGACCCACTCTCCCTCCTTACTCTCTCCCACTTAGCATCCTAATCTGCCAAAGAGACTGTCTGTCCCTGGGTGTCCACCAGGAGTAACTCGTTTGTGTCAGGCACCCCAGCAAGCCCAAGGTCATCCATCACCATCTCCTGGACACGTGTCCCTTGTTATCTCTTGTATCCTTGAATCTGATTATACTGTATCCTTCAATCTCTCTCTTTTCCTTATTCCCCTAAGCCTTCCACAGGGCCTTGTACAGCTCTCATTCTCTCATTGACAAAATCCCTTGTGTCCTCAACCTTTTCTCTGAATGGTCACTTTACCCTTTTGCTTCAACTAAAACTGTGTTGTCTTCAGAGGACACTATTTCCACTGGCAGTTTTATTCTCCCATGGCCCCCAAGCCCAGAGGCTTGTAGGTGGACATCTCCCTTCACATGGCTGCTTTGAGCCATCATTCTTGCATCCTCCTTAGAAGCCCCCACAGGTTTTTTAAAGCTCCTGCCACCAGTCTCTGCCACCCACCACCCCTCCTTGTTATGGTCACCTATACGCTACCTCCAATTGTTCCTCGAAGACATTTGCACCCAGGCCACCACTTTTGTCATAGTTTTTGGTGATTTTGATTTACCAAATAGACAATCCTCCCAATACCCTTCTCTTTTCATTAACTGACTTCATCACCTTGAATGATCTTGCCATCTTAGCTACTTGCTTCCATGGGCATACCCTAGGCTTTTACCAATAATTGCATCCCTTCCAATAACCCCATTAGCAACATCTCATTGACTACTCTTTTCTTTGCTCCTAGCTCATTCCTTCTAGATGCCCACGTTCAACAATTGTTCAACCCCCTGGAAACTCTGAATTCTTGAACCTATCTTCATTGTCCATCAGCCCTATCAGACTCTTAAGTTCCCTCCTTACCCATTTTGTTTTCATGGGCTACCATTACAATTACTCCCTTGCATACCTTTTCAACTCTCTTTCCCTTCTATTTGCTTGGCAAACCCCAAATCCAGGTAAACCATGCTTACTGTCTCATTTAAAAATTCATGACCACAAATCTTATAATGGATCCTTGTGCTATCTGGCAAATTTTGGTCAGTGCATTCTCCCACTCTGAGAAACAACTATTTTATATTCTCAAAATTTGCCCATTCTTCCCATTCTCTGCTGATGACCTTGATTCTTATCCCCCTGTGAAGGTAGAAGCAATCAGAAGAGAACTTCCACATGCTCCCCTTGCTGTGTCTCCCACCCTCCCTGCATCTGCACTCACATACTCTGCATTTGTTTCCATCACTTGCTCTTTCTACTCATCTCCTCTCTGTGGATACAGCAGATAGGTGGTGGCTGAGGCTAGCATCCCTACTGGTGTAATGGATCCTATCTTCCCTCGCCTTCTTAGAAACTTTGCTTGCAAGTGCTGCCCCTCCACTGCATGATTGATTATTCCTTTTCCACTGGATTATTCTTACCCGCATGCATATATGCTCTAATAGCTTCCATTTTAAAAAAGAAACCATGTATTGACATAACCGTCTCCTCTAGTGATTGCCCCATTTCTTAGATGTCTTTTCTTAACACATTTTTTTTTTTTACATGAAGACTCAGTTTTCTCTCTTCAGTCTACACCAGTCCTGCACCCCACCACAACTCCAATGGCATTGCTTTTGTCAAGATCACCCATGACCTCCACATTGGCCAAATCCGGAAGCCATCATATTTGACACCCTGCAGCATTTGACATGGTTGGCCACTCCCTCCTTCTTAAAACACCTTCTTCACTTGGGTGTGAGGTACAAGTCTTGGTTCTTCTTCAGTGGAGGCTCCTTCTAGGTTGGCTGTGCTGCCTCAAGGTTAATTCTTTGGGTGGCTTCTCTATCTACATTTATGTTGTAAGTGAGCTAATTCAGTCCATGGCTTAAATACCAGCTGCAGGCTGACTACTGTAGCCTGAACTTTTCCCCTGAACTCC
Organism: Symphalangus syndactylus; assembly: GCF_028878055.3. Taxonomy (NCBI): domain Eukaryota; kingdom Metazoa; phylum Chordata; class Mammalia; order Primates; family Hylobatidae; genus Symphalangus; species Symphalangus syndactylus. The sequence continues at coordinate 98,182,132 of NC_072431.2, forward strand.
AGGCTCATGTATCTAATTGCCTATTTGATGCCACCATTTGGAATTCTGACAGGACTCTCAGACAGAACATAGCTAAACCAAATTGGTCCGGCCCTCTCCCCCAGCTTGCCCTTCCTCCAGTCTTTTCTACTCAGTTAATGGCATCTCCGTTCTTGCAGTTGCCAATGCTTTACAGTCATCCCTGACCTGTCTCTTTCCCTCATACTGCATATCCAACCCAACCACAGATTCTGTTGTCCCACCCATAATCCTGAAGCGGATCATGTCTCACCACCTTCAGCTCTCCTTTTTGACCAAATCACTATTTTCTCTTGACTGAATCTTGTATTAGCCTCCCAAGTGGTCTCCCTGCTTACAGTCACCAACTCTTAAAGATTCTTGCCACAGCAGCCAGAATGACCCTTTAAAAACATGTCAGGTCATATCCCTGCTCTGCTCCAAACCCTCTGGTGGCATTCTGTGGTCTGCAGGGCCCTATCTTGTCTTGTTCCCAGCTCTCTCATTCAGCTCCAGACACAAGAGTCCTCACCTTTTTTAGTAAAATTTTTGTCCCTTACTGTCTCTCCTCCCTCTCCTAAATCCCTGCATTCTTTTCATCACTCAGATGTTTCTGTATCAGAGACTTTGTTGACCACACTGTTTAAATAATACTTTCTTACTCTTTATACCCTTAACCCTGCTTTATTTTTTATCATAGTAAAGAACACCACCTGACATATTAAATATGTATCTGTTTGTTTTCTGCCTTTCCTCTTGTAAGCTCTGCAAAATCTGGGACTTACCATTTTGTTCACTGTTGAATCCCTAGCACATGGAAGAGTACCTAGCACATAGTAAGCCCTCAGTTAATATTTGTAGAATGGAGGCATGTATGCTTATATTTAACCTAGATAATCATTCATTACCATAAACTATTCTTTAAAAATTATGAAATATTTTATATCCACAAAGTACAGTGAATAATATAATGTGCACACACATACCCTCCATCCAGTTAAAGGAATAAAAGGTAACTCTCAGAATGGGCTAGCTTATGCTGCCATAACAAACAGCTTTCACATGTAAGTGGCTTAAAACAAACAACAAAAAACCCACACAAACAAACCTAACTCATGGTGCATGCCTATACATGAGGTGGCAGGGGGCCCAATTCAGGATCCAGGCTGAGAGCATCGTTGTCAGTTACTGACAGATTGTGACAAAAGGAAAGAGAGATGCTGAATTGCATGCTGGATCTTAAAGGTTTCCACCTACAGGTGACATCTCTGCATACTTTTCCTTGGCAGAAGCAAATCACATATACTTGCCTAGCTTAAAGGTGTGAGGAAGAACAATCCTACCATGTGCCTAAAAGGAGTGGAACCTAAATGTCTGTGAATGGTTCTAGGGATTGTCACAATTACAAATATTGTCAGAGCTCTCTGTGACCTCCTTCCTGGTCTCATTTCTTTCCCTGTCCTCTAAAGAACATCGCTATACTTAATTTGATGCTATTTCATTGTGGTTTTAATTTTTCATTTTCCTGATTATTAGTGAAGTTTAGCATTTAAAAAAGCTTATTATCCATTTTAGTTTCCACTTTTGTGAGTTGCCTGTTTATCTGCTTTATCTAATTTTAAAAAGTATTACATTATTTGTTGCTTTGTATTGACTTATAAGGTTCTTTTGTATACTAGTATTTCGTTGGTTATAAATATATTCTTCTGCTCTCTGGTTTGTATTGCACTTTGTTTATGGATTTTCTTTTTTAAAGAAACAGAGTCTCCTTCTGTCTTTTGGGCTGGAGTGCAGTAGTGCAATCATAGCTCACTGCGACCCAGAACTCCTGGGTTCAGCAATCCTCTCATCTCAGCCTCCCGAGTAGCTAGTACTATGAGCATACACCATCGCACTTGGCTATATATATTTTTTTTTCTAGAGACAGGGTCTCACTCTGTCACCCATATTAGAGTGCAGTGGCACAATCATGACTCACTGCAGACTCAACTCCTGAGCACAAGTGATCCTTCCACCTCAGCCTTATTTTTTTAAAATGTTTTGGGAAGATAGGGTTTTGCTACATTGCTCAGGCTGGTCTCAAACCCCTGGCCTCAAGCAATTCTCCTGCCTTGGCCTCCCAAAGTGCTGGTATTACAGGCATGAGCTACTATACCCAGTCTGCTTATCTTTTGAAACACAGATGTTTTAAAACACTTTGTTGTTGCTTGTCAGTCCTTTCCTTTATGGTCTGCACTTTTTGGCTAAGGGAGTCTTTTCATACCCTGAGGAAATAACATTTTGCAGTTCATGTTTAGGTCTTTATTCTTCCTGAAATTGAAAGATGTAAATGGTGTGAATTAGGACTTTATTCTTCCCAATATGGATAACTAACAGTTCCAGCATCTACTGATTTGTAACTTGTTCTGTATCAAGTTTTCATATAGCAAACATTTTAGAACTCTTTATTTCATTCCATTAGTCTGTCTACTCCTGGGCCAATAAAAACATTGTCTTAATGGTTTCATAATTAAGTGCTAATATCTGATAGAATGAACATTATCCTTCCTCCCACCTCTGTTTTTCAAGATTGCTTTGGCTATATTTGGACCATTGTTCTGCCTTACAAATTTTAGTACAAGCTTGTCAAGTTCCATGAAAAACCTTGTTGGAATTTTGATTTATTTATTCAACAGCAGTTATTTCTCACTTATTATATGTCAGGCACTGTTCTAAATGCTTTACAAATACTTAGTTAAAATATATAACTTTATTTGGAGAGAACTGACATCTTTATGCTGTTGTCTTCCTATTCATGAAGAGGATCAATATCTGACCTTCTTTACTATCTTTTAATAAAATTTTATAAGTTTCTTCATAATGGTTTTGATGCATCAGCTAGATTTATTCCTTGGCACTTTATAAATTCGTATTGCCATTGTAGAAGATGTCATCTGAAAAATTATACTTTCTAATTGTACATTGGTGGTGTAAAGGAACACAATATAGATTTTTGTTATTAGCCTTAGATCCAGCAACTTTGCTTAACTCTCTTATTAATTCTAATGATTTGTCTGTGGATTGTCTTGGATTTCCTAGGTAAAAATTATAACCTTTGGCCAGGTGCGGTGGTTTACGCCTGTAATCCCAGCACTTTGGGAGGCCGAGGTGGGTAGATCACCTGAGATCGGGAGTTCAAGAGCGGCCTGACCAACATGGAGAAACCCCATCTCTACTAAAAATACAAAATTAGCTGGGCATGGTGGCACATGCCTGTAATCCCAGCTACTCAGGAGGCTGAGGCAGGAGAATTGCTTGAACCCGGGAGGCGGAGGTTGCGGTGAACCGAGATCATGCCATTGCACTCCAGCCTGGGCAACAAGAGTGAGACTCCATCTAAAAAAAAAAAAAATATATATATATATATATACACACACACACACACACATATATATACACACACATATATATATACACATATATGTGTGTATATATATATAAAGTTAAACATATATACACATATTGTATTATATACATATATACACATATATATACACATATTGTATTTTATGTGTATACATATATATATAAAACCCCTGGCCTAACAGAGCCAAGTGCAGATAGTGGCTATCCTTATTTCATTCTTGACCTTAAAGGGAATTCTCATGTTCACCTCTTAGAAGAATGCTTGGTAGGTGTCTAGTAGATTCTCTTGATCAGAAGTTTTCTCCTATTTTTAGTTTGCTGAGAGTTTTTTTGCTTCAAATTTTATTTTTTAAATTAATGTAGAATTATTTTTGGCATACAGTTCAATAAGTTTTAACATATTTAAATTCATGCGTGTACCACCACAGTAAGAGTATGGAGTAGTTCTATCACCCAAAGGAAACTCCATTGTGTAATACTTTTATAATCAAAAGTTATATAATCCAATCCCTAGCCCGTGGCAACTACTGATCTGTTCTCTGACATTATAATTTTATTATTATTATTATTATTATTTTTTTTTTTGAGACGGAGTCTCGCTCTGTCGCCCGGACTGGAGCGCAGTGGCGCAATCTCAGCTCAGTGCAAGCTCTGCCTTCCGGGTTCACGCCATTCTCCTGCCTCAGCCTCCCGAGTAGCTGGGACTACAGGCGCCCGCCACTACGCCTGGCTAATTTTTTGTATTTTTAGTAGAGACGGGGTTTCACCGTGGTGTCAATCTCCTGACCTCATGATCCGCCCACCTCGGCCTCCCAAAGTGCTGGGATTACAGGCGTGAGCCACTGTGCCCGGCCTAATTTTATTATTTTTAAGAATATTACATGAATAGCCGAGGCGGGCGGATCACGAGGTCAGGAGATTGAGACCATCCTGGCTAACACAATGAAACCCCATCTCTACTAAAAATACAAAAAAATTAGCCAGGCATGGTAGTAGGCGCCTATAGTCCCAGCTACTTGGGAGGCTGAGGCAGGAGAATGGCGTGAACCTGGGCGGTGGAGCTTGCAGTGAGCTGAGATCGCGCCACTGCACTCCAGCCTGGGCGACAGAGCGAGACTCCATCTTAAAAAAATAAATAAATAAATAAAAGAATACTACATGAATAGATTCATGCAGTATGTAACCTTTTGAGACTCACTTTTTTTGACTCAGCATAATGCCTACAAGATCCATTCCAGATGTTGCATGTATCAGTAGCTTTCTCCTTTGCATAGCTGAGTAGTAGTATTCCACTGTATGGGTGTACCACAGTTTGTTTATCTATTCACCCAGTGAAGGGCATTTGGGTTGTTTCCAGTTTTTGGTGATTATGAATAGAGCTGCCATAAACGTTTGTGTACAGCTTTTTGTGTGATTATACATTTTCATTTCTTTAGGATAAAAACTTGTATTAGGTGGATGTTTAACTTTATAAGAAATTGTAAAGCTGTTTTCCAGAGTGGCTGTACTATTTTGCATTCTTAATAGCAGGAGTTGAGAATTCCAGTTGCTCCGTATTGTCACCAGCACTTGGTATTATCAAAATTTTTAATCTTAGCCATCCTATATAGCCTGAGATATGGAGTAGTATTGCACGGTGGTTTTAATTGGCATTTCCTTAATAGATAATGATGTTTAACATCTTTTTATGTGCTTTTTTGACTACTGTGTATCTTCTATGTAAAATGTCTAAATCTTTTGTCCATCTTTAATTAGGGTCGAATGTTTTCTTCCTATTGAGTTTTGAGAATTTTTTATGTATTCTGAATACAAGTATTTCGTCATATATGTCATTTGCAAATATTTTCTCCCAGGCTATAGCTTGTCTTTTCATCCTGTTAACAGTGTATTTTGCAAAGCAACATCTTAAATTTTGATGCAGTCTAGTTTATTTTTTTCTTTTATGGATCTTACTTTTGTTGTCATATTAAGAACACTAAGAATTGAGTCTTCCCATACATGAATGTGGTATGTCTCTCATTTATTTAGGTGGTCTTTAAAGATTTTAAAATAGATTTTATATCTTATATTTAGATCTATGATCTATTTTGAATTGATTTGTTTATAATGTATGAGGTTGAGGTCTAGGTCTAGGTTAATTTTTTTTGGCATATGGATGTTCAATTATTCCAACATCATTTGTGGGACAGACTATTCTTCCTTCATTAAAGTGCTTTGCAATTGTCAAAAATCAATTGGCCATATTTGTGTGAGTCTTTTTCTGGACTTTCTATTCTGTTTTGTTGATTATGTGTCTATCCCTTTGTTAATAGTATACTGTCTTGATTACTGTAGCTTAAGTCTTAAAATAAGGTAGTATGAGCCCTACAACTTTATTCTTCTTTAAAATCGTTTTGGTTATTTTAGTTTACTTGCCATTCCACATACATTTCAAAATCAGCTTGCATATATTTACTAAGATATATGTTAGAATTTGATCAGAATTGTGTTATATCAGTAGGTCAGTTTCTGGATAATTGATGTCTTTACCATATTGAGTCTTCCAACCCTGGACCACAATATGTCTCTCCTTTTATTTATGTCTTCTTTGGTTTCTTCAACAGTATTTTATAGTTCTCAGCACTCAAATCCTGTATGTTTCACTAGATGTTCATGTATTTCATGGGGAGGGAGATTGTAAATGGTATTGTTTTTGAAATTTTAGTTTCTAATTGTCCATTGTTAGTATATACAAAAATTATTTTTGTGTGTGTGTTGATCTTAGATCCTCTGACCTTACTAAACTTGCTCATTAGTTCTAGGAGTTTTTTTTTTTTTGTAGATTCCTTGGATTTTCTACATAGACAATCATGTAACTTATGAATAAGACCAGTTTTAATTTTTCTTTCTAATATGCTTGACCTCTTTCTCTCTCTCTCTCTTCCTTCCTTCATCCCCCACTTTCTCTCTCTTTTCTTGCCTTATTGCACTGGCTAGGACTTCCAATATGATGTTGAATAGGCGTGGTGAGTGGACATTTTCCTTTATTCCCTTATTAGGAATAAGGGAAAACAGTCTTTCACTCTTTAAGTATGATTTTAGCTGTAGGTTTTTTGTTGATTGCCTTTATCAGGGCAAGGATGCACCTTTCTGTTCCTAGTTTGCTGAAAGTTTTCATCATGAACAGATGTTGAATTTTGTCAAAAGCCTTTTCTGCATCAACTGATATGATCATGTGACTTTTCTTTTTAGGCCATTAACATGGTGAAATTCATTGATTGATTTTCTAATATTGAACCATCCTTGCATTCCAAGCATAAACCCTACCTGTTTGTTTATATTTTGCTATATTCAATTTGCTAACACTTTATTTAAGTATTTACATCTATGTACATGAGAGATATTAGCCTGTGGTTGTTTTTCTCTTTGTACTGTCTTTGTTTGGTTTTGGTATCAGGGTAATGATGACCTATAAAATGAGTTGGAGAGTCTCCCTTCTCTTCTGTTTCCTGGAAGAAATTGTGTAGAATTGGTGTTAACTTCTCTTTAGATTTTAGTTTTCTAGAATTCAGCAGTGAAGCTATCTGGACTTAGAATATTTTTTTCATAAAGTTTTAAACTACAGATTCAACTACTTTAATAGTTCTAGAATAATTCAGGTTACCTATTTCATCTTAACTGAGTTGTGGAAATCTGAAGTCTTTGAGGAGTTGTTCTAAGTTTTATCTAAGTTGTGAAACTTATGTCTATAGAGTTCATAGTGGTCTTTTATTATCTTTTCAATGGTCTGTATTGAGCCCCTATTTTATTCCTGATATTGGTAATTTATGTCTTCTATCATATTTTCTTTGTCTTGCTGTCTTCAGGTTTTGCCATAGGTTCATCAATTTTACTGATTTTTTAAAGAATCAGGTTGTGGTTTGATTGGTTTTCTTTGTTGTTCTTCTAAATATTTCATTGGGTTCCACTCCAGTGGGTTTAATTTTCTTTTCTTTTTCTAGTTTGGTAAGCACATATTATTTATTTAATAACTTTTTTCCTAATATAACATTTGATGTTATAATTTTTTTAAAGTACTGTTTTAGTTGCATCCCACAAATTTGATAAATTGCATTTTTATTTTTAGACAGTTCAAAATATCTTAAAATATCCCCTGATAGTTACTCTTTGACTGATAGATTATTTATAAGTGTTTTGTTTAATTTTTAAGTGATTAGAGATTTTCATGTTATCTTTATATTAGTGACTTTCTGTCTAATTTGATTTTGGTAGGACAAAATACTTTGTATGCTTTCATTTATTTTAAGTTTGGTAGGCTTTGTTTTATGACCCATGATTTAGTCTATCTTGCTGAATGTTCTATTCTGCTAGTTTTGGGTAGAAAGTTCTATAAATGTCATTTATTCAGTTGGTTGATGGCATTGAGTTCTATATCTCGCTAATTTTCTGGTTAATCATTCTATTGATTACTGAGAGATAACTATTGAAGTCTCCAGCTAAAATTGTGGAGTTATCTGTTCTTTCACTTCTGTTAGTTTTGCTTCCTGTATTTTGAAGCTTTGTTGTTATATCTGTATGTATTTAAGGCTGTTTTACCTTCTTTGTGAACTGACCCTTTTATTATTATGTAATGTCCTAATTTATCCCTGGTGGCTTTCCTTTTATCTGAAGTTGACTTTGTCTGATAGTAATACAGCCACTCCTGCTTTCTGTTGGTTGATGTTTGCATGGTGTAATTTTTCTTATCCATTTACTTTTAAATTTTCTACAGCATAATATTTGAGATGAATTTCTTGTAGCCCTCATAAATTAGGTCATTTTAAAGTCTGTCTCACAATTTCTGTCTTTTAATTGGTGTATTTAGACCACTTACATTTAGCATGTTATTGTAATGTTTGGATTCAAGTCTACTATTTAATTATTAATTTTCTGTTTGTCCAGTCAGTTTTTTTTTTGTTTCTCGTTTCCCTTTCCTGCCTACTCTTAAGTTATTTGAACACTTTTTATCTCTTATTTTCTTTTGCCTATAATGTTTCATTCCATTGAGACTTTCTAGTTTTCCATCTATTTCAAGAGTGATTGCCCTTCCTTTTTTGGAGTATTTTCATAATAGCTGCTTTAAAGTGTTTGTCATATAATTCTAGCAACTGTTCCATCTCAACATTGATGTCTGTTAATTGCCTTTTCCCATGCATGTTAAGATTGATTTTTCTGGTTCTTAATATGCACGGTGAATTTGAATTTTATTCTGAACATTAAAAATTATCTGATGAGACTCTGGGTCTTGTTTAAATCTTATGTAGAATGTTGATATTTTTGTTTTGGCAGCCAGTTGACCCAGTTGAGTTTGGATTGAAAGTTTTGACCAGCTTTCTGTGGTTTGTGACTAGAATGTCAAATTTGTTTTCAAAGCCTTTTCTGTGCTACTCAGATCTGTCCCAAGTATGTCACAGTAGTCAGTCTGGGATGGATACTGGTCTGTCCATTAGCTCAGTTCGTAAAGCCTATGGTATGCTGCTTAGAGTCTGATTTACTTGTGTGCTGCTCACAGATGAGTCCAGAAGTTCATGTAACTTTATTGGTTTGTTTTCCCAAGCTTCTCCCTTTCCACCATGTCCCTCATGTGTTTTGGGTCCCTGAGGCTTTCCTTTTAGACCTCTGGCCAGAAAGCTAGAGCTTTTTTTTTAAGTGTCTCTGCCACTCATTTTCCAAGACTGTGCCTGAATTTCAGGCCACTGGGCAGGAGGACGGAGAGATAAAAAATGCAATGGGGGTTTACTCCACTATCTTGGGACCACTGTTTCTCTGGCCAGAGACGAAGATACTCCTTTTTCAGTATCTTAGGGGATTGCAGTCTGCTAGGTGCTAAGGTGCAAAAGAATGGACAATAGAAAAAAAAATAGGAGATTTCCCCCTGAGTATTAGGATATCTGTTTCCCAATCTTGTTCCAGAACTGGAAGGATTCACCTAGAATTCTCTTCATTCATGCTAATGCCCATTTGGATTGCCTTGAGACAAGATCGGAGTACATGAGAGAAATAAATGGAAAATTTACCACTAGTTTGGTGGTGCTTCAAATTCTGTTTTTTTTTCCCTTAATCTGTCTGCTACTATTGTTTTCAGCATCCTCAGATAGGTGTTCCATGCATTCTGTCCAGTTTTTATAACTGCATTCAGTGGGAAAGATAGGGTGGAATGTGCTTACTTCATCTTATCTGGAACCAGACTTCATCATATATATGTGTGTGTGTGTGTGTGTGTGTGTACACATATTTATTTGTTTTAATCACAATTGGGTCTTGAATATTTTCAAAGACTCTTCCTACATTTACGAGATGATATCTTTGTTTTCTTCAGTAATCCCTTAGCATGCTAAATTATAACATAAGATTAATGGATTCTCTAATATTATTCTGACACCTCTGTGAGAAGCATAATTTGTGTAAGCCATGTAATAAAGAATACATTCTTACATTCAGTTTGCTAACATTTTATTTAATAGTATTTCACCTGTACTCAGAATTGATCTACAATTTTTCTTTCATGCGTTGTCTTTTTCAGTTTTGGAGAGCAGTTTTTCTCTGGTGCAGTTTGTATGTTTTGATTGATCTGTTCCTTGAATGTTTAATAGAACTTGATTGTAAAACTATCTGGATTGGGTGTTTTCTTGTATCTTTTTTCCTTTGGTGGATAAATGTTGTATTACAGATTTAATTTCTTTAGTGGTATAAGGTCTATTGAGATAGTATTTCCATCTCTTTTTGAATCTGTTTTGATGTTAAATTTTTTCTAGGAATTTATCCATTTCAACTATTTTTACATTTATTGATATATAGTTGTCCATAGTTTTCTATATACTGTTAACATGTGTGAAGGTGTGTGTGCACGCATGTGTGTGTATGTATTTATATTGGCATTCTGTCCTGTGCTCTCAGTTACTCTAAGCTGGTGAGCATCTTCCCAGAACACTATTGCAAATCCTTTGAACCAGTGAACTCTCTGTTGTATGGTTTTGGATTGGGTGTGATTTTCATGATTTCTTTTGTGTTCTGGATAATATTTTGACTGAGAGTGACTTCTATGTTATGACCAATTGTTGCACATTCATCTTGTTCACTTGCAAAATGGGACTAAACTCATTAGTAATATCATGAAAAGGTTAACTTTTCCCAGACCCTCTTTCAGGGTGTTTCTCATTTAAATAATTATCCCCACATGCTTTAAGATTTACTTAGCTCCTGTGGGATGGTAAGCTGGTCTTTCTACTTTATAAAAATTGGACTCCAATTATAATGGAAGAGTGCCAGATGAGAAGATAGTTGCACAGAGATCTGTTGGTGACTAATTAGACCCTTATTCCATGACTTACTCAAAAGCTTTGTCAGGCATCAGTTTTCAGGAAGCTCAGTAGTCATTGCTTCCCTGGGTTGTGTGAGTTGTGGAGCCCTGAGAGTCCAGCATCCTGGGTCTTCTACCTCCATGGCTCCTAACCAGCTGTACATAGGGTCTGTATCAGTGACTCAAGTAGGAAAAGGGGTGGGCTCTGGGTTCATGTGAGGCTAGAGTGACCGTTTTCATTCAATGTGCCTACAATTTCATCTCATGACTGCCATTGAGCCAAGAAGGATCAGTTGAGTGATTTCAGGCAGGTAGGTCTCCCTGCCTCCCTGAGCTCCAGTGTTTGCTGGAGGGAGTTGGGGTGGTGGTTACTGTGATTCTAGAGGGTCTTAAGGCTTCTAACTTGGGCATACTTGGGCTTCATCGTCTGGAAAGGAAGCTGCACCTTGGGGAGTCCGGAAGGGGCTGTTAATGAGGCAGCCCAGTAGGAGTAGGGGCTGAATGGGCATTCTTCTCAGATAGAAGCATTTTAATTGGCATCTTCCAAGGACGAGCAAATTAAGTGCTCGATTTCCTCCCTGTGTTTTTCCTCCCTTGGCTCCTGTCACCTTGGCGTGAGCCCAGACAGAACTGAGTTGCCACTTGGGGGCCATCACCATGGTTTTCAGAGGCTCCATGGGAGCCAGGAAGGCTTGTGCAGGGGCTGAGTCCTCCCTTCAAGGTGGATAACGATTGCCTTGAGAGCCACATGGGAGGGCTTAGAAGCTTTCACTTGACGACATTTTCCCTCCCAGGATCTGACAGGCCTACAGAGGAATGTTCTTTTCTATTCCAGAGAGGCTTCTGAGCTGCTCCCTCCTTTCCTTCAACCTCTTTTGTTTTTAAGCTTGGACTTCAGAAAATTGTCAGGTGAGGGACACTGTCTCTTGTGACCCTTCACTCACTGCCTCCACTCACAATTGAAAAAGTGATTCTGCTGCAAAAGAAAGTTGAGACCACTAGCCTACATAATCTAGCTCTGACCATTTATAGTTATAATTAGAATGACTTTATAGCCAGGCTGACCTGCCTTCAGTTGCACAAGATGCAGGTCTCAGCTGTGCCACCTCCAGCTGTGTGACCTTGAGCAGCTCACTTTCCCTCTTTGGGCCTGTATTCTTCCAATGCAAAGGGAAAGTTTTGAGGTAGATTACAGATTGCTAACATCTTTTCCAGCTGGGATGGTCTAGATGCCTGTGATTCCACCACTGTCAGTTCAACTCTGAAGAACTTGATATGAACATGCTTGAAATTATCCCAAGAGACATATAAAGGTCTAGTGGAAAAAGAAAGGGCTTTAGAGTCAACCAGACATAGGGTCAAATCACCACTGACCAACTGGGTACTCTCACAGAATCATTGCGACCCAAATGTTCCTTTGTGCAAATAGGAAAAGGTGCCCCTTCTGAAGTCACTTTCTGTTGCAAAATTTTCACAATAAATACATAAACCTATGTTGACTATGATGTGACAAGTGCTCCCTAGAGTTGTGCAGTGCACAGCCTGCCTGGCTGTACACAACAGTTGTCCATGACCTTGGGCAAATTAACTTCTTTGGACCCCTGTTTACTCACCTGGTGAAAGAGAATAGTAATGCCTACCTCACAGGGTCATGGTGAGGATAGAAATAATGTGGAAAAAGCCCAGGACTCATATAGAGAAGTTGCTCTGAAATGTGAATTTCCTTGCTCTTTTTCTAGATGTGCTCTTCAGGGCCCAAAGTACCTCTCCCTTACAAAATAGCAGCAGGTCGTAGTCTAATGACCTCATAGTGGGCTTGGGGATGGGAAGCACATCCTGTCAGCTTGCTCCAGCTTCTGCTGCTGTCTCAGGAGGTCATTCCAAGCTGCCTTGGAATGCTGCCTTTGCCTGCCCTGCAGGAGGGAAGAGAGAGCCCCCCAGGGACAGAGTTAATCACCTGGGGGTACAGAGTGGCGTTATGGTTGTGAGGCAGTGGGGAGGCCCAGGAGAGCTGGGGCTAGAAAGGAAGAGTGTCTTGGGCTGTGGGGAGTTCCTCCTCGGAAGAAGGTGACCCTGGGGAGTCCTCCACATGGGTAGGGCAGGAGGACACAAGCTGTTATGTCACCTTGCTCTATGCAGCAGGCAGGGCAGAAGCACTGGATCACCCATCGGGTCAGGCTGTGGGAAGTCTTTGGAAGTTGGAAGTGACTGGGGATTGGAAGTTTTCTGAGCCTTTGAGGCCCCTGTTTGAGGAGCCATGGAGCTTTCTGGACACAAAGGTGCTGGAAAGAGCATCAGCTCTGGTGTCAATTCATCCTGCATTTAAATTTCAGGACTGCTACTTAGTAGCTGAGTGCCCTCGGACAAATTCCTTAAACTTTCTAAGCTTCAGTTGTCTCATTTGTAAGACGGAAATAATTATTCCCACCTCTAAAGAGCCCAGATCCTTTAGAATAATATTCAAGGACTATGCAGGATCCAGGTCCAACCTCTTCTTTCAATGGCATTCCTGGTACCTTGTGCTCCAGCCACCTGAGTTGTTCTCCCATTTCTTGAGCACACAATCCCCTATGCACTTTCCTTGTTTCATTACCTGTGTATGAAACACAATGCATGTGTCTCTGGGCCTGGTGAAATCCTTTTTGTTCTTTAAAGTTTGGTTCTCTGAAGGTTCTCTAGTCCCTTCTTGTATTAGTTATCTATTGCTGAGTAACAAACTACCTTGAAGCCTAGCAGCTTAAAATGACAGTAGAGAGGTATTATTTCACATACCGCCTGTGGGGCAGGAATCTGGGAGCAGCATGGCTGGGTGATTTTGGCTTGGAGTCTCTCATGAGATCACATTTGAGATGTCAGCCAGGGCTGCAGTCATCTGAAGGCTTGAGTGGGGCTGGAGGCCCTGCTTCCAATATGACTTATTCAAATGATGGGCAAATTGATGTTGGCTTTTGGCAGGAGGCCTCTGTTCTTCCCCAGATGCACCCCTCCCCAGGGCTGCTTGCATGTCTTTATAGCATGGCTGCCTGGTCTCCCCACTAGAGTAATTGATCTAAGAGAGAGCAAGGTGGGAGTAGCAATGTTTCTTATGAGCCTTGGACGTTTTCCAAGCCTTGGAAGTCATACATCATCATTTTACAGTATTTTGTTGGTGACATTGGTCCTTCCTGATTCAGTGTGGGAAGAGTGCACACAGGGTTTGGATTCTAGCAGGTGGCTTATTGGGAGCCATCTTAGAGGCAGATGTCACACTTCCCCAACAGAATGAAGTGCTGTGTTGTTCAGCAACCTTCATTTATTTATGGTGTCTTTTTGTGCCCCTGCCATGTTCTAGCCATGTGTTAGGTGCTAGGAACACAGGTGTGAACAAGAGAGAGCAAGACCCCTGGCTTACAGGGCCAACAGTCTACCAGGGGAGATAGACTTTAAATCACTATTCATTTACAGTTTTCATAAGAGCCATGAAGGAAAGAGAGGAAAGGAAGTGGGTACAATGGGAACATATAAGGGGGACATCATGTCGTGGGCAGTACAGGGTGGGCTTCCCTGAGGATGTTCCTTTTTCTGTGCCCCCTGAGCTGATGACCACCCTGCTCCTTCTCCAGCTGGGGTGGTATTATTTTGGAGCGGCTTTTTTTCTCTACCCATAACTTCTCCTCAGACTGTGAGCCCCTAGAGAGAAAGATCTCACCTTGTTGCAGTTCAGGGTTCCCAGTCCTAGCCCAGAGCTGGGCACACACTAGGGACTCAGCACATGCGAGCAGTGCGACTGCAAGGTTGGCCACTGGCAGAGACCTCCTTTCCTTAGAAGGTGTGTTTGGGGAAAGGGAGGAGGCAAATGTGGAGGAGGAAGAAAGCAATTGAGGATGAAGTGGAGTAAACATGCTGCCCACCTGTGCCTGTTCCTAACAGCCCCTGACTGCACCTGGCTGTTTTCTGTAGCACCATAAAAAGGGCCCCCAGAGCTGCAGTGTTGGCTGGGGAGCTGCCGTCTGAAGGGGCCCTAACTAGCATTCGTGGTGATGTATTAATATATTGGGTTTCCTTGGCTTTGGCTCACCCACGACTGGTAACTCGATGTTTTGGCAGCAGTGAGAACAATGCTCATTATCACAGTGGCTCCTGCATACTGCATGCTTCCTACATGCTAGACACTGCAGTGGGCATGGTCTCCAATCCATCACACTCTGCCTCAGGGCCTTTGCACTGACCACTCTCTCCCCATGCTGTGCTTTTCTCTGGACATCGCCACTTCACGTGGGTCTCTGCTCAAAACCCCTCATCAGGGCCCCCCCTCTGACCAGCCCATCTAAACCCCAGGCCCGCTTCATCTTCTTACTGGTTGCATTTCTCCTCATTATACTAATCATACCTGTTATGATGTTGTTTAAATGCAGACCCTGAAGATGAATAAAGGGGTCATAGTGTTTGTCCAAGAGATTAAAACATTAAAATTCTTTGTATTAGTTGAGATATAAAATTTCACAGTGTGTCAGGAAGTCCCTTTGAGGCCCTCATCTCTTTACAGTTTACGTTAGCTCATTTAGTTTTTTCTCAATGCTGTGTGATCCATAGGGCAGGTACCGTATAGTTGGTTTGTAAGAGAAGCAGCTCAGGCCCACAGAGGCTGAGTGAGGGAGTCAGGGCCAGACAGGTAGAGGCGGGGCTTTAAAACCAGGCCCTGGGACTCTAAAACCAGAGCTCTGTCACTACTCTATGTTATAAATGACAAACAGCAATGGACGTCAAAATCCTCTGTCACACGGTTAGAAGCAACTTTCTTTCTTTTTTTTTTTCTTTTTTTTTTTTTTTTTTTGGTGACAGAGTCTCGCCGTGTTGCCCAGGCTGGAGTGCAGTGGCGTGACCTTGGCTCACTGCAACCCCTGCCTCCTGGGTTCAAGCAATTCTCCTGCCTCAGCCTCCCGAGTAGCTAGGACTACAGGCACGTGCCACCATGCCCGGCTAATTTTTGTATTTTTAGTAGAGACGGGGTTTCACTGTGTTAGCCAGGATGGTCTTGATCTCCTGACCTCGTGATCCGCCCACCTCGGCCTCCAAAAGTGTTGGGATTACAGGTTTGAGTTGCTGTGCCCGGCCTAGAAGCAACTTTTATAACACAGCTTTGCTGACACTCAGTTGCTCACAGTGAATAGAAAAATCAGTTTCCAATGGCTGTGCACGTCCTTAGTTTTTCCTTTCTCAAGGCTGTGCATGAAGATGAGCCAAGGGAATGTAGTTCCCCTTGGACACTCAAGGGCAGTATATTTTTGAATTCTCATTGTGAGCTTAAATTTAATTTCCTCGGGGTCTTGTTCCAATCCCCCACCTAACACAAGAAACCCTACAACCTTCCTCTCTCTGAGTGCCCTGGACTTCTCATGGATTGGAATCCTTAGTGAGTAGACTCTAAGCTCAGCAGCGGAAAGCCTTGTGAAACAGAAAATGAAAACTGCTATGGTTCTCCAGGCAGTTAGGGGCTGTGAGTGTGTGTGTATGTGTGAGTGTGTTTGTGAGTTTGTGTGTGTGTGTATGTGTGCATGTTGAATGCTTTGGAATAAAAATGAGCCTGTGTAGAAACTTATACAAAGGGAGATGAAAAGAAAAACCAATCAGGCACGTCCATGAAGGTTTATAATGGGCATTCCAAAAGCACAGGCTGCCTCACCACCACTTAACGTTATTCAGTGTCTTAGAGGGGACACTGTGGAAGTTTAACAAATCCAGCCAGGTTGCCATTATGTGATTAGGAACTGCCTTATTTGAAAACTGACAACGATAGGTTTGCCCATAATGCTTCATTTCTTTCTGACTCACAAATACATAGTCGTATATTTTAATAGTCTTTTTTAATAAGAAAGGTGATTCCTGAAGGTTCAATCAGATGCCCAGGTTCCTGGGGGAGCTCTTCATTGCCAGCCTTCCTTCTCCCATCCCCTTCCAGAGACCATAGCTGGGTTTTTCCTGCCCCCGTTTTTTTTGGGTTATTTTTTTCTAACATAAGATCAAAGGTGCTGAACATGCAATTTTATCCATTTCCCAATTGTTTTTCCCTTGTTAATAGCAAAATGAAAGGACCAGAGCAGGGTTTGGGCTTCCTGGGATGCTAGAGGCATCTGGAAGCAGCTTCCAAGGACATCCTTACCCATTTCTGCAGTAGATGTTTGTTGAGATTTATGTGTCACACACGTGCTCAGTGAAGATGCAAACAATGTTAAGGAAGTGTCTCTACACATGTTTCTTTAATACAAATAGACCTTAAACAAATAATACCACCACCACCACCATCTACCTCTTACTGAGCAGCTCATCATGGTCATGTGCCAAGACCGTTCTAAGTGTCTTACGTATTTTATCCCTCATCCTGACAACCCTGAGGAGTGAGTATTGTGACATTTTTACCTACAAGGAAAGTGACTCAGAGAGGTTTGGTAAGACGGCAGAGGAGCCAGGATTCCAAGTTAGGTCTGCCTGACTCTAAAGCCTGCAGTCTTTTTTTTTTTTTTTTTTTTTTTTTGAGATGGAGTCTCACTGTCGCCCAGGCTGGAGCGCAGCGGTGCGATCTCAGCTCACTGCAACCTCCACCTCCTGAGTTCAAGCAATTCTCCTGCCTCAGCCTCCTGAGTAGCTGGGATTACAGGCATGTGCCATCACACCCGGCTAATTTTTATAATTTTAGTAGAGACGAGGTTTCACCATGTTGGCCAGGATGGTCTCGAACTCCTGACCTCAGGTGATCCACCCACCGTGGCCTCCCAAAGTACTAGGATTACAGGTGTGACCCACTGTGCCCAGCCAAGCCTGCCGTCTTTACATTCCTCATTGTAGAGAACTGATAACAAGGGATGGGAGCATGCACAGAGGGACTCGTTCATCTGAGAAGGTTGCAGGTGGAGCGGCTCAGGACAGCTGATGTGCAGGTGCGTGCTGGGAGGGGAGGAGCGGGGACAAGGCCAGAGGGATGGCTGGGCCACATTGTGCAGCGTTTTGTCATCTGGACGTGGACTCTGTCCTGTAGAGGAAGCCGCTGGGAGCCTATGGAATGTTACAGGATAGGACAAGACGGAGGATGGAGACTCAAGCACCCGCAGGACCCAGGTGCTAATATAAAATAGGCAGTAGGTTGGTTAATATTCGATGAGGGGGGCTTGTGCCAGGCACTATTCTGGTTCTGAGGGTACAGAGAATGAGGCTGCTGGGGGCTGCCTTCAGGGAGCTTATATCCTTTTGTGTCTGTGTTTGTGATGAAGAAATTCGTAAGCACATGAGTAAATAGGCTAATTCTAGATACTTATAGGTGCTTGAGAAAGGGGATGGTCAGGGAAGTGCCAGGGGATATGATGTTTCAGCTGAATCCTGTAAGGTGAGAAGGCAGCTGTGCTAGCGACGAGCTCTGTAAGGGGCAGAGTGGCAGTGATTCAGTGAGGCCCTGGATAGACTGCTTAGATACAAATCCAGCATTGCCATTTACCTGCTGTATGGCCTTGGGTGGGTCACCTAACTTCCCTGTGCCTCAGTTGCCTCATGAGTAAAGTGGGGATAACAATAGCCCTGCCTCCTCCTTACAAAGCCCTGTTACAAAGACTGCATGAGTTTGCACATGTAAGTGCACATGGAACGGTCTGCCAGGGTGGCCACTACAACTGGACCCTTAGTACCAGCAGCATAGCATTCTAGGCATGAAAAACAAGTGAAGTGGGAATACTCCTGGCAGATCGAGAGCTTAGTTAACAAGCACATGAGAGGAGAAGATGAGCTCTGGACAGGAAGGGATTTGGAGGCAGTGATTTGAACACTAGGAGAAACACTGAGGGCTTTGCACAGGGAGGTGCCGCAGTCTGAGGGAAACTCTTAAGTGAGGGGCCTTGCATGCTTAGGTCAATTTCAGGGGAGAAGCTGGAAGGAGTGGTAGGAGTTTAGGATCTATTTTAAAAGTGAAGCCCACATGATTTACTGATGCAAGGATTATGAGTATGACAGAAAGAATAGAAACAAAGGTACCATCATATTTTTGTCCTGATGAATTTTGTGGGGAGGGGAGAGTAGGGGGAAGGTGGTTCCATTTACTGAGATGGTAAAATCTGGGGAAGAGCAGATTTCTGGGAGAAACAGACAGTTCTGCTTTGATATGTTTGATGTTAGAGTCCTAATGCACATCTGTGTGGAGATCTCTGGGAAGCAGCTGGAATGAAGCAGGTCTGGTGTTAGCAACAGGGATTCATGCAACACTGGAGAACTAGTCCCTGCCAAATTCAGACAGATTATTCTTAAATGCTATGCTTGTCAAGCCAGACACACCTGCCTCCAGTTTGTAACCCCCAAATTGTCCCCAGACTTCCAACTGGCTTAGAAGATAAGATGCCAAGCTAACATCAAGTCCTTAACTGGTTGGTAGAAAGGCTCTTTGGCTTCTGGACAGAGGAGGACAATTCCTAGCAGCATGGCCCATCTCCATTCCAGGACCTCTGTGACTTCAGGACTAGCCCTTTATCGAGCAGCTCAAGTGTGCCAGGCCCTGTGCTAGTCTGGGGGAAACAGTATGCAAAGGTATAGCTCTGCTGAGGGCAGCTCAGTCTAGTGAACATCTAAGTTCCTTGCCCAAAATGCCCAAGAGAATGTCCTGTGCCTCATTTCATTTATTTGATGCATTTTGATCTGTTCAGCCTGAAGCCAGTTGGTAACGATGAGATGATTTATGCTCCTGGACATCACAGTGCTGACAGCGCATGCCCCATCTGATGTTGGGGAGGCGTGTTTGTGTACATGACTGTGTATGTG
The DNA here is from genome assembly GCF_028878055.3 of Symphalangus syndactylus. Lineage (NCBI taxonomy): Eukaryota > Metazoa > Chordata > Mammalia > Primates > Hylobatidae > Symphalangus > Symphalangus syndactylus. The sequence goes on from NC_072431.2 coordinate 98,201,624, forward strand.
TGTGTGCATATGTGCATCTGTGTGTGTGCGTGTGTGTACATGCTAGATCTCATGAGCTCAAAGTACTGCCAGGAGCTTGGATCAAAATAGAGCACCTCAAGTGAAGTTGTGGCTGTAAGGTTGATTTCCTATCTCAGATCTGAGCATCTCCTGATGCATTTTGAGCTTTGTGCTCTGCTGGCAGCTTGCTCAGGTGGGTAGTGATCTAGCTCAGCTCTGCTCTGTTGAATGCCAGTTGAGAGGGGTGAGTTTCTCTCTGTCACCCTCTGCATTGGATATACCTTCTCACACTTACACAGTATCAGCATCTCTCCTTAGGCAGGTTTAAAAAGTCGCAACGTTAACAGTTACTTTTCTCAAAAAAACATTGCTGAAGAAAAACCAAGAGAATTGAGCATTAAATTCCATAGCATGCATTTTCACAACCATCCATGGCTTTCCAGTGAGCTCTTAGAACATGTACTTGGCTTTTCCTTTTCAAAGTAGGTTATGTCCTTTAGCACTGAGCTACTCAAAGTACGGTACCTGGACCAGAGCCATCACCTGGGAGTTTGTTAGAAATGCAGACTCTCAGGGCCTGGTCCAGAGCATGTGAAAATAAATCTGCAGTTTAACAAGACCACGGGCTTGTCAAAGGCATGGCCATGTCTGAGATGAGCTGATTTAGATGACAGCCTCCTGGAAACTCCCAGCCTGTTTGGATGGCTCTGGGGCGTATGATGCTGAAAATGGCTCCTAGGTGCCTTCCACTTCTCCCAAGAATCAAACAAGAAAGGGGCTTGACGGAGGGAGATGGAAATTTGACTCAGCGTGAAGATCACTGTGGGAATGAGTGGGGTTGAAGAATGTATTGTTGAGGCTTATTTAAAATACAAATATTCTCTTCTTTCGGCAATGACTTAAGTAACTTTGCTTTTGTGGGTAAAGGCCTTGGGGCATTTTTGTCACAGGAGGAGGGATCTGGGCTTGTCAGTTTGGAGAAGAGAAGGCTCAAGGGTCTGAGTTCATGACAGTTGTCCTCAAATGTTGGAAGGGCCCTCAGGAGGAAAGGGAGCCAGGCCTATTCTGTGAGGGGCAGCATGAAGACCTCTGGAAAGATGGCATCATTATGAAGAAGAGCTTCCTTTCATGTGGAGAACTGCTTCCTGCCTCTGGAAGGAAGGTGCCCCCATCCCTAGAGACAGTTCAGGCATGAGCTGGAGGGGGTTCTTAATGTGCTTTCTGATGGTGTGAACTGTAGAGAAAAGAGAAGAAAGGGGCTCACAGACTGGGTTTCAATCCCAGCTTTCCCACTTCTCAGTGTTGATTTGGGCAAGTGACTTGACTTTTTCTAAATCTCACCTTCCTCATTTGAAAATAGGAATAATACTACTTACCTCCTGGAACAGTGTGAAAATTGAATAAAAATTATGGGCATAAAGTTCCTACTGGTGCCTGGCATGAAGAAGGGGCTTAATAAATTTGAGTGCCCCTCCACCTCTTCTGTATACTTTTCTTTGCCTTGTTTGGGGTGGGCTGTAATTAGTTAACAGCTTGAGCAACCAGCTTGATGTTTGTATTAGTCTGTTTTCACACTGCTTATAAAGACTGGGTAATTTATTTAAAAAAAAAAAAAAGGAGGTTTAATGGACTCACAGTTCCATGTGGCTGGGGAGGCTACAATCATGGTGGAAGGCAAAAGACATGACTCACATGGTGGCAGATAAGAGAGAATGAGAGCCAAGTGAAAGAGGAAACCCCTGGTAAAATCATCAGATCTCGTGAGACTTATTCACTACCATGAGAACAGTATGGGGAAAACTGCCCCCATTATTCAATTATCTCCCACTGGGTCCCTCCCACAACACATAGGAATTATGGAAGCTGCAACTCAAGATGAGATTTGGGTGGGGACACAGCCAAACCATATCAATATTGTATTTCTGTCTCAACACTTTTGGTTCATTTTAACTGCTAGTGATTGGCTTTGCCTGGTTTGCTCAACTGGGTTGTTATAGTGAGGCCAGGATTGCAGGGGGCCCCATGCGAGCCAGCAGTCCTGCAGTCTGATGCTGATGGTGGCCACCAGGGTATCAACCAGGAGGGCTGGACTGGGCCATCCAGGCCATCACCACAAGGAAGAATTCACATCCAAGTCAGGCGGCAGTGCTTTGGAGCGATTGCTGGCACTGGACTGGTGTCCCAGCACCTGAATTTAGAGCATGTTCAGACACATCTGCTCTTAGATAAAGTCACATCCCTATCTGCAGATGCAACATATTTGTATATGGAAATAGGAAAGAAGGCAGATAGAAAGATCTGAGTGCTAGCCTTTCATGGTGTTTTACTACTCCCCTCCTCCAATTAAAAAAAACTTTTCTTGCTATGAAAGGGAAATATTTATGAATAATTGATGCATCTCAGTCTGCTCCCAGGTCCTAGAATGCACCACACCCCTTTCCTCTCCCTGGGCAGACTCCATCATCCTCTCCACCTCTCTAATCTCACCTGTCCTCATCTTCCAGGAAACCTCTCACTACTAGTTACTCCAGGCCACAAAGGACCCTTTGTCTAGCATTCAACAGAGCTTGGATCATCTCATGCATGAAAATTATGTTTCCATAATGAGATCTCAAGTTTCCTGAAGTCAGGGTCTTGTAGCTTGGCCTGATGATTTCCACAGAAACACCAAACACCTTGATAAATTCATATGGCAACAAGTTGAATGATATATACCAGGAAGCTCAGGGCCAGGCCTTTGGGTCTCAGCTGGATTCCTGGCTACCTGAGGATGAGGTTACATCCATTCTCACATCCAGCACAGCTCTGTGAGGAGGTAGCCCAACAGATGGGAGGGGGACTAAACAGACGGCAATCGATTATTGGATCTTGGTGTAATGGAGGGCCCTGTAGAGTCAACCTGAAACCTGAAAGTTTGGAAAACGGGATCAAGGAAAGAGAGCAAGGAATTGATTGAAATAAGTAAATTTCAATTTTCATTAACATCTTACTTTGTTGCATAAAGGACAGGAGCATAGAGCAAAACATAAAATATAATTTGTGAAATGAGATGAGTGTAGTAAATAAGCACACTTATGAAATTAGGTCCAGGGAAGAAATAGATTGCTTGAGCCTCTACATATGACTCAAATTCTTCCAAATTAAAAGAAAAAGTACAGGATATGTGTTTTTCAAGCTGTCTTCTCAGCTTGGTAAAGGCTTCTTGGATTTTCCCTCTGTCTGTGTGATACCCTGGGCTGCACGAGCCAGGGAGCCGTCCTGCCCTCTGGCAGGTGAGCCTTGCCCTCTGTAAGGATTTGCCCATTACTCTAGGAGAGAAGGGTCTGGAAAGTGCACCATCCCTGCCACTTTCAAATTATCAGCCCTGATGCACCATCAACTACAAATTGGTTTTATTTTCTTTTGTGCAAGTGCTTGATTCAGAGTGGATTTGACAGCCAAATTGGCCCGGAAGGTATAATGAGGCAATGCTGAGCATTTCTGAATAAAGAAGGGGGGAAGGAACAGAGTGGAGGTTGTGATGCCTTTTATGGCTCTGGGGCACAAATTTCAACTGGATTGCTGAGATCTGTTCCCGTAAGGAGCAGGCTTCTGACTTGAGGCTAAGTGGAGCGGGGAGACAAGGGACTGGATTTCATGGCAATGAGGCTGATGGTGTGGTAGTAACACTTGGATGTTGAAAATGTGATGGATAGCACGAGGTGAAGGGCACTGCCTCTGAAATAAGGTGGTACCGTCTTCTATGTCTGGACCTACCACTACAAGTTATTTCATCCCAGGCAATTAATCTGCATTTTAACAAGACCAAAGCCTTGTGAAAGGCATAGCTAAGTCTGGTTTAGATGACAGCCTTCTGGAAATGCCCAGTCTGTTTGGATGGCTCCTGGGTGTATGAAGTTATTGTATTATATAGCATTTCTCATTTTAAGCAACTGGGATAATATATTTTATGTGTTGAATGAAGTCAGTTACCTTTGTGAATTATCCATTTCATGGTCACATGCTTTTATGTTCCATCTAACCTGGCTGGATTTTCCCATTTACCCATCCTACCTCCTCCCTTCATTTTCCCCCAACCCCAACCATGGCAGGCTTTGGTCACGTGTCACAAACACATCTTGCTAAGCTCAGTCTTGGCGTCAGAAGACTTCTCAACACAGCACACGATTCAGCCATCGCCAGAGATATACATTTATACATTTTTATGCTTGAAACAGATCCCAGGCTTGTCAAGCATCAACATTTATCAAACCACATGGGGGCAAAGGAAGTCAAGCCTTTTGCTTTACTATTGATCATCATGCAACAATTAAACAGACGGGGCACATCCCTTCTCTGAGAATGCTGGACTCAGAGCTGGAAGGAATGGATGACATTTCTCACTCTACTGCTTTGCCTTGGTCTGTTTTTGGACAAGCTACCTAATCTCTTGGAATGTCACTTTCCTCACCTGTTAAAGAGAATACGATTTGCCTCGTAGGGGCTGCTTTTGTGAGTTGTGCTGGTTCATACTGAGATGCATTTGATTCTAGATTCTATTTCCTTGTTGCTATTTTCTACCTATGGGAGGCTTAATAGGGTTAGGGAGACACCTTGGGGCTCTTGAATGAACATGGCAGTGAAGCTCCTCCCCTAGTCAGTAGCTTCTCCCTCTACTGAATCCTATTGCTGTGAGTCCTGGCCTCTTTGCCCACCTCAACAAAGAGCCTCTCTCTCCTGACAGTCTCCTGGCCTTACGCCTGGTACCAGGGACCAGGCGGGTGACCTCCCCCATTGCCTGCAGGCTGGTACCCTCCTCCCACTGGGGCTAGAGGCATAAAGGCTGCAGCCTGGCTCTTCTCTCAGTGCAGCCCTCTCTGGAGCACGGTTCCTACCTGTCTCCCCTTCTTGGAAGGCAAAGAGACAAAGGTGGAAGAGACATAGACTTTGGCACTAGATACTCCTGGGTTTACATAGGGTTTGGCTATAAAAACCTGTGTGGCCTTGAAAAAAATTAGCCAGTCTTTCTGCACTCCTGCCCATTAAATTGGAAGGGCAGTCTTATTCAATGTGAAGGCAGGGACCATGACTGGATGTTTGCAGATTTATTTGGTATCTATGATTTATTCAGTGTCTGGTTTTTGAAGATCTGAATGGATATTTAGGGTGTTCAAGGGATGTGGTATCTTTGCACCTTCCTTTTCGTGTCTCCTTCCAATATCCTTGGCTCCATCACTTTCTGAGTGGTAGATTGCTAGGAGGCTGGTCATTAATTCAGTCCATAAATATTGTATGCCAGGCACTTGGGCACTGGGGAGATAGCAGCTTTTTCATTGGCAGAGAATCTATGCTTGTGTGGAGCTTACATTGTCAGGGAAGGAGAAAGGCAATAAACCCACTGAAGTATAGAGCATATGAGAAAGTGATAAGTGCTGTAGGGAGGAATAAACTAGGATAGGGGGACGGGGACTAGAGGAAAGGGGCAGTCGGGACCTCCGGTCTTAATGGGTGGTCATGGAAGGTCCTACCTAGAAGATTATATCTAAGCTAGGATAGTTAATGATGATTTTGCACCAAGTCTCCTTCCCTCAGCATTCCTTCCTGTTTTCTCTGCTATTGCTTGGGTCTTTGCAAGTTGAAGGTAAGACGAGGTGAGGTCAAACACCTGGTAATTCCAGGCTTCACCTTCTATAGTAACTAGTGAAAGTGCCTGGAACCTCATTCCAATGCTCTCTTCTTTGGGAGTCTGTGGTGCCTGGCATTCCAGCCACCAGCCTTCCCAAAAGAGTTCACTTGGAGAAGATGCTTGGGCCAGACCCAGGGCTGTGGCAAAGCAGCAGCCAACCAGTGCACTGGGCAGATTTCACTGCAGGAAGCCAGGCTCTGCTCTGGGTCTGCTACTCACTGTGTGTTTGCCCTGGCACCCAGGACTCCAGCTGCGTTTATGCTCACCCAGGTGCCAGAGCTTTCAAAACAAGGGTGGCAGTGTTTTGGGTGCTTGTTTTGGTTCCAAAGCAGTGTGCACCTGCCTAGGCCACCACCACAACGGTTTGGTCCACCTTAGCTTCCCCTGTATTCTCCTTTGTCCTTTCTGATGGCCTGTATTGTTTGTGTCATAGCTGGGACATCAGAGCCCCCTGGGTGGTCTGGGGTTAGGATGCTCATTGCTCCAAGTTATCTTCCTGTCTCATCTGCCTCCCTCCCATTGGTCTCCATGGCAACTACTTACTCTGAGATTTGTTTCTGGCCAATTTTTGGGAGGGAAAACCTACAGCAAACACACCAGGGGAAAATTTCCTTTAGATTGCTGCTTCTCAGACATTAGTGTACCCAAGTGGCTTCTGGAGCAATTGTTTAAAACAGTGATTCTCAACCTTTATGGCATCAGGGACTGGTTTCATGGAAGACATTTTTTCTACAAAATGGGTGTTGGGGGGAATGGTTTCGGGATGAAACTGTTCTATCTCAGATGATCATAAGGTGCATGCAACCTAGATCCCTCACATGCACAGTTCACAATAGGGTTCATGCTCCTAGGAGAATCTAATGCCGCCGTTGATCTGATAGGGAGTAGAGCTCAGGTGGTGATGCTCGGTCCCCCACTGCATACCTCCTGCTGTGCCGCTCGGTTCTTAACGGGCCATGGGCTGCTAGGTTCTGTGGCCCAGGGGTTGTGGACCCCTGGCTTAAAACCTAGGGTCCTGTCCTCACTTGCAGGGATTCTGACCTGGTGGATCTGGCACAGGACCAAGGAACCTGCACCATCATCATCATCATCATCATCATCATCATCATCATCATGTCACTTCCCTAGCTGATCACACTTGGATAAACCCAGATTGAGAGGCACAGTTTGCCTCCCTTACTTGCTTGTATGTCCAGGTTGGGTGGAATCCATTGTTGCAACCCTCCTCGAGTCTAGTTCACTGTCCAGCGCCCAGGCGGTGCTCAGTCCACATATGCTGAAGGATAGAGGCAATGTGAGGTGAATCCTTTTATAAAGAACCGTTTACAATGCAAAGAGTTGCCCACTAATAGGTCTGCATAGTTAGGTTTGCATCTTAATGGTTGAAGTTTTCTTAAAGCAGAGATATACCTCGCTCGATTCAGGATTTTGACAAAGCAATAGCATCCTCAAAAGAAGAATTGAATAGGGGTAACTATTTTTGAAGGAATCAAAGCCACGTTCTCTTCCCTGAATGTTGCTTTGGTAAAGATGTATGGAGTTGCACCATTTATTAGTGCTTCTCAACCTCGGCTGCTCACTGGGATCAGGGGCTTAAAAAACACTGATACTTGAGTCCTACCCCTAGAGGCCCTGTGTAATTGGTCTGGGGTGTGGTCTGGGCATCAATATTTTGTAACATTCCCTAGATGATTCTAATGTGTGTCCAGGGCTGGAAACCACTGACCTAAAATGTGTGGGATCCCTGGAGAGAGGAGTAAGAGATGCATTTCTTCAGTCTTTCAAGGAGCCCTCTTGGACTAGAGATGGCAGGTGCCTTGGATTCTGTGATCCAGGACTACTGTTAAATCAGAATCTAAAACATAATTTTTTATATATATATACATGTTTTTTACATATATACATGTATATAAAATATGTGTATATGTGTCCATGTGTATGTATAAAAATAGTATAAACATTTATACATGTGTATGTATAAAAAGTTTTTTACATACACACATATACATATACATGTACATATATATACACACATATACATATACATGTACATATATATACACACATATCCAAAATAATATATATATTTTGAAAGAGAGCAATAGCCAATTGTTTTATACTCTCTAATAAAAACATTTTTTCCTGATTATAAACACATGGTTATCATAAACTATTGAGTTTATGCAGAAAAGCATTTCAAAAGTTACAGATTTTCTCAAATGCCACCACACAGGAGAAATAACTGTTAATATATCTGGTGACCACACTTCTACTCATCCCTCTCTGCCTATATACACATGTAGCCTAGACACGCAACTGAACGTCAAGAGGATCCTTATGCGTTCCGAACTAGAATCTGTGTTTTGTGAGCAGTATGGCATAGATAACTTTCCATAAATCTACATAATCATTCGTATAAGATCTCACCACATTTAAGTGTGCTCTAATTGCACCTGATAAATGGAACATCTACTTTATTGTGAAAGCTTGCTGTATACTTTTAAACATGCAAGGCAAGCAGCAGTGTTTGAGGGCTCCTGTGCCGGTGGAGAAGCCTGGGTGTGTCCGAGCAGGCCTGCAGCATGCTGGTGGACTGTCACATGCATCTGGGTAGTTGTGCACTGGGGACAGAAGGGCTTGAAGAGCCGGGCTACAGCACTTTTTGTAGTGCTAGCATCTGTTGAGTTTTAGTTTCAGTCTTTAAGCCCTTTAAGAGGTTCTGTTTTCACCTGCCTTCTAGACCATGTATAGTCCAACAACAGTCAGCATAGAGTTGCATTCTCAATATCCAGGAGGCAGAGCCACCGAGGGACCATCTCAGTGTTGATCCATGGCTGTTATGTGGGATGGGGGCCTTGTGTTCCAATCGCCCCAGTTATTTGAAGGAAGCCAGTGATATGTATTTCTATTTGAAATCTCTTGGTTTTTAAATGTGGGCTGACAATTGTTTAAAAATTGAAAGCATTATGAGACCAAACAAAACACACCTGGGGCTTCCTATAGTCATCTGGGAGGCAGTCTGAGCTGTCTGGTCTATTAAGCTGTTTGTGGCATTCAGTCTACTTGAGTTCCAAAAATATTGACTGAATGCATAGTCACGGTACAAAAGAATGGAAATACAATGATAAAAAGTGATGATCCTTGCCTTGGGTGAGGTAGCTTTCGTGGTCCCCAGACCAGCATCCACCATATCACCTGGGAGCTTGTCAGACATGTAAATTCTTGGGCCTCACACCAGATGCATCAAATTAGAAACTGTATTTTAAGAAACCTGCCCGGTGGTTCTGATGCCTGCTGAAATTTGAGAACAACAGGCAGGTGTGTGAAGGGGAGTTACGCATATGGGCAGAGATCTAGGGGCTGGGGGATGGAGAAGGTGGGGTGTGAGGCGAGGAGGCTTTTCAGAAGTGAATGGCTCCACCTGGATCTTAAAGGATGAGTAAGGAGTTGGCCAGGTGAAGATGAGGGAGGAGTGCACCAAGGCTAGGGGGCAGCAGGAGCCAGAGCCAGGCAGGAAGAGTGTGTGAAGGGCGTGTGTGGGATTGTCCATCTAGCGCATGTGACCGAGTGCTGGAGTATGCTCTGGGAAATGAGGTGGGAGAATAAGATGGCACAGGTGAGCTGGATTGTGTTCTGTAGGTGCTACAGCATCACGGGAGACCCTCTAGTACTGGAGTGTGGCATTGGAAATGTTTGTAGGGAAATCACGCTGGTGGCGAGGTTCAAATTCCTTCTGGATAGAGGGAACTCTCCTGGTGTCCCACTGGCCTGGATCCTGATTCTTGCCTTTCCTGGCCTGACTTGGATCTGGGTCAGCAATTCCCATCCTTGGATAGGGTGGTGGGCAGGGAGGGCCTGGCTGAGTGAAGATGTGGCTATTGCTGCATGTGAAATAGTGACATTGGTGTCTCTGTTCTTTTATTCTTGGAGGAATGTGCATACTCTTGGAGAATGTGCACACTCCAAGCTGAGCATTTAGGTTGCTGCCTGTGTTCTCAGCAATTGTAATGGTCTTTGTAATCCCATTTTAAAATGTCATTTTAAAGTTTCTGCAGCAAAGGTTTTGGTAAAACCCTGGATCTATTTCTTTTTCTTTTCTCTTTCTTTTTTTTTTTTTTTTTTTTTTTTTTTTTTTTTTTTTTGAGATAGGGTCTCGTTCTGTTGCCCAGGCTGGAGTGCAGTGGTTTAATCACAGCTCACTGCAGCCTCAACCTCCTGGGCTCAAGTGATCCTTCTGCTGCAGCCTCCTGAGTAGCTGGCATTGCAGGCATGCACCACTACACCCAGCTAAGTTGTTAAAACTTTTTTTGTGGAGACAGGGTCTCACTATGTTGCCCAGGCTGGTCTCAAACTTGTGAGCTCAAGTGTTCCTCCTGCCTCAGCCTCCCAAAGTGCCGGGATTACAGGTGTGAGCCACTATGCCCCACCCAGCTCTATTTCTTTCTTCAGACATTTGCGGTGTCTAAATGGAAGAAACAAGTTGAACTCAAGGCCATGGAAATTCATGTCTATACCTAACTGGGACTCATTCCTTCTTCCTCCATCCCTCCCTCCCCTCTCTCTTTTCCTCCCCCCCTTTTTTTATTATAACTTTGGTTATAGAAAACTCTTGAGAGCTTTCCAAGTGCCCATAAGATTTTTTTAATGCTTAGCTATGATAACATCCAAGTTTTCCTGATGTGAGGATATGCAGTTGTGGTTAAAGACTTCTGCTGAGATCGTTGACCATTGTTCTGAAATACTTTGGATGTAGCTCTGAGCGGAGGCAGGAATATGAATGTGAATTATTTATATTCATGTGGTGGTTCTACAAAACATTTTAGAAGACAGCAAGAATAGCCATTGCTCTTAGAACTCCTGGATCTTTTTTTGAATTGGAAATCTTTTCTTTTAAAATGTATTTGGTGCAGAATGTAGTAATTATTTCATTTCTTTCTTTCTTTTTTTTTTTTTGAGATAGAGTTTTGCTTTTGTCGCCCAGGCTGGAGTGCAGTGGCACAATCTCGGCTCACTGCAACTTCCACCTCCCAGGTTCAAATGATTCTCCTGCCTCAGCCTCCCGAATAGCTGGGATTACAAGCGCCCACCACCACGCCCCGCTAATTTTTCGTATTTTTAGTAGAGTAATTGGGTTTCACCATGTTGGGCAGGCTGGTCTCCTGACCTCGTGATCCGACCGCCTCAGCCTCCCAAAGTGCCCAGACTACAGGCGTGAGCCACCCGCGCCAGGCCCATTTCTTTTTTTGAAATGCTGTGGTGTGACAGACGATGGGAGCTGGATGAATTATTGCCGCCCCCTGCTGGTCATTTTTATATAACATCTTATTAGTAATAGTGCAGATAAAGCAAAGCTAATGCCAGAAAAACAAAAGATACTAAGATGGAATCTATTAATTTTTAAAAAATTGCCCAAATTAGTAATTGCCCTTATTAGTAATAGAGTGGAGATGGTGAGGCAAAGCTAATGCCAGAAAAACAAAATATACTGAGATGGAATCCATTAATTTTTTAAAAATTGCCCAAATGCAGTAAATTTTAAAATGCTTACCTTTGTGAGAGGGTGGAATAAATTTTTCGGCTTCTTCCATTCTTTGTAAAATGATATAATAAGTTCAGACAGTAGTTACTGTATTGGTTTTGTCCTTCTGCTGCAACTTTTCATATATTCATGATGATGTTAGCAATCTCCTTTATTCTGTCGATGCATTGAATGCTTTTTTCTCAACTAGAATGAACAGGTGTTTCTTGTTGATTGCTTTGGGTGTTTATTCAAGTAGATCACAAATTCCCATGTCTGTCTGCTATGTATACATACAACAACCAAGGTATAATGTTTATGGGCATGAACCATGGTATTTAAAGTGAGTGAAACTTGTGTTTCCTCTTAACAACCAATCTCTTTTACCCAATAAAATGGGTTCATAAGTTATAAGGGACATTAAATATGACTCTATCCAATGATAAGTTATATGGAGACTTTTCATAGGAGGTAGCCTGCCCTGCTGAGAAGATTTAGGGGTAAGGTTTCTAGGGCTGTTTTCTGAACAATTTTATTGATGAACTTCCTGGTTTGTTAGCATCTAAATTTAATATCTTTCTGAACATAAACCAGCTTTTTATTTATCTTCCGAAATTCCTGCTCCGGCTTTGCCCCTATGGATCCTAGGAAACCAGACTCATTTCGATGCTTGGGGTGCATTTGCGTGTTGACAGACAGCACTGTTAGAGGACTCTTGGAGCCAAAAGACGTCCACTAGCTTGGAATCTGGTGCGCATGCCTCTTACTAAGTGGATGCAAGCCAATTAGCTTCTTTAGGAGTACTAAACTGGATGTTGTTGAGATCCTCTCTAGCTTCATCCAAATATTCTAATCAAAATGATTGAGACGTTTGACCTTGTTTAGGTGTTGAGGGCAGCCTTGGAAATATAGATACAGAGGGAGTAAAGTTGCTTTCATTCACTTCAAAGACTTAAATACAGCCTGCTGTCAAAGCATCCGGGGGATTGGCTGTATTGGGGCATAGTTGGTGGACACATGTGCTTTATTTTAAATTGCATCCTCTGTTTTTTTTTTTTTCCAGTTGCAAATGAAGCTGGAGACAAGAATGCCAGACCACTGGCCCGCTTCTCTCGTGAGTAAATCTTGTTTCACTCCTTTCCTGGTCTCTGTCGGAAAATCTTCTCCAGAGATCTTTCCCCTATGTGGTATAGCTCCTCAATCCTGTCAGGTGTTAATAAAATAGTAATGTAGGAAATGTCGTCATCTGGTTAACATCCCACTTGAGCCCAGGCTGGTGAGCTACTCATTGCTACTGCCTTTTCCATCCTTAGAACTGTAGTTTCCAAATTGTGCTCTAAGCCTTTGCTATTCCAAGTATGGTCCTTAGAGCAGCAGAATCGACATCACCTGGTGGCTTTTTAGATACATGGAGCCTCAGTCCCCCCACCACCCCTTCAGACCTATTGAGTCAGAATCTGTATTTTAACAAATCTACAGGGGATGCCTGTTCACATTACAGTTTGAGAAGTGCTGTGCTAGGACTATCCTTTTTATGAATGTTTTATGAAGATAAAGTGAGGAGAGGTACATGAAATGCTTCTAGCTATGAAGGCATCACCGCCATTCAAAGTGGACTTATGGACTTACTCCACTGGCTTTTCCTCAGTTTGGTGACATTTTGAAGCTCAGATGGATTGAATGGGTTTCCTTAGGCATTGGGGATATTCCTAGGGCTGTGGTTAGGCCATGGGGCTTCCCTTGACTCCTTTGTCTCCAGGTCTTGATCCCTATGAGAGAGTAGGAGTCTAAAGCCTCTCAATGGTTTCTATACCAGTGTGATCAGCAAATTATCCAGCAAGTTAATGCACTCCCTGGAACGAAAACCTAGATTCCAAAGAAGGGAAGGGAAATACTAGAGATGGATCAGGGTGGAGTGGAGATGCTCCCCAAACCCACTATGCACCAGGTGGAGAAATGGTAGAACTGTAAATAGAAACGGATTTATCGCTGCCTCACTGGCTTTCACTAAAAGTAATTTCACTCACACTATCTGGGCCTCTGTTTTCCCACCTGGAAAATGTTCAAAATTGGACACTGCTACATTAATTTTTTTTTTTTTTTTTTTTTGCCTTCCTAAAAGTCACCTAATCTTTCCCTCTCTAGTACTGACTGCAAAAAGACTTAGTAGCTCACGTGCCATCTGACTTCTTTTCCAGGTCAGTCAAAAATGTTGCTGTCTTTTGAAATTGTGGCCTGGGAGGAACTCTACAAATCCCCAGTCACTGCATTTCTCATGCAGGGTTGACTAGGTCTGAGTGTGGACAGTGCCGTAGTAAATCTTATTACGTAAAGCTGAAAGTATAATTTCTCTACTTACAGGGCTGCTTCTAAACTCTGCCTCCCAGCTCTTTCTGGAAGGCTTTGAAACATTGGGATTGATTTCCTAGAAATGATTTTTATAGAACTGTAATAATGTACGATAATAAAAGAGCATGAAGTGCTCATATTTTAGAAATTGTGTAATAAAACACTCGCTTCTGATGAGCCCCATTCCTCACTGCCCTCCTACCTGGAATCATTATTTCCAAAAGAGATATTTCATCCCACAGCTCAATGAGGTTGAAGAATATGCTTTTATCCCATTTTTTTCTTCATCTCCTGAGCAGTCGTCAGGCAAATAAGCTGGAATTGTGACCCAACCACACTGTGACGGCTGTGCTGGGTGCCCCTTCCCCCATGGGAGTCCCCGAGGCTCACCACAAGACAGACGAAGGTTGAGGGGGGGGGGGTCCTTGCATGAGAGTTGAGGCAATTAGTCCCTTCGCAGAGAAAGGAAGGTAACTTCTTGTGTGAACTTCTCAACTGTATACTGGGTTGAAAGGATGATGTGTCCTTGAAAGCTTATTAGCTTGAGACAAGTGAGGACATAATGAACACCTATCTGTATAGGAAACAAGTAATTAGTGGCAAACCAATTAGGTTAGACTGATATAGGGGAAAAAAAGGAGAAAGAAAAATCCCCTGAGTTAATTGCAATACCCTGGAAAAAGTGAGATGGCACGTGAGCTACTAAGTCTTTTTGTAGTCAGTACTGGAGAGGGAAAGATTAGGTGACTTTTAGGAAGGCAAAAAAATTATTTTTAATGTAGCAATGTCCGATAGATGCTCACTTCACTTTATGACCTTGAAACTGATCTTCATTGTGTGGTGTGAAGGAAGAGTTCAGTCTGGGAAGATTGGGAGAATTCGGATGATAGATTTTTTTTTTTTTTTTGAGATTGGAAAATGAAGTACTGCAACATTCTCTAATTTTTGCATCCAACAAGACAGAAAGCCTTGACAGTGTGCATTGGCCAGCATAGAATCAGGCACGAAGGGGATGGCGGAGGCGGGGAGGCGGCCAGAGCCTCTGCTGTGATGGCTGGAACCTCTAGGGGTCAGCAGAGATCTGGGAGTGGGGACTGGGGAAGGGCTGCTTATGGTGGTGGATGTTGTGGAGTGATTCCTGTGAGACTCTGGAGCTACCAGGCCCCTTCACCACCCCCGCCCCATCATTGCAGGCTCAAGCAGTGGCATCCGATCAACCTGACTTCAATTAGAGCATCTGCGTAGCAACCGTGGGCACATACAATAACATGGGGAAATCATTCTCCTAGAAGTGGGGGTTAGAGAGGAGGGAGGGGAACTCAAAGGAAGCTGAGATCATTTCTTCCCCTCACAAATGCTGGGAGAATCACAGTGTCCAGGAGAGTGAGGAGTTGAGAATGACCTTGACTGGATGCTTTGACATCAGTGCTGTGTGAATGCAGGCACACCAGCTTCCAACCAGCAGATGGTTTGAGAATGGCATCCATCACAAAGCCAGCTGTCCCGAGGTGACAGCCACGGGGTGTGGGCACTGCCATGCTCTGCAATGGGCAGGGGGAGCCAGAACACCTCATGTGGGTACTGCATGGTGGGCACCCCACATGGGTACTGCATTGTAGGCACCAAGGCAGTGTGGGGAACAGCTGATCTCCCCAGCTCAGGTCCAGGACTCAACTTGGTGAGGACCTCCTGGAACCCACTGTGGCTTCTGACATTGGGGACTTCTGGGATGAAGTCAGCTGGCTGTGGGGTCCCTTGCTAGTCCAGCTCTCTGGGATGCCAGTGAAGGTGCCCTCCAGTGCCAGGCCCTAAAAGCCCTCCTACCTGGAGATCTCTTTTATGCATCTGTCAGCCTCCCTATTGGTCAGCTCCTTGAGCCCATGGGCCCTATGTGGTAGACCGTACCTGGCGTAGAACAAAAGCTGATTGAATGAAAACTGCAAAAACTGTCCCCTTTCTGCTTTGTTCCCTCTGCTCCTCTTCCTCCTAACATCGGTGAGCCGTCCCATTACCAGTGTACACGCTCCCCAATCCCCCCCAGAATTTGTCCTCAATGGTCTCCCACATGCTGGTGGGAAAGTCCGCAGGAACCCTGATATAAGCTCTGGGGGTCAAGCCCGGCTTTGAATTCTGTGTACAGAATTAAGAATTCTATGCCACCTTGGGCAGGTAACTTAACCCAAGAGCACATTTTCCTCCCCTCGATCCTAGGACAGTACTGTGTCCAGAATTGGTTCCTTCCACGGGGTTCTTAGTCTTGCTGACTTCAGAAATGAAGCCACGGACCCTCGTGGTGAGTGTTAACAGTTCTTAAAGATTTGTGTTCAGAGTACGTTCCTTAAGATGTTCAGATGTGTCTGGAGTTTCTTCATTCTGGTGGGTTCACGATCTTGCTGACTTCAGGAGTGAAGCTGCAGACCTTCCCAGTGAGTGTAATAGCTCTTAAACGTGGCATGTCCGGAGTTGTTTCCTTCTGGGGGGCTTGTGGTCTTGTTGGCTTCAGGAGTGAAGCTGCAGACCTTCCCAGTGAGTGTAACAGCTCTTAAACGTGGCATGTCCGGAGTTGTTTTTCTCTGGGGGGCTTGTGGTCTTGCTGGCTTCAGGAGTGTAACTGCAGACCTTGGCAATGAGTGTTATAGTTCATAAACGTAGTTCAGACCCAAAGAGCCAGCAGCATCAAGATTCACTGCAAAGAAGAAAAGAACAAGTCTTCCACACCAGGCAAGCTAACATAAACGGCTTACAGCTGCTCACCTGGGTGGCCTGCTTTTATTCTCTTATTTGGCCCCACCCACATCCTGCTGATTGGTCCATTTTACAGAGCTCTGATTGGTCCATTTTACAGAGTGCTGATTGGTCCGTTTTACAGAGTGCTGATTGGTCCGTTTTACAGAATGCTGATTGGTCTATTTTACAGAATGCTGATTGGTGCATTTACAAACCTTTAGCCAGACACAGAGCACTGATTGGTGCATTTACAATCCTTTAGCTAGACAGAAAAGTTCTCCAAGTCCCCACCCAACCCAGAAGCCCAGCCCGATTCACCTCTCAATACTATAACTTATTTCCAAGTTGTTGTGGATGATCACATGCAAGGGTGAATGTTAAAATGCTTAAAAACATATGATGTGATCACTGAACATCGAAACAGATGTTGGTCATGGACCATGTGAAGGACTAGAGTCGAGAAGGCCCCTGTCAGGACAGACATGGACCCTTCAATTGGAGGAAACTGGGGCAGCAGAGGTGGATATTGGCCCTGATACCCTGGAATCCATTATATGAAGCTCAGGGACTGTATACCACAAGCACACAATAAGTGTGGGTAGTTGTTATTACCCTGAGTTTTCAGCCTTCCTCCTCTCTTTTTCTCTTTTTTCTTTAATTTGATATATACTTATTGAAGACTTTTGTGTTCTTCTGTGAGCCCTGGAGATAACACAGGTGAGTTGGTTTGTCTTCAAAGAGTTCGCAATCTAATCAGGGAGACAGAAGTGACTGCTACAATACAGCATGTGGAAGGAAATGCTAGCGATTGGTAGGAGGAGCTGGGAGAGTCAGAACGGGGACGCCTCAGCCAGCCTGGCGTGGAGGTGAATTCAAGGGAGTTCTTCTGGAGGAGGTGAGCATCAGCTGAGGCTTGAGGGTTTGAATGGGGTAACAGGTAAAGAAGGTAACTTATAATCTTCATTGAAAAAAACTCCCAATACCACATGTAAGGGAATGAAGGCCACATGTAGTGTTCAGACATGGCCACAGTGTGGCAGAAAAAGCCCAGATTTTGGTGGCATCTCTCTCCTCTAGAAGATGTAAAATACGCCGCATTCAGTGCATTGGACAGAGATTCTGTCAGGAGTCCAAGGCATTGGAGGAGCCCGAGAGAGGGAGACAGTGCCCACAAAGCTCTTGTGGCTGGGCAGCTCTATGCTGGAGTTCTGATTGCTTCCCTGAGGGAGGACTAATTTCTCCCCCAAGATGAGCAATCGTGGAGAAGAAAATACAAAAGTCTTCCCTTATCTGCGGTTTCACTTTCCCAGTTTTGTTACTTGTGGTTAACAGCGGTCTGAAAATGTGAAATGGAAAATTCCAGGAATAAACAATTCACAAGTTTTGATTTGAGTGCTGCTCTGAATAGCGAAATGAAATCTCACTCTGCCCCACCCATGATGTTAATCCTCCCTTTGTCCAGTGGATCCATGTGTAGATGCTACCCACAGGTTAGTGACTTAGGAGCCCTCTTGTTTATCAGATTGCCAGGCTTGTATTCAAATCACCCTTATTTTATTTAGTAATTGCCTAAGTGCAATTTCTAAGTGCACTTAGTAAAAAGTGCAAGAGTACTGATGCTGGCAATTCGGATACACCACAGAGAAGCCATCAAGGGCTTCCTTTAAGTGAAAAGGTGAAAGTTCTTGACTTAATAAAGAAAAAAAAAAGAAAAAAAATTGTATGCCAAGGTTGCTGAGATCCACAGGGAGAGCGAATTTTCTATCTGTGAAACTGTAAAGAAGGAAACAGAAATTTGTGCTAGTTTTGTTGTTACACTAAAGCTACAAAAGTTATGGCCACAGGACAGGATAAGTGCTTAGTTAAGATGGAAGTGTTATTAAATTTGAGGATGGTAGACATAAACAGAATCGTGTTCTGATTAACAGCAATCATGTTAGGCACCATCCCTGGTTTCAGGCAGTTGTTGGAATGTACCCCCTCGGATAATGGGGGACTACTATAGTGGTATCAAAAGCAATAAGAAAATAGAGATTAATTAAAAATCCAGGTATTTTGGGGAATAGATTTTCCTGTGAAAGAGCTGGAGTACTTAGGGTGGATGGGGGAGTGAAGCAAGGGGAGGCCCTTCGTATTTTTGTGCTGGGTGAATGATCCCCTTCCCTCGGCAGAGGTGGGAAATGGGAGGCAGACATGTGCAGTGGGGTAAGCGCTGGGTTTGGTTGAAATAGCACCTATGACATGGTGATGCCACATGTGGAGCCCCAGGGGGAACTCAAAATCATGTCCGAGACAGTGCTAGAGTTCAGCCAGGGAACTTTACTAGACCAGTTGTTATAGCTAGGAGGGTTGGTGACAAAAGAAGGGAGCTTGAACTGGGGATGGATGAAGACAAAAAGAAGAAGAAGAAATAAGTAGGAGGAACAACTGAGAAATGCCATGAGTGGGGGACTGTGGCTGGTGGCTGGGCTTTCAGTGTTCTCAGGGGCATGTACTACGTTTGAGACAGAACCATATAAGGGATCCAGGACAGACGAGATCAGGTACATTTAGGGTGCTATGGCAAGAAAAAATGGTCAAACTAATAGAAACGCAGAATTGGATGGTGTTTGCTAGGAGCTGGGTGTGGGAGGAGCAAACCGGAAGTTGTTGCTCTGTGGGTATAAAGTTTCCATTATGTAAGATGAATAAGATGTAGAGATCTGCTGTACAACACAATCCCTGTAGTTAACAATATGGTATTGTGCACTTTAAAATACATTAAGAGGGTAGCTCTCATGTTAAGTTTTCATACCACAAAAACCAACCAACCAATCAACCACGCAAGCAACGCAAGACGAGAACACAAGATGGCTGGCTACTAGCTTCTTACCTACACTTATAATCATCCTCTCCCAGCTCCCCCAGTGACCTGTGACACATCCGTGTTTCAGAGCCACAGTTAGACCCCAAGTTGTGTTGACCCAAAATTTCTCTGCTTGCCCACAAGGGGGCTTCACCACTTTATCTTACCCCCTTTCTCCACCCCTTTCATTCAACACAGTTGTTATCAGGCAAGCAGATCAGCTTGGTTCAGTCAACAGATGTATTCACTGGTATTTGAAAGATTTCAAGTTAGAGTAGAGTTTACAAATGATCCAGTCCAGTGCTCACCACTCTGTCTAAAGCTCAAATCCCTTGTATGACATCCCTGTCATGGGGTCATGAGCTCTCTGCAGGAGCCCATCCAGTGAAGGAATATTCACCATGTCCTGGAAAGCACTGATGGTCGTGGTCAGAGTGATGGACTGGCATGTGTATGGGGGTAGGGAGCAGGACACTGAGACTCACTCTGCCTTCTCTTTTTGAATGTGCTTGATAGAGTCTTTGAAATATATCCAAAGACATATCCCTAGGTCCCTAATATGTTAGCCAGCGGTCCACCAGGGGACTGGCTGATGATACCATAAGTAGCTTCTAGGAGTTTATGGATGATACGTGTAACCCAGATGTCAGCTGGAACTCCCAGTCCATTGAGATCTAGGTGAAGAGGCTTACATTGCTGTTGTGTGCTGACATTTGGAAGTTCAGGGCACTCCCCGATGCTTCCATGAGTACCTGGCATGGTGGTGTTCTTCTGACCCTGATTTCCTACCTCTGTCGATTGCTTTCCTCTATTTGCTTCTGGCTATCTTCCTATTGCTCTGACATAGTCTCAGATATGCTACGAAGCTCCTCCTCCTTTTTCTGGAGAGTAACCAAAGGCGTTGTTCAAAGCAGAGCTTGACTGAAGATTAAGAAGGGATGAACAAGAGAGATCCACAATATGCACTGCAATTGCAGGCAGACCATTTAAATTCAGTTTGATTTTCAACAGTCCATTCAGTCATTCTACCACCAATAAAAATTTTAAAGACTCCTTTGCCCATGCCACTCTTGGCCTACCACTGTACATCCTTTTATCCTCACTCTCCTCCATTCTTTACCCTTTATTTCCACCTCCCTTTTAGGAATCAAAGCCACTCCTGGGATCTCTCATGGAGAGCAGCAGCTTGACTATCTCTCTAGTTTTGGTGGATCTGCTCACACCCTTGTCCTCAGCATCTCACGTTCTACTCCTTTCAACTTATTTTTGCCTAAGTGCAGACCAGTTTCTGCTTCCTTAATGGGAATTGCAGTACCACCTATTGAGATAATAGCAAATATTTACGCTTGCTACATGTGTACATGGTTACATAATTGAAAAATATGAATAGAATTTTTTTGTGTGTAATGTGACCCCAGGGAGGGAAAGGAAGACATGGCTTGGCTGTTGCACTCCAAGCACCTCCTCCTCTAACCTCTCAATGTATACTCCTTTGAATAAAGTTAAGATGAAGTTTTAGATTTCTGCAAGAGACAGGCGAGGATAACCTGAAACCTTCTCATTTTTTACAAGCACATAGAAATGCTGAGTGAAATGTTTTAAAAATACTTTTAAATGCATAAACTTGCAGTAAAGAAAGGGAACCCCATAGGTGCCAGCAATGAAGGAGGAATTTAATATCAGTATGGTAAGCTGTTAACATGTGTGTAGATTTTGCAGCTATGCTGCATGGGGGTGGTGCTGTTAAGTCCATGTAATCTAGTAACACATGTTTTAATATCTACATGGGGAAAGGAGATAAGACCTTGGGCTATGCAGGGTGGGGAAGTTGGATCTGAAACTTCTGCCTAACTCGGACTCTTAAAACATATGGCAGATTGTGTTTTCCAAAAATATTTGTAACTATATCTCCCATCCCACATGCTCTTCTTGCAATGTGATGCTGACAAGCCTCCCACTGAGATGGCGAGGCCTCTGTTTTCTTCCCTTGTGTCTGGGTGGCCTGTAAATGTGGCAGAGATGATATGATGTGACTTGCAAAGTTAGATTATCAGAAGAGACAGCTTCCACCTGCTGCCTGTTGGGATACTTGTTCTTAGAGCACTGTCATAATGCTGTGAGGAAACAGAGACCCTGTGGAAAGCCCATCTCTGAGCGCTTCCCAAAGTACAAGTTTGTGAGCAAAATAGATAGTTGTTGTTGTTGGAAGCCACAAGTTTGGTGTGATCTGTTACGCATCAATAGGTAGTTGAAACAAGGGCTACGTCTTCAATAAAAGAGAGATCAAGAAAACAAAATGCTCCCATTAGCATAGAGGGGTAATAAGGTAACTTGCTTGGCTTTTCTGGCTCTTGAGGAAAAGTCTTCCCTGGGCAATTGAAACTACCTGAAGGGTCCAGGAACCCTTTGAGCCTAAGAAATTAACAAACATTAGTTCTGGGCTACTAATGGCAGAATCAAATGAAAAATCTTTTGAAATACAACCCAAGTCATAAGATACTCTGATGGAGAAAACAAGACCAACTAAGTATGAGCTCACAGTCAAAATTAAAAACAAAATAAAACAAAAATCCTATAAGAGGCAGCAGTCCTCCATGATGAGCAAGAGTCAGTGAACACAGATAATTAGAGCCTAAGAACTTGAGATGCAGGTCGAGTATCCTTTACCCAAAATGCCTGGGACCAGAAATGTTTTGGATTTTGAGTTTGTTTCTGACTTTGGAATATTTGTGTGTGCATAATGGGATATGTTGGGGATGGGGCCTAGGCCTAAACACAAAATTCATTTGCGTTTCATATATATCTTAAATACATAGCCTGAAGGTAACATTATACAGTATTTTAAATAATTTCATGCGTGAAGCAAAGTTTGTGTACATTAAATCATCACTGAACTGCGACCTGTCATGTGAGGTCAGATGTGAAATTCCCACTTGTGGTGTCATGGTGGTGCTCAAAAAGCCTTGAATTTTGGAGCATTTTGGATTTCAATTTTTTGGATTAGGGATGTTCAACCTGTGGTATAATGACAAACTGGAAAAAAGAAAGACTAGGTCTATTTAAAAATGACAGAAGATATAAAATGAGTTGAAACTCTAAGAAAGGAACAAGACCTTGGAAAAAAATGGAAAATCTTAAAGATAATCTGTAGGCTTCAAGAAATGTAAAATATAGCATAAAACCCCAACAAAACAAAACCCAAACACAGTTTACCAACTGTGTTCAATAGGACTAAAAGGAGAAATAATGAACCAGAAGAAAGATATATCTGAGGAGACTATCCAAAATGTAGCACAGAGAAATGGTGGATATAGAAGAATGGTCAAACACTACGGAAGACAGAATGAGAAGGGCCAGCCCACATTTAGTAGGAGGTCAGAATGAAAGACCAGAGAGAATATGGACAAAATAGTAACTGAAGATCTAGTGGCTGAGAATTTTTCAGAATTGACTAGTGATATGAATCCTCAGACTGGCGAATTGTACCTAGTTTCAAACAGGAAAATAAAAATCTATTGGCAGATACATTATAATGAAACTGCAGAACATTATAGATGATGAGCCAACACCAAAGATAATTGAAAAGACAGGTTACCTACTGTGTCTGAGACTACGAGTTTAGTGTTTTTTTTTTTTTAATTTTTATTTTTGGTAGTTTTGCTCTTGTCACCCAGGCTGGAGTGCAGTGGCACGATCTTGGCTCACTGCAACCTCTGCTTCCTGGGTTTAAGCCATTCTCCTGCCTCAGCCTCCTGGGTAGCTGGGACTACAGGCATGTGCCACCATGCCCGGCTAATTTTTGTATTTTTTTTTTTTAGTAGAGACAGGGTTTCACCATGTTGGCCAGGCTGGTCTCGAACTCCTGACCTCAAGTGGTCTGCCCACCTTGGCCTCCCAAAGTGCTGGGATATAGGCGTGAACAACTGCTCCTGGCTGAGTTTTGTTTTTTCTATGTTAAAAGAACTTCAGTTTTTAGCTGGGCCTATGTCCCCATATCCAAATACAGAGTTAAAGCTAGGTGTGACCATGTAACTAAGTTCTGGTCAATAGAATGTAAGCAGAACTGCCAAAGAAAGATTTCTGGAAACTTTCTTGAGGCTTTTGTGTAGTCTTTGTCCCCTTTCTTTTTTATCCCTTTTTCATCCTGCTGCCAAGGACACAAATGTAATGCTTAGCGCTCTAGCTGCCATCTCGGACCACAATGATAATGCTCAAACCCAAGGGTTGGTAGAGTGGTAATCTAAAGATTTTGTGAAACAGAGCTGCTATATCAGTTCTGAAAGGCTTACATCTCACTCAACAGAGATGTAAACTTCTATCTCTAATTTTTATATAACAGAGATATAAGCTTTTATTTCATTTAATCCACTGGAATTTTGAGTTTCTGTTATTCAGACATAGCTAATCATAACTGATGTATCTATCGTAGATTAATTATTAGACTGACTGCAGACTTCCCAATAGTCTATTTAGAAGCCAGAAGTCAAATTGAATAATATTTGTATAGAGATGAGGGAAGAATACTGTTGACCTGAAATTTTAAACTGAGATAAATATCATTTAAGAATGAGGGCAAAATAAAGACATCTTTCAGGCAAACTCATTCTGAGAGAATTTATCATACACGTCCTTCCTGAGATAACTGCTAAAAGATATACCTCAGGAAGACTGTTGAATCCAGAAAGAGGAATGAACATAGGATAAAAAGACTAACCATTATTTATGTAATTCACAATTAAAAATTAAAATGAATATTAAGATGATTGCTGCTATTTAGTTTTAAAAAATAAAAATGGCTTTATTGAAATATTCACATTATTTTAAAGCTTACCATTTAAAGGGCATAATTCAATGATTTTTAGTATGTTTATGGAGTTGTGCCACCATCACCATAATCTAATTTCAGATAATTTTTGTCATTCCAAAAAGAAGTCCTGTGCCCAATAGTTACTTTCCATCTGAGATCCATGCTCACAGTCCTAGGAAGCTATTTAAATACTTCTTTTCTTATAGATTTGCCTATTCTGGCCATTTTATATAAATGAAGTCATACAATATTTGGTCTATTGTGACCGGCTATGTTTTTGATTTAGCATAACGTCTTCAAGGTTCATCCACGTTGTAACATGTATAAGCAAATCATTCCTTTATATTGCAGAACAATATTCCCTAGAATGGATATACATTTTATTTTTCCTTTCCTCAGTTGATGGACATTTGGGTTGTCTCTAATTTTTGGCTATTGTGAATAATGTTGCTATGGATATTTGTATATTATTTTAAAAAGTGTGTATATGTTTTCATTTAGCTTGCTTATATACCTATGAGTGGAATTGCTGGATTATATGGTAACTCTAAGTTCAACATTTTGAGGAACTTGCAGACTGTTATCCAAAGTTATTTTACTCTTTTATATTTCTGTTCACAATGTATGAGGGTTCCAATTTCTCTAAATCCTTCTCTACACATGGTATGGTTATTCAAATAAATTTAACCCTAATGTGTGTGAAATATTGATATATTATGGCTTAGATTTGTATTTCTCTAATGACTAATAATGTTTAGCATATTTTAATATGCTTATTGCCCACTCGTATATCTTATTTGGAGAGCTAGATTTTAAGAAAAGGGGTAGCATCCCATTCTCTGAATTTCTAGTTGAAGGAAGCATACTTAAGATGGAAAATTGCCATCACACAAAAACTGCCAAACTTATTTATTAACCAAAAGTAGAAGAAAATAGAAACCCCTAAAGTGTTAGTTCCCAAACTGGACTCATAATTTCTCCTCATCCCTATAGAAGTTCCTACTCCTGTGTTTTCTAACTGAATTGGTGCCATCCTATTTATTAGGCAATATTAACTGAACACCTACAGATCATATATGCATCTCTATTCTCCCTCATCAGTCACCAAATTCCACTCATCCTGACTCCTGAATTGTCTTATTCAGATCATTCTACTTTATTCTCATGGACACAACTTTATTTTAAATCCTTAACATTCCTTATGTAATAGATTCCACTGAGTCTCCATCTTCCTCTGTGAAATCAGTTCTCCTCCCTGCCAGAGCAATCTTTTAAAAGATAAATCTGACCATGTCATTCTCCCTCTTAAAAGCCTTCACACACATTCTAGGAAGATAAAATAGACATACATTTTCCTATTTTTCCTATGAATTACAACCAAAACCCCTGGATATTATATACAAAATAAACAAAAGAATAACTATGAAGGCAAAAAGAAGAAGACAGAGTGACTAGAAGACTTGGGACCCAAGAAACAACATGGTGATGAGTTCCCTGAGTTTTCTTTTTTATCATATACCATAGACTTCGAGCTGAAAAAGATAAAAACCTGGAAATGACAACAGGTACCCACAAAAAAGAGCCCTAACATAACTCTACTCTCTACCTAAGGACCAGGAAAGGAGAAGCCTAGCAAGACAGAAAACTTTTAGATAATAAACACTCTACTCCCTCCAAACATCACAGAAAAAGCTGTGGCCCCATCCTCACCCATTCCAAAAAAGGCTTGCTGGGAAACCTGGATGTCCACCCTCACAAAGCTGTAACAAGGTATCTCAACACCCTTGGTGGGGTGGCATCAGAAAAAATTAAACAGAGAACTGGCCCCTTCATCTAAACCAGCCTTCCTCCCATCATGATGTCAGTGGAGAATATGTGGGGACCTAGACTGCCACTTCTAACTGACAGTAACCAAGCATCCCTCTTCCTCCCTGCTGGGCTGAGTGTCAGGGGAGGCGTAGAGGAGAATCAGGACTATAGCATTGTATAATGATAATGAGGTCATTCCATACACAGTGTCAGTAGAGACCATGTGGGGAGCTGAAACTCTCACCCCTTCCCAGTGATAACAAAGCTACATCCTTCCTCAGGTGTCAATGGAGCAATGGAAGCCCAGTAGGGAACTTGAACTTCTACCTCCATCTGGCATAATAAGGTAGTGCACCTTATTCCTTTGCTTGATCTGTGCCAGAGAAAGTCAGTTCAAACAGGATAAACCTGAAGAAACCCATGCCAAGATTCACTATTATTATTATTATTATTTTATTTTTAAAAATTTGAGACAGGGTCTCACTATGTTGCCCAGGCTGGTTTTGAACTCCTGGGCTCAAGCTATCCTCCCAAAGTGCTGGGATTACAGGCATAAGCCACTGAACCCAGCCTCATAATTAAACTTCTAAAATCTCAAGAGAAATCTTGAAAGCAGCCAGAGAAAAGAGACATCTTACTTATAGGGAAAACACAATTTGAATGAGAACAGATTTCTGATCAGAAGCCATGGAGGCACAATATTTTTCAAATGCTAAAAGGGTAGAACTGTCAACCTAGAATCCCCTCTAATCAGCAAAAATATTCCTCAGAAATGGAGGGGAAATAAAGACATTATAAAATGAAGGAAAACTAAGAATTTGTTGCCAGCAGGCCTACTCTAAAAGAATATCTAAAGAAAGTTCTCTAAACAAAAAGAAAACAATAAGAGAAGGAACCTTGGGACATCAGAAAGGAAGAAAGAACACAGTAAGCAACAATGTGACTAAATCCAATAATGTTTCCTTCTCCTCTTGAGTTTTCTAAGCTATGTTTGATGGTTGAAGCAAAAATATTAGCACTATTTGATAATGTTCTAAATGTATGTATAGGAAATATTTAGTACAATTATATCAAAGAGGAGAAATTAAAGGGATGTAAAGGGAGGTAAGGTTTCCACATTTTACTTACACTTCCAAAATGATAACATCAGAAGACTTTGGTAAGTTATTTTTATATATATAGTGTAATATCTAGTACAACTATTGAGAAAATGATGCAAAGAGATACACAATAGGTAAAGTGGAATTCTGAAAAAGGTTCAAGTAAGCCACAGGAAGGCAGGAAAAGTAAACTAGATAAATGAAAAACAAAGAGGACAAATAGGACACAAAAAATAAAATAGCAGATGTAAGCCCTGACATATCAATAATTACATTAAATGTAAATGGTCTAAATATAGTAATTAAAAGACAGAGATTGGCAGAGTGGGTTAAAAAACATGACCCAACTATGTGCTATTAAAAACTCACTTCAAATATGACTATATAGGCAGGTTGACAGCTCATGCAAACATTAATTGAAGGAAACCTGTAGTGGCTATATTAACATCAGATAATGTAGACTTCAGAATGAAGAAAATGTAGAGGCAGAGAGAGACATTATATAATAATAAAAGGGTCAGCCTACAAGGAAGACATAGCAATCCTATATATTTATGCACCAAACAATATAATTGCAAAATATGTAAAGTAGAATCTGTTAGACCTAAAATGAGAAATAGAAAAATCTACAATTAGAATTGGAGACTTCAACACATCTTTCTCAACAATAGATTGAACACAAGACACAAATTATGAATATCAGGAATAAAACAGGGGATATCACCACAGACCATGCAGATATCAAAAGGATAATAAGGGAATACTGTGAACAGTGCTACACAGATATATTTGATGACTTAGATGAAATGGGCTATTTTCTTAAAAAACATAAACTACTGGCCTGGCTCATGCCTGTAATCCCAGCACTTTGGGAGGCCGAGGCGGGTGGATCACGAAGTCAGGAGATCGAGACCATCCTGGCGAATATGGTGAAACCCCGTCTCTACTAAAAATACAAAAAAATTAGCTGGGTGTGGTGGCAGGCGCCTGTAGTCCCAGCTACTTGGGAGGCTGAGGCAGGAGTATGGAGTGAACCTGGGAGGTGGAGCTTGCAGTGAGTGGAGATCGCGCCACTGCACTTCAGCCTGGGCGACAGAGTGAGACTCCGTCTCAAAAGAAAAAACAAAAAAACGAAAAAAAAACAAACAAAAAAACACATAAACTACCAAAACTCATCCAATGTGAAGTAGATAATTTGAATAGCCTTATAACTCTATATTAAGAAAGTTTAGTATGTAATAAAAAACTGCCGCCCACTGCAATCTCTAGGTCCACATGGTGTGACTCAAATATTCTACCAAATTTCTAAAGAAAAATTAACAACAATTCTACATAATCTCTTCCAGAAAATAGAAGAGAAGGGAATATTTCTCAATTCATGTATGAAGCTAGCAGTCTTGATGCCAAAACCGAGAAAGACAGTACAAAAAGAGAAAAATTACAGACCAATATCTCATTAATATAGATGCAAAAACCTTTACCAAAATTTTCACAAATGGAATTCAATAATATCTTAAACAAAGTCTACGCCACACAACCAAGTGGGGTTAATTCTATGGATGCAAGTTTCATTCACTATTCTAAAATCAATCAGTATAATCCACTATGTTAATAGGCTAAAGAAGAAAAATTACATGATCATATCGATTGATGCACAAAAATATTTGACAGCATTCAACATTCATTCGTGATAGAAACTCTCAGAAAAATAATAATTTAGGGGAATTTCTTCAACTTGATAAGGAACATCTACAAAAACCTTCAACTAACTTTATATTTAAGGGCAAAAACAGATGCTTTTCTTTAAAAATGAGAACAAGGCAAGAATGTTCAGTTACACCACTCCTATTCAACATAGGGTTGAAAGCTCTAGCCAGTGTAATAAGGGATGAAAATAAAAATTTAAAAACATACAGATAAAAAAGACAAGTAAAATTGTCCCTTTTGCAGATAACATGGTTATTTACATAGAAAATCCCAAGGAAGCTAATTAACAAAATTTCTAGAACTAATAAATGAGTTCTAGCAAGGTCACAGTATGTAAGATAAACATACAAAATCAATTGTATTCCTGTATAAAAATAAAATATTTACAACATATAACAAGGTGAATCATATAACAAGGTGAAATATGTAGATGTAAATCTAACAAAACTTGTATGTACAAGACTTGTATGCTGAAAACTATGCAGTGCCCATGAAAGAAATCAAATAACATCTAAATAAGTGGAGATGCATACTGTGTTCATGGATTGGAAGATGAAACATAGCAAATATGTCAATTCTCCCTATAATTATATGCAGATTTAACACAATCTCTATCAAGATCCCAGCAAGATTTTTTATAGCTATAGGTAAGAGTGTTCTAAAATTTATACAGAAAATCATAGGAAGTAGAACAGTTAAACCATTTTTAAAAAGAAAAAAAAAGTGTGAGGAGTCTATCTACTCGATTTCAAGGCCTAATATATAACTACAGTGATTAAGATGAGTGGTATTGGTGAAAGCATAGACTCACAAATTAATGGAATAGAATAGAAAACCCAGAAATGAATCCACAAAAATATGCTGAACTGATTTTCGACAGAGATGAAAAAGCAATTCAATGGAGGAAATATGACCTTTTCAACAAATTGTGCTTCGGTGTTGGACATCTGTAAACAAAAATATGAACCTTGACCTGTCTTACACATTAAACAAAAAATAATTCAAAATAGATCATGGGCCTAAATATAAAACTGTAAAGCTTATAGAAAAAACAAAATCTTTGGGACTTATGACTAGGAAAAATGGACTTGACACACAAAAAATATGATCTATAAAAGTAAAAATTGATAAATTGGGCTTCATCAACATTAAAAATTGATGTTCTGTGAAAGATTTTGTTAGGATAAAAAGACATTCTACAAGGTGGGATAAAATATTTGCAAACCACATATACAACAAAGGACTGGTATCTAGAATGTATAAAGAATTCTCAAAACTCAACAGTAAAAAGCAAACAACGCATTTTGAATATGGTCAAAGAACATGAATAGACATCTCACCAGAGAAAATATACAGATGGCAAATAAACACATGAAAAGATATGAAAAGGGAAAATGCAAATTAAATGCATGAAGAATGAAATGCAAATTAAAACCACAATGAGATACCACTACACACCTACCCGAACAGCTAAAATAAAAATGGTGATCACTCCAAATGCTGAGGGTGCAGAGAAACTGAATTACTCATACATGGTTGGTGATACAGCCATTCTGAAAAGTAACTTGGTAGTATCTTAAAAAGCTAAACATACAACTACCATACGACCAGCAATTGCACTCTTGGGCATTTATCCCAGAAAAATGAAGACTTATATTAACACAAAAACCTACATGAATGCTTATAGCAGCTTTTTCCGTAGTAGCCAAAAATTGGAAGCAACCCAGATGTATTCTAACAGATGAATGGTTAAACAAACTGTGCTGGACTATTACTCAGCAAGAAAGAGGAATGAGCTACTGATCCATGCAACAACCTGGATGACTCTTCAGAGAATTACGGTGAGTGAAAAAAACTAGTCCCCTAAGGTTACATACTGTGTGAGTCTATTTGTATAACATTCTCGAGATGACACAACTATAAAGATAGAGAACAGACTAGTGACTGTCGGGGGTTAAAAGGGGGTAGGGTGGAAGGAAAATGAGTAAGGCTATAACAGGATAACATGAGGGATCTTTGTGGTGATGGAAATGTTTGTAAATTGACTGCATCAGTGTCAACATTCTGGTTGTGATCTTGTACTATGGTGTTACAAAATGTCACCATTGGAGGAACTTCATAAACAGTAAAGGGAATCACCATATTATTTCTTACAACTGCATGTGAATTTACAAATTTACAATTCTCTCAAAAGAGGGAGTGATTAAAAGAATTTAATTTAAAAACATCTTCACTGACTTCTCACAGCCTGCAGAATAAAGTCAAAGCCCTTGGAATACCGCATAAGCTCCTTCAAGCTGACCTCCTCTGTCATGCAGTAAATCACCATTTAAGCTCCAGAAAAATTTAACTAGTTGCTCTCCCAGGATATTTCACTTCTCCATGCCTTGCATATGCTGTCCCTTCTGCATGGAAAATCCTCTCCCTCTGCTGATCACCAAACAAACCCACTCATTTCTCAAAACTTTGATCATAGACCACCTCTTCTACAAAGCCTGGCCTGACTCCCCAGGATAAAATTAATCACTTTCTTCTTTATTTGACATCTATATATTTCTACACAGTTATAGTATTGCTTGCTTCACACTGTGTCCTAAGTATGTCTTTAATGGCTGTCTCCCCACTAGATTCTGAGTTCCTTGAAAGCAGAAACTGCCCCACCAGTCAGTATATCGTAGGTGTTCAATAAATGTTTGTTTAATTGGACTGAAAGCAGAGTGAATGAAAAGATTCAAGATCTGTGCCAACTCCAAACCAGGAGGGAAAATCCACTCATCCCCTGGAAGTTCTTAGAGATTCATACTCAGTTACTCTACTAGACAGAATTCAGATGCATTATTAATTTAAAAGACCACATAATTTATCAGTCATAAGTTCCTGTGATGCCTGCTTTTCAACGAATACTTATGGAGCACCAACTCAATAGTGTGCCAAGCACTATATTCAGCACACCTCCCCTGGACAGGCAGGTAGACCAAGGTGGTGCAACAGTTCCTGCCATGGTGTGCATTAGGCCGTGGCTAAGCCATGGACTGAAGCCCAGGGTGAACACATACAGTTTTGTAGGCTGTGAAATGTGCAAGTCCAGAGAACATCATCCTATAGACTAAGCTATGAACACCTTCCTCTTCAGTTGTGTAGTTTTGGGGGCCCTATTGAAATTCTTACATTTGCAGCTGCAATTCTTGAAACCCATGAAATAATTGCCTGATTTCCAGGTCAGTACATTTTATGAAGCTAGGTTCCCTAATCCAATAGAGCAATCTAATAAGAAAGGAGGTGAAGATGTGAAGCCAGTTGGGTCAGAAACCAAAGAAAGCCCATGCATGATATAATTGAAGCAGGTGGAAGAAAGACAAGGCTGACGAGATGTTCAGCCAAGCTTTTAATGTGGTTTCTATAGCCTCAGAAGAAGACATTTTAGAAGTAGATACAAAAGTTA
Organism: Symphalangus syndactylus; assembly: GCF_028878055.3. Classification (NCBI taxonomy): domain Eukaryota; kingdom Metazoa; phylum Chordata; class Mammalia; order Primates; family Hylobatidae; genus Symphalangus; species Symphalangus syndactylus. The sequence continues at coordinate 98,233,593 of NC_072431.2, forward strand.
ACCTTGAAAGGACATTCTGGGTGTGGGGGTATAAAAATGAGTAAGTCACAGTTCTTTCCCATAGGAGTTTAGTGTCTTTATTATCAGCAAAGGCTAGTTTGGGCAAAAAGTAGAAAAAATTATTTTCTGTGATCTATATATTACCCTAAAGCCTCTATTTTTTCTGGAACTCTTGATAAAAACCCTAAATCTTCAATTACTTTCAAACGCTTTTTTTTTTTATTGCGGTGCATATCCCATTTAAACATGTCTCAGATTAACGTGGCACTCTCTTCCAAGTGCTCAGAGCACTTCATATGTACTATATCCCTGAATTCATTCCCACCAAATTTTTATAATTAGGTTAAAAATCAACCCTGGAACTTCCCAAAGGAATACTAGGCAGATTTACAAATGAATCATCCAACAGATGGTAAGACTTGGATTTTTGCATGCTTTGCAGACATTAGCATACTTCAGGGTAGTTACGCATTAAAAAATTTTCACTTAATTTTGGTGGAGGTGGTGTCTGAATTAGTGAAGTATAAATTATAGAAAATTAAAAACAAATGCTATCTTCTAATTCTCAAGTATCCAACTTACCCTAACCATGAAGAAAATGTTTGTCAAGTGTATTTCACTGCTAACGGATAAGCTTTTGTTCTGATTAGTCTACTAAATGAATGCTGTTGAAGTTCTTCAAAACAGTCTCCCTTTAATTTTTTGTACATCATTACTCTGCTGAACAGATTCATTCTTTTTATGTATGACAAAGAGTAATGGAGACCTTTCCTCTTGGAATTGATGGTCTCACTATATAGTGATCCACTGCACCAGATGAATTTCTAAATAGACTTTGAAAATTATCTCAGGGCTGTGCACATCAGTTGGACAAGGACAGATGTAATGCTTTGCTTTGAAGCAGGTTGAGTCCCATTCTTACTTCCAACTCTTTAGGCTTGGGTTATGCATTGCTTATTGTGATAACTAGCTGTTTGAGTACAAATGTTAGTCTTATTCTTGATTCTTTCTGCTGATAGCTCAAGTAAATGGTGCCTAAATAGACGATGAATAAAATCTAGAGTAACACACATACCTTGCCTTGTGAAAATTAACAAGCTCTGTATGAGATTTTTTTGCACTCCAGAATGATTAAACTAGGGATAAATCTAAAATGAAACTTCAAATGAAATCTGAAGAACTAGGGAAAGAAAATACCATCCTAAAGACTTAGGAGAAAGGTAGACTTCTGAATATAGAGGCCCAAAGAAAAATGCAAATCCTACTTTGCATTCCCCCAAAGAAATGAGAAGATGTAGCCCTGGTGAGATAGCAGCAGAAAGACATAAGAAGAGAAACACGTGTTTTCAGAGTTAGAGATAAATAAAAATATGTAACATAGGAATTAAAATCCTCACTGAAGTATAAAAATTACAGCAACAAAATTTTTATCAATGATTAGAAGTTAAATTTGAAAACACTGTCTTGGAAAATAGATGAAAATTGAAAATGATGAGAAAAGGTAGTAGGAGGTCATAAAAGAAAGAACCATCATAAACAAATGAATCATATGTATGCTGAGAGAAAAGTTGGAAAAGAATCAGCAAAGAAAAAATTGAAGGCAGCTTGCCTGAACAGAAGAAAGTAAGACCTGGGTTTGCAGATTAAAAGGGCTCCCTGTGTTCAAGAGAAATAATTTTTTTAGTAAAATTCCCCCCCCCCAATTTCATATATACTAGCAACATTTTTGAATTACAAAGATAAAGAAAAATGTTTGCCTGCAAAGAAAAAAAACCTATCAGACTTTATTCCTAATTCTCTTCTACAGCATGCAAATAGCATAAGACAGCTGAGAAATATGTTGAATTTAATGAAAATTCAATAAATCTATACCTAAGTTGTTGTTCTTGTGTATCTCATTAGCCACCATGCCATTCTTGGAAAGAATTCTTCAAGGGTATACTTCAGCCAATTGAAACAGCAATCAAAATAAATTCTGTAGAACTGTGCTGTCCTGTATAATGTTGCTATTAAGCACTTGAAATGTGGCTAGTTCTAACTGAGACGTGCAGTAAGTGTAAAATACACAATGGATTTTGAGAAAAAGTAAAAGAATATAAAAATTCCATTAATATTTTTTGTATTGATTATATGTTAAAATGACCAGATTTTTGATTTATTGGCTTAAAATTTTCAAAATTATTTGTGTTTGTCTTCAATGAATGTAGCTACTAGACAATTTAAAACTACATATGTAGCTTGCATCTGTTCCATTGAACAGTGTTGCTCTAGATTATAAATTGTCACATTAAAGAAGTATTGAGCACCAAAACCAGGTAAATGTATCTTTAAGTCCAAATATTTATTGGACATAAAATTAAAAAACAGAATGTTATGTGAAATACCATCATAATTCTTTTTTTTTTTTCTTTGAGATGAGTCTCGCTCTGTCGCCCAGGCTGGAGTGCAGTGGCGCAATCTCGGCTCACTGCAAGCTCCGCCTCCCGGGTTCACGCCATTCTCCTGCCTCAGCCTCTCCGAGTAGCGCCCGGCTAATTTTTTGTATTTTTTAGTAGAGACGGGGTTTCACTGTGGTCTCGATCTCCTGACCTCGTGATCCGCCCGCCTCGGCCTCCCAAAGTGCTGGGATTACAAGCGTGAGCCACCGCGCCCAGCCCCATCATAATTCTTAACAGTGAAGCATCTTAATATTAAAATAACAATTTAGCAAAATATCTAAAAATTCACATGATGTTAGTAAAAGTGAGCAGAGGGAAAGAAAGAGATGGGAAAGGTAATCTCATCACCTCAGACAGATAGGAGTCAGTGGACACTATTAAGTTATTGATGTTGATAAAAATAAGAGAAACAGAATATAAGAATATATAATTTTAAATTTAAAGATAACTATCAGCCAGGCATGGCTGCATATACCTGTAATCCCAGCTACTTGAGAGACTGAGGCAGGAGTATTGCTTGAGCCCAGGAGTTGGAGGCCAGCCTGGGTGACATAGTGAGACCTTGTCTCTAAAAATAAAAGAAAGAGAGAAAGAGAAAGAGAGAGAAGGAAAGAAAGAAAAGAAAATTATAATAGTTTCCCAATCTGGATTAAAACACATTACAGCTATATATTGTTTCAAGAGGAAAAACTAAAACCAAAAATGATAGGCAAGAGTGTTTCAGGTAATTACAAATAAAAAGGAGCTAGCTCTGGTAGGATCAACTTTCTAAAAAGCAGAGTTCAAGGAACAAATTGCAAAATGAGTAATTTTCTATTGATAAGGGAGGGATGCCGTCCACAATGAAGATGTGAAAATGCTACACCTTATTCCAGCCATAGGATACATCTTGCGTGCTATGCTAGATATGGTCTTTTTCTTTAAATTAGTGCCCATGAAGTAGTTACAAAAATTCCCGTGAGTTAGATGACAAAAAATCAGATTAGATTAAATCAAGATCAGATTATGTAGGACATACTCTCTGACTATACTATTACAAAGTTACCATATTATAGTCATATAATATGCAATATTATTACATTAATGACATATTATGTAACCATATAATGACTATATTGTTACCTAGAAAATAAAAAAGGTAAGGAAAGGAAGAAGACAAGTTTAGGCGACATCATCACTAAAAACAACTATTGGAAATATGTTTTCAAAAATAGACAACTTCTGGGAAACAAACATTGCCATTGCGGTCTTCTTAGAAGTTGACATGTCAAACGGGTGACATGTAGCCAAAACCATAGATAGAAATTCTCTGATTTAAAAAACAAATTAGGGAAAAAAGTGGAAGACTAATCTATTGAAAGTAGGGGAATGAAAATATCAAATCTAAAAGCAAAGACAAATGAATTAGAAATGGGAAAGCAGCAGAGTTTCTAAATTCAAGAACTACCACTTTAAAAAGGCAATGAAATTAACAAATCTCTAGACTAGCAAGGTCCAGTGAAACTTGCTGTAATGTTGGAAAATTCTGTTGGTGCTATGCAATACAGCAGCTACTAGTCATGTGTCTATTGAACATTGAAATGTGCTAGTGAGACTAAAGAAGTGGATTTTTAATTTTATTAAATTTTAGTTATTCCAAATTTAAATCACCACATGTGACTAATGGCCATCGTATTGGAAAGAAGAGCTCTAGAAAGTAGACAGAGAAGAAACTAAGCAAATAAATACTCAAAAATATTAATATGTAGATGAAGATTAAAACAGAAGATGCAAATAAATTTATGTGAACAAATTTGAATATCTCTGCAAAATGGCAATTGTAAAGGAAAATATTCCAAAAGAAATAGGTAAGATGAATGCAGCAATAACAAAGACTTTTAAAATTTTGTGAAATAATTACTTTGCTAAAATTAATTTGGATTCCAAGAGTTTTATAGGCAATTTTATTCAAATATTGGGGAATAGACTATTCCCGGGATAAAAACAATGTAAAAGAAGAAACTAAAGGCTAGAATGGAAACCCAAGGTGAGGAATAGAATTACTGGCAGTGCAAATCTGTAAGTATATTCTAGTAACAATATAACGTGACCAAAGAGAAACTATCTGATTAATGCAAGTTGGCTTTACTATTAAGAATTTTTTTTTTTTTTTTTGAGACAGAGTTTTGCTCTTTTTGCCCAGGCTGGAGTGCAATGGCACTATCTCGGCTCACAGCAACCTCTGCCTCCCGGGTTCAAGCGATTTCTCCTGCATTAAGAAGTTTTTTTTTTTTTTTTTTTTTTTTTTTTTTTTTCTGGGACGGAGTTTCGCTCTTGTTGCCCAGGCTGGAGTGCAATGGCGCAATCTCGACTCACCACAACCTCTGCCTCCTGGGTTCAAGTGATTATCCTGCCTCAGCCTCCTGAGTAGCTGGGATTACAGGCATGTGCCACCACGCCCAGCTAATTTTGTATTTTTAGTAGAGACAGGGTTTCTCCACGCTGGTCAGGCTGGTGTCGAACTCCTGACCTCAGGTGATCCACCCGCCTTGGCCTCCCAAAGTGTTGGGATTACAGGCATGAGCCACTGCGCCCGGCCAAGAAGTTATTTTATTTTATTTTTTATTATACTTAAAGTTTTAGGGTACATGTGCACAACGTGCAGGTTTGTTACATATGTATACATGTGCCATGTTGGTGTGCTGCACCCATTAACTCTTCATTTAACGTTAGGTATAACTCCTAATGCTATCCCTCCCCCCTCCCCCTACCCCACAACAGGCCCCAGTGTGTGATGTTCCCCTTCTTGTGTCCATGTGTTCTCATTGTTCGATTCCCACCTATGAGTGAGAACATGCGGCGTTTGTTTTTTTGTCCTTGCAACAGTTTGCTGAGAATGATGGTTTCCAGCTTCATCCATGTCCCCCTATAAAGGACATGAACTCATCATTTTCTATGGCTGCATAGTATTCCATGGTGTATATGTGCCACATTTCTTAATCAGTCTATCATTGTTGGACATTTGTCTTGGTTCCAAGTCTTTGCTATTGTGAATAGTGTCACAATAAACATACGTGTGCATGTGTCTTTATAGCAGCATGTTTTATAATCCTTTGGGTATATGCCCAGTAATGGGATGGCTGGGTCAAATGATATTTCTAGTTCTAGATCCCTGAGGAATCGCCACACTGACTTCCACAATGGTTGAACTAGTTTACAGTCCCACCAACAGTGTAAAAGTGTTCCTATTTCTCCACATCCTCTCCAGCATCTGTTGTTTTGTGACTTTTTAATGATTGCCATTCTAACTGGTGTGAGATGGTATCTCATTGTGGTTTTGATTTGAATTTCTCTGATGGCCAGTGATGATGAGCATTTTCTCATGTGTCTTTTGGCTGCATAAGTGTCTTCTAAGAAGTGTCTGTTCATATCCTTCACCCACTTTTTGATGGGGTTGTTTGTTTTTTTCTTGTAAATTTGTTTGAGTTCATTGTAGATTCTGGATATTAGTCGTTTGTCAGATGAGTAGATTGCAAAAATTTTCTCCCATTCTGTAGGTTGCCTGTTTACTCTGATGGTAGTTTCTTTTGCTGTGCAGAAGCTCTTTAGTTTAGTTAGATCCTATTTGTCAATTTTGGCTTTTGTTGCCATTGCTTTTGGTGTTTTAGACATGAAGTCCTTGCCCATGCCTATGTCCTGAATGGTATTGCCTAGGTTTTCTTCTAGGATTTTTATGGTTTTAGGTCTAACATTTAAGTCTTTAATCCATCTTGAATTAATTTTTGTATAAGGTGTAAGGAAGGGATCCAGCCATTTATGGCCAGCCATTTATTAAATAGGGAATCCTTTCCCCATTTCTTGTTTTTGTCAGGTTTGTCAAAGATCAGATGGTTGTAGATGTGTGGCATTATTTCTGAGGGCTCTGTTCTCTTCCATTGATCTATATCTCTGTTTTGATACCAGTACCATGCTGTTTTGGTTACTGTAGCCTTGTAGTATAGTTTGAAGTCAGGTAGCGTGATGCCTCCAGCTTTGTTCTTTTGGCTTAGGATTGACTTGGCGATGCGGGCTCTTTTTTGGTTCCATATGAACTTTAAAGTAGTTTTTTCCAATTCTGTGAAGAAAGTCATTGGTAGCTTGATGGGGATGGCATTGAATCTATAAATTACCTTGGGCAGTATGGCCATTTTCATGATATTGATTCTTCCTACCCATGAGCATGGAATGTTCTTCCATTTGTTTGTATCCTCTTTTATTTCATTGAGCAGTGGTTTGTAGTTCTCCTTGAAGAGGTCCTTCACGTCCCTTATAAGTTGGATTCCTAGGTATTTTATTCTCTTTGAAGCAATTGTGAATGGGAGTTCACTCATGATTTGGCTCTCTGTCTGTTATTGGTGTATAAGAATGCTTGTGATTTTTGTACATTGATTTTGTATCCTGAGACTTTGCTGAAGTTGCTTATCAGCTTAAGGAAATTTTGGGCTGAGACAATGGGGTTTTCTAGATATACAATCATGTCATCTGCAAACAGGGACAATTTGACTTCCTCTTTTCCTAATTGAATACCCTTTATTTCCTTCTCCTGCCTGATTGCCCTGGCCAGAACTTTCAACACGATGTTGAATAGGAGTGGTGAGAGAGGGCGTCCTTGTCTTGTGCCAGTTTTCAAAGAGAATGCTTCCAGTTTTTGCCCATTCAGTATGATATTGGCTGTGGGTTTGTCATAGACAGCTCTTATTATTTTGAGATACGTCCCATCAGTACCTAATTTATTGAGAGTTTTTAGCATGAAGTGTTGTTGAATTTTGTCAAAGGTCTTTCTGCATCTATTGAGATAATCATGTGGTTTTTATCGCTGGTTCTGTTTATATGCTAGATTACGTTTATTGATGCCTTGCATCCCGGGGATGAAGCCCACTTGATCATGGTGGATACGCTTTTTGATGTGCTACTGGATTCGGTTTGCCAGTATTTTATTGAGGATTTTTGCATCGATGTTCATCGGGGATATTGGTCTAAAATCCGCTTTGTTTGTTGTGTCTCTGCCAGGCTTTGGTATCAGGATAATGCTGGCCTCATAAAATGAGGTAGGGAGGATTCCTCTTTTTCTATTGATTGGAATAGTTTCAGAAGGAATGGTACCAGCTCCTCCTTGTACCTCTGGTAGAATTCAGCTGTGAATCTATCTGGTCCTGGACTTTTTTTGGTTGGTAAACTATTAATTATTGCCTCAATTTCAGAGCCTGTTATTGGTCTATTCAGAGATTCAACTTCTTCCTGGTTTAGTCTTGGGAGGGTGTATGTGTCGAATTTATCCATTTCTTCTAGATTTTCTAGTTTATTTGCGTAGAGGTGTTTATAGTATTCTCTGATGGTAGTTTGTATTTCTGTGGGATCAGTGGTGATATCCCCTTTATAATTTTTTATTGCATCTATTTGATTCTTCTCTTTTCTTCTTTATTAGTCTTGCTAGCGGTCTATCGATTTTGTTGATCTTTTCAAAAAACCAGCTCCTGGATTCATTGATTTTTTGAAGGGTTTTTTGTGTCTCCATTTCCTTCAGTTCTGCTCTGATCTTAGTTATTTCTTGCCTTCTGCTAGCTTTTGAATGTGTTTGCTCTTGCTTCTCTAGTTCTTTTAATTGTGATGTTAGGGTGTCAATTTTAGATCTTTCCTGCTTTCTCCTGTGGGCATTTAGTGCTATAAATTTCCCTCTACACACTGCTTTGAATGTGTCCCAGAGATTCTGGTATGTTGTGTCTTTGTTCTCGTTGGTTTCAAAGAACATCTTTATTTCTGCCTTCATTTCGTTATGTACCCAGTAGTCATTCAGGAGCAGGTTGTTCAGTTTCCATGTAGTTGAGCGGTTTTGAATGAGTTTCTTAATCCTGATTTCTAGTTTGATTGCACTGTGGTCTGAGAGGCAGTTTGTTATAATTTCTGTTGTTTTACATTTGCTGAGGAGAGCTTTACTTTCAACTATGTGGTCAGTTTTGGAATAGGTGTGGTGTGGTGCTGAAAAAGATGTATGTTCTGTTGATTTGGAGTGGAGACTTCTGTAGATGTCTGTTAGGTCCACTTGGTGCAGAGCTGAGTTCAATTCCTGGGTATCCTTGTTAACTTTCTGTCTCATTGATCTGTCTAGTGTTGACAGTGGGGTGTTAAATTCTCCCATTATTGTTGTGTGGGAGTCTAAGTCTCTTTGTAGGTCTCTAAGGACTTGCTTTATGAATCTGGGTGCTCCTGTATTGGGTGCATATAAGTTTTTAATATATGATCCAGATATCATGTAGACTTTCCCTTTAAGACCTATATAAGATTGTTTCAAATCTTCATTTCACATCCAGTTTCAATCCTTAAAGTTTCTGTGACAATTTTAGGGGTTTCCCCTCGTTACTTCGGACTATTGTTTTCTGAGTCTGTTGAATTTTTTCCTACACTTTGTGTCTTGCAGATAACAAAAGATGGGACACAGTCCATTCTTCATAATTTCTAAATCCTCTCTCCAATGTAACTTTCAGAAAGCAGCAAGTGTGTGAGACTTTTATGATTCCAGAGAGCCAGTTATATTACAATTCCACATAGCATTTAACTTAAACACAAATGCCAGAGGTATATGTTTTTGAAAAATTCTGCACTTATATCTGCCAAGTGTCTTATGCCATTTGTGTTGCTGTAATAAAATACCTGAGACTGGGTAATTTATAAAAAACAAATTTATTTCTCACAGTTCTGGAGAATGAATATCCAAGATCAGGGTGCTGGCAGATTCAGTGTCTGGTGAGGGCCTGATTTCTGCTTCCAGGTTGGTGCCTTGTTGCTGTGTCCTCTGAGGGGAGGAACGCTGTGTCCTCACATGATAGAAGGGACAAAAGGGAACCAGACTCCTTCCATGAATCCCTCATGACCCAATCAACTCCCAAAGGCCACACCTCTTAATACTGTTATACTGGGGATTTAGTAAAACAGCTTAATCTAACAAGATAACTCAGAAATAAACCCTAATGTCTTTGGGAATTTAGAATGTATCATCACAGATCAAATTTGATTCTTACATTTTGATGGAGGCGTCCTTTTCCCCACCCCTGGTGTGTATGATAAGGAGTTAAATTTACAAATCTTTTTGCAATTGCAGGAGACAGAATTCCTGAAAAGTTCCTAAAACCAATAACTACTATATTGAAAATAACAAAACAGTATCTAGGTGACTGATTTAAGATATTCAAAACATTATTGGTACTTTATTTTTTGTACCATCATTGTTTTGTTTTAGTGAGCATAAAGTTCTTCATCTGGGCTTTACTCCATTCATTCCTGATTCCTATGTGTCTCAGCCACACATTTCCTACCCACTGAGAATTTTAGGGGTTTTATTTCTCAAAAGGAGAGGAAGGCTACAAACCTATGTCACAGATATTTTGAGAACCATTGAAGGTTTTCAGTAATGTTTTTTCCTTCCGTTTACAGAGAATTAAGTCTCTTTCTTTCCCTGTGCTTCTCAGGACTCTAAATTTTCAGCTTTCTGCTAGCATAATCTTTGAGTATTCTTATACAAAACTGAGTTGATAAGTCACTTGTCAGATTTAAATGGGATTACCACATCACCTTGGGCTCCTCTTACTAGCAGTTTATCAAGCTGCCACTCTTAGGCACACCACAAAATGAATCTGTAGTTATTTCTGATTTAGATTCTTCTTATCTCATTTTCTTGCTTTCTTGTCTTTTCTCAGCCCATTAAATTCACCTGGCATTATTTATCCTCCTCTGCAGCCCTAACTTCCTTTGTTAAAGGAAGCTGCAAACTGCTGCATGCAAGACAGTAAGTCAGGCCTGTAATCCCAGCATTTGGTAGGCCAAGGCAGGCATATCACGAGGTCAGGAGTTTGAGACCAGCCTGGCCAGCATGGTGAAATGCCGTCTCTACTAAAAATACAAAAATTAGCTGGGCATGGTGGCGGACGCCTGTAGTCTCAGCTGCTCAGGAGGCTGAGGCAGGAGAATCGCTTGAACCTGGGAGGCGGAGGTTACAGTGAGCTGAGATCACAGCACTGCACTGCACTCCAGCCTCGGTGACAGAGTGAGACTCCAAAAAAAAAAAAGAAAAAAAAGAAAAAAAAAAGAGACTAAGTCAGGACTCTTCCTAGTTGCGATAAGGCAAATCCTGTTTCCTATGTAAAAAATTGTCTGTTTCCTATTCAGAAATGCAGGATGTTCTGTGTGATCTACACTAAGCGTCTGTTTATTTGCTCTGTAATAAAGTAATAAACAGTGTGATGTATCACACAGAGCCTTGGATTAGGAGAATGAGAATTTTGGGTCAAAGTAATCTGTTTTCTAACTCTGTAATCTAGGTTATTTGATTTCTTGGAGCCTTAGTGTCCCAGTGTTCAATAGTTTCCATAATACTTACTTTGAAGGGCTGATGATTCAGTAGGCTAACACAGGTGAAGCCCAGCCCAGCAAGTACTGAACAAATGTTTGCTACATCTGAATCTGAGCCCCTGCTCTCTTGATGAGCTCAGTGGTACAGATGCTGCCAGTCTGGAGGATTTATAACCAATCTGGAGGGTTTATGGGTCCATGAAAATTTGTCTTTGTGAAGAGAAGGGAGAGGATTTATGGCAGGGACAGAGGGGAGGTAAGAGGAAAGGAGAATGTAATAGGCATTGAATGAGAGTCAGGAACAAGTCAAAGGAGAGAGGAAAGAGGAGGTGGGGAGGGGAGTGAGGAGAAGCTGATGTGATGGAGTGGGCTGAAGGGAGATGCTCACCTCCTGCACCTGAGCTGCATTATTTTTGGTGCCCTGAAGGCTTAGTTTACCTAAGATTTCCCTCATGGGGTTTTTGATATTATTGAGAAAGACCTGTGTGACTCTGTTTGTGTAATTTTGGCTCTATTTAGTCAGAAACATTTCATGCTTTCAACATCAGCTTAAAATAAATCAGAGCAGGGGAATTTTTATTTTTCATTTTGTCAGAGCAGACCTTTCCAGTGCCCCTGGAGAGTCTTCTGCCCACGTTTGTGGAGAGTCAGAGGAAGGGTTCTTTTCCACTCTCTCAGAGTTCACAGAGGAGAGTACTTACTCCAAAAGACTCACCAGATTGAGTTGAGATGAGCCATGGCAGAGGCCCATGGTGATCCTTCTAAGGCAGAAACGAGTAGCAGATTAGATTCTGGCTGTATTTTCTAGCACATAAAAGCTGTGTGGATACCCTGTATCCTGGGCACCTCTTTGGCCTGGCTTCACCTCCTCTTGGTCCTATTTTTAAGCTGTGGCTTAATTTCTCTTAATTTCCACCCAGATTATGTGGGAATTGCCCCATACTTATGTGTGGGTAGACCCCAAAGGGCTAGAAAATTAATTCCCTGTGGAGTTACGTTTGACCATGGGGGATGAGAGCCTGCAGATAAATGCTCCCTCTTCAATTTCTCAGGGGGTAATTCTGAGCATGCTCCCCACCTTCTCTGTGATCCCTGTAGAACCCAGCCCCAGGTACCCTGTCTTGATAGGGTTTATTATTAAGTACAGTAAGGCCAACAGATCAGGAGGTGACTGACATTGAAAAGATAGTGTGTTACACTCACAGATTCCAAGAGAAGGGGCACATCCTACCATGGGGGCCATACAGGGAAGCACTGGGGCTGGTCACTGGGCAGAGGGGGATCAGGCTGCTGTGGGCAAGAGCCTCAATGTGGTTCAGGAAGCAGTGAGTGAGGCAGGGTAAGCTGATTTAGGATTGGCTAGTTGGATAATGTCAGTGGTCTTGGGGTAATTAAGGCAGATGGATAATGGCCAGGAACACAAAAGCTCTATAAGGGTGGTGGTTGGGGATGCGGACTCTGGGTTGGTTGGTTTGTATTTGAAGGGCCCACCCCTGGGAGGAGGACTACTGCCTAAGGAGGTGCAGGGGTAAGGTGACTCAGACATATTATTATTGGGTTGTCTGGAACCAGGCATGTCTGGCATATGCACATAGGGCAGATGTTACAGCGTCAAGTTTACAGATGCTAGAAACATGGTGAATACACCCATGGGATGACGACTTGACATTGCACCTGTGTCTTGGTTTTCCCTTGTTACTCCCTAATTTACTCTCCGTGTTCTCCTCTCCTGCCTCCTGGAATCACTTCCAAAAGAAAAAACTTGCCACAAGCCCTTGTCTCAGAATCTACTTTCCAGAAAGAAACTTGGTCAAGACCTTATGTTGGACGCAGTTCAGAATGGGCTGAGCAAGGCATTTTTTCTCTGCACACGGCAGTGTTCTTTGTTCGTCTTTCTTAGAGTGTTTCCTGTGACATGCTTTTTACTTAAAATTGTTAATATTATTATTACTCACCTTTTGCCTGAAAGTTTTTTTACTTTTTGAAAAATAGCCTATCATTTATGAATTCAATCAGCAAACATCTCTTCAGAGCCTGCTGAATATGTAATCATGAATTCACACTGATAGTTCTAGTTCAAATCTAACACAACAGGCTTCTTTACCTTCTCCTATTGTCTGTTTGTATTTTCTGTCTCCTGGAATAAGAGCTGTGGTTCCCAACACCCTCATTATGGCTGCTTATTTGCTCTGTCCTACAGTATATATGATATAGTTTAGAATGGCTCCTTTATGATTACCAACAACAGAAAACCTACTCAGGGAGGTTCAAGATTTCTCTGCTGTGTGTGTGTGAGTATGTGTGTGTGCATATTTAGAATTGATCTCTCTAATGATATACAGTAGGGGTACTGTATTCATAAAATATTTAAATTAATTATTATTTTCCATTATAATTATGTTACTAATATCACATACAGTTAGGTTCGTTTCTGTTTCTATTCAATTTTAGGATTTTTAAATTTTTTTGTTAACTATATATTTGAATATTAAAACATTTACATTATTCAAAAGTAAAAACTATATACAAATGTGAAGTCTTTCATCTCCAACCTGTCTTACTTATTCCCAACTCATCCTTTGTGGGTAATTTTCATTGTTTCTGGTCCTGTCGTCTTTGTCTTTTGCAAAAATAAACAAATGTATTTCCCCTTGTTTCCTATTCAAGAGGGAGCATAATATAAATAGACTCATGCGTTTTTTTTTTCACTTATAATGGATCTTGGAAATCACTCCTTATCAGCTTATAGAGATCTTTCGCTTTGGGATATTAGTCAGTGGCATAGCAATCCATTACATAAATGTACTATAGTTAATTCAGATGTAGTTAGGCTAACTACAAGAGACTTCTCAAAGGGGAGCAGCATGAGGACTTTGGTACTGTTAAAGGATAATTTTTTGAAAATTCATACAAGTGCAAAGTGAACATGTGTCAAAGATCTTATTCAACACTTTGATGAATAAACCAGTAAGATGTTACAACTAGTTTGGAAGAAAATCCAAAGAGCTGAAAAATATGTAAATCCATCAGGTATGCTGAAATTTACTTAATGGATGTGAAACTGGCAAGACTCATCAATATCTACAGGGCCATAATTAATTGCATTCCATGGGACACAATTTACATTTCTATGGACAAGATTCATTTGTGTTTCTATCAGTTTTCTCCAATTTACAGTATTGTAAAGTAGTTCCAAGATAGTGAAAAGTGAAGACAATTCAGATGGGTGAGATAGACAGGACACTCATGAAAGTTTTTGGTCAATTTCAAACACTATGATGGATTGGAAAATTGTTTATGGAGGGGATTAAGGAGAGGGCTCGGGAAAACGAATTCAGTTTTCCAAAGACTGGCTCTAGTCTAAATCAATTAGCAGCTGCCTTGTGTTTGTCTGCCTCTTCAAAGCTTCTTGAGTGCAGGGATGGTAGAGTTTTATTTTAAGAAACTGTCACAGCTACCTTAACCTTTAGCAACACCACCCTGATCAATCAGCAGCCATCAACGCTGAGGCAAGATTCTCTACCAGCAAAAAGATTACGTCTCCTTGAAGGCTCAGATGATTGTTAGCATTTTTATTTCAGCAATAAAGCATTTTAGAGTTAAGATATGTATATTGTGTTTTTAGACAAAATGCTATTGCACACTTAATAGACTACAGTGTAAACATAATTTTTATATGCATTGGGGAAACCAAAAAAATGTGTGTGACTCATTATATTGTGATATTTGCTTTATTGCAGTGGTCTGGAACTGTGAACCTATGATACCTCCTATGTATGCCTGTATATTATTTTCTAGCCTTTTTAGAAGATGAAGGCAAGTGAGAGGGGAGTTGAGAGTGAGTGTTGAGTGAATCCTAGTCATCTCTTCAACCACAGCCTTCTTTTAAACTTATCAATGTGTGTCTTTGTGGGGGCTGGTACTTTGGAGGTATCACATTTTCATTTGGGAGCCCTTAATGTAGAGGTGGCTTGGGTCTTATGATCCTTCTGATTCATTGACTGAGAAAACGGTTGAAAAGCTCTTATGAATTCATTAATAGTTTTAGATGAATTTGTAGTTTTATTAATCACATCTATATATATTTAAATATTAGTTACATATTTATGGATAAGATGTAATTTCACCCACAGTTAAATGCATGGCACCCTATGGATTCAGGAGCTCTTCCTATGAGCCTGCCATTCCTCATAAGTCACTACACCACAGCACAACAGTCTCCTTTCTGAAATACAGGTACAGCTATGTCACCACAACCTTGCTCGAAAATCTTTCTTTTCTTTTTTTTTCTTTTTATTCCTTGGAGGATAAATTCTTAAATGAGTAGCATTTTATTCAAGGCACTTTGCAAATGGCCCAACCAGCCTCTGACCTGATCTCTGGACACTGCCCCTGTGGCTTTGTCCCAGCCTCAGGAGCTGCTTTGTTACGCCTCTGAGCCTTTGTATATGCTGTCTGCACTGATTGTTTTCCCCTCTTTTCCACCAGCTGAAGAGCGTCTCATGCTTTAGACCATATCCGATGTCATGTTCTCTGTGTGGTTTTCCCCAGGTCCCTGAGGCAGAGTGGGTGAGCTCTCCTCTGGGTCCCATAGCCCTCTGTTTGCCCCTCAGTTATGGTGCGTTGCCAGTTTATTGTGATTGCTTGTGGGTTCCCTTGGGAACCAGTCTCATTCATCTTTCCATTTCTAGGGCCACGAATGAAACCTGGCACATTGGGGAATTCAATATGTGTTTACTGGATGAAAAAAAAGAAGGAATAAAGGGGGATGTGCAGGAACTTTTTTGTAAGGCCTTCATTTAGATCAGGTTTAAGAAAACAGGCTACTGTTCTTGTTCTTCTTCCCAGAACCAGACCTTCATTAACGTAGAACTGACGTTCATTAATGCAGAACCAGACTTCATTAATAGGACCAGATCTTATTAAGATATATGTGCAGGGCCTTTAAAAAACAAAAAAAGCTGTCTTGTCTTTCAGGGGTTTGAGGAATCTGCTTCCTTCCACTGATGTACTTTAATTTTCTCTTGATAGACACAAGCAGTTTGGATGGACACCAAGGGAGGTCGGTTATGGCATGGGCATTGAAAGAGCTGTTTGCTGACCCACGGGTGTCCTTGCTTGTAGGCTCAGGAATCCATGTGAGGCACTCCCTCTTGTGTGTGAGGTTCTTTCAATCTTCCTGGCAGATCTGTCCTTCTGGCACAACAAGCCAGGGTGATTTCTTCTGTGGTGGGCAGCAGGTGGCTGGCCAAGGTCTCAGGGAGGAATTCTCATGTGCACGCAAATCCATTCTCTATCTGCCTATCCCATGTGCATGGTGTGTGTTAGCTAGCACTGCTTCTCACTCCTTCATGTCCATCTCTCATGCCCCATAAGGAGCTTTTGTGTGAATTAGAAAAATGCAGTATTTTGCATAGACACAGCTCTGTGGTGCATGGCTTAGTGATCTGACAGTGTTTTTTTAAAATTTTTAATTTTTATTTATTGTTATTTTATTTTATTCTATTTTTATTTTACTTTAAGTTCTGCTATACATGTACAGAACGTGCAGGTTTGTTACATAGGTATACGTGTGCCATGGTGGTTTGCTGCACCTATTGACTCGTCCTCTAAGTTCCCTCCCCTAAACCCCTCAACAGGCTCTGGTGTGTGTTATTCTCCTCCCTATGTCCATGTGTTCTCACTGTTCAACTCCCACTCATGAATGAGAAGATGTAGTGTTTGGTGTTCTGTTCCTGTGTTAGTTTGCTGAGGATGATAGCTTCCAGCTTCACCCATGTCCCTGCAAAGGACATGATCTCATTCTCATTTTTATGGCTGCATAGTATTCCATGGTGTATATATGCTACATTTTCTTTATCCAGTCTATCATTGATGGGCATTTGGGTTGGCTCCATGTCTTTGCGATTGTAAATAGTGCTGCAATAAACATATGTGTGCATGTGTCTATATAGTAGAATGATTTATATTCCTTTGGGTATATACCCAGTAATGGGATTGCTGGGTCAAATGGTATATTTCTGGTTGTAGATCCTTGAGGAATCGCTGCACCGTCTTCCACAATGGTTGAACTAATTTACACTCCAACCAACAGTGTAAAAGTGTTCCTATTTCTCCATAGCCTCACCAGAATCTATTTCTTCTTTACTTCTTTTTTTTTTTTTTTTTAAAGATGGAGTTTTGCTCTTGTTGCCCAGGCTGGAGTGCAATGGCTCCATCTCGGCTCACTGCATCCTCTGCGTCCTGGGTTCAAGCGATTCTCCTGCCTCAGACTCCCAAGTAGCTGGGATTACAGCCATGCACCACCATGCCCGGCTAATTTTGTATTTTTAGTAGAGATGGGGTTTCTCCATGTTGGTCAGGCTGGTCTTGAACTCCTGACCTCAGGTGATCCACCTGCCTTGGCCTCCCAAGGTGGTGGGATTATAGGCGTGAGCCACCGTGCCTGACTGCTTCTTGACTTTTTAGTAATTGCCGTTCTGACTGGCATGAGATGGTATCTCATTGTGGTTTTGATTTGCATTTCTCTAATGATTAGTGGTGTAGAGCTTTTTTTTCATATGTTTGGTGACCATGTAAATGTCTTCTTTGGAGAAGTGTCTGTTCATATCCTTTGCCCATTTTTTGATGGGCTTGTTTGTTTTCTTCTTGTAAATTTGTTTAAGTTCCTTGTAAATTCTGGATATTAGACCTTTGTCAGATGAGTAGATTGCAAAAATGTTCTCCCATTCTATAGGTTGCCTGTTCACTCAACCCGACAGTGTCTTTGTGCAAAGACAAAATTTTTCTTTTATCTGGGTAGACATAACCAGCACAAGCCAATGGCAATTGGTTAATGGTAATAGTAATGTCTTCAGGCTCTACTTAAAAAATTTTTTGCTCATAGACTTTTAAAGTAATAGTTATTTAATTAATTATATATGATTTATTTATGATTTTTATTTACTTTTATTTTTATGAATTTTTATTTTAGAACAGTTTTAGATTTACAGAAAAATTGCAAAGATAATATGGAGATCTCATACAGCCTACACCCAGTTTCCTGTATTATTAACTTCTTACATTAACATGGTACATTTGTAACAGTTAATGAACAAATATCTGTACGTTCTGAGCAGCTAACATCCACACAGTATTCAGATTTCTTTAGTTTTTAATTGAATGTCCTTCTTCTGTTCCACGATCCCATCTAGGATGCCACATTACATTTAGTCATCATGTCTTTAGGCTCCTCTTGGCTGTGATAGTTTTTCAGACTTTCCTTATACACTAGTCCCTCTATTTCCAAGGGGATTGGTTACCTCAGGTAACAAAATGCACAGAGGTTCAAGTGCCCGATATAAAATGATGTAGTATTGTCATATAATTTATGCACATCCTCCCATATACTTTAAATCACTTCTAGATAACTTGTAATACCTAATACAATGTAAATGTTAAGTAAATAGTTATTGTATTGTTTAGGGAATAATATCATAATATTAAGTAAAATAATAATTTCAATAATAACAATTTTAATAATTTAATTTTGTTAACATAATAAAATTTTATTAAAATATTAATTTTAATTTAATTTTAATAATAATAAGTAAGATAATATTAAGTAAATAGTTATTGTATTATTTAGGGAATAATGACAAAAGAAGTCTGTGCATGTTCACTACAGATTTTTTTTTTCTGAATATTTTCCTTCTTTAGTTGTTTGAATCCGTGGAACCCATGGATATGGAGGCTCAACAGTATTTGCTACCTTTGACTGTTTTGAAGCTCACTGGTCAGGTGTTCTGTCACAGGTTCTTCAAGTGGTTTATTTAATGTTTTCTCCATGGCTAGACTGGGTGTTTTAGACTGACTATTTAATAAGTTTTATTACTGTTTAGGTTTGGTAAGGTCAAGAGATAAGGAGACAAATGCCATTGTAAAGAGAATTTGCTACCTACAGTTCCCAGGAGAGGGCTTCCATGTCATGTTACAGGGCCATCTGGGGAAGCACTGGTGTCAGTCAGGAGGTGGGGTGGGACATTGTGGGCAGGAAACTTTGTTGTGGTTTCTGCAAGAAGGAACAGGCAAGGCAGGGTAAGCAGGGTTGGGACTGGCTAGTTTGAATGACTTCAGGGGGCTGCAGCCTAGGGGCTGCCTAATACCTAGTTGCCTGGTACCAGGCCCTGGGATGATTAGGCACAGTGGAGAGTGGCCAGGGGTGAGAAAGTCCTATAAGGGAGGTAGTTGGGGTGTGGACTCTGGATTGGCTGGTTTGTGTTTTAAAAGCACACCCCTGGAAGGAGGACTTCCCCTGAGGAGTTGGGGGTTGGGGGAGAGTGGGGTGACAAGGGAGACAGGAGGCCAAGGTCAGGTGACTCAGGCATACTATTGGGTTGTCCAGAACTAGCTGTGTTGGGCACATGCATGTAGGGCAGATGTTACAGCATGAAGTTTATGGAAGCTAGAAACATGCCTAATACACAAAGCAAAAGTGACATTTTCATGACATCGTATCAAGGGCACACACCATCAGCACAACTTCTCACTGTTGAGTTTGATCTTGATCACCTTGAAGATCAGGCGCTCCTTTTGTAGATACCGCTTCCACTTGATGCCCACCTTTAACATTTATCTCACATGTTTGAAGTTTTACATGCATAAACCACATGTAATTTTCCTGGGTCTTGATATTGTAGAAGAATCAACCTGTTGATAGTGAGTTCTAGTTCTTAAGGGTGGTGTCCTCTTTGGGGTGGATGTCTCCATAGAATGGAGTCTTGGGCTTCAGCAAGCTGAGTTTATAGGGGAGACTTGTGTTTGAACATCCTCACAGTTCCCTAAAATGGTAGTGCTTTATATATTTCCAACTGCTGACTAAACATCTAAATAGATACCTGTGGCTGTGTCAGGAGTTTGGGCTGATCACCACTGCAATGAGACAAATATATCCAATAACTTAGCTTTGTGTCAAAATACTCAGACTGGTAGCCTATTTTCTGCATATAAATGTAAAAATTCCTGGTTATAACTCTCTAATGTTGGCGGAGATGGTGAGAAATATATAGATTTCCCTGCTCTGCTTTGGAAGATCCTGAGTTGGGGAAGGCAGGACATGGAGTCAACTGGTGGGTGATTTATCTGCATCTCTCTTTTCCCCATGCCTCAGGGTCTAAGTCACAGAACTGTCTGTGGAACTCCCTCATCGACGGGCTCACAGGGAATGTCAAGGAGAAGCCACCGCCAACAATTGTCCATGACCCTCGACCCCCAGAGGAAATCCTAGCTGATGAATTGCCACAGCTGGATGGCCCAGAAGTCTTGGTGAAGACATCCTTCAGGTTTGGTGGATTGCAACTCAATGTGTTCCTTGTTATTTGCTTGTGGAGTTGTTTCAATCCAGTTAGAAGCATAGTCAGTGTGGCCAGCAAATTACTTCATTTCTTTGCACTGAGTAAATTAGAATTGATGAAGGAGGGTTGGAATCAATGCTAGCTGGACTTCTGGCTGGATTTCCTGAATGTAGTGAAGATCTTATCAGTAGTTAAGTTGCTGTTGGTATTTAATTGGTATTGGCATTTAAATGCTGAGGCAAAGGATTTACTGATGTTGGCAATTTGAATTGGATTAATGAGTCTTTTGCTTCAAAGGAGGATGACGCATCCAGATAAGGGCATAGAGAAAAAGCACGTGTTGGGAATTAATTCAGCCCTGTGTATTTAGAGTCTCTTGCTGGGGGAAGGTTTCCAGTTGTAAAAGATGTAAGAGCTGCTGCTGACGGAAATGAAGCGAGAATTTTCTCATGTTGTTTCCCAGGTGGCTGTTTACTCCATTCTAGTTCATCGTTTAGCCTTTCATCTTCCTGCAAGGTCTCTTATTTTCTTTTGGTATTGTACTCCATTTTCATTGTAACTCCATCCCTTACCTTCTCACCCGTATTAAATAAAGATCAATCTGGGTATGAATGTGGTGTAAAAAGGTGATTTTTTTTTCCCCAAATGGGTCTTTCAGACTCACATTTGAAACAGTATATTTACAGTACTACTGGTATCAGAAATTAAGACTCAATCATTTTTCCAGATTGCCTTCTGCCCCTCCTTTCTTCCTGTTATGTCAATTTTACTTCTTTCACTTTTCTTTCCACTATAGACTTTTGTACTCTCCACATGGTTAGCAGAACATATAAACCTTGTTTTACTCTCCCCATAAACAATTCAGACAGCTATTGGAGTTCCATGAAATATATCTGAGAAATGTACTCTCTTTTGTATCCAGGTGATATGCATAATTGCTCAGTGAGAGCCATTTCATTGTGTGAAGGTTCTTAGTGTTGATTGAATTACAGATGAGTTCTGAAAGGAGTGATAAATAGGGGTTTGGATTTCTTTATACAATGTGATGAGTGCATTGGTGAGACAAGAATTTCAGGCAAGTGCTGTTTTTACTCCTACTAAGGGCTTGGTTATTGCATCAGAAGGTTTTGAATAAAATAAAATCCACTCACCTAGAGAGAATACATCTTATGAACCTGCAATTCTCAGCAAGTGACTGTGGTGAAAGAGGGGACCATGAATGGCTTTCTCTGTCTATGTGTTCTCACCTTGGAGCACTTCTTATGGAGTCAATCCCTTCTCCTAAGGTTTCTTATAACTACTCCTTCCACCCCAAACCAGGGTCATCATCTTCTTCAATGAACAGGCAAAGAGTTACTCTCATGAAAAGAACATCTTACTTGCTCACCAAACTCCATTACCATCATCCGTTTTGTTTGCATTCTCTTGGTGCTCTTTAACAGAGAGCTCATGAGCTTTAATATTGATGCCTATGAGTGTCATTTGGTCTGTTAGTTGTAACATGTAGCAGTGTCTTGGTTTCTGAAAGAGACTAAGTTGTAAATTGAATATCAGGACTTATTTCTGTTTCCTTGTAACACTTGGTGCTGTAGGAAGAAGACAGCAGTTGCATGCAGGTATATGCCAACCCTTTGGCAATTGAGACAAGAAATCCATTAGCATTTACTTATTTATTTATTTATTTATTTATTTATTGGTACCCTTAGTACAACTGTGTACTATTCTGTAACTATCCTTTCTTCCAAAGAAGATGGTTGATTTTGATGACAGTGCTAAATGGTAAATATTCTCTTCTGCAATTGTCCTTAACTGTGGTGGCATGATCAGCTGTGAGATTTGTTGTGCATAAATTACTACAAGTAAAGTACTCAGATATGGGAAGAGTTTATTTATCAATGGATAAATCAGAGCAGAATCAAGGTTACCCTACAGCTCCTCTGTAGGGTCATTACCATTGAGTGGTACCACAGTAAGGGTTAGTGATAGCTTTGATTACTTCATTCTCTTTTTTTTTTGGTCATACTTGGAGGGCATTTGGAGTTTAGGGCCATGAAATATGGTCATCAGCTCTTACCAAACAAGATACAAATGACAATGTCAATAAGCCCAATGTGCCAAATTATCAGGAGGTCCAGTCTTTTCTTGGGGTTCTTGTCCCTTACTATTCCCAAGGACCCCCAGCCTTATTGACAGTGGTTCAAGAATCATCGCTTGTCCTGCTATGCCTTTTGTCCCTTGCTAGGGAAATGAGGTCTCATATTGAGCATGGACTTTCTGACCTCAGTGAAATTAAGCATTTTTGTCACCAACGTAGATTACCTCTTCCTTGTGATGTCTCCTCTCTGTGGCTTCTGTTGTGTTTTCCTGATACTTGACCTCAGCACAACCACAATTTTTCTCAGACATATTCTAATAATGTTGATTCTCAAAAGGAAGGGGTTAGATACTTAATTCCACTTTTCCTGGAAATCTTTTCTAGCTCTCTGCAAGGTGGAGGCAAATATATACAAGCTACTACCAGGATAAAATGTGTGCACTTGTTTAATATTTGCATTTAGTATTTTCATTTAAGTAGTTCTTTTCAGAGCAAAGGGACAGTCTGCTCTAAAGCTAAATTCTACTTTCTGTTTCCAAAGTATGAAGTGTTTATAAATTTATCAATGATGGGTGTTTTTCAAAAAAAATTTCAAATATTTTTATGTTTTAGTCTCCACCAGGCTCCCTGTTACATCAACAATAGCTATTCTTATTTGCCAGGCTTAACCCAAAAACTCAAGGATTCTATCCATTTTAGAGATGAAGAAACTGGCTTGGAGAGAGAAAGCCTATAAAAAATTGCTGGTAGATTGCTGGTCTCCAATGCAGCAGCAAGGAGTAGCTTGGGCAGACTTTAAGTCTTACTTTATCACCCCACCCCAAATAAGTATATCATCTATAAACTCACATAAAAAGCACACTTGTGATTCAAATGCAGCTTCAAGACATGTCCCTGGGCCTTGTCTTCCAATCAGGCTGCCATCCCTAAGTATGGCCTGCAAGCACTTTGGATTGTCACTGGATTAATGTCAGTTACTAATAATGCCAGAGGGTATGGCTGAAAGTGAGAATTTGACACACTGACTTAGAAATAAAGATTTTGGAAAATGAAGGCACCACCTTTCTTCCCCAGGGGTTGTGTGTCGATAGGATAGTTGAGGTTTGTGCAAATGCCATCTCAACTCTGGATATGGTCCCTGACAGTCTTGCCTCTTATCCGCTTCCCGGCTGGGCAGTGCTGATGAGGCAAATACTCTGTGTATTGGAGCAGACAGTTTAGCAGAGTCTTGGGAGGATGCTTCCAGGGCTTGAGGGTAGGTCTCCTTATGGCTGCCCAGGTTCAGATCCCAGCCAATATTGCTGGAAGGCAACACAGTTTAGTGCTCAGTTGTACCAAGGGCTTTAGTCTTTACTCTCCAAGAAAGGAATATTTTAAGCTATCCAGGTGTGAAAATTTGACTTCTGATAGTGGCTGTACTGGGTTTCAGTTCCAACTCTATTACCCCCGGCGAATTGCTTCATCTCTTCAAACATCTGTTTTTTTCTACCCCCCACCCAACTCCCCAGCTTTATAAAGGTATAATTTACCAATAAAATTTGTATATCATTTACAATGTAAAATAATATGATGTTTTGTTGTATGCGTACATTGCAAAATGATTAAATCAAGCTAAATAACATATCCACCGCTTCACATAATGTCTTTTTTTTTTTTTTTTTTTCTGGTGGCAAAACCTCTATTTTCTTAACTGTCATACTAAGGTTGGACTTGAAGAGTGGTCTGATGATTCAAACTTGACTGTGCATCACAATCACCTGGGGAGATTGTTAAAACAGATTGTTGGGCTCATCCCAGATCTAGGTGGGGCCCAAGGTTGTTGTTCTCTAACAAGCTTCAGGTTATACTGATGCTGCTGGTCCAGGATCATACCTGGAGAACCACTGCACTAGATGAGATTTAGGATCCCTTTGAACTCGAGAGCATTTTGCTATGTTAATTTGAGCAGGTCACTTACCTATTGATATGGTTTGGGTCTGTGTCCCCACCCAAATCTCATCTTGAATTGTAATCCCATGTGTCAAGGGAGGAATCTGATGGGAGGTGATTGGCTTATGGGGGCATTTCCCCCATGCTGTTCTTGTGATAGTGAGTTCTCACAAGATCTGATGGTTTTATAAGCTTCTGGCATTTCCCCCATGCTGTTCTTGTGATAGTGAGTTCTCACAAGATCTGATGGTTTTATAAGCTTCTGGCATTTCCCCTGCTTACTCTTCTCTTTCCTGCTGCTATGTGAAGAAGGTCCTTACTTCCTCTTCACCTTCTGCCATGATTGTAAGTTTCCTGAGGCCTCCCCAGCCATATGGAACTGTGAGTCAATTAAACCTCTTTCCTTTAAAATTACCCAGTTTCAGATATTTCTTTATAGCAGTGTGATAACAAACTTACTCACCTGCTCCGGCCTGTTTTAAAATCTTCAAAATGGTGATAAAGAGACCTCCTTCCTGGGGTTTGGGGAGGATTTAAAGGAGATAACGCATGTGAATGAGCCAAGCACAGTGTCCAGTACCCAGAATGAGCTCAGTAAGTATTAATTTTGTATTCGTGCTCAGCACTCACTGGAATCCTTACATGCCCTTGAGCCTACACATACAAAGTTAAATAGGATCAAACATGGGTTTTGTGGCTCCACATGCAGACACTGTGGGCCCTGAAAGCTCACTAAACTTGTGGCATGAAAGGTCTGCTTTCAAAACCTGAGATTTTTGAAAAGAAGAAAGTGGGAACAATAAATAAAGAAAAAGGCTTCAGTGCCTGGAAAATAGACACTCCTGGGAACTCACCTTGGGTGCCTCTTTCCTTGTTTCTCATATTTTATCCCTTTAAACCTGTTGCTCTGCTCAGGCTTTTCTTAAAAGAGAATAGAGAATAAATTGAACCTGGGGCTAAGGAAGACAGACAAGTCCATCCAGTCTGATTAGTGACAGGAATCTCAATACCTGCCACTAGAGGACCCAAGAGAGCAGGAAAGAGCTGGCTGCTGAGAGAGATTTCTCTCCCCAGCCTCTGGTGTACACATTCCCAGAAGTGGGAGGGACGTGGCTCAGATGGTACCACAAGTAAGAGAAGCCAATATTTATTGAGCATCTGCTATGTGCCGAGGACTGTGCATTCATTTGCTCATTTAATCCCTCAAAACTCTGGCAAGTTGAGTATTGTTGTCCCAGTTGTACAGGTCAGGAAACTGAGGCTCAGAGAGATCAAGCAGCTTGCCCAAAGTCACCCAGCAGGTGGCAGAGCTGGAGATTTCAACCAAGTCCACCTAGCTCTACAGCCATGCTCCTTCAGCATATTCTACTAGCACCACATAACCTTGGACTTCATGTCTCTGGATTTGTTGTTGGTGAAAAAAGATATGGTGTGATTGGTTATACTAATTTGAGTGTGCACTTTGGATATATAGTTTGAGTTATATTTTGATACATATTTTATATATCCTATAAGACTGGCCCTATTCTATTGCACTAAATCTTTTTCTAGTCTAGACTTATGTTTTCAATCCACCTACCCCTTTTGGATAGAAGCCATTGAAGGCACTGCTTCTCAAACCTTACGTCTAAATGAATTCCTTGGGGAATCCTGTTAAATGCAGATCCTGATTCAGTAGGTCTGGGGTGCAGCCTGTGAATCTGCATTTCTAACAAGCTCCAACTGATGCAATAGTCTGAGGACCACCACCTTCAGAGTGGTGAGACATGGGCTTTGGAATCCCACAAGTATGAATTTGCAAACAAACTTTTAAACTACATGATTTGAGTAATGGTTTTGTTCTCTTTCCTCATTTTTCACATGCAAACAGTAAAATAATGGGCTTTGGGGGCTGCTGTTAGGATTAAGTGGGCCAAAGAAGGTGACAGCCTCTAATTCTTTCTCATTCAGTTTTTAAAACCCTGTTTGGGAGAAGGTTGATCCTCTACACCCCCAACTCTTTCTTTTGTGACTGGGTTATGCAATGGGCCCCAGGCAGGGAATATGAGCCCTATGGATGCTTTGTGAGTGATGCTGGCTGTAGGCCCGACCTCCTTGGGAAGTGGTGGAAATTCTGAAGCCACTCAGTGCATTGCCCATCTCAGTTACTTTGCTTTGAATCATGCGACTCCCAACACAGGTTGAGTTGCCAGGTTTTGATAATTTTGCACTTGGAAGAATCGTGTGCTTACTCCCTACAGAGTCAGTGGGGGCTTGGTGAGCTTCTCTTCCCACTTAGGATGGACTTATTTGGGCTTTGGCAAAGGCTTTCTAGATTCTATAGATAGCTTACTAAGAATATGTTCCAGAGAGCAGAATCGCATTGAGCCAACACCCTCAGCTACGGATGAGATTAAGGCCTTGTCAAATCCCATTTAATGGATTGTGTTTTCCATGCAGAATTAAATCGTTGAACTCATCCTCATTTTGGCTTTTGGCAGTCATTTTTCCACTGGGGGCTGCTGCCAAAATGTCAGTTTCTGACTTGATTACTTTCAGGAAATGTGCAATCTGGCTGATGATATGGCATGGTGTGGGGCAGTGTCCCCTGGAGCTTCGGCCCCGCCCTGGGATGAGTCATGGGTTAAAATTCCCAGTTAGCTCATAGGAAGTCTGGTCACACATATTTTTCTATCACTGAGTGTTGCTCACCCATTGGAAACTTCTGGGAACACCTACTCTCCTGACTTCGTGTTGCCTTCATGGAGTTATTTTTCACCTTTAGTCTTTGCAAATCCAAATCATTTGCCAAGGGGAAAAATGAAAGAATGAATTCTGAGAATTTTTAAAGCCTAGAGAAGTTTTTATTGCAACCTTGGCTTCACATAAAGGCAATATTTAGGTCTCTCTTTGTAAGTTTTTAGAGACAGATCTTTCAGTGTTAAAAAATGACCAAGTATATATGAGGTAGACACCATTCCTCTTGCATTCTTGTTGGTCCTCTCACTGGTAGTTTGGGAAGGGAGGGCTTATCTCTGTGGTGGCCATGAGAATATACCTTTCATATCTCTGATCACAGAAAGTGAACTTGACCAGTGGCCTCCTAGCTTGTGTGTGGGGAAATTTATCCCTGTGATGGCCGAGGCTGTGCATCCCAGAGGAACCCATTGGCAATGACTGAGCATGGCGGGGACCCTAAGGTCAGCTGTTCCTGGGAGACGTGGAATTCCTCTGATGGTGACTTTGGTGTTCAGACTCACTAACGGCCTTGCTGAACTTTCTTTAGAGCTGCAGTACAGTCTCAGACACTGACACCCAACTTTGTTTTACTGGGAGTCAGACCTGCATCCAGGTCTGATGGCTTTCTCAGCCTCGCTCAGCTTTTTCCTCATTTGTTTTTACAGATTTTACTCCAATACATTTATTGTATGTCTAATCCTGTCTTGACATCTGCTTCTAGGAGGACCACAGTCTCCCATCACACTGCAGTTCTCTGCTGGTGCATCACTTCTAGCTTGGTGCAGGGGGCATAGCTCCAATGCTACTGGCCTGGATATTCTGGGCCAGTCTCTCTATATTTAATTTTATATTTGATGTTGTATCTTCCCTATGGGCTCTAGTGGAAGGGAACATGGGGCAAGTCACAATTTTCTTTAGTATCTTGTACTTCTATTGCCTTACAGGGGATTTTGTGGAAGCACTGAGATTAAAGAAACTAAAACATAAGGAGAAAATTATAATTATACTCAAAATATGATTGTTTTCATTGTCCAAGAAAGGTTCACAAATGTTGACCTCCATACAGAAGGTCTGCTGATGGACACACCTGGCTCCTAGCCAGTGGGCTTTTCTCCAGGGCTGACTCCCCCTAGAGAATGCATCCTTTTTCCAACCAGAGCACATTCTTCTCGCGCCGTTGAGAAATCCAGGCTTCCACCCCCAGGAATGTAGCTCATCCGAGGTGTCCTCAACCCCTCAGCATATGCCTCAACCACAATAAATTTTAGCAGCACATTTTACAAAGTGTGAGTTATTCATCCTAGAATAACCCTCAGGAAGCTTTCAGTGCTGTTGGGTTGGGAGAAGGAGCAGGACACTCCTTCTGGAGCTTCCACCTAACTCACCCTGCCAATGTGAAGTGTGGATAAACTTCTCTATGTTTCCTAATTAGCAACAGGAACTGCTGTTCCAGCCCACATAAAGACCCAAAATATGCAGGGAATCCCTGAAGTTCTCTCTAAATAAAGGAAGGAAGTGTGAAGATTTGAGATCAGCTTGGACCAAACTACCCCTGGGGGTCAGTATGGGGTGCGAGGTAAATGCACTTCTCATCTCCAGTTGCATAAGCAATAACTTCATTGTACACAACCTGTAGACTTACAGGGAAGAGATTTTCAATAGAGTATTTGATGTGTGAAGGTAGCACCAATAAGCTATGAGGGTAGGAGCAGTAGAGTAGAGGAGATTGGCAGTGAGATCGCAGGTGTAGCCCAAGGTCAAGGATGCTCTGTGCTCTCTTGGATACCTCCACAACTGGGCTGCCCAACCTTCTATCCGTGTGCTGTCTGGACACTACCACTGGCCCATGGTAGCACATCCCACATTATTCTTATTCATATTTTGCATTACATACAAATTTTTCTGGGTGGCAGGGACCCACTGCCTGGATTGCCTGGTATATCATAGATGCTTCAGGTGTATTTGTTGGTTGAATGAATGGGTTGTGGTTTTGCAGCCCAATTCATTTTTTATGGTTTAGCTCACGAACCTCCTATGAAAAGGGTGGTGTAATTCTAGGAGCTGAAAGTATAAATTCAGTCCATCTCAGGCATTAGAGAAATTCCTGGTTGGGAGAGAGGGCAGCAAGAGTAATGCTGTTGAAAATGCATTGCAGACTTTGGAAGCCTAAAATATAGGCAGTGGTTTGCAGAAGTCAGCTAGCCAGGGGCTTTCTCCCATCATATTCCTTCTTCTCTCCCTCCCTCCCTCCCTCCCTCTCTTTCTCTCTCTTTTCTTTTCTTTTTTTTCTTTCTTTCTTTCTACAGAGTATTGCTCTGTCACCCAGGCTGGAGTGCTGTGGTGTGATCTCAGCTCACCGTAACCTCTGCCTCCTGGGTTCAAGTGATTCTCGTGCCTCAGCCTCATGCCCAGCTAATTTTTGTATTTTTAGTAGAGATGGGGTTTCACCGTGTTGGCCAGGCTGGTCTTGAACTTCTGGCCTCAAGTGATCCATCCACCTCGACCTCCCAGAGTGCTGGGATCACAGGCGTGAGCCACCATACCTGGCCCATATTCCTTTCTTCACTAAAATTTCTTGACTTGGCTTATTGGAGGATAGAGAGTTTATTCTTGTGAATTAGTAGGGAATGAAGAGTTACTATCCAGAAAATGCACTTTATAGATTGTCAGCCCTAATGTGAGAAATACCCGTGTAACAGGGCTGCAACTTTGTCAATACCCCAAGATGTGTGAGAAAATGTTGCTTCTTAATTTCCTTTTTAGTTGAACTAGTCTTCCTCTGGAGCCCCCACTTTAAGGGGAACTAGGGAGAAACTCTACATTTAAAGTCAAATATGAACTTACCGTTTGGATGATACTTTTTTTTTCTGATGATTTAGTTTCTTTCGGTAAAATGCTCATTGGTTCAGAAGTCCCCTCTGGCACCCTGCAGCTCACCAAGATGGTATCTGGTTTGTGTGGCTCTGCTGGCAGGTGTGATCTGACTCCCCTTGCCGCCTTTATTTCCCTCCCAGCCCCTTTCCACTCCTCCTACGGCAGTGCTTTAGGGCCTGAGGATAGTCTGGTTTTGATTCTTATGTGGTTCAGGATCAGATGGTCCAGCCTTTAGCCTGTGGCCACTTTGTCCCCATGGCAACCTCCAGGACTCTCAGTCACAATCCCAGGTATCTTCTGAGATTTGGCTTCAGGAGTTTGTGGGAGCCTCTGGGGCCTGTCCAAACCACAAAGAGCCTACAGACAACCTGGCAAAGCTAAAACTCAGCCTCCCTTTACCTAACTCTACTGGCCACTGAGTTCACTTTGGTGTAGAGCTTCCAGTTTTTGGGCAGATATCCCTCCAGAGAGAGAAGAGGAGGACACTCAGGTCTCACCCTTGCCTCTTCTGCTCTGGTTTCTCTTCTCCCTGTCATCTCCCTTGCCAGAAAAGCTGCATCTCTGCCTTTCTACTTCTCCTCCCTTATAGCCTCCTCCTCCCCAGTACCAGGCTTGGGGCTAAGTCTTAATGGTGGATGAAGTAAAGAGACAGATTGGCCCACTGATATGGGACTCTACACTGGGAAATATCTCAAAAACACCATATGTCACCCCTTACAACTTTCTGTGATGAATGACTTTAACTGCATTTGTTTGTTGCAGTGAAATAAGGTACCCTAAATAAAAACAAAGCAGACCCCTTTAAAACTGTGCCCTGTAATAATGCAAATCTGTATATCCCTTGATTGGTGTGATTGATTCATTACCTTATGATAATTTAACCCTGTGTTTTACTCTGTAGAAATATTTGTTCCTATTTACAGCATTAGGGCAGGGTTTTTGACCTTGCTAGAGGAAAAGGAGCAGTTTCCTTCTTATTAACATTTTTCTGATAACAAATGCTCTCTTCCCATTCATGTGCTCAGTGCATACTCTACAATTACATCCTGTGTTGGGCACTGAAGCTGCATGAGGTGAATCAGACCACTGCAGGCCCCATTTGTCCTCCCCCACCCTCTCCCCATCTCCCAGACCTCATAGAGATCGATGAATATGTTGAATGGCACTATGGTATAACCATAAAACAGATCACCCTGGATTATGGTGGACATAAAAGGGAAGCAAAAGGAACAGTTTGAACCAGGGCCAGGAGAGAGGAACACATGCTTTATGTTGAAGGAACTGTTTGATTTGTGACTGAGGTGTGTGAACAAGAGGCAGGTAAAGTTTGGAACCAGGTAAAGCAAAGGTAAGCTGGGACTATGTAATGTAGGCCCTGTTTGCCATGAGAAAGAGTTTCAGTTTTATTCCACAGGCAGAAATCTTCGGAGCTCTCAATCTTTGAGTAAGCAGAAAGGAGACTGTATATATTTTTAAATTAAGTTACAGAATTAGGGATTATATTTCCATGCCTTGGTCTCCTGCACATGTAGCTCAAAATGAAGGTTTCTTGGCCTGTGACAGAGATGAAATAATGGAGCTGGAGAACAGAGCAGGGATTAAACACCGGGTGTTCTGTGGTGCCTGGAGGAAGTACATGGACGATTTTGGGAAGAAACTTGTGAAAATATGCTTTCCCACATGGATTGGAACAAAGACCATTTTTTAAATTACATCCTTCTAAATGCTGTAGTTGCTAATGGTCATTGACTAAACAGCCCTACAACTGTATCCTAGCTGCAGATCCTCATTTATTGATTACTGTTAAGTGCAGCCAGAAGTGAATTTGCTAGGTCCAATTACCTCCTAACCCTGGAAGTCAGCTCAGTTATGGGAGCATTGTTATTTGTACAGGAGCTACAGACATGCTTGTCCTCATTTAGAAGGGGAAATAACTCTGGCTCGGGCAACAAGGCTCAAGTACTTGAGGCGGGCATATCATAAACTGCCTGAGAGCGTGACTCATGAACTCTGCAAAGTCAGAAATAGGAATATGTCAGTCAAAGAGTAAACATGGTCTAGGGATCCAAAATTTTAAACTTTGATTGGTTTAACATTCTCATTCTTTGAAGATGGCCCCGGTTTTCAATAAGAAAACTGTGTGTGAAGGGGACCTGTGTTATAATTGTATAATTACATGTTTGTGCAATGTTCTGCTAATTATTTTATCTTTAAGTTCATCTACTCAAATCAGGGTTGAGTTTCCTTAGTTGTTAAATTTCCCCAGGTAGCACTCAATCTGGCTCTAGTGTGTAACTCTAAGCCAACTTACAGGTACTTGTATTTAAGAAATGCTTTTGTATTTGTTTTTCAAAATAATATTTTGACAATATTTAAACTTCTAGAACAATTGCAAGACTAATAAAATGAGCTGTATTATCTTCCATCTAAGTCACCTTTCAGCCTTTTGCTACATTCGCTTTAGGTTTATCATCTATCTATCCATTTTTCCTCCCAAATCTTTTAATCCTAAATTGTAGACATCATGACCATTCAGCTTTAGCTTGTATCTCTTAAGAATAAGGTCATTTCCTTACAGTACAGTTACCATAGTCAGGAAACTTAATCTTGATATTACAATATTATATAATATACAGTCTGTGTTCAGATTTCACCAAATATCCCAATAATGTCTTTAACAGCCATATTTTTTCTGATCCTGGCTCCACTCCAGAAGCACACATTACCTTTAGTTGTCATGTTTCTTTAGGTTCCCGTATTTTTTTTTGTATTTTATTGACATAGTTTTACATATTTTTGGGGTACATGTGATATTTGGGTGAATCATCCCACTCTTCTCACGTGGCTGTTTCTGCCCAGTTGTGCTGCTCCCTGCTCCTGCTGACCCATGACCCATGGCTGCGCCAGACACCATTGTTACGGAGCGTTCTGTTCGTCTTAATGATGGGTGTAGTGGGAACACTGAGCTCTGGTTTAATCCCAGTTACACCCCTTGCCTGCTGTCTGACCTTGAGCACACCATTTAAGCTGAGCCTCAGTTTCTTCATCTGTTTAACAGGATTAGATGTTTTTTCCCTCAGGGGCTACCTGTGAGGAGTCAAGGAGGCATTCATGCCATGAGCATGGTGTCTGGCAGCAGCTGATGCTTTATAATTAGCAAGTCATATGATTCAGTGTCAGCATCCTGCTCAATGCTTGGAAGGTGCACTGTGAGCTCTGGGCTGTGTTGTGTGGAGGAATTAACCTTTTCTGGGTTAATCAGCCACGTTCACTGGGCCGTCAGCACTGAGCAACCACTCTGCCACCTGGGACCTTTGAGGTGGTTTCTGTCTTTCCTTTCTAGCATTTTCCTCTTATCCCTCATCCAGTCACGTTGTGTATGATGACAATAATAGCTAACCTGACTAGAGATTGTGTGTCAAGCATTTTTCTACAAGCTCTATGTGTTAAGCCATTGAATCCTTATAACAACCCTGTGAGACAGGTGTTTTTATTACTTTCATTTCACAGATGGAGAAACTGAGGTAAAAAGACATTAACATATTCAAGATCCTACTATCAGTTGGTAGATCTGGGATTCAAAGCCAGACAGTTTGGCTCCAGAACCCATAGTTAACCACTGGACCACACTGCCTCCCTGGTCCAGCAATGAGGCAGAAGGTCTGTGTTCTCTGGTTTTGATGCTGCTGTGGATTTGTCTTTCAGTGAGATCTCTGCTTCCTGCCTGCCTCTGCACCCTGATCCAATGCTGGTGCCACAGCAGCCTGCTCATTTCCTGCCATTTCCTCATGCCTGGTGTGGACTCTCACTGCAGCATTGGCTGGCCAGCCATCTTAGGCTTACTCCCTGCCTGCCTGGGCCTCCTGCCATAGATTGCTCAGTCTAAGAATACAACTTTAGCGGCTGGGCTGGAGAACTAGGAAGCCCTTCTTCAGACTTACTGCCCACCTGGCTGTGGGCTCATGTCTGCCACACGTTTGCCTCCATAGACCTCTCCTGTGAGAAAGTCACCAGCATCACCTGTGGTCTCACCAGAGCTCTTTCTCTGCTGTGACCACAGTGGTGCCTGCTGTATGCTATAGGGTGGTAGGGAAGGTAGGTTAGCACTAGAGCTTGGAGTCAGACAAAGGTGAGATTCCATCGTGACTGTAACTTACCACCTTGGGGAAGTTACTCAGCTTTTCTTGGACTTAGTTTTCTTTTCTGCAAAATGGAAACGATAATGATGAGAGGATGGAATGAGAAAATGTATGTAAAAATACTAGGCATAAAAACTCCTGAAACCTGAGTAAGGTTGTAGTTTAGGTAATTCTGTTATGTCCACATCAATTTCCTGGTTTGGATAATGTACTAGAGTCTTGTAAAATATTATCATTGGGTGAGCTGGATAATGGGTACCTGGGACCTCTCTGTACCATTTTTGCAGCTTCTTCTGTGTCCATAATCATTTAAATAAAAGGTTAAAAAAGGCATTTAGTGTAGTGCCTAATCTCCATTAATTGTACTTATTTATTTAATTTTAAGTTTTTAAATTTTTAAATTTTTGAGGCAGAGTGTCGCTCTGTCACCCAGGCTGGAGTGCAGTGGTGCAATCACAGCTCACTGCAGCCTCGACCTCCCAGGCTCAGGTGATCCTCTCACCTCAGCCTCCCAGTTAGCTGGGACCGCAGGTGCAAGTGACTACACCTGGCTAATTTTTAAAAAATATTTTTTGTAGAGACAGGGTTTCATCATGTTGCCCAGGCTGGCCTCAAACTCCTGGGCTCAAGCAATCCACCTGCATTGGCCTCCCAAAATGCTGGAATGAAGGGCATGAGCCATTGTGCCTGGCCATACTTTTTTTTAAATTATAAAATATCACTAGGAATTCTGTTATTTGGCTCAAGTTCAACCTTTTAATGTGTGTGTTGTGGGGGGAAAGAGAGAGAAAAAGGCAGAGAGAGAGGAATCCACCTAAGGTAAGGCGACCAAACAAATTTTAAAATCATTTCCCTATTCTAACACATTGAACAACATCAATCGCAACACCAGCAGCCACCAGTCACTTTTTTTCTTGCTGAAATTTTATCTTCTGCCACTTGAAAATCTTGCCTTTGACTACACTACGTGGGCTCTATCCTGTTCAGATTTCTGATTGACATTCTATTTCACTGATTCTTAAATCAGGCTGCATAGTAGACTTACGAGCTATCAAACCAGCCTCGCTAGGTGGGGCCAGGAAGTGCATGTTTAAAACTTCTTTGGGTCCCATTCTGCTGCCATGCAGCAGGGCTGAGAACACCCACTCTGCTTGTTCCAGGCTCCCCCTTGACCTTCTCTTGTTTTCTTTCATTCTTCTCCATCCACACTGCCTTGGCGGGTGCTGCCTCTGCAGGTCACTCTTTCTCTCATGACCATTAAGGCTCATCTTAGCTGTAGTCACCAGTTAAAGATTTTGCTCCCTTCTCTTCACAGGTTTATAGCATTTATCTGGAATGGGCATCTAAAGATTTGGAATGATCACAGAATGAGCTTTCCCACCCCACGAGATGCCATATGTCCATGCCATTTTAGATAACTGAAGTGTCACCAAATGTCCCTTATGTTGTCTTTCTCCAAAAGCCAATTCAACAGAATGCAGGCAAATTGCATGTATTCTTTTGGGAACGTGATCTGTAGAAGCTTTCAAAAGCCTGCTGGGCACTGGCTATTTTTACTACTATTTCAATGGCTGACACGTTTCCCTCTGGATAGGCTGACTTTGAGACATTGCCTCAGTTTCTTAGCCCCTCCTTTCTTAATCTTTTCCAAAGTGAAATTTTGCCGTAAAAATAATATGCATGCCTTGTAGACCGCTGATAAATGGTGAGAGATCAAATGTCCCGAATATGATCCTCATGATCATTTTGGCTTTCTGAAGTCTTAACATCTATGCCTTATTCTCATAGTTATAATTATAGTGTGGCTACAGTTTTTTTGTCCTAATTTTTTCATGGAGCATTTTACCTTAGTCATTTTGCCATGTTGCCATGTAGCGTGTATGTGCCTGAATGTGATGAGTGAGCATTTATTTACCCACATCACTATTGCTGGACATTTAGATTCTTCTCAGATTTTCACTCTTTAAAGGAATGCTATAATATAAGTCCATATCCATCTAGATAATTTAAACTGCATCATAGGGGTAGATAACTAATTCTAAACACTGAGTTGAAGGGCATCTTGACTTGATAATCCTCGTTAAAAGAGGGGCTCTGAGTAGCCCTTTTCATGGGGCTTCTTCCAGCAATTCCCCATCAGCCTGGAACCCTTAGGTTTCATGCAACAGGGCTCATTTGTCACAGCTATGAAGTGACTATTTAAGATTACTACTTCCAAGGTAGCCTGCCCTTTTGTTAAAGCCAGAGGATGCCTATGCTGTTTTGGTGCCTTTCGCTGACACACTGCTCATGTGAGGACTGTAGCCACTGTCTTTTCTGCTCCTGGCAGGGATCCATAGCTTCCCTCTTTTATGCCCTAGCAAAGTGGGTTCAGAAAAATTATGTGCCACGCCCAAGGACATACAACTGAACAGCAGCAGAGCGGAGGGTGAAATCTGCATCATTTTGACCTCCAAGCCTTTGTGCTTTGCACTCCACTCCATGACCTACCTGGAAACAGGAGCACAGAGAATGGAGTCATGCCCTACTCCAGAGCAAGGAGATGGGGTACAAGAGAGGAGAAAGCATGTGCCCAGGAAAGACTTCATGGAGGTTCTTGCCCTCAAGGAACCTAGAATATAGTGAGAGAAATAGAGAAGTAAATCCATGATTCCGCATAGTGAAGTAGCATTTGTTTACACTTATTAAAATAAAAATGTCATCATAGGAATAAACAGAAGAACATTTAAAAACAGCTTTATTAAGATATAAATGACAGAAGAAACTGCACATGTTGAAATATTCAACTGGCTAAGTGTGACATTGGAGCCTGCGAAGCCATCACCATAATCAACATAATGAACCATTACCCTCAAAAATTTCTTCGTTCCCTGTTATAACTCCTTCTTCCTGCCTCTTCATGCTATCCCCGGTCTGTCCTAGGCAGCCATCGATTTGCTTTCTGTTGCTATTGATTATATAGATTAGTTTGCATTTTCTAGATTTGTATATAAATGGAATTATGCAGTATGTATTCTGTTTTCAAATCTGGTGTCTTTTACTTCGTATAACTACTTAAAAAGCCATCTATGTTGTTGCATGTATGATCATTTCTTTTTGTTGCTGAGTAGTATTCTGTTGTATGGATATACCATGATTTATTTATCCATTCAGTTGTTGGTGGACATTAGCATTTGCCAGTTTCTGTAGTATAAATATTCCCACCATTTCCAATTTCAAATTTCCAAAATAGAGTCACAGAATGGAGTTGGGAAGAGATGCACACAATTAGCTCTCAGGAACTGTAAGAGACAATCTGCTCCATAAAGGCTAGGAAATTAGTTCTGGGCAATAAATAACTGCGGAGTGAAGGGAATTGAAGCATTTCATGGGAACAGTTGGTAAGTGGAATATCTTTGTCTTGGGAAGTCCTTTATCGTTCTATTTGTGGGGGTAGGGCTGGTTCTAACTTAAAAATAGCTGGTTTGGGGACTTTGCACATGTGATTGCTAAGAAACACTATTGTGTTTACAGAGACTGTTTGGTTTGAAGGAAGGTTTATTGCTTAGGAAATAAATACTGATTATGGGCCAGAGTAAGTAATGTTTTTAGGATTTCTTACATATACGATTCTTTGAAGAATAGGGACCTCATCTGGGAAGACATTTTGGTTTTGAGTCCCCAGAGACCTAGGTTTGAATGGGGACTTCATCATATAGAACTCATGCAAGCTGCTTCCTCCTCCCAGCATTAGTTCTCAGGTATAGAACAGAAATACTCACAGTTACATTGCATGGTTTTCATAAGCATTAAAAAAAGATACTGTATGTAAAGCTCAGTATGGAGCTGGGCCCCTGCTGGTGGACTACCATGGTTGCCCCAGTACTAGGAAGCATTCAACCAATATTTGCAAATGAACGAAGCCCTAACCCTTATGTGGTTCTTAGTATGGGTCTGGTCCTATTCGAAGTGCTTTGCATATATTAACTCATTGGGAGGACTGAAACATAGTTAAGTAACTTGTCATGTTTACTTAGCTCTCAAGTGGTGGAGCTGGATTTTGAACCCCTGTAGTCTGACCTCAGAATCCAAAGGATTAATCCCCGAGCTGTGCTTAACCTCTCAAGTGAGTTTTAGTGGTTCCACCTGTTTCTCTGGATGCCCATCAGGAAGGTGTGAGATTCTGTCATCTTGGAAGATCATCTTTAACCTCAATGCACCCTAGGGAAACCCTACTGACCTTTGAAGAAAGGGAGGCTGAGATGCTCCTTCATAGGCCAGAGGGGAGCCCAGGAGGGTTTGGAAACTCTGCCAGGGCATTTGCCATTCTAGGCTCTTTATCACTGAGGACTTAATGTGGCTGACTCTCTTAAATAGTGTGAGCAACATCTCCCAGAGCTGGGCGGCGATTAGCCAAACATGTAAGGCCACCCTACAGTGATGTGACCCGGAGCAGAGTGGCTCTGCCAGAAGCCAGCCAGGGCACTTTGGGAATATGAGCAGCTCTGCTCTGATAGTTGAGTTGAATTTGGTGCTGGGAGTCAGTTCTGCAGAGCTGTGTGACCTTGGGCATCAAGTTAGACTGTGGATTGAATATTTGCCACATCCTTCCAAAGAGGGATGATCATTCTTGACCCACCCAGGAGCTTAGATCAACACCTTAGAGATAGAGATTATTTCCTTGATTAGAGTAGAAGCCCATTTTCCAGACAGAATGTGGGATCATTACTTTCTCTTATTTATGCTTCATTACCCACAATGGGGTGGAGTGGGAGTGGGCAGGAAGGCTAAGCCCTGTTTGCCTGTTTGTTTAAAGACAGTTTTCTTAAAATAAGTTTTTATTATAAAAGTGATACATGCGCATGGAAAAGGGAAAAGGAGAAAATGCCACTTATTATTCCTTCTTTCCAAATGTTAAAATTTGATGGACTTTCTTTATGAATGTTTAACTCCTCTTTGATCACATAGTATCACATTCTAAAATTTACCATTATAACTCGCCCAACATTTCTCTCATGTTTAAACATCCACAAATATAAAAAAATTGTAAATGTTCCTTAGTGGATGTACTGTAATTTAGTCAACTGTCTCTCCATATCTGGACACTGAAGTTATTTAAGTGTTTTTGCAAATGTAATATAAGCAATGCCATGATGGACATCTTCGTTCAAACAGATTTTTGTAGATTTAGAATAATTTTCTTGGGATAGATTCTCATACTTCAGGCAGAATTTGTGGAATTGCCCAGATGAGCAGTGTGGTCTGAGATCAGTGGTGTTCTGGCTAATAATTTCTCTGTTGTCCTTCTTCAGACTCTGTTCCAACCCTCCTTCACTTGACATTTTCTTAACAAACAGGTGTTAACTGTAATCGTTTTGGTTTTAGAATGTTTTGCTTTTACCCTTCCCCTAATAGAAGCATAATATCTAACTAACTTTGATGTTCATGTTATCTATTGACATAGGACGTTGGGGAGGATCCTTTCTCAGCTTTACTCAGCATTCTTTGGGTACTCTGCAGTGTTTAATTTAATCTCCATACATTTGTTGATTAACTGAAGAGCAGGTGTGGTCAGTTGAAGGGACTTTAATTGGGAGTCAGAAAATCTAGGTTCAACATCTGGTTTTGCCATTTTACCAATGTCTTTACACATAGCAGTGAACTTTTCTGAATCTTGTTTTCATTTTGTTTTCCACCTGAAAGCTGAAAATATCTTTCTCAGTGAGTGCTTGTGAGATGATTAGATAATGAGCTTGGTAAACTGTACAGTGTTATGTAACTAAAATCCATGATTATTGTCATATATGCAAAGTGGCCTCCTGGATGCTGTGGGTGACACTAAGATGAACAATTCATTCACTTATTTATTCAGCCCACATTTATAGAGTAATAACTATGTGCAAAGCAATGACCTGGGAGCTGGGGATATGGCAGTGAGTAAGGCTCTGTAAATCCTTGAGGAGTTTACAGTCTATTAGTATATATAATGGCATTGTCCAGAATGGTAGCCATTAGTTACATGTGGACAGTGCCACAAAAGGAC